>NC_050444.1:150127760-150727760 GCF_903995425.1 Onychomys torridus
ACACACACACACACACACAGCATACCAAGAGATAAAAGAGGTAAGCAAATATGGAGTGAGAGACTAGCCCCAATTATTCTCTTAAGGAGAACCAGAAGGGAAACCACCACCTTATGTGAACTCTTTGTGTCCCCAAGCCATGCTGGCATCCCCCCTAAACAATCATCTCTCATGTCATGCCCTGCAACCTGCTTAGATGACCAGCCAGTCCCTAAAGGTTCCCCCATACCCCTGCTCCCCTCCACCCCATGTTTGCTTGTGTAGTTTCTCCCCTGGAATCCTTCACCTACCATGTCTGCTGTCCTAATCCATTCTCTTCCAAAACCAACACCTCTGGACAGCTTCACTCCAGACAGACAGACAGCTTCACTCCAGCCAGCACTCAACACAGAAGTCACATCTGCTTTGAATGCTTTCTGTTGTGGGATATTTGTACACTGTGTGAAGTGTTGCTGTGATTGGTGTAATAAAAATCTGAACAGCCAATAGCTAGGCAGGAGCGTATAGGCAGGGCTTCTGGGCAGAGAGAGAACTCTGGGAAGAAGAAAGGCGGGTCGCCAGCCAGAAGTGGAGGAAGCAGGATGGGCAGTGCGGAGACGAGGTAGTGAGCTGCGAGGAAGAACCAAGATTTAAAAATATGGGCCATGGGTTACTTTAAGTTATAAGAACTAGTGAGGAACAAGCCTAAGCTAAGGCTGAGCTTTTATAATTACTATTAAGTGTCCATGTCTTTATGGGCGGGCTGGCGATCCTGACGAGAAAGATTCCTTCTTTCCCAAGCAGCTCATGGTTTGGAAGCTTGACACCCATGAAGAGGTGACGTATAGATTCAGGAGATGTAGCTAAGTGGTGGAACATGTGCCTGGCATGTGGGAAGCCCTGCCTGGGTTCCACCTCAACACTTCAGAAAAGAAAAGAGAGAGAAAAAAAAGTGAAGTGATTGGGTCATGAGAGTTCTTAATCCGATAGGGAAAACTGGAAATTCATGCGGGTATATAATGAATGCATGAAGTGGTCTAGGGATGTAGCAGGATGGCACAGCACTTGCCTAGCATGACCGAGGCCCAGGGTTTGTGTCCACAGCGCTGCAAAAGAAATACATCTGCCAACTGTCATCTCCAGAACGCCCTGTCTGCCTCCCAGTGCTGGGGTTACAGGACTGTGCTATCCCATCCAGCTCTTCCCCCCCCTCCCCCCCGGACTGTGTGCTATGGAACCGAACCCAAGACCTCATGATTGGCCACAAGCACTTTGCACACTGAGCCATCTCTCCACCCCCTGTGCTTTTTGAGACAGGGTCTCACCAAGTTGCCCAGGCTAGCCTGGCACTTGTTTGCTGACTTTTGGCAGGCTGTAAATTTTCGGTTCTCCTGTCTCAGGCTCTGGAGTAGTGGATGAAGACACTTGCCCCAGGCCTCAGGACCTGAGTTTGATCATTAGAATCCATATGGCAAGAGGAGGGAATCCACAGAAAGTTGCCCTCTGACCTCCACGTGCACAAGTGCAGGCACCCCACCAAAAATAAACAGATGTAAAACTTTTTAAACTTAAAAAAAAAGACCAAGTTTATAGAAAATAAAACTAAAAGACAGCTGTGGAAGCTTGGAGTGGGGCAATGTTCTCCCCACCAGGAGGCCCACGAAAGGAGTGGTAATTACTGCGACTTCCTCAGGCACTCCCAGTATGCAGCGGCCCGCCTGCTCCACCTGTGACTCTTTCTTACTCAGCTTTTGCTCCCACACCACTAGGGCAGTGTCTTCAATCACCCAAGCACAGCCGAGGTCCGAAAAAAGACAGTATCTGATCAAAGTCACACCATTACTAAGGAGCACCGCTGGGGTTTGAACTCTGCGGTCTGGCCCGAGGGTCCTGCAATGGATGGAGCCTAAACTGTGCAGTCATAGGAACTTATTTCCCCCCAAATCAAGAGACAGCTGTGGTGCACTTGCTGCTTTTGCAGAGGACCTGAGTTTGGTTCCCTGAACCCAGAACAGACAACTAACAGCTTTCTGTAATCCCATCTCCAGGGGATATGACATCCTCTTCTGAAGCCACAGGGCACTAGACTTATGTGCACAAAGCTATATACACAGATACACACAAATACATAATTAAAAAGGAAATATTTTAAAGGGAGAGACAGCCAGAATGATATATCTCATGCAGGATAGATGATTCCTCTCTTCCTAGCTGGTGTGTGTGTGGGTGTGTGTGTGTGTGTGGTGTGTGTGTGTGTGTGTGTGTGTGTGTGTGTGTGTGTGTGTGTGTGCGCGCGTGCGCTCGCGTGCAATCCTTGTTTGTGGGTACAGAACTTGAAGAGCAATTCTCTAGTAAAATACAGGAGCAAGCTGGGACCGAGATCTTACCCATGTACATATGCTGCCACCCAGTGGTGATATTGCTGTATGACATGGTGTGGATTCTCTACTGGCTGAATTGGGAGTAACCCTGGCATGCAGGTGAGAAACAGCTGCTTCCAGAGCTGGGTTAAGTCGAGTATCCAGGAGGAGCACCGCAGAAAACTGGTGGGTGTTCCAAAGTGGAGGCTTGCAGGTCCTGCAGTGAGCCGACTGACTCAGTTCATCAGCCCTAGCTTTGATATGCTATGCTTGCCCTGGAGGATCTCGTGGTCGGTCAGATTCCCAGGGGGGCTCCTGTGCTCCAACTGTAGACCTGGCACTTCCTGGGAACTTCACATCTCTGAACGTCAGCTTCTTTGGATGGAAGGTGTGACAAAATAGCTTCTGCTTTGTGCAACTGCAGTGCAGGTCAAAGACAGACAGGGCCTGGAAGGCTGACGACCTGAATTCAATCCTTGGAACCCCCACAGTGGAAAGAGAAAATCAACTCTTGCAAGTTGTCTTCTGACATTCTAGAAAGTCCACCAAGAAAAACCTAAAATCAGCCTTAGGGTCAGGCGCGGGGTTTGATACCAAAGCCAACTCATGAGAGCCAGCCTTGGCAGAATCCTTCCTGGGTGCCAGGTCCCAGGCTTCTTGCTTTACCACACTCTGCTGCTTAATTAGGTGAGGTTATTATTGTCCTCCTTTACAAAGAAACCAAGAGAGTGCCTCTCCCAGGTCACAATGGCACTCCTGAACATTTCATAGTAAGCCTCACCCTATGCTCCTCAGAGGTGACTGGCAAACCGGCTCAAAAGGGCCTTAGAGGCCTGTGGGTCAGATCCTGGTGGCTGTCCTTTGTCCCCTCTTTTCTACCCTGGGCCCACAGAGATTCCTGGAGGAAGATTTCCTCCCCCCCCCCCCCTCCCATCTACAGCTTCTGAGGTCACATGGAGTATCCAGCACTCTGGCACATCTGCCCAGCTTCCCTGCTGCTGGGGCTTCTGGGAGCTAATCCTGTAGGCAGAGGGTGTGTGTGTGTGTGGGATTAGCACTGGAGAATTGAGGGCCACATCTGTCGCCTCAGGGCATTTGGTAAAGCCCATGCTGAGGACCCAGAAGGACTCTCCTGTCTCTTGAAACACGAACCCTCTGAAACACCTTAATTGTGGGGCCTATTGGATCCTTCTGGAAGTGGGTAAGATGTGAGAATCTGGGGCAGGTCATGGTGGGGCAGGCTGGGAAGGAGACTTGGGATTAAATGACTGGGTCTACTGGTAGATCTGGAGAAGGTATGGTGCCCATCGGTCTAAGTTTGTCTGAGATAGGAGGGTTTTGGGAATCTGGGTCTTCCAGTACAAAAACCAGGACAGTTCTGGGCAACTGGGCACTGTGATGGGGTTTCTGAGCTTGGGAATGGTCCCCTTTGCCCAACATTTAAATCTTACCCTTTTTTTCTGGTTATTATTCTATTATTATCTTTTCTCCCAGGACCCCCCCCCCCCCTTTAATGTGTACGAGTGTTTTGCCTACATGTGTGTTTGTATCATGTGTATAGCTGGTACCCATGGAGGGGGTCAGATGCCCTGGAATTGGGGTTATAGACACTTGTGAGTTTGGGTGCAGGTATCTGAACCAAGATCCTCTGGAGTAGCAGTCAGCGATCTTAACCCCCGTGAGCCATCTCTCCAGGCCCTGCCTCCCCACTGCTCCCACCTCCTTTGTGCATTTTCCTGCCCACAGGGTCTCCTGGGCTGCCGGCCTGAATCCTCAAGGAGCTGGGATCTTCCATGCCTTAGGGAGGATGAAGACTCGGGTGAGGCTCAAACCGGAAATCACACATCATCTCAGTCAGCATCCCGGTTCCTCCCCAACCACCTGCTCAGTGACTCCACCCTCCTTCCCACCCTGGCTAGTTCACCTGCACCCCTCACCAGAGCCTCTGCCCTTGCCTGTTTCTCTGTGGGGTGAACACATCAACGGTGGTGGCACTTGTTATTACAAGACTGTTCCCTGGTCCATGCTTCCTGTGCAGCTTTCTGGGGGCATCTATCATCTGAGCTCTCCAGGGGGAGGGGGCCAGTTGTCAGGCTCCGAGAGATGAGGTCATCTGTCCAAAGCTGGAGTGGGCAGAGATGAAGTCGGGTTCTGTTTGTTGCCCTTTCTGGAGCGTTATACGAGTACTGTTGCAGTCTGTCACCCTTTGGCATCCTGGCTTATTTCACTTAGCGCCGTGCATTTGAGATTCAGTCACATTACTGTATATATCAATACTCTATTCTTTACGTGGCTATATAACATTCCATTGCATGGATGCATGGACCATAATTTGTTTTCTCATTCATCACTGAAGGACATTTGGGTTGATTCAGGCCTTTGAAAACATAGAGAGTAGATGGCTCAGTAAAGTACTTGCTGTATAAGCAAGGACCTGAGTTCAACCCCCAGTACTACGTAAAAAAGCCAGGGTGCAGTGGTGTGCGCCTTCAATCCCGGTGTTGAGGAGGCAGAGACAGGTAGATCTTGGAGTTCTCTTGCCAGCTAGCCTTGCCTAGTCACCGAGCCTCATGTCCCAGGGAGAGACCCTGCCTCAAAAAACAAGGTGGAGAGCAATAAAAGAAGGCACCTGATTTTGGCTTCTGACCTCTACATGTACACGGCATACACATGCATTCACACACATAGAGAGAAATTCAATAAAGAATGGTTCTATATGGACCCCAAGTTTTGGAGGTTAAAAAAAAATCTGAAGCTCAGTGGGATTTCCAGATATAAAAATAAAAGCAATGGTGATGCATGCCTTTAATTCCAGGCAGGTGTATATCTGAGTTCAAGGCCAGCCTGGTCTACAGAGCAAGTTCCAGGACAGCCAGCGTTACACAGAGAAGCCTTGAAAAACAATCAAATGAAAAAAGATTCAACAGAGAATTCCATCCTTTCCTTCACCCTGAAGTGCCCCTCAATGGACGGAGCAGCAAGGCTAAATTTTGGCCTGTCTTTTAATGTGCAGGGTTGGAGCTTTAGCTCAGTGGTAGAGTGCTTGTCAAAAAGCCAAAAATAGTGTGCAAACAGAGTTAAACGCTTTAACTCCAAAGCATTTCCTGAGAGGCAGGAAAATAACAGGAGCCGCTTGTGTTGAGGTACAAAAGGGTTAATTACAGGGATGCTGATAAAACTCTCAGGACAGGATCTGCTTGTGTATATGGTGGCTGTTACCGCCGTATGAGAATGACTGAGTCGGAAAGCTTAGTGTCCTAGATGCTCTACACCCACAAGAATCACAGGCAGCAGGCACTACATGGGCAGCAGCTCCATGAGGGTGGAGATCCCCGAGGCTGACTCTCCTGCCTCACCCCAGGAACCTGGCACAGTGCCTGGTGCCTAGTGGCCACTCAGGAACAAAGGTGTTGCTAGGACACGGACAAGGAAGAGACCCCGTCAGATGTAAGCCACCTTGTCAGATTCAAGGGTTGAGAACTGGGCAGAATGGATTGACTACTGTTATGTAATTTCCTGGGGAGACTCGAACAAAAGTCTATCCACCCCAGAAAAAGCACCAATGACAGACCAAAGAAATGGTCCCACCCAAGCATAGTTCAGTGACTAGTGAGCTTGTGGGTTCGTGCACAGGAGCAGGGGTGTCCTGGCTTCATTCTGTTCATCATAGAGGTTTTTCTACCTGTTTTGGAAGAGTGGCATGGTGATAGGATGCTGTGAATAGCTTTCTAGAACCATCCACCTCGCTGAGCAGTACCCACGGGCTGGGGGCTTCAGGCATGCCTGCTGGGTGTTCTATCTTAGGTTCAAGGTTAGGAACCTGGAGGTGCGGCAGAGGCAGGTACCCTGGAAGTGGGGTGTGGCAAGATCCGCACTGTGCACACCTCCGGCATGTACTGAGTAACCAGCACACCAAAGGCTGCAGATCAGAAAGTGGACAGGTGCCCCTGGTGTGGAGGGCTCTCCCATCAGGGAGGCCAGCTAACAGTGGGAGGGGTGAGGAGGTATGGCACTGTTCTACACTAAGGAGCTTCGATTTGCTCTCTCTTATGGGTGTAACCTTGGGAGGGACACAGGTGAGGAGAGTTGGGGAAGTCTTTCTGGAGAAGGTGGCATTTCAGTGGGGCTCAGGATATCTTGATAAGCACATATGAGGTGAAGTGAGGTGGGGTGAGGGCATCTGGCCAGATCAGGCATGGAGAGCTGAGGAGGCGCTTACCCTCAGCTTCACAGCATTACAGTGAGGATGCCATCCTGTTCCTGATGACCCTGGAGCCCATGACCTGTATCTTTGTTTCTTCAGGCCTGCTACCAGCCCCGTCTCCCAAAAGGGAAAAAGAAATGGTTTTTGTGGGCCCTCAGTGGCTTCCTCTTCCTGTTCTCAGTGGCCATGACTGGCTGCTTCCTATGGCAGTACCACCTCCCCAAGCTGCAGACTGGTGAGTGAAGAAGCCACTGTCTCCTACCCCGAGGGCATGGGTCCTCACTGGGCCTGGAGCAGCCAAGGATGGAGGGTGAAGGAGGACAGTTGTGATTTTAACTCAGGAGCAGAGACCTCCTCACTCCACACCACACTGTCCATCTCTGGCCGGGTCACAAGAGCTCTCTGGGCTTGCTCAGCTCTTAGAAACAAAGAATCCTATTCAGGGTTTCACAAGTCATCCAGCCTGGGAGTCAACTCAGGGTCCCTGAGAAGCTCCACAGAGGCTGGTGAGATGGCTCAGCCGGTAAAGGCGCTTGCCAAATAAGCCTGATGGCCTGAGTTCAATCCCCAGAACCCATGTGAAGGTTGAAGGAGAGAACTGACTCCATAGACTTGTTCTCTGACCTCCACACTCATGCTGTGGCAACCCCCAAATCCCACCCAAATGTGGGCACGTTCAGGCCCTACCCAGACTTGCTAACTTCATCACATATTTTGAGACTCCCAGGTGTCATCTGTCTGGCTACAGATGCCAGACCCACCCAGGTCCCAAGCTGACAAAAGCTCTATCCAAGACTTTACTCCAATGGCCAAACCCCCACCATCTACTTATTTATCTGTTAAGGAATAAACCACCCCAGGGCCAGCGATGTAGCTTACTATCGAACACTTGCCTACAGTGTTCAAGGCTCTGGGGTCTATCCCCAGCACTGCAAGGGAAAAACAAACACACCAAACTCACCAGCTGATTACTTCTCGTGTTCTGGGGCCTGACTGACAGTTCTACTGCTGGTCTAACCTGCTCTCTTCAATGCAAGTCACTTGGGATCGGAGCCTGCCTCGGGTCTTGTGCTTTCAGGGCTAATTTCCCAGATTTGTCCATGTGATGACGGCCACTCCCTGGACAAGGACAGATGAGACTCAGTCCATGACCATGCCTACATTCAGTTCTGGGAACAGAATAAGTTGTCCCTGCTGCTTCAGGCATGAAGCCCCAGTCAGGTTTCAAGTTCGAATCACCCAAACATACAAAACTAGCTTGAGGTATAGATGGAGGGATAGATGGATGGATAGAAGGATGGATAGATGGATGGATAGATGGATGGGTGAGGCTGAAGAAGGGAGGGTGGGGACCAGCAGCTAAACCTGAAGGGACTCAATCCTAAAGGCGACACTATGCCTTGGCCCTTGGTCCCTTGGCTGGCCCATGACTGAACATTTTCTGGGAAGCCTCCTGCTGGTGGGAGGGTCTCCAAGGCGTGGCTCTGGCCTTTGCTGCCGCCTTCCTGTCCTCTAAGATGTCCCTTTGCCCTTGACGTGACGTCTTCTGTACTCACCTCCTGATACCCCCTCTAGGTTCCTTGAAGCCAGAGGTGACCCCAGCCCCAGTGAAGATGTGTCCCCGGCACCCTGAGCTTGTGCCTCTGGCTCACCCCCTCCCAGTGCTAAAGGAGGCCTTGGAGAAGGTTAGTGACAGATAGTCCAGGAGGGTGCTGGGAATGTGGTAAAGCTTGGCAGAGGAGGGATTGCTCTCTGTGCTAAGGCATTCATTCATTCATTCACTCATTCATTCATTCACTCAACATGCTTTTTTGTATGTTTGGTTTTGGTTTTCTACATGTTTTCACTGCATAGTAGCCCTGACTAGCCTGGAACTTGCTTTGTTTACCAAGCTGGCCTTGAACTCACAGGTATCTGTCTCTGCCTCCTAAGTGCTTGGATTAAAGGTGTGAGCTACCACACCCAGCTTTCGACATGAATTTCTTGAGTGCCTGTTCTGTGCCTAGAATTGCTTGGAAGGCAGAGGCAGGAAGATCACTGCAAGTCTGAGGCCAGCCTGGGCTACACTGTGAGTTCCAAGAGGGGGCAGGGAGAGACGGACTCCTAGTTAGTCTGTAGATGAAGGAAGCAGTTAAGATAACACCTATTTCTGATTCAGGGGCAAGAGTGAAGATTAGGAACCTCGGGTGGTGGTCCATACCTTTAGTCCCAGCACTCGGGAGGCAGAAGCAGGTGGATCTATGAGTTCAAGGCCAGCCTGGTCTACAGATTGAGTTCTAAGACAGCCAGGGCTACACAGAAAAATCTTGTCGCGAGGGGCAGGGGTGGGTAGGGGAAGAGCAAAAATTAGTGTCTCAGTTAGGGTTTCTTTTGCTGTGAAGAGACACTATGACCACAGCAACTCTTATAAAGGAAAACATTCAACTGGGTGGCTTACAGTTTCAGAGGTTTAGTCAGTTACCATCATGGCAGGACATGGCAGCATGCAGGCAGACATGGTGCTGCAGAAGGAGCTGTATCCTGATCCCACAGACAACAGGAAGTGGTCTGGGGCACTGGGCGTGGCTTGAGCACATGAGACCTCAAAGCCCACTCCAACAAGGCCATACCTATTGCAACAAGGCCACACCTCTTAATAGTGTCACTACCTATGAGCCTATGGGGGCCAATTACATTCAAACTACCACAATTAGGAAAGTTTTGGAGACTTTGGAGCTATGATATAAGAAGGTCTTGGAGGCTGGCAGGGCCCTCTGCCTGGTCAAGGCTGAGATGAGGGCAGGGGATCCCCGATGATGTATGTATGGTAAAGAAGCTTGAAGGATGTAGGCGTGCACTCCCAACAGTGGGGTCAACATGTGAAAAGGCCCAGGGGCAGTGCAGTGAGCACAGGGTACATAGAGAGGTGGGGAAAGAGTGACAGAGTCCATGTCACAGAGGCCACTGTAATATGGTCAAGTACATGCATGGGTGCGCACACACACACACACACACACACACACACACACACACACACAGAGGTATACACACCAGGTCACAACTTGCACTACTTCAGGATGGCTCTCCTTGGTGCAAGTCAGATTCTGCTGTGTGGGTCACTCCCCTTAGGAGAATAGAGATAAAGGGATCAGGGTCAAAAACATCTGGGCAGCTGTGAGGACCAGCAGGAGAAGGGTGGCAAGACTGCGGAAGTTTTATACCCTAAGATAAATGATAGCGTCTTTTCTAGTGTTGCCAAAACCATATTGTTTCTATTCCTGGACTGAGTTGCTGTTCTTAGTCCCTTACAGGAGAAGGGAAGGCAGCCCATCCCCGGGCAAAGGGTCTTGGGAGACCCTTTGCGACAAACATGCTTGCATCCAAAATAACCCCACTTCCACAGCCAGCTTCTCAGTGAGCTCAAATAGCACACGGCAATTTGCCAATATAATGCACGTCCCAGGGTCACAGGACTCAATGACAAAGCAGCCTCCTCCCACTGAGCATGGTGGTATCCGCCATGGGCTGTGTGACCCGGTGAAACTGAGCCCCAAGAGACTGACTTATGGCAGGTGGGAACTAGGGAGATGCACAGGGGCAAGGTGTCTGGTAGCTGATTAAGTAGAGGGGTTTGGGAGATGGCTCAGTGGTTTACACAAAAATGAGGACCAGAGTTCAGATTCTCGGTACGGGTGTAAATGCTGGGTATGTGTGGCCTGCTTGTAATCCCAGTGCTTGGGTGGAGAGAAGATTCCCTTAGACCGAGATGGCTAGCCGGACTAGCTGAACTGGTGAGTTTGGGTTCAAGTGAGAGACCCTGATCCAATATATAAAGATGAAGAGTGATTTAGACACCCAATGTCAGTTTCCAGCTTCTATATCACTTGTACACATGTGCACCCCTCCCATGTGAACAGAAACACACACACACACACACACACACACACACACACACACACACACACACACACACCAAAAAATCCTTTAGGGAACCTCTATCTAAAAAAGGTGAGAGAGAGGCTGCTGAGTCAGGCCCTCATAGGGGCGTGGTGCTGGGGTCGCAAGGTCTGGAGGCTCCTAGGGTATTGTATGTGTGGGGTGTCACAGCTGTGGGGACAGGTGGGTGTGCTGAGGCAGGGGCCTCATTCTGAGCTCCTATTCTTTTTCCACAGGTGGATGGAATTCTGCGCAAGGCAATGCTGGCCCCAGGCCTGGCTGCCATGTCCGCTCTTGTCCTCCACAACGACACCGTGCTCTGGACTGGGAACTTTGGGAAGAAGAACGGCTCAGATCCAAATTCTGGAACCCCTAATGAGTACACTATGTACCGGTTAGTGGGGTGACCTCCAGGGTCTAAGGGGGGAGGAGCAGGATGGCAAGCCGAGCAGATACAGAAAGCAGGGCCATTCAAGAGGATTGTGGCTGGGGTCCCAGCTGCCAGGGCCTATGGCTCAGTCCTGATAACTCTATAGGAGACAGAGGTCCAGAGAAAACCAGGAAGTATGAGTGCCCAGTGTCACACCACAGGAACCACAGGCCAAATGAGAAAAGGATCCATCTCCTCACCTCTCAGTGTGCCACCTAGGAGTGAGTGACAACCAGCTCCCAGACCTGTGAGTCAGTGGCATGGGCCCAGCTGGGAGCAGCTGGGGACACCTGTCTGCACTCCCAGAGCTTCTCCTCTCAGGGGCTGTCTGCAGAGTCCTCAAAGATGCAACAGTGGACACATTTGATCCCGGGGATGCTGTGGGGACTTCAGGGTCTGATGGAATTTAGTTTACACTGCACATTTGTGATGCTAGACACAACACCCAGAGCTGGATTCATTCATTCATTCATTCACTTATTTTGAGACAGGGTTTCTCTGTGTAGTTTTGGTGCCTGTCCTGGATCTTGCTCTGTAGACCAGGCTGGCCTCGAACTCACAGAGATCCACCTGGCTCTGCCTCCCGAGTGCTGGGATTAAAGGCGTGTGCCACTGCTGCCCGGCTCAGAGTTCTATTTGTCTTGCTTACTGCACATTCATCATCTGTCTGCCGTGCTGAGTGCTCTCTGAGTGCACACGCACACACACTCACGTATACCTGTATGCACGTGCGCGCATCTCTCATACCCCCTTATACCCCATGAAACCAACAGCCAAACTCTCAGAAAGGTCTAGTAACCTACCCAAGGCCACACAGTCAGTGAGAGATAGCACTCACTAAATCAAGGTCCGCCCCAATACAGATGGGGCTTAGTAAAAAGCCTAGCATGGGGCAGGAGCAGAACTGTTCATCCTATCCCAGCTTCTGGTACATTCTAAACATCCAAGGTTCTCTACAGAGGCTGGGGATTCAGCTGGATGCAGACTAGGGTGGACTCTTGAATATGAAAAGCTGGAGGCTGGGCACAGGGTGGGGAGTGGGTCGTGAGGTTGACAGGTTGCCCTCTGTTCTCCTGCACCCCACCCCAGGATTGCCAGCATCTCCAAGATCTTCCCCGTGCTTATGCTGTATCGCCTGTGGGAGGAGGGCATTGTGGCCTCCCTGGACGACCCTCTGGAGCGCTATGCCAGCACCTTCTCCATCAACAACCCTCTGGGCAAGGCTCAAGACTCTGAACCACAGGGCCCAATGGGGGAATTTGAAGAGATGGGCTCCCTCCCAAAGCCTTCTTCTGTCACTCTCCGGAGGATGGCCAGTCAGCTGTCAGGTGAGCCTCAGAATTGCCCAGCTGAGCCAATTCCCATCAGAGGGGCTTGGGGATAGGCACAGGACACAGATTCCCATCCATTAGGACTCTGCTCTGGTTCCTGAATGGCCATACTTCCAGCCCACAAGTGGTGGTGGCCATGGTAGAAAGAACTGAGGTAAGCCTGGGATGCTTTTAACTTCTTTTAAAAATGTGCGTATGTGTGTGCATGAGTATATGCCACATGTGCTCGGGTGTCCACAGATGCTGTATGTGTGCGGGTGTCCTTGGGGTGTGCATCAGATCCGCCCCTGCTGGAGCCACAGGTGAGTTCTGAAAACCGAACTTGAGTCTTTTGGAAGAGCAGCTTTGGCTGCCATCCGGGACTTATTTTATTTGAGACAGGGTCTCTTGTAGCCCAGGCTGGCTCCAAACTCACAGTGTTGCTCAGGATGACCCTGAACTTTTGGTGTTCTTTCTTTACCTCCCGAGTGCTAAGATTACAGGCATGTGCCATTCCATCCAGTCTGTATGTTGTTGGGGTAGGAACACAGGGCTTCACACATGCTACATGAGCACTGTACCAGCTGACTCTGTCCCTGGCCTGAATCTGGGAATACAGACCAGGCAGAGAAACAAGTTCACAGACAACTGAGTCAGGATCTGTGTATCATGCCAAGGGCAAGGCAACAAGTTAAGACCAGTAGGGAGCTCTACAGTGAAGCCCCAGACTCCCTGAACACACATACAAAGAACATGTGGAAAGCCACAGCCCACAGGGGACATAGGTGAAGGACAGGGAATGAGCTGGCATGGCACAGAGAAGGCTCAGTGAATGTTAAAAGATGCCAACCCTTGTTCATCAAAACACACATGCACATGGAAACTACATTGAGACGCACACACTCTTCCTGTCAGACTGGCAAAGACCAAACAGTGGGCGCCCTGACTGGGGGGAAACCATGGAGACAATGTCCTCATCTACTCTAGAGGAGGGAATTTAAATTGATTTAAATTTAACAACCCGTGTCCTGGCTAGTTTGATGCCAACTTGACCCAAGCTAAAGTCATCTGGGAGAAGGGAACCTCAATTAAGAAAATGCCTCCATAAGATCTGGTGGTAGACAAGCCTGGAGGGCATTTTCTTAATTAGTGACTGACATGGGAGGACCTAGTCCATTGTGAGTGGCGCCACCCTGGGCTGGTTGTCCTGGGCTCTATAAGAAAGCAGGCTGAGCAAGCCAGTAAGCAGCCCCCTCCATGGCCTCTGCATCGGCTCCTGCCTCCAGGTTCCTGCCCTGCTTGAGTTGCTGCCTTGGCCTCCGTCGATGAATTGTGAAGTGTAAGCCAAATCAACCCTTTCCTCCCCAAGTTGCTTTGGTTATGGTGTTTCATCACAGTGAGCGGAAACCCTAAGACACCCCCCAGTAAACAAACAAATGGATAAAACCTGTATGAAGGCAAATGCAAATATTTATTGCAATTGTTTTCTTGTCTGAGATAGGGTCTCAAGTAGTCCAGGCTTTCCTCACACTCTATGTAGCTGAAGAGAACCATGAACTTGTGATCCTCCTGCCTCCCACTCCTGAGAGCTGCCACTACACCTGGACTAGAGGTCAGCAGTACAGTGTGCACTTGGCGTGTGAAAAGCTCTGGGCTGAGCCACAGCAACAAAGAAAAAAAAAAAACAGTATATATTCCCTTTGAGAAATTTCAATCCTAGAAAATTCTACTGCAGATGTGGTCACTCTGAGTAGCATAAAGTGTATTCACAATTATTTACCATATAGTGTTTATAGTAACAAGAGGAGCTGGTGTGGGGGTACATACCTGTAGCCCAGCACTTCTAAGAGGAAGGCAGGAGGATCAGGAGTTAAAGGTCACCCTGGGCTACACAGTGAGTTCAAAGCTAGCCTGGGCTCTCATGAGACTCTTTCAAAACACCAAAACCAAAACAAGAAGAAATAACCTACATGTTCATCACTAGGGGGATGGCTATACAATCAAATACCATATAGCTCTAGACCAGTGGTTCTCAAGCTCCCTAATGCTGTGACCCTTTAACACAGTCCCTCAAGTTGTGGTGACCCCCAGCCATAAAATTATTTTCCTTGCTACTTCATGACTGTAATTTTGCTCCTGAGTGGTTTCTCAGTTCCTAAGGCCATCGGAAATTTGTTTTCTGATGGTTTTGACCCACAGATTGAGAACTACTGCTCTAAATGAGGTTCTTTGTTTACTGATATGAAATAAGTAGGAGAAAAGTACATCTATTGTATGCTGCTACAGAAATAAACATAAAAATTAGGCACCTTTACCGGATAAGCCGTCTTGCCAGCCCTAAATATGAAATATTTCAAGATGTGTTAAATGCCTTTGGAAGGACTGGTCTTGGTGGCACCTGCCTGCAATCCCAGAGTGGAGAGAAGAAAGAGATGGAAACAGTTTGCTTCCAGGAAGGGGAAATCATGGTCAGCAGGGGGGCGGGGAAGATGTGAGGAAAGGTGATTTGGTGGCGGTCTAGGAAGGGACTTCCCCAGCAAAGCACAGGTCCTGGGGGTCTGACCACTGCTCTTCCCTAGGATTTCCCCGAAGGCTGCGGGGCACTTCGCTGTTGTGGAGAGGCAGCACCCAGGAGGCTCTGAGCCTGCTCAGGGATGATGTCCTGGTGGCTGACCCAGGAACCAGGTGAGGAGTGTGCCCTGAAGTCTAGCCACGCTTGAGGAAGTGTTTCCCCAGATGGTCAGCATCAGCAGGGGCCTGGGAATCACTGAATAGAGTCCACCCTACAGCTAGAAAGACTGAGGCCAGGAGGGGCAGGCACAGCAAGGCCTGCAAGAGCTGGGCTCAGAACCCAGGTCTGCTCCAGTCTCCCCGTCCCTCATCAACTGTATTGTTTTATTAAGCGTCTGCTCTGGGGATGGCGTGGTTGTCCACATCTGTAATCCCAACACTCAGGAGTTTAAGGCAGGAGGATAGAGAAATGGAGGCCAGCTTGGGCTACACAATGAGGCTGTCTAAAAACAAACAAAAAGACACAAAAAACCAATCAAGGCAACTACTCTACCCAGAACCTGCTAAGCGCTGGCTATACCAGCCAACACCTGACCAAGGCCCCTTCCTACAGTTTGCACTGGTAAGGGAGACACAGTAAAGATTTTACCACGATGCATAATGGCGTGCAGATAAAGCGCTGACCATTGAACAAGAAGTGTAGCCTTGAGAGTTTGGCGAGGCAGGGGTCGGGGCAGAGGGAGTTAGAGGACAGACATCAGATAGAGGCAGCTGGCACTCCTCTGTCACCATGGGCCAGATTCCCTCTGCTTCTCCAAATACTGGACTGTAGTTTTCTTTCTCTCCTGGTACCATCACGTTGTCCTGGGGATCACATCCAGGACTCCATCCCGATGCTCCCTTCTCCCCCTCCAGATGCCACTACAGCACACTGGCCTTCTCACTCCTGGCCCATGTGCTGGCTGCACACACGGCACAGGGCGACTACGAACGCTGGGTATCTGAGCAGGTCCTGGAACCGCTGGGGATGAGCGATACTGGCTTTGCACTGACCGGAGCTGTGCGCTCTCGCCTGGCTGCCGGCTTCTATGGCAGCGGCCGGTCCGCGCCACTCTATGATCTGGGCTGGTACCGGCCATCCGGCCAGATGTACTCGACAGCTGCAGACCTGGCCAGGCTGGCGACCGCGCTACTGGGTGCAGGGCCCCGACGGCTGCTGAGGCCCGACAGCTTGGCCACACTGCTGTCACCGCTGCGCGCCTGTGCCCACGGCTACTTCGCTCGCGAAACCGGCACACCTTGGGAGTTCCACGAGCGGCGCGGATACCGAGTGGCGCGCAAGGACGGCGACCTGGATGGCTACGCCGCCAGCCTGGCACTCGTGCCACCGCTGCGCTTAGGGTTTGTGCTGTTGCTGGCTGGGCCGCGCCCACCCACGCGCGACCTGGTAGCTGACGCCCTGGACATGCTGCTGCCTGCTCTGGAGCGCGCGTTGCGCGATGCTGAGCGCGCCCCCGCGCCCCCGCCCCGCGCGCGCCCGTTCTCTGGCTTCTTCACCTTCGCCAATCGCACCTTCTACGAGGTGCGTGCCGCGGGGCCGCGGGGCGAGCTGCGCTTGCGCCAGTTTGGGCCGCGCGTGGAGGCGCTCGTGCCTGCTGCCTTCCGATCGCTCGCCCTGCGCCACGTGCGCGGCCGCGTCTTCCAGCTGCACGTGGCACGCGAGTTCCCATGCACGCTGCCGCTCGCAGATGCCTGGCTGTCTCTGGAGGCGCAGCACGGGCAGCTGGTGCGTTTCTACCCGCTGGATCGCCACGGACTGGCGCCAGGCTTCGACGTGCCCGGACTCAACACTTACGGCGTGCTACGCTTGCAGCGCAGGCCCGTGTTCGGCTCCCAGTAAGCTGGGACACTCCCCTCTCCCCAGCGCGCGCGTGAGCCCCCGCGCACGCGCCCTCCCATGACTTTGCACTGCATGCAACGCTTCTCCTGTCTCCAGCCTGGCCACACCGGCCTGCAGCTCTCCTCTTAGCTGCAGCCTCCTCCTGCCTCCAGCCTCCCTGTCTCCTGCAACCTCCCCTCTAACCTCTTGTTTAAAGCCTCTCTCCCCCACACTACCCACCACTCTCCCCTCCAGCCTCCTCTGCTCCTAGCCTCTCCTCCACTTCAGCTTCCCTTCCCCGCAGCCTCCCCTGCCGTCCATCCAGCTTCAGCCTTGCCCTTCCTCCAGTTTCCCACGCGAGGTTGGCAGGGAGGTCTGCCAGAGAACACAGTAGTTGGCAGAGTGGGGTCTTCCTTGGACAGCAGTTGGCTTCAAACTGCCCTTATTCACCTGGGAGGAAAAGGTATACAGGTCTTTACAGTAGCATTTAAACACTTAGGCATTGCTCCGCCACGGTGATATACAGGCTAGTCCTTGGGAGAATCAGGAGTTTGAGGCCATCTTGGACTGCAGGAGACCCTGTTTCAAACAATCAAATACTGAAACATTTTGTGTGTGTGTGTGTCTGTTGAAACAAATACAAAATAATGTGATCGGTATTGTCTTTTAAAAACCACTCTTACTGGGCTGGGAATGTAGCTCCGAAGGTAGAGAGCTTGTGCAGGGCTGCACCAACACGGTGTGGTGGCGGTACATACCTGTAACTACACTATTGGAGAGGTGGAAGGAGGAGGCCAGGAGGTCCAGGCCAGCCTGGGCCACATGAGACACTGTTTAAAAGGACGACAGTTGTTTTGTTTGTAATTGAGTTACAATTTGCCTAATATTAAAGGCACCATTAGGTGCAGTTTGTTTATATATTTGTTTAGTGGGGCTGCAGATAGAACCCAGGATATCACATGCTAGATGAGTGCTCTACCAACTGAGCTACATTCCCAGCCTGAGTTTGGACAATTTAGAGAAATATGATCTATGAGATTCCCATCACCCCCAAACTACCCCCTACTATTCCTCTGCAGTCAGGCCTCTCCCTCTCCTCTTCCCCTAGTCCCAGGCAACCGCGATGGGCCTCCTGTCATGTCAGATTAGCTGGGCCTGCTCCTGAGTTTGGTGTGAATGGGTTCACACCGTGGGGTTGTGTGTGTCTCCTTGGGTACAGTGTGCTGTTTTTGAGGTCCAAGTCTTTATGTGTGTCCATAGTTCATCGCTTTCTATTCCACGGTATGGGTGTACCACTTTACTTATCCTTTCGTCCGCTGATGGGCATTGGCTTGTTTCCAGATGGAGGCTGTTAGGAAAAGATCTTTGTGCAAGTTCTCCTGTGTGCATAGACTTTCATTGCCTTGGGTAAGTTTCCAGATGCCGGGCAGTTTTCCGAAAGTCTTGTGGAAATGTGTGGTGGTTCTGTTGCCCACATATGTGGCAACACTTGGCTCTGCCAGTCTTTTTAGTCATGCTGGTAGTTCTGAAGGCATATCTCACTGTGGTTTTAACTATATTCTATTTATTGAATTGTAAAATATATATATATATATATATATATATATATATATATATATATATATATATATATATAAGATATATCTATATATATACACACTATCTCTCTAGATACAGTTCTCCCCATTCTTTGGATTGATTTTTCATTTTCCTTTTTTATGTAAGTCAGTATTTATGTGTGTATTTTGAGACACAATCTCCTGTAGTCAAGGCTGCCTTGGAACTCAGTATGTAGCCCAGGGTGACCTTGAGCTTGTCATTCTCCTGCTTCCACCTTCTGAGTGCTAAGATTATAGGCATGCGCCATCACACCCTGTTTATGCAGTACTGGGTACAAACCCTCAGGGTTCTGTGCGTGCCAGGCAAACTGTTTTGTTTGGGCTACACTCCCAATCCCTGTTCTTTGTAAGTTTCAAAAACAATGTTTATATGTGTATATGGTAGTTTGGGTTATGTCCTCATAAACGTAGAGTCCCTGGGAGACTAGAAGAGGGTGTCATGGGCAGGCTGCTGTGAACTTGTGGGTGTGGGTGCTGAGAACTGAATTCAGATCCTCTGCAACAGCAGTAAACAGCAGTATGAACTCCTTTTTTAAAAATAATATTTCTTATTTTACATGCATTAGTGTTTTGCATGCATACATGTGTGTATGAAGGTACCAGATCCCCTGGAACTGGAGTTATAGACAGTTGTGAGCTGCCATGTGGGTGCTGGGAATTCTTTTTGTTTTTGTTTTGTTGTTTTTGAGGCAGGGTTTCTCTGTGTAGCTTTCATGTCTATCCTGGATCTCACTCTGTAGACCAGGCTGACCTTGAACTCACAGAGATCCGCCTGCCTCTGCCTCCTGAGTGCTGGGATTACAGGCGTGCGCCGCCACCCCCCCCCCACCCACCCCCCCGGCTGCCCATTTTCTTAATGATGTCTTGAAGAGCAGTTTTAACTTTTTTTTTTTCTTGGAGACAGGATTTGTCTGTGAACAGCCCTGGCTGTCTTGGAACTAGCTCTGTAGACAGACCAGGCTGGCCTCGAACTCATAGAGATCTGCCTGCCTCTGCCCTGAGAGCTGGGATTAAAGATGTATACCACTGCATCTGGCAGGTTTTAACATTTTGATGAGATTTATGCTCGCTAAATCCAATGCAAAGTTAGGGGTTGCATTTTTTATAACACACACACACACACACACACACACACACACACACACACACACACACGAGTACCCTGTGTGCTAGCAAGCAAATGCTCTCCCAGTAAGCAATATGCTCAGCTCCTACGAGTCTTTTAAAAGCTTTAACTTTTAATTCTGGGATCATTATAAATCCCTACACAAGCATCAGAAATAACTAGAGTAGCCTTTATCCAGTTTCTTCTCTCAGGGACATCTTGCAGAACGTAGTAAGGCATTGATCCTCCCCCAGCATTTAGCGTGGTTTTCCAGTCACTTCAAGTGGCTTCAAGTGAGAACAGTTCCTTCCTTCTGGTTGCTGAGTAGTGACTCCATGGACGAATGGAACGCTATCTGTCTAACCACTCACTTCTTGAAGGATGTCTGGGTTTTTATTTCCAACTTGCAGTTCCTGTGAATAAAGCTGCCATGAGCATTTGTTTACCCACGTTTGTGTGAACTTGCTCTTATTTCTCTGGGATAAATGCCCCAGGAGTGCAAAGGGTTGGGGGCCAAGGGAAGTATATGCTGAGTGTTGGAAGCAACTGCCAAGCTGTTGGCACTCTACCTAGTGAGATGGGAGTCCCCCACCATACTGGCTAGCATTTGGTAGTGGCACAAAGTCTCATTGTGGTCCAGGCTGGCCTCAAACTTGTGGCCCCTTGGATAAGCCTCTTGAGTGCTGGGACTCCAGGCATGCGCTACCATGCCCAGCTTATTTTAATCATTTTAATAGCTGTCACTGTGGTTTTAATTTACAATTTCCTAAAAGCTAATGATGAAATTTTTCACGTGCTTCCCCCCCCCCCCCCCGACACATAGTACATCCATCTTTTTGTCTTTGCTCTAGATGGATTGCTAGTCATGTGCTGGTTACATGTTTACAAGCATCTTCTGGTATGTAGGTCATCATTCTGTCCTTCTTAGAGTCCTTTTGCAGATCAATGCTTTAAAAATGTTAGTTCACCAGGGCTACACAGAGAAATCCTGCCTCAAAACAAAGGGAGGAAAAAGAAAAGAAAAAGAAAGAAAGAAAGAAAGAAAGAAAGAAAGGAAGGAAGAAAGAAAGAAAGAAAGAAAGAAAGAAAAGTTCACCTAAATAATGCCCCCCATCTCAATACACACATTCTAAAACCAGTGTGTATCATTTCATGGAAAGGACTTCAGATGGCCTTAAGCTAAAGAGCTGTGTGTGTGAATATGAAAGCCAAAGGGCAATATCAGTTTGTAACACGAATCTTGAAAGGTCTTATTAATAAAAACAAAACAAAACCCGGAGCCAGATACTAGGGCGAAAGCTGAAAGATCAGAGAAGCAGAACAAGCCACAGCCAACCTCACCTCGCCAGCTTCTCAGCCAATCCCATTTCCACGAATCCTCATACTGAAAGCCTCTGAGTCCTCACCCCTGAGGGTCTCAGTTGAACTGCTGCTCAGTTCCTGTCTCCTCACGCCTTATATACCATTCTCCACCCAGCCATGTCACTTCCTGGGATTAAAGGTGTGTGTCACCACTGTCTGATTCTGCTTCCAGTGTGGCCTTGAACTCCCAAGTGATAGGATTAAGGGTGTGTGCCACCACTGTCTGGCCTCTATGTCTAATCTAGGGGCTGACTCTGTCCTCTGATCCCCAGATAAGTTTATTAGGGTACACTATATATCACCACATCAGTTGTCCTCACCTGTCACCCTTTGCCTTATGTTTGAGACATTCTCTCACTGAAGCAGCAAGTCCCAGGCTCCTTGGGCCTCTGCCTCCCTAACGCCATGATTGGCGTCCCTCCCGCACCTGCTTTTCCATGGTGTAGGGTCGAGAACACGGGTCCTCATGCTCAACACAGGAAGCACTTTTTCCAGCCAGCCATCTCCTCGGTGCCTGTCGTTTTGCTTATTACTTCATTCCTTATCATTATTATCTTATTCTTTCACTCCTTGGCTTACTTTAGTGTGCTTGACATTTTTATTTTCCTCTATGCTTTTTCTGCATGTCTGTGTGTGCATGCAGCATGTGCATTTCTGTTGCCCAAGGAGGCCAGAAGGTGGCAACGGATCCTCTGGAACTAGAGTTACAGACGGTTGAGAGAGGCCACATGGGTGTTGGAAACCAAATGTAAATAAATCTTGAGAATTTCAATGTCATCCTCAGCTATATTCCGAGTTTTCAGTCAGCCTGGAACACACAAGACCTTTCCTGTCTCTCAAACACACACACAAATGGACTGGTGAGATGGTCAGCAGATAAAGGGACCTGCACTCAAGCCTGAGGAGCTGAGTTTGACCCACAGAATCCATATGACAGAAATGACTGTTCTGTCTCTGACCCCTTCATTCATGCTGTGTTGAATGGCCCCTCCAATAATAAATATGTTAGTAGCTGGGCGGTGGTGGAGCACGCCTTTAATCCCAGCACTCGGGAGGCAGACATAGGCGGATCTCTATGAGTTCGAGGCCAGCCTGGTCTCCAAAGCAAGTTCCAGGAAAGGCGCAAATCTACACAGAGAAACCCTGTCTTGAAAAACAAAAAACCACCACCACCACCACCAACAACAACAACAAAAAAACAAAACCAACCCAAAAGTTAGTAAACAAATAAATGTAAAAAATCACCAACAATAAAAGACCTCTCGTCACCCACCATCTCTCCTCTCTTGGTTGTTGTTTGGCCTTCTTGAGAAGGTCAAGCTCTCAAATCATCTCCAGTTTAGGATCCCAGTGTCTTGACTTCTTGTCTTCGTTGATGGTTTGAATGAGGACTGTCTCACGTGTTTGAACACTTGGTCTCTGGGTGGTGGTGGTGGAGGAGGAGGAGGTGGTGGTGGTGGTGGTGGTGGAGGAGGAGGAGGTGGTGGTGGTGGTGGTGGTGGTGGTGGTGGTGATGGTGGTGGTGGTGGTGATGGTGGTGGTGGTGGTGATGGTGGTGGTGGTGGTGGTGGTGGAGGAGGTGGTGGTGGTGGTGGTGGTGGTGGAGGAGGAGGTGGTGGTGGTGTTGGTGTTGGTAGTGGTGGTGGTGTTGGTAGTGGTGGTGGTGATGGTGATGGTGGTGATGGTGGTGGTGGTGGTGGTGGTGATGGTGGTGGTGGTGGTGGTGGTGGTGGTGGTGGTGGTGGTGGTGGTGGTGGTGGTGGTGGTGGAGGAGGAGGTGGTGGTGGTGGTGGTGGTGGTGGTGGTGGTGGTGATGGTGGTGATGGTGGTGGTGGTGGTGGTGATGGTGGTGATGGTGGTGGTGGTGGTGGTGATGGTGATGGTGGTGGTGGTGGTGGTGGTGGAGGTGGTGGTGGTGGTGGTGGTGGTGGTGGTGGTGGTGGTGGTGGTGGTGGTGGTGGTGGTGGTGGTGGTGGTGGTGGTGGTGGTGGTGGTGGTGGTGGTGGTGGTGGTGGTGGTGATGGTGGTGGTGATGGTGGTGGTGATGGTGGTGGTGGTGGTGGTGGTGGTGGTGATGGTGGTGGTGTTGGTGGTGGTGATGGTGGTGGTGATGGTGGTGGTGGTGGTGGTGGTGGTGGTGGTGGTGGTGGTGGTGGAGGTGGTGCTGTCCGAGTAGTTGTGGGACTTTCAGCAGGTAGCTGGAGGAAGCGTGTCTCCAGGGGCAGGCTTATGAGTCTATAGTCTCAGGCTGGAGAGATGGCTCAGTGGTTAAGAGCACTGGCTGCTCTTCCAGAGGTCCTGAGTTCAACTCCCAGCAACCACATGGTGGCTCACAACCATCTATGGTGAGAGCTGGCGCCCTCTTCTGGCCTGCAGGCAGAAAACTGTATACATAAAAAAAAAAGTCTATAGTCTCACCCCCACATCCAGTTTTCACTCTGTCTCCTGTTGTAGTTGAAGACGTGATCTCTCAGCTTCCTGCTTTGCCTTCACCATTGTGGGCTCCCCCTCTGGAACCAGAAGCCTGTACCAGCCCTTCCTTCCTTAAGATGCCTTTGGTCATGGTATTTTCTCACAGCTACAGAAGAGTAATGAATACACTTGGTTAACCTGTAAGACCCTGTCTCAGTTCGGGTTTCTATTGCTGTGAAGAGACACCATGACAGCGGCAACTCTTATAAAGAAAACATTTGGGGTGGCTCACTTACAATTCAGTGGCTCAGTCCAGTATCACCATGATGGGGAGCGTAGCGGTGGGCAGCGTGCAGGCAGACGACGTGGTGCTGGAGCTGAGAGTCCTCCATCTTGACTCAGAGGCAACAGGAAATGGACAGGCTCATTGGGTGGTATCCTGAGCATAGGAGACCTCACAGCCCGCCCCCACTGTGACATACTTCCTCCAACAAGGCCACACCCACTCCAACAAAGCCACATCTCCTAATAGCATCTCCTTATGAGCTTATGGGGGCCAGTTACAGTCAAACTACCACAGACCCTCACTCTGATCTCTTCTCACAAGACCACATGAGTTTCACATTTGCTGTATTCATTCACCGTGTACTATACTCCTCATTCAGTATCATTCACTGTGCACCGGACTCCTCACTCAGCCTCACCGGATCCTATTGTTCCGGTTCCCACCAGACTCACCCGGCCCAGCCTCTATCCTCCACACTGATATTGCTACCCTCTAATTGTTTCCGAAACTCCAGGCTCCTACATTTGGCTGCCCACTTGCCAACTAAGCGTCTAGGCTTCTCTAATCCCCGCCCCCACCCCAGCCGAGGCAGTTTTCCAAGTGCAGTGATTGGGTCGAACCCTCAGAGACTCCTCTGCACTGTCTCTCACCTCCACATTCAATCCATCAGCAAATCACAACAGCTTGACTACCCACTCAGATCCAACTGCTTCTCACCTCCCAGCCTCCATCTTCCTCTCCAGAGCTGTAGTAGCACTGACCCATTTCCCTGCTCCGTCTTTTCCCTCTAGGATGGTTCATTTCCTGCATCTACTTGGCAGGCTACGGTCCCCAGCTACCCCACATTAATCTGAGTGTTTTGTAGATGTGATTAACAGCTTCATCCATTGAGTTAAAGTAAGGGTTGTGTTTTCTGTAATCTGGGTAGGCCTCATTTAGCTAGTGAAGGGCCTTAAGAGGAAAAGGAAGTTGGGGCTTACAGAGGGAGAAGCCTCACCATGGTCAGTGGCACCCACGCCCTCTGGGACTTCCTGCCTGCTGCCCTCTCCTACCAGTTAGGGATTTGCTGGGGAAATGATAAATCAGTTCCCTAAAATAGAATAAATCTTTGTTTGTTTGTTTGTTTGTTTGTTTTTCCGAGACAGAGTTTCTCTGTGTAGTTTTGGTGCCTGTCCTGGATCTTGCTCTGTAGACCAGGCTGGCTCGAACTCAGAGATCTGCCTGGCTCTGCCTCCCAAATGCTAGGATTAAAGGCATGCCAACAACATCCAGCTTTAAGTACTTTTTTAAGAAGTTTTTTTTTTTTTTTTTTTTTTTTAAAGCTGAGGATCGAACTTCAAGCGCTCTACTACTGAGCTAAATTCCCAACCCAAGAAGTATTTTTTTTTTTTTTAAATTTGGAAAGGCCAATTTTATTATATTTTAATTAACAAAACCCATTACTTAGCTGGGCAGTGGTGGCGCACGCCTTTAGTCCCAGCACTTGGGAGGCAGAGCCAGGCGGATCCTGTGAGTTCAAGGCCAGCCTGGTCTACAAAGCGAGATCCAGGAAAGGTACAAAGCTACACAGAGAAACCCTGTCTCGAAAAACCAAAACAAACAAACAAAATTGTATTTGTTAGATTATAATTATACCATATCTTCCTCCTTTTTCCTCCCTCGAATCCCAACAAGAGTTACAAAACCTTGGCCACTTGTGGAACCCAGCTTCTGTGTGCTGACCTTGAAGAAACATTTCCCAGAAGATATCACCTCAGTGATGCTGCTTTCTTAATCTCGGCTGATTCTTCAGCCCCAGCTGACAGGATCCATTGTCCCAGCAAAGCAAAGGTTTCACTTCATGGTTCTGGTCTCTTGTTAATCACAGCTGATTCTTCAGCTCCAGCTCCAGACACCACAGATTCTTCACACAAATGGCCCAGTAGATCTTTGCTTCCCTCTGAAACTCCACAAGCCAGCCTATCATTGCCTACACTGCTCTCAATGCTCTTATTTCCCAAGCTCCTACAGAACACCTCACTGGGCTCTCAATACTCAGTGGCTTTTCTAGGCCAAAGTTCCAAAGTCCTTCCACAGTCCTCCCCAGAACAACATGGTTGGGTCCATCATAACAATACCCCACAAGCCTGGTACCAACTTGTCTTAGTTAGGGTTATTACTGACATGATGAAACAGCATGATCAAAGCAAGTTGTGGAGAAAAGGGTTAATTTGGCTTATACTTACACATCATAGTCCATCATTGAAGGAAGCCGGGGCAGGAACCTAGAGGCAGGAGCTGATGCAGAGGCCATGGAGGAATTCTGGTTACTGGCTTGCTCCCTCTGGCTTGCTCAGCCTGCTTTCAAATAGAACCCAGGACCACCAGCCCAGGGATGGCATCACCCACAATGGGCTGCCCTCCCCCATCAATCACTAATTAAGAAAATGCCCTCCAGGTTTGCCTGATGTCTGATGGAGGCATTTTCTCATTTGATGCCCCCTCCTCTCGACAGCATGTGTCAAGTTGACATCAAACCAGGCAACCCAGCCCTACCTCCAGTCCCCAGAACAGAAGCCAAGTGCTGCTCAGTTCTGCGGGGTGTGTGTGTGTGTCTCAGGGGATGCTCCCTGCAGAGTGGGAAGCCACCCGTGAGAGCACGTGGGAAGAGAGAGATTCAACACTGGGACTTTGGTGTATTCCAGGCTTTGCAGTATCCTGACCATCTCAGCCTGGAATCTGCCAGGTGTGTTAGGACACAGACCCCTCCTCTAACAGCCTTTCCCTGACATCTCCGTGACAGACACTGGCCAAATGCCAGCCTGAGCTGTGCTGTGAGCACAGAAGTTGCATGGGACAGATCTGGCCCTGCCATGATGGGCTCCTAATCACTAATCCCTCAGCATCATACTCACTTCTTTATCACCACCCATACTCTAAGAGTTAGACGTTACCAGCCCATTTTACAGACTTGGCAATGAGGCCCAGATGGCTAATCTCTACCCTTAGCTCGATTGCACTGAGGATGCCTAGTAGCTGATAGTGTGTTCAAGGATGTTTCCAGATAGGATAGCTCACAGGGCTCTGACCAATGAATGATTTAATCCACTGATGGATCTAGCATGTAAATAGAAGGGCAGGGAGCCATCTCTGTGGGTAAAGGCACTTGCCACCAAGCCTGATGATCTTAGTTTACGAATCTTAAGGAATCTTATTAATAAGATCAAATTCAGAGCCAGGTATTGGGGTGAACACTGGAAGATCAGAGAGACAGAACAAGCCACAGCTATCTCACCTCACTAGTTCCTCAGCTGATCCTGTTTTCCTCAGACTGGAAACCTTTGTGTCCTCATCCAAATAGATCTCAGCCGAACTGCTGCTCAAAGCCTGAATGTTTAACCAGCCAATTCTTCTAGTTTCTGGTCTTCACGCCTTATATATCTTTCAACTTTCTGCTGTCACTCCCTGGGATTAAAGGCTGGCTTTCTGGGATTAAAGGTGTGTGTCTGCATACTGGCTGTATCCTTGAACACACAGAGATCCACCTAGCTCTGCCTCCCAAGTGCTGGGATTAAAGGCGTGTGCTACCACCACCCAGCTTCTGCTATGGTTTGCTCTGACCCATTTTCTAGCCACCATTTTTGACTCTGTATCTAGTGGCTGTCTGTTTTCTGACCCCAGATAAATTTATTAGGGTGCCCAATATTTTGGGGAACAAAATACCACCACACCTGGGACCCATGTAATAGAAGGAGAGAACTGACTCATGCAAGTTGTCCTCTAACTTCCACAAATATGTAAATGTAATAAAACATTATCTGAGGTGGTGGGGTCCACTGGTGGAAGGAGTCACTAGGAGGTGTGTCCTTGGGGGCGGTATAGACCCCTCCTGTGGCTGCTTTCTCTTTTGTCTGTTATGAGGCTAGAAAACTCCCCAGACACACATTCCCACTGCTCTGATGCTCTGCCCAAGCAAATGGGGACAAGTGACCATAAACTGAACCCTCCAAAGCTGTGAGCTAAAATAGCTCTGTCTTCCTCAGAGGTGTTCCCATCTGCCAGTTTTTGGTCACAGTGATGACACCTGACACAAAAGCTTAGCTCTCTCCAAGGACACAAGGTCCACAGGTGGTGGAGTTTGTGTACATAACTGGACTCCCTGGCAGTAGTGTTCAAGCTTTGCAGCTTGAATGAACGTTGGTAGAAGTTACTGCTTCAATTTAACCCCCTGCCTTAGCCCAAGCCAAATTCTCACTCCAGCCCCAACCTAGGACTCCATCCATAGCCCTGACAAACTCCTAATCATACTTCGGACTCCCACTCGGGGCTTCTGTGAATGCTCACTTGGTTTCCTGGGGAAACTTTAGAGGAAATAAAATAAAATATTGAGTCCAAGAATTTATTTTTACAATTCACATTTATTTTGGAAAAGAAAACGGTTCGGCTAAAAATACTCCTACAAAGACATTGGAGTAACAGGGTCAAGGTTGCCATTGGATGCAGCTGGTGAGATTTTCTTGGTCACAGGAGTGGGGTCTAGAGGAGCCCCAGCCACACCCCTTTCTGACCCCCCCCCCCCCCGACACTGACCACAGGAAAGGGCAGTCCTGTGAAATCTGCCAGATACCCAAGTCCCTGATTGAGAGCCGTGGCCTGTTACAGCTCAGGCTGGTGGAGGTGTGGGACTCAGAGAGAGGGTCTAGGCATCCACCTCTCTGGCTCTGATAGCAGCTGGGGTGGGGCGGGGTTCATGCAAAGACAGCAGTGACCCCCTGGAGACCTGGGATCTTCTAGACAAAGGAGCTGATCTGGTGAGGGCTGGTGAGGACCAGTGGTAGCAGAGCGCAGTGAAAAAAGTGAGTGGTACTGGGATCCAAGCCCACTTGCTGGCTGTGTGACCTGGGGGAGCCAGCAGGTGCCTTTCTGAGCTTCCCAGCCCGTGGTGTAGCTGTCAGTATTGCACCTGTCTTGTGGACTTGCGGGACTGTGTCTAGAAGTGATGCACGGAGCCCCTGTACATTGTTGGCACCGGAGAAATAGCAGCTGTGATTAAAACCAAGCACTCATTGCTCTTCCCCGGAGTCCAGAGAGACTGCTTGTGAATGAGGGTCCCTGCCGGGTCCACCTGGGATCGGTTGCTGAGGCATCAGAGTCCCTGTCCATAGAGAGGAGGACAACAGATAGACCATCACAGAGCTCTGGGCCATTCACAGCCCTCCTTGCTCACTCTGGTCTCATTCTGGGAGGCAGTGGTTAGAACTGGAAGGGAAGAGAGGGCTCCTTGGAGGGAGCAGGCGCCAACCACAAAAACTGTGAGTGTTCTAGAGAAGGAACCCAGCAGGACGTCGGTATGGAGAGCAGCACAGGAAATGCAGTCTGGTGCCTCTCCAGCCTCCTGTTTCCTCTCTGGTACAGGGGGATCTCACCCCAGCTGACTCTAGGCAGAGCCCCACACTGGCCAGTCAGAGTCCTCCAGCAAGTGGCTCCTGCAGCCTGCGTGAGGGTTTTGAAGAGGCAGCTGAAACAGCTGGGCTCTCTTTTCCAATCAGGCCTGGTGAGGGCCATTCTGAGTCTCCCTAGAGATGACGCTGCCCCACACTCCAAGGGAGGTTCTGTATCCACTAGAGCCCATTTCTAACCAGATTCCAGGATGAGGCTCTTCCCAGTGTCTGTGTTTCTCTGTTTCCCTCTCTTCTCTCTCTCTTCCTCTCCTCTCCTTTCTCTCTTTGTGCTTTTTTTTTTTTCCTTGCTGGGGTCCCTGGGTTTGGGGAGTAGGGAACCATGAGGCTTGAGATGTCAAGAAGTAGCAGAGTCACCTCGTCATGGTGTCTCACAAACACAGATCTCTTCCACTGGCGTCTTAGGAGACGGAGTTTGGAGAATCATAGAATCTTAGGTTCTTTCAGTCCTTGGGATGCTAGAATTCTTGGCTCAGCAGAGCCCAGAGTGTATGCGGCCCTGGGTTATGTTTTCCGGCCCTTCCTCCTTGCTCTCCTTCTTCCAACCAATGCCACAGCCCTTTCCTCCAGCAGGGGGTGCCAGGCCTCAAGGAGCCCCTAGGTGCCTTTGCTCACCTGCTTCATCTCTGTCTGGGTGGCAGGGATGGGGGGCTCAGGGGATTTGAAGGTCAGATTTACCTAGAAGACCTGCCCAGCCTTAGTCTGGCCCACCAGGCCAGGTATGAAGCGAGCAGGCCTGCACTGTGGCCTTGGGGTATTGGGTCTCCACAGGGTGGTCCTGGCTGGGATACAGGGCCCCTCTGAAGTATTAGGTTCCCTCTTCTTCCAGGATCAGCTTTCCTGAGGGGGTCATCCTGCTGTGAACTTGACTCAACTGCACTCTGAGGCTGTGGGGGTCTTTTTAATTTTTCTGAAACCCTAGCCCAGTCTGAGCACATTCCTGAGGGTCCGGCTTACTTCCTCCACTGTCAGCGACTTAGTTTGTGTCTGGGCTCGGGCACTTTATCTGATGTGAAGCTTCGCCCTAAGCCTTGCTCTGTACACTTGGCATAGTTTTGGGTAGGGGTGGGGGTGGGGGATGAGGGGAGAGAGAGCTCAGGGGTGGGGAGGAATCTCCCACTGTTCAGATGGGGGAATTCTGACTCAAGGGGCCTGGGGGAGCCCTGGAATCCTCAAGTTCAACACTCGGGAGTGGGGGAGGTGCTGATTTGTGGGTGATATAAGGATTTATAAAACTAGCCAGTGGGCAGAAGGAGCTGTGGGTGGAAGGCCTGGCTGGGGTCCCTAGGAGTCTCCTCTGAGAGTCGCATTCCTTACTGGCAAAGAGGGCAGTAATATTTTGGCACTTGGCATAGGGCAATGTATTCAGCTGTTAGTCCTTGAGGCTTCAACCTCCTGAGACGAGCTTGGGGGGGTGAGGGGGGACACCCTGAAACCACTTTGGCCAAAGTCTGTTCCTGGGCCCAGCACTCCAACACTGGTTTCCCGGCAGGAAGAACATGCTGGAGCCAAGATCCTTCTCCAGCTTGTTCTGTGGTAGCAGTCACTGGCTGGGAATCTGAGTCAGGGCTGGCTGGTAGAGTATGCCCATGTGTGGACATACACAACTACAATCAGAAGCAGATGGACTGAGCGTGTCGCTCAGTGTGTAGAGCACTTGCTTCACAGGCACAAAGACCCAGCTTCCACCCCAGCACTGCAAAAAACAGGCATGGTGCTGCACACCTGCAATCCCAGCCCTTGGGAGGTGGAGGCAAGAGGATCAGAAGTTTAAGAATGGTCATCCCTGACTGCACAGTGAGTTTGAGGTCGGCCTGAGCTATATGACACTCTTTCAAAATAAAAAAAAAAAAAAAAAAAAAAAAATCGGAGAATAAAAAACTCCACCCCCCCCCCCCCACCAGGACTTATCCCAGGTGCATGAACTGGCTTTTTGGAGCCCATTCCCTGTGGTGGGATACCTTGCTCAGCCTTGATACAATGGGGAGGGGCTAGGCTCTCCTTCAACTTGGTATGCCAGACTTTGTTGACCTTTGTGGGCCTTACCCACTCTTGAGGAGTGGATGGGGGTAGAGTGGGAGGGAGATGAGGAGGTGGGAGAAGGGGAGGGAGGGGGAACTGGGGTTGGTATGTAAAATGGAAAAAAAAAAAAAACCAAAAACAAAAAAACCCAAAAACCTCCACCCCCACTGTCCTGCACAGTGGAAGTGAGCCTGGTTTATCTGTGTTGTTGGTGGAAAGTAAACAGCAGGGTCTGGACCCCCGTGGAGTCACGGGAATTGCTCTGGCGACTCTTTCTTCCAGGGCAGAGTGGTTGGGAAGCCCTCTTGTGGCTTGATGCCTGAACTGACTCTTCCAGAATCCAATGCTTGCCCTGCTGCTCTCTAGAGTCTCTAAGGCTGGACTGTAACACCATGCCCTGTGTGTCCTGACCTCCCTTCACACTAACCCAGGCCTCCCAACACCTCAAGACGTCTTTGCGCTGAACTGTTGAAGTTGCTACATCTTGGAGTGACCTTCCTCTCAGCCTGTCATTTTCAAGACCGCCTCCCCTGGAAGCCCACCCTGATAGCCCATCTCACCTAGCTTTCTCTTCCCTTATAAGCCAAAGTCGGATCCCTTTGCCTCCTGCACCCAAGTGACCATGCTCTGGTGGGCACTGGAGTGGATGCTTGTGGCTTGTGGCTCTGCTCTGCCCCTTTTAGGAGCTGTGGGTCTGAACCTTAGTGTCTCTCTTAGGTCTTCTTTGCAGGACTGAGGTGCACAAATGGTTTTCCGGGCCTGGCTCACCCAGCCTGATGCTCTTGTTTTATAGATGGGACGCTGTGGCCCAGCGAGGAACGTGTCCTCCGGGGCCACCGGCCCTCGTTAGTGACAGGGGCAGGTGACATGCTGTCCTTTGCATTTGCACCACTCCCTGGCAAAGGTCTTCTTTTAGGGACCATCCCTGGAAAGGTGACAGGGGTCTGGAGAACCAGGAGTGTCACTGGGGTGGGTAGTGGGATCTGCGGTGCGAGTCCTTCCTGAGCTTCTGCAGAGGTGGGAACGTCTAGCTTTCTGCTATGAGGGGTGCAAGGTTAGTGAATGCCCACAAGGGGGCAGCATAGGACTCTCAGGCAGTCAGAGAGGGTGGTGCTCTGGATACTAGAAAGGGTGGGCATTAGGCCCGGCTGGTAAGTAGATTGCCTAAGTGTCCTCTGCTACTGTGGTTACTATTGATCTGTCTTGCCCATGACTTCCCAGATAACTTTTTTTCCCCTCCCAGAGACAGGATTTCATGTTGCCCAGGCTGGCTTTGAACTCACTAAGTAGCTCAGGATGACATTGAACTTCTGATCCTCCTGCCTCTACCTCCTGAGTACTGAGTTTACACCCTATGTTACCATATCTGGTTTATGTAGTGCTGGGGATAGAACCTGGGGCTTTGCGCATTCCAGGCAAGCACTCTACTAACATGCCAGCAGGACACCTTCAATATTATCTCAGGAACAGGCCTGTTGATCACTACTAACTGCCTATCGGGGAGCTTCTGGGGTGGGTGGCACAGCTCCCTCTTACTTAGTGTGGCCCTGTGTGGCTCTGCCAGACCTACTCTCCCAGAGCAGCTGGCCCCATTTCCACGGTGCCCTGGCTTAGGTTCACAAGACAGCTTTCTTCCCTCAAGGAACAAGCCTGTACTGAGCAGCCGGAAGCAGCTCCTGATGCTGGGCAGGTGGGAGCTGGTGCTTGAGGAGGCAGAGCCAGGAAGGGATTAGTAACTAGGCAGCAGATAGCTCCAAGCTGTGTGCCCATGTGAGCGGGCAGCCTTAGTGGAAGGCGCTTGGCAGCAGGGCCTACTACTCCCTGCTGAGATGTGGGGGAAGGACACTGTCCCATGATTGAGCAGTGAACAGTGCCTATACCCAGGTCAGCCACAGTAATGTCCATTTGACACCCTGAAGAGGAGATGGAGGGTCTGGACAGCACCCGTATTCTGAAAGTAGGTATGTAAAGTCCCAGGCCTCTCCATGAACAAGCTGGGTGCTAGAGGGTGGGTGAGCAGGCGAGCTGGCTGGAAGACACCAGCCTTGTGGCTCAAGACAGGAAGCCATCTGACGGAAACACTGACTGCCAGGCCTCGCGGGGCTCTGGAGTGGTGGGAGGTGGGCTGGGGAGACAGTTAATCTACAGAGCACCAGGGTAGCTCCCACCAGAAGGTGACCTTGTGTGCTGGGACAGCTGCCATCCGAGCTGGGCGTCTTTGGGGCATAAAGGGATGGCCAATGGGCCACCGTTGGCCGCTTTGTGGGAAACTTGCCAATACGTGCCCTGTGGCCAGCCCCACTGTCCCCACCCCAGGGACGAGTTTTCTCTCTAATCCCTTCCTTCCCTCTGCTCTAAGAACAGGTGAATGACAGATGACAGGCTGGGCTATGATGACTTTGCTGACTGCGGGGCCTTTTGTTGGTGGCCTGTGGCCTCAGTCTTTCCCCCTGGACAGGTTCCTCAAAGATGCTCATCAGACAAAGGGGAAGGTCCTGAGATGAGGTGTCCCTAGACTACCTCCCCCCTTTGACAGCCTTATCTGCAGCACACATACTTCCTGTCTCTTCCTACTGAACACACAGACACACAAGACACAGACAGATGGACACGCACACACACGCGCACACACACACACACACACAGTAAGTCCGAGCCCTTAGCACAGCATTGTGCGGGTGAGGGGATTACACCTGTGGCTGAGTGGGGGTCCACTCATATCACAACCACCAGACCACAGCTCACCCAATACCCACAGTCCCCGTCCTCTGGCAAGGTTATACTGAGAGTCTTGTGTGCACCCCTGCTTCTAACGCATCTGCTGTGTGGCTCACTGTGCTAGGCATTGTAGACACAGAGCTGAGCCAATCCATTGCCAGCCTGGCCTGTGCTTCTGATTACCCTGGGCTACACCCCCCCCCCCCCGAGTTTCCTCAGCCTGGGCCTTTTGGATCTTGGAGCAGGGTGGGTAGCATGGGGGGGATGGGAAGAGCCCCTTGCAAGAGCATTAAAAGTCACCTGGCAGGTCCCAAAAGTGCCAGGGCCTTTTCTTGGAACTTACAGAGTACAGGGGTCATTTTATAACTAAAGCATTTATTTCCATTCAATTCACTAACCGATTGTTCTGCTCAGGTTCCTGCTTTTGCTCACAGGAGACTCTGTGGCCAGACCCCTTGGCTAATGATGTTCTTCTGGCCAAGACCTTCAGACCTGGGCAAAGGCCTCAGGAAAAGAAGGAGTGGGAGAGAGAGAGAGTCACATGGTCTCCGGGGGGTACCCTTGGAGGGCTGGGGTGTCACAGTGAATGATCAGGGTCCTGACGTCCCAGGTCGCCTGGTCCAGGCTCCCAGAGGTGAAATTGGGTTTTGGCCATCAGAGAGCACCCAGGAACCTGAAGGGGCCTCTGTGCCTGCAAAGTACCAGATAGAACAGGGCAGAGAGCTTGAGAGTGTGCAGGGAGGCAGGGAGGACTTCCGGCCTCGGAGTCCTCATCTGCCCCAGTCTGCTTTCCAAGGTGGGATGCTTGGTGCAACTCCTTCCACTCCCCAGTCTCACTGAGGTCTCCTGGCCCGGGTGGCTCTGTGACAGTTGGCTTTGGTGAGGCCTGGCAGCAGTTGGGAGGAGGGAGGGGTGTCAATGAAAAGCATATAAAAATCCAGAAATATGCATATAAAATCTCGCCCTTGGTGTATTGCCTAAGTCAGTAAGCAGAAAGCACCTTCTTCCTGGAGAAGGATCAAGTCCTCAAAAGGTAGGAAATGTCAAAGTGTCTCTTCATTGTCATTTAAAAAAACCCAACAAACAAACCCTCCCCAGACCAAAGCCACCCCGATCAAAATACCCCCCAGTCCACAAATCGCTGTAAACAAACCCAGATCCAAGATCAATGCTTCTCAGTGGCAGTCCTAGCTGATGACAAGTCACCCGCAGTAGCGTCCTCAGGATGAGGCTGAGCGGGGAGCTGGTACCTGGGCAGGGCAGGGCCTCCTGGGGCCACAGATCTGGGTGGCTGGCCTCAGGAAGATCTGGCCTGTTCAGTGTGACCTGGGAGGCTGGGATCTCCTCTTCTGCCTCCTGAACTGTTAGCAGAAAGTCTCTCAGAGTTTTTGAAATGGTCTCTCAAGACAGAACTGTTCTCCTGTCTGCTGGAGGCAGCTGGAATGGACTTTCCCTTTCTGGGGCAGCTGCCTGTTCTCTCTGCCCATTGTGCCTAGGGCTGGGCCGTTAGTGATGCTCCAAGAAACAGCTAAGGCCAGGCAAGGAGGGTGGCCCATCTCTTCCCTTCACATTAATTTTCCTGGAAATGTTTCTTGGCTCTGGCCAGCTCAACCTTCCCAGAAGGAGCTGGAGAGAAAAGGCTTCTGGCTTCCAATGGGACATACCGCGTGGATCTCCCAAGCCCTTTTCTTTTCTCCTCTCAGAGCCATCGGTGCTCTCCTTATGAGAATCCTCTGTGAACAAATGGTCCTTGCCTGTCCCGCCCCCTCCCAGATCTCGGTGCGTGTTCCCCCATTCCCTTTTCATTCCTTTGACTTGCATGGGTTCTTGGTGTCGTCTCGTTGGCTAGAGTGCTGCTACTTGGTTCTTCCTGTTGCTTTGTGGCCTCCGGGCAGGTGGCTGGCCCTGCAGTGGACAGGGCAGCAGAGGGACCGACGTACGGGGCTGAGGAGGCGGCGTGGAGAAAGAGGTGAGCCGAGGCAGGCGAACGTCAAACCTCCACAGACTGAATCTGGTTCATCTGGGCCCGCATCACCTGGATACTGTTCAGGATTTTTTTCTGGTGGCCAGCGAGGGTGACCCCAACTCGGAGAATGTCCCTTTGGGAGAGATGGACACAGTTAGGGAAATGTATGTGTTGAGGGGGGTGTGTGGACCAGCTGCATTAACTTCCCCAGGTCCTTAGTGCTGAGGGGTAGGGAAGGGATGTGGGGGTGGGCAAAGGGTGTCAAAGCTGGACTGAGAGATTCTGGGGCCAGATCAGCCAATGGGGAGGCAGGAGGCCCTTCTGCCTTCTGCCATCAGGAAGCAAGGCTGGGCTTGTATGGCTGCGCACACATTTCCTTGATTCTTCTTCACTAAACCCTGGTTTGCAGATAAAAAAATCTTCCCAGACTTCTGGGATTTGCCCAGCCAGAGAGCCAAGAGGCACCAGGCAGACCCGGCTACAGATCTGGATATGTATTACTCCTTAGTTCCTGCCATCCCTGCTGGGTCACTCACACTCCAATGTTCCCCATTTGGCTGGTAGGGTGGGTGGGGAGCAGGTGTCAACAGGGCTGGGTGGAGGCCACTAGGTACTCACTCCATCATCATCTGAGATACAACGTCGAAGGAGGTGAAGCCGGCGTTGGCAAAGCTCTCCTTGTACTGGCCCATCTTGATGGCTTCCAGCCACTCATCCACCGTGTTAAAGCTGGTGTAGTCAGGGACCGTGCGGTCCAGCAGCGGCAGGTTGATGCTGGGGGGGGGCAGGTGACAGGGATGGTCATGGCACATGTGATAGCCAGATGGCAGATGGGAACGTGTGTGGTACCTCTGTGGTTACCCCTGTGTGAGCACAGGTGAGTGTGTAGGTGTTTATGTGTGAACACAGACCTGAGTTAGAACTTGTACAAGTGAGTATCTGAGTACCTGAGGAACTAGGAAAGCGGGGGGAGGCTCTGGGAACCCCAATTATAGGTGGGACTGTGGCTGAACAATGGTGTCAGCTAGTCCCTGCTTCCTCCTCTAGAGCAGGGACTCCCCTTCATCTTTCTCTGACCCTGGTAATATGCTTCCAGTATGCAGACTGCACTACCGGATCCACATGTAGACAAGGCTCAGAGCTAACGGGGACAGGCAAGGTGTGCTCAGATCTCAGGAGGGGAAGGGCTCAGTGGCCTCATCTAGAGCAGCAGTTCTCAACCTGTAGGTCATGACCCCCTTGGGGTCAAATGACCCTTTCATGGGGGTCACCTGAGACCATCGGAAAACACAGATAGTTACATTATGATATATAAAAGTAGCAAAATTACAGTTATGAAGAAGCAATGAAAATAATTTGGTTGGAGGGGGTCCCAACACAAGGAACTCTATTAAAGGGCTGCAGCATTAGGAAGGTTGAAAACCACTGCTCTTGAGTGGAGAATGGCTGGTACAAGGTCAAGGTGAGGTGTAACAGGTATAGGCTAGCACAAAGACCTCATGGCCACTGGACTTTGACTCAAGGAATCTCCAGGTATGGCTGGCCCTGGTGGTGAGGTACCTGGTTACACACTCTCCCCCTAAACCCTGTAGGACTGAGGGTCCCTGAGAGTGGGGTCAGCAGCCATGTGACCTGTGAAAGCAATAGCTGTCCTTGGGTTCCAGAGAGTAAGAGTGAGCAGGGTCAGCAGCTGCATGATCTGTAATAACCACCTCTGGAAGGCAATAATGAGGCAAATCTAATGGAGCATGTCTTGGGACCTCAGAAAGGAAGGCCCAGGGTCCCTGAGCCCTGTCCTGGGGTTGAGCTGGTATTTCTACCCTGAGGGCATGTATGTGGTGGGTATGTCCTGAATGGGAGCATGTATACATTGGTGACTATGTAGCTGTGAGTGTGTGTGTGTATGTATGTGTGTGTGTATGTGAGAGAGAGAGAAAGAGAGAGACCAAGCATGAGTGAGTGCTTGTGCCTAGCTCTGTGTATGCAGGATTTTGTGCAAGTGGGGTGTGTGTGTGTGTGTGTGTGTGTGTGTGTGTGTGTGTGTGCATTTGTTTGTGTTTTTAGTTTTGTTTTTCAACAGGGTTTCTCTTGTGTAGTTTTCTTTTTAGTGCCTGTCATGAGTCTTGCTCTGTAGACCAGGCTGGCCTCGAACACACAGAGATCTGTCTGCCTCTGCCTCCCAAGTGCTGGGATTAAAGGCATGTGCCACCACTGCCCGGCTTGTGTGTGCATTCCACAAGTGCCAATGAGGGCACAAATGGACACCAAGAGGCCCAGCTCGGGTGTGATTAGAGGAAGGAAGAACGGTGGGCAGGATCCGTGCTGAGCACAGCCAGTCACCACTGCGACTCTAGACTGTAGGAAGGTTTCCTAAAGACTGTCCTCTTTCACCATGCTTTACAAGGGTCTTCCTCCACCACCCCAGACTGCCGCTGGGTGGGCCTGGACAGTACCCAGAGGAGATGGGTGGGGTTAAAGTGAATCACACCCAAAAGCAAGAGCTTTGAGACAGGGGTGGGGCCAGGGTGGCGTACCCAGAGGATAGGGGCGCCATGGCTTTGAGGCTGTTGGGGTTTCGGATCATCTTGTCTAGAGTGTTGACAATCTGGCCGAACTTGGGCCGATGGTTACGGTCCTTCTGCCAGCAGTCCAGCATGAGCTGGTGCAGGGCGCTCGGGCAGTCCATGGGCGGAGGTAGCCGGTAGTCCTGTTCAATGGCGTTGATGACCTGGGGGAATCACAGAGGCAGAGTGGCCCCGGCTGGTTGGGTGAGGACTTCAGCCCCCTGCCAGGAACATTTATCCTTGGAGTACTGCAGGCTTGACCCATGGGGACTCCTTTACCTCCTGTGGCTGCCTTGGGTCCCACCACCCCTGCAGGTCTGTCTCCTATGCCCTTCTCTCTGCCAACCTTGCATACCCAGTAACTTCAGGTAGCCTGTCTCCAAGACCTATCAGGGTGACTCTCCTGTGCTGGGCTGTCCCAGCTCTTTGTTCTCACCACCCGTGAGCCCCCTGCTGGCTCTGATGGCTGTGAACATCCCTGCTGGCCTGATGTTTGACTCTAGGGTAGCCATATTCTCAATCTGAGTGCTCAGAGAGATCTGGGTAGAGATCTAGCCCTGAGCTGGCTGGTGATCTTAGAGCCAATACCTGCCCCTCTGTCAGAAATAGGAGGCCAAACATGGCTTCAGTCTGCTCTACCACCATGATAAGATTCATCTTCTGGAACTTGACGCTCTCCAGTGTATTTGTGTGAATGAAAACCCCTGGGGTGACTTCAAACTCCTCCCCTGAAGCCTGCTACAGTGTGGATCTCAAATGTCACTCAAAGACTCATGTGTGGGCCAGGCGGTGGTGGCGCACACCTTTAATCCCAGCACTCGGGAGACAGAGGCAGGTGGATCTCTGTGAGTTCAAGGCCAGCCTGGGCTACCAAGTGAGTTCCAGGAAAGGTACAAAGCTACACAGAGGGCTGGAGAGATGGTCAGAGGTTAAGAGCACTGACTGCTCTTCCAGAGGTCCTGAGTTCAATTCCCAGCAACCACGTGGTGGCTCACAACCATCTGTAATGAGATCTGGTGCCCTCTTCTGGCCTGCAAGCATGCATGTAGGCAGAACACTGCATACATAATAAATGAATATTAAAAAAAAAAAAAAAGCTACACAGAGAAACCCTGTCTCAAAAAACCAAAAAAAAAAAAAAAAAAAAAGACTCATGTGTGGAAGGCTTGGTCCTCAGTCTGGAGCACTATTTGAGAGTGGTAGATCTTTTTAGGAGTGGAGCCTAGTGGGAGGAAGGTAGACAGCTGGAGGCATGCCCTGGGAGGGGAAGCTGGGATGCTGGTCCTTCTGCTCCATTCTCCTTGCTTCCTGGGTGCTCTGAAACGAACAGCTTCCTTTACATTCCCATTATCACGTACTGTCCTCAAAGAAACAGGCCAGGAATAGCCAGTGGAGAGGCCAGCCAGACACAGACCGGAACTGTGCGCTCAAACACACAACCTTTCTTCCTGTTAAGTTCATTATTTCAGGCATCTTGTTATACTGACAGAAAGCTGACCCACACAAAGCCTCACCAAGCTTTCTGACCAAGTGTCCACTCCAGGCTCCCGGCCCTGCCTCTCATCCTCACCCCTGCACCTTTGCGAGAGCTGATCTTTCCGCTGCATGTCCCACTCTCTGAATGCTACTGGTGCTCTGATGATCCTGACTGACCTTGTCCGGACTGTCCTGGCCTCTACGCCTACAGGGCTTGACACCTGTGCTCTGCACTTTAGCATCTGACCACAACCGTCCCCTGATGCTTCCAACTGGGTCTCTGAACCACCTTGGGGCTAATGAGACAGCTCAGCAGGGAAAGGCGCTTGCTAGCAAAGACCTAGAACCCACATGGTGGAAGCAGAGAACTGATTCCCACAGGTTGTCCTCTGGCTTTCATACAGGCACCACGACACTTTAGCATATGGTGGACGAGCAGGTGACCTCTCTAGCTCCCCTCTTCAAGAATAAGGTTCGTCAGCCTGGCAGCCAGGCCTTCAAACTCAGAGAATTCAGCATAAGGCCAGGAGTCCCTGGTCTTGCCCTCCTCAACCTGTCAGGCCAACAAGGCCCTGCCCACATTCTGGAGACTTACATCCTGGTTGGTCATGTCCCAGTAGGGCCGTTCCCCGTAGGACATCACCTCCCACATGACAATGCCATAGCTCCACACATCACTGGCTGAGGTGAATTTCCGGTACTGGATGGCTTCCGGTGCTGTCCAGCGGATGGGGATCTTCCCACCCTGGGGAGCAGAGAGAAGAAAGAGGTTGATGGGTGGGATGGTGACCTGTCTGACTTCTCCTCTCCACACTCCCCACACTGTGCTCTGTCAGATCCCAGGAAGAACCTCATTGGTTTCCAAACTCCTCAGTTGCTTCGACCACAGGACATTTGCATATGCCGTTCCTTCTGCTGGAAGTACTTTTCTTTCCCCACACTGCCATCTGGATTCCACATTTTCATTCTTGAGTCCCCCAAAAGCCTTTCCCTGGTTCTCAGAGAGTTTCTGGTCCCCCAGATTCCATAGTGCACTCCTGTCTCTCTTGCCTTCCAAGGCTCCCAGCCCTCCACTCCCTTGTGTTCATTATCTCATCTCCCTGCCTCAGCAGCCCAGGTGATCCAAGAACCAGGAGGCTTTCTGTGTGTCCCTTCCTGTCTCCAGGGCCCAGTGAAGGCTTGACCTGGGCAGGCCAGTGGATACACAGAGCTTGGAGAGATGGCTGTGCCTGGGAACCCTTGCTGTCCCCTTACCAGAGCGCTGGTATAGGTGGGGTCAGAGGTGTCATCCTCCAGGAAGCGTGAGAGCCCAAAGTCAGACACCTTGCAAACCAGGTTGCTGTTGACGAGGATGTTGCGTGCAGCGAGGTCACGGTGCACGTAGTTCATGTCTGCCAGGTACTTCATGCCAGCTGCAATGCCCCGCAGCATGCCCACCAACTGGATGACTGTGAACTGCCCATCATTTTGCTTTGGGAAGGGTAGAAAATAGAGTCAATGGAAGAGTGAATGTCAGAACTCTAGAATGTCTCACAATGACAGGTGTCTGCCACCTTTGTACACACTGTGGGAAGGACTCAGACACCCAGGAACCCCAGAGTGGCCTAGGAGAGAATACCAGCTTTGGAGTAAGCGTACATAGACTGACCCTGACTCTGTCCTCCTGGCAGTGTAAGCTTGGACATATGACCCACTCTCTCTGAGCCTAACTGCTCACCTGTTAAACAGTGCAAACATGACATGTGTCTCTTAGGGCTGCTCTGACTTAAACAGAAAGGTACATGGAAGGTGCTAGGAGCAACTTCATAAGCATTTGTTGAATGACAGCTGGCCCAATAACATGCTCCTGACCCCCAGGCCAGTGCTCTCATCTTGATGGCTCACTGTGCTGTCTTGAGGGGATTCATCTGTTGGTCTTATACTTTGATTTTTCTCCCTTATCTTGTGCAACTCTGGAGAGCAATGAAGTCGGGTGAACACCCTGGATGGGGTGTCAACATCCTTGGCTGTGGTCTGGGCTCTCCCTTTGTCCCTCTGACCCTAGGCAAATGCTTCTTATCTCTGAACTCTATTTTGCTGTGAAATAAGAATGCTTCTTGAGCATGGATGGGCAGGCACCTCAGGTTGTACAACCCTGAGGGAATGCCTGGGCTTCCCAGGGAGCCACATTGAGAATGACTCTGAGATAGCTTCTGAGCTAAGTGGGAGAGAGCTCTGGGATTGATTAATAATGCCTGTCAGGGTAACACAATGGAAGGTGGAGGCTAGTAAGCCATTCCTGATCTAGAGTTTTCTTAAGATCAAATGAAGTTAGGCCCAACAGCCCTTTTCCTACCCTGTTCACTCCCCCTGGGGCTCTCCCTACCCGGAGGAAGGAGTCCAGGGAACCATTCTCCATGAACTCAGTGATGATCATTACAGGCGTGCTCTTGGTGACAACCCCTTCCAGGTGGATGACATTGGGGTGGTCGAACTGGCCCATGATGGATGCCTCACTCAGGAAGTCCCGGCGCTGCTTCTCCGTGTAGCCCGACTTGAGGGTTTTGATAGCTACAAAGATCTCTCTCTTGCCTGGCAGCTTCAAATGGCCACTGCATACCTCACCAAACTCCCCTGGGATAGACACATTGAGTCAGGCAAAGTGTCACATGTCAGGTGAGAAGTGTCATCTCCCTGTTGTCTGTCACTCCCATTGTGGGTGTTTTATGATCTCATTCTATCAACACAGGATCCCATTGTGAATGTGGGGCCTAGAGAAGGCACAACCATCTTTGGAAAAGTGGGTTCTTCATGGCTGCTTTGGGGTGTCTGGGGATAAGGGCATGGGGAGATTTGGGGAGATGGGGACAAGATCGTGGTGGATGATGGAAAGGACAGAGCTAGGCTCCAGATCTAGTTCAATCTCCAACTTGCTGTGCCTCATGCCAGCCTCAGTTTCCCCCTCTGTGCATGTGATGGTTTTACAGGATGACCTCTAAGGATCCTTTTTACTTGGGAATTCTGGATCTTCAGGAGGGTCCTTTGTGTCCCTTGATCTTCAACTTACCATCAACTCCAGGGTCACACTGTGGTCGCCCACCCATGGCCATGGTATCCTGAGGCATTTGCCACCTACCTGCTCCAATCACCTGCTCAATCTTGACACAGGAGATGTCAATTTCCTTGGCAAACTCCCGGACTGCCTCATTAGGGTCTTCATAGGTGAAAGGGTCAATATAGATCTTCATACCTGGGGTCACTGGGGAACAAGACCAGGCTGGGTTACAAGGACAGGTTTGAGAGGCACACAAACGGAAAGAAGGCAGGCAGCCCCCCCCCCCAGGGGAAGGATGCTCCTATATGGCCCCCATACTAGCTGGGAAACTCCTTTCTGGTCACCTGACTTCTAGGTCTCACTGAGTTGATGGGCAGCAAGTAGAAAGGTAGGGAGGGGGGACAGAGATCAGAAAAGTAACAAATAGGTTCTAGTCTTGTTCCAAGATCACAGATCACTCCTAGCTTTTTGGAGCAGCTGGTTTTGGCAAGGGCATAGACTAAAAGGCTGGATAGGTTTGCTGCCCTGTGATACAGAATCCAGGTACAAGGAGAAGAAACAAGTCATAAACAAAAAGAGGGCTTGGAAGATGGTTCAGTCAGTAATGAGCCTGGCACTCAAGCACAAGGACCTGAGTTCAGATCTCTGGTACCCATGTTAAAGCCAGGGCAGGAGTATGATCATGTAATTCCAGCATTGGGGTTTGGGGGAAGTGGATGGAGGTGGGTGGATCCCTGAAACTCAATGGCCAGCTAGCTTAGTTGGACTGATAAGCTTTAGGCTCAGTGAGACCCTGTCCCCAAAATAAAGGACAGAAACGTGACTCCTCAGCACTCACAAGCATGCATACATACATCTACATGAACAGCCATGTACACACACACACACACACACACACACACACACACACACACACACACACACACAGAGCCAGGTCCATGAGCCTCACTTACCACATCTTGAGTATCCTATACTCTTGCATCTGCACTAGCTAAGCCTCAAGCCTTCCTGGATCCCTGGATTCCTTGGTGACCAGCCTGAAGTCAAACCAAGGACACACTCATTTCATTCCTGACCTGCTGTCAGTGTTTATGTGAGGATTCAGAAAGAGAAGAAGGGGCCTGGACATCAAAGTCCCCTTGTGACTCACGATGAGTCAGTGAACGGCTGTGATGGAAGGAAAGGCGATCAGTCTGTCTTTCCCTTCCTACTTGGTATTCCAACACCCAGGCCTTCCTCTGGGATCCCCAGCTCCCTGCTCTCATCCTCCTATGTGCTGAAAGCTGTTACTGGAGGCAGCCATTCTAGGACTCAGAAGCTGGAGTCCCTGGGTCCTCATAGGTCACCAACCCAGCTGTGTGGTCCCAGAACCATTTGATGACTGTTCTCTGCTTCTACTTCAGACATCCTGTGAATCTGGGAGTCAGAGCCTGCAGTATAGGCCCTTCTGTTTGTGTGACAAATAAAGTTTTATTGGTACACAGCCATTATCATTGGTTTTATACCAGGGATGCAGGGTGGAGCACTAGAAGAGACCCACAAAAACTAAACAGCTCAGCATATGGCCAACCCTAGCTCTAATACATCAGCTATGTTTGTGACTGTGTTGGTGTGTGTGTGCTAAGCTGGCCCTTTCAGTCAGGGGTTATAAATCTGAGTCTATAAGCCTTTTGGCAGCCCCTGGATAGGTTTTGAGAGGGCCAAAGACCCCCAAGGAATAAAATGTACTTATTATGATCAGCTTTTTTTAAAAAATTAAAATAGTAATTCGTGAGTTGGCAAGATGACTCAGTGGGAGAAAAAGCTTGCTGCATGAGCATGACAACCAGAGTTTGATTTCTGGAAACCATGCTAAAAAAATAAAAATAAAAAGCCAGATGTGGTGGTATACATCTCTAATCCCAGCACTCCCACAGAAAGATAGGAGGCAGAGAATAGGGAATAGCCTGGAAGTTTGTGGGTCAGCTAGCTTGGAGCATGCAGCATGGCGGAAGCAGTATGAGAGGTCCTGCCTCAGTGAGGTGGAAGGATAAAGCCTACTCCCAAGACTTGCCCTTTGACCTCCACATGTGTGTAGGTGTACATTGACGCTTAAACATAGTTATCTATACACACACAATAAAAACTAGAGAATAGAACTGAGCCATGTTATTTTAAAAAAGAAATGTACAAAGTCCAAAATTATGGTAATAAATATGATAAAAAAGTATCCCTGAGTATAGATGTCTAGATTTTTCTGTTGCAGAATGTTATAAATGGGGATGGGGAGATGGGTCCATGGGTACAAGCACTTGCCTTGTGAGTGTGAAGACCTGAATTTTATCCCTAGAACCTACACTAGGGCTGAATCCAGCAGTGTCTATAACCTCAGTGCTCCTGTAAGAAGACAGCAGGAAGAAACAGGGAGCTCCCCAGGAAGCTAGTGGGCCAGCTAGCATGGGTCATGCAGCGGAGAAACGAGAGACTGTTTCAAAGTAGAAAATGAAGCCCAACATCTAAGGCTATCCTCCATCCTCTACACATACACTGCGGCATGTGTGTGCCTGCATTTACACACATGCACATACATGCACATTACGTACACACACAATTTTTTTTAAAAGAACCTTATAAGGCTGGAGAGATGGCTCAGCAGTTAAGAGTGCACACTGCTCTTGCAGGGGCTCTGAGTTTGGTTTCTAGCACCCATGTTGGGTAGCTCATAACCATCCATAACTCCAGCTCCAGGGAATCTGGTGCCCTCTTCTGGCCTCCACAGGCACCTGCACTCATGTGCACATATCCCAAAACACACACACACACACACCCCATACCACACTCCCCCCACCCCCCACACCACACAGAGTTCTCCTGGCCATATGATACAAAACTTTCAATAGAGTTGTACAGGAGCCCAAGATTTCACAAAGACAATAAGAAACACCAGCCAAGACCGAGTGCCTGGGAGGAGAGCTGGGCACGGGCTCACATCTCATTGCTTCTCCCCCTGGCACATGTTTCAGATCTCTGTACACAATAGATGCTCCAAGTCTGGGGAGCTGAGGATCTAGGCAACAAAGATGAATTATAGTAATAGCGGCTGGCACTTGCTGAGCCTTTATTTGAGCCTGACACTGGGCCAGACTCTTTGCATGTGTTTTCTTATCTCTCCCTCATCCTCCCAGGAGCTGTGAGACAGAATTGTAGCTCTGTGAAGCCAGTCACTCAGGCCAAGGCCACATATCTCGGAGTCCCAAGGTCTTTCAGATTTGAGCACAGGTGTGGTACTTTTTCTTCCTCTTTTTAAAAAAGATACTTATTATTTTAAATTATGTGTAGGTGTTGTATCCGAATATGGTACACGTGAGTGCAGGTGCCTGAGGATGCCAGAGGTAACAGATTCCCTGGAGCTGGAGTTACAGACAGTTGTGAGCCACCTGATGTGGATGCTGGGAACTAAATTCCTAGATGTCTGGAGGAGCAGCAAGTGCTCTTAACTGCTGAGCCATCTCTCCAGTCCTAAGCCTGATTCTTATATTTATGGGACCGGGGATTGAACCCAGGGCCTTGTGCATGCTAAGCAAATGTTCTATGACAGAGATAGAGATCCCCAGACCTCAAGATTGGCTCTGTTTGTCTAAAATCATTATTTTATAGGTATGGTTGTTTTTTGCCTGCATGTAAGTTTGTGCACCACATGTATGCAGTACCGATGAAAGCCAGAAGAGGGCGTCGGATCCCTGGAACTACAGTTAAAGTTTGTGCTGCTATGTGGGTATTGCAGAACCTGAGTCCTCTGCAAGGGCAGCCAGTGCTCTTAACTGCTGAGCTGCTGCTCCAGCCTTGGGGACAGTTTTTAGTCACAACTCTCATTCCTGTTGGCCCTGGCACAGGCTTTTCCTAACCTGGAGTATGAGCCACATCTCCTTCCTTCCAAGTCAGGCTCCTCAGAGCCAGGAGAAGCCATTTTTTGCTCAGAATCAACACCATGGGTCATGGCGCCTGGCTTTCAGTTTCTTGAGTTTCAACACAACTCAGGGAGATCCTTTCTGACAGGCCATCTGGGGAGGGAGGGCAGGAATGAGGTCACTCCAGGAGCAAAGGAGACTCAGCAAAGTTGGCGCCTCTGTGGGCAGCACAGCAGCCAGAGGCTGTCCCCAGCTGGGAGCATGTCAGGATGACTGGGGGACAGAGGCGGGCACCTCTGCCTGGCATTGCAAGTCACTGGATCATAACCCTGGGGAGGGATGGATGGAGGTTTGTGGAGACTAGTTAGTTCTTCTGAAAGATTAAAGAACAAACCCAGTCCACCTACCTGTCTTTCTATGTGGCCTCTCCCTGTCACACATGCTCCTGCCATGAAATCCTCTACCACAGGACCTTCAGCAGAACAGCTGATTGATTGAGAGTTTGATTAACCTCCTTTCCTGACACATGATGCAGCCTCGGCTGTTTCGTGACAGCAGCAAGCAACAGACTGCTAACACTAGTTGATAAGAGTCCTTTCCTGCCGGGCGGTGGTGGCGCACGCCTTTAATCCCAGTACTCGGGAGGCAGAGCCAGGCAGGTGGATCTCTGTGAGTTCGAGGCCAGCCTGGGCTACAGAGTTAGTTCCAGGCTCCAAAGCTACACTGAGAAACCCTGTCTTGAAAAACCAAACCAAACCAAACCAAACCAAACCAAAGAAAAGAAAAATGTCCTTTCCCAGGGGCTCACGGCACACCTCACCCCTTCTTGCTTCTGAAGTCATGTTGTTCTTACCCCCTCAGGGCACTTCCTCTCCCTCTCTGAGACCATATCAAATGCCACCTCCTCTATGAAGCCTGACTGGACTTCTCCAGAAGTGTCTGAGGCCTTTCTTAGGTACCACAGCCCTGTCTCCTCTGTCAGTCTATGACCTCAGTGTCTGTGACTTTTCAGTCCTGGTCTACAGTTTCCAAACACCCATGCCCACAGCTCCCTGGATCCCCTTTCTGGAACTCTGTGGTGCCTGGGGGTGTTTTACTTTCTCCCTCAGGAAAGCAGAGGTAATTCTATCTTGTTCCAGACTGGTATACAACAAGCACTCAAGGAATGCTTATTGCAAAATCTTAGGAATCTTCTTCTTCTCATTTGGGGCCATGAGTACCTTTGAGAATTTAGTGAAAGCCACAGTTCCGCCCCTTGGAGAGGATTCCCTCGGGTGTGTACACCCCATATCCCACATGCAGTACTGGACTTCACGGGCCATGGCAAGCTCCCACGGTCTAATCCCAAGTTAGAAGCCCTTGCTCTAGCGCTCGACCATGAGTGTGAAGGTGGTATACAGCAGATACTTCATAGACACTTGCTGTATACACATTCAATGTAGGTTTATTGGGTACAGATCTGTTCTATAAAGCTGGTAGTTTTAAACCGAGTCATCCTTTCTAATGATCCTTCTAGGTAAAATGCTCCCAGGCTGAACTTTATGATGTTGCTAAGATCTGATTGTGTCTGACCTACAAAATCGGCAACTTCAGCCGGGGAGTGGTAACACACACCTTGAATCCTGGCACCCAGGAGGCAGTCAGGTGGATCTCTGTGAGTTCCAGGCCAGACTGGTCTACAGAGTGAGTTCCAGGACCCTATCTTGAAAAACAAACAAAGAAAAAAACAAAAATAGCAACATCATCTGGTCTGACTCAATGTTATTCCCACTGGATGGAAGACTGGTACAGAAAAGCAAAACAACCCACTCAAGAAGACACAGGCACAGCTAATGAACAGGCAGTGGGGTCTGACCCAACCAGCTCGCAGTTCTCTTTGGTGTCCACCCAGCTGCCAGTTTTCCAGGCACAGCAGATGGACAACAACTTCATGGCCATCTCACAGAATAGCCCCCAGAAGCAAATGCTGGCCTGAGCCTGGGTGAAGACGTCCACAGAGTCAGCAGCAATACTGGGCTGTTGTCTGCAAGCTAAAGGCTGTGAGTGCCACAGACCACCAACTTGAATCTAGATGGACATCTCAGGAGACAGGAGGAGAACCAGGCATGCAGAGGCCTGGGTTCGAGTTCCGTCCCCTGTGGCTACTCATGCTCACAAGTGAACTGCTTCATGAGTTTGAATCCAGGTTCAACCTGCTGTGTGCCCTGTCACAAAATGAGCATAATAAACAATGTCCCTCATTAGGGGACTATGAGGATTAAATGAGAGACGTGTGTGTGTGTGTGTGTGTGTGTGTGTGTGTGTGTGTGTGTGTGTGTATACGTATACACACACAGGTGCATGGGGACAGGTGCATGTATAAGTGTGTGCAGACACTAGAAGACAGTAATTTCTCAGGAGTCACCCATCTTTTTTTTTTTGAGACAGAGTTCCTCACTGGCCTGGAATGGGCAGATTAGGCTAGGCTGGCTGGCCAGCGAGCCCCAGAGATCCACCTGCTCCCTTTCCTCCCAGTGCTGGAATTACAATCGGATACCACATGCTTGGCTTTTTTTCTCCACAGGTTCTGGGGATCAAATCAGGTTCTCCTGCCTCACTATGAGTATCATTTCCACAGCCCTGGAGGAATTTTCTAAAGGACTCACAGACATAAAGCAACAAATAATTGTTGTCTCCTGTAAAGTAGGCTTGCCTTTTATTAAATGTTACTATTATAATGACACTATTATTATGTAAAGATCCACTGATTCATCCATCACGTTCTATGGTCTATATAAGGATGTCAAGGCTTAGAGAGGTTCAGTGTTTTCTCCAGCTCAACCAGCTGGCCAGCGGCAGAGCAGAGATGAGAAATAGGTCAGCCCCTCTGGCTCCACATCCAGACACCCTGGAACTTGGTCCCCACTCAGCACATGCATATGGCTGGGAAACAGGAGTCTGTGTTGGTGACCATGAGCCAGCCACACACATCTCTGCCTCTCCACACTCTCCTTCATCTTGGCTGTGTAGGGCTGTGGGGGTGGACATGGGATCCGGGACACATCCTGCATAGCTCTGAGAGTTCAGGGCAAGGAACAAAACCTCCATATTAAAGGATATTGATCTCTGAATAAATCCTGGGGTCTACTTTAAAAATAAATCTCAAGCTGGATGGTGGTGGCACACGCCTTTATTCTCAGTACTTGGGAGGCAGAGGCAGGTGGATCTCTAGGAATGTGAGGCCAGCCTGGTCTACAGAGTGAGTTCCAGGACAGCTAGGGCTACACAGAGAAGCCCTGTCTCTAACCCTCCAATATATTCATCCATTTCCTTGTTACTGGCTCAGGCTTCAAATTACCATGCTCCCAAATGGCTTCTGGCGGTAGAGCAGGGGACCTGGCCTTGCTCTGCCATGATGGAGTGGACACAAGGAGGTGGTGGGACTCAGCTCCTTCCCAGAGCTTTCGTGTAGTCTGGGTGCTGGAATCTAAACTCACAGTGGGACTGTTACAGGGATTAAATGGTACCCATGCATTGACCATGGAAGCAGGTTTCTGTTTTTGTTGTTGCACATGTGGGTACATGTTACATGTATGTGTTTGCATGTGTGCATGCATGTGGAGACCAGAGGTCAACTTCATACACCTCGTTTCTTCACTGACCTGGGGCTTGCTAAGCATGCTAGGCTGTCTGGCCAGGAAGTTCTAGAGATCTACATTCACCTCCCCAGCACAGGGACAGCAAAGAGAGAAATTCAACAGTTTTCACATGGGTGCCGGGGCTTGAACTCAGCTCCTCACGCTTGAGAGGCAGCAAACACTCTACACCCTGATCTGTCTCCCCAGCCCGTGAAAACAGTTCTTCCTATCTTATTTTTTAATGTTTTGCCCGCTTGTCATACTTATGTACCATTTTACACACCCGGTGCCCAAGGAGGCCAGTGAAGGGCTGCTGGATCCCCTGGGACTGAAGTCACAGATGGTTGTGAGCTGCCATGTAGGTGCCAGGACTTAAACCTGCTCCAAACGGGTAGCCAGCGCTCACATCTTCTGTGCCATCTCTCCAGCCCCAAGAATGCTTAACACTTAAGTACACAAATGTGATGGCAGCTGGAGGGAGAGGTGCAGCTGTGACTTCTTCCTAACACACCAGTGAAATGTGACTATCATTTCTCAGGACCCTTCTCCTGTTGTGATGCTTATGATATAGCCTTTCCCATCACCCTGTTCAGTAGTCACTTGAAGATCTTAATGGAAATGTTAACAGCTTATTTTTATATTTATGTCCAGAGTGATTTCCAAGCCCGGGGAACTTTCCCTTCAAACTTTTTGGCCGGAGTCTGCATTCTGAGGCTCTGCTCTCTCTTGCCCCACCTCCAGGCCAGCAGTACAGGGCTGAGAGCTGAGGATGTGACTCTGTGGGTAGGATGCTTCCTAGCATGCACAGAGTCCTGGGTTCTAACCCTAGCACTATGTAAACTGGGTGTGGTAGCACATGCCTGTAGACCCAGCACTTGGGAGGTGGAGGCAGGAGGATTATAAATTCAAAATCATCTTTGGTTACATGGTGAGTTCAAGAAGAGCCTTGGCCATTTGAGACTCAGACAACACACACACACACACACACACACACACACACACACACACACACACACGTACAAGTTGAATCCAACCACTTCCTACCAGTGCCCCTGCCACCTGGTGTAGCCACCACAGTATCTGGCTTGCATGGCTCAACAGCCACCTCCCTGTCTTCCCAGCTTCAGTGCTTTCTCTCTGTTCTCCACACAATATCCAGAGAAGCCTTTGCTGGGACTGTAACAGAAAGTCAGTCCTCAGCTCAGAACTTGCTGGGGCTTCCAACTTCACTTAGAGGAGAAGCCAAAGTTCCACATGGCTGACAATCACCTCCCATTCCCACCCCACTCCGGCCTAGCCATGCCTGCCCAACCTACAAACCTTTGCCCTGGCTATTCCCCTGGCCTTCAGGGCTCTCCCTGGCTATTCCCCTGGCCTTCAGTGCTCTTCCTTGGAGATATTGCAGCAGCCCACTCTCTGAGTGCCTTTGTGTCTTTGTTCAAATGAAAGACTCTTGATAAGGCCCTCACTTAAACCCCCATTTAAGCCCACAACACCCCTGCCCTGACTCTGGGTCCATCTCCCTATATAGCTCACGCATGTGTGTGGTACCCACTCTGTGCTGGGTGTCCTGTTAGTGGCAGGGAGACAAGTTAAGATCTGGAGAAGACCTGCCATATCTGCAGGAAGACCAGGCAAGCCAGGACGATGTCCCTGCTAAGATGGGCTGCCCTGGCTCAGACTAGGGTTAAGACTGGGATGGGTGGCATCAGGGAAGGATGGTGATGATGCATGATGGGGTCATCACAGGAAGCGCACATGGAACAGCAGGCGCAAAAGCCACAGAGTGAGAGGCAGCCTGACACATCCAGGGCCAACGTGGCTTTAGAGAGGGGCAGGAGAGATGACTCAGGGGTTAAGGGCACTTGCTGCACATCATGAGGACCAGAGTTCAGATCCCAGCACCCATGTAACAAGGCAGGCGTCCCACAAGCACCTGTCACTCCAGTTCCAAGGGGTGTGATGTTCTCTGTGTGGGCATAGGTAGGTGTACATCCCCTACACACCTCAACCCTCCATGGCTCATACACTCATAGTCATATACCCATGCACACACATGCATGCTTAAACACAAATGAATCTTGAAGGAGGAAGAGGAGGAGGAGGAGGGGGAGGGAGGAGGAGGAAGAGCAGCAGCAGCAGCAGCAGCAGCTGGAGGGCTTCATGGAGACGGCAGAGAAAGGCCCCGGGGTGTATACATACTGTGGCCACTGGTGTAGTGCTGCAGCTTGTCCGTGTACTCTGAATCGGCACGCTCAAACCCCCGCCTTCTGGAACAAGAGCAAAGGGCTGGAGCCACCTGGAGGCACCCAGGGAGGTGATAGGGAGAGAGGGTGGGCAAGCCCTTCAGGCCACTGCCCTGCTGGAGGTGGTGGTGTCTAGGCCTGCCTGTCCTTTGTCCACTTGCCCTGGCCCTCCTTGTCCTTCCCATTTCTCCCTCCTCACACCCAGGCTCGCTCTGTCTCCTGTCCTCTCTGCGGCCAAGTCCCTTTAAGGGAAGAGTCTAGTTGTGGCTTCTGATTCCACTAACCCCAGGAGCTCTGTCTGTCGGTCTATCTGCCTGAGCTTGCTCTGGTCCTCGGTTGGGAAGTGGGGGGAGGGGGGACGCAGGAAGAGTCTTTGCATCATGTCCTACAGCCGTCAAGGAGCGACTCCACCCTCCTGTCTCTGCCTTGCCACCCCCACCCCTGCCCAGCCCCTCCTGGCTAAGCTCCTCCCATATTTTCAGCACTTTAGCCTCTGTCTGGGGAAATGAATAGGATCTTTCTTCATCATCCCCATAGCTCATCATGCCATCATCTTGCCCACTGTGCTGGAATGGTCCTCACTGCTGACATGACTTAGTGTGCAACTCTGTCCACGTACTTGTTTGGACAGCACCTGATTCTACTGTATGGATGGCCGATGGTCACCTAAGGTATCCTGGCCTGCTGGAACCCCTCCCTGCCACCAGTAGCTCCCAACTATGGATGAAGACCAGGCCCAGAAGCTGCCACCCACCTGTTACATACGATGGCAATGACGACCACAGCGATGAGGAAGACTAAGCCAGCAGCGGAGGAGCCAACGATGAGAGGCAGTTTCTCCTTGATGCTGGTCTGGTACTCGGCTGTAGAGACAGTGCAGTGGTTATCAGCCTGGTTTGGAGACCTGACCCTGCCTCTGTCCTCCACCATGATGGTCTCGGAGGTGACCCCTAGATTCCCCTCTTGCTTCTAATCCGGCAACTGCCTCATGCTGAGCAGGAAGGGCGACATGAGAAGGAAAAAGCCTCTGACCAGCTTCAATCCTCACTTCTTCATCTATAAAGTGGGCACAGGGACCCCTGCATTGCCGTGCTCAGGTGGCAATAAGCAAGAACGGCTGAGGCCCGGCTCCCTGGACAGGAACCCTGACCACGCTGGGCAAGCAGTCTATCAACTAAGTAATACCGCCAAGATGGGGAGACTGACAGTTCTTATCCCATAGGATTGTGGGAAATCTCTGACAATTCTTGGCTCACAGTGAACACTCAGCCAGCCTGGACTCCCATTGTTACTGTCTGCAGTGTCAATCAGAGACTTCCATAGCAGCCCCGTGACACGCTTTCTACAGTGCCTCTCATGCTTGAGGAAACCAAGCTTGTGGAGGTCAGAATGGGCCTGAGGCTATCCAGGAAAGAAGAGGTCAAAGCCAGCATGCCAGCTCATCTGCCTGCCCCGAGGCTGGGATGTGAATGACAGAGCACAGATGCACTTGGCATCGGCTGGGCTGATGCCAGCTACCCCAGCACCCCGTCCATGTTATTATTAAGAAGAGGAGCTTCTCAAGGTCAAGGGGGTGAGGTCATCTTGGGTTCTTAGTGCCTGCCTGCACATGGCCTGGCATACAGCAGGGCCCTGGCACAGAACTGTTGAATTAATAAAGAGGACTTGGGACAGTGCCCTGGCCAGTAAACTCATCTTACATGAAGGGGCACATAGGAAGGGAAGAGGAGCTGCTGGGGAGGGAAGGGCAGAGGGCAGAGGAGGCAAGTGTTGGAAGCCAGGTGAACTTACGGGGAAGCCTTCTATAGTGGGACAGGAATTTATGGTCATCCAGATGAGAGCCAATGTCTAAACTCCATGGCCAGAGGCTAAGACACAACACTGAAGTCTAACCATAAGAAAGTGTCCCGGAACTTGGTTGGCTGGTGACGGGCCCATGGAAAGGACACTATTCTAAATATATGTGTCCTCAAACCAATTCTGAGCTAGGTCCCTAAGACTCATATATGTTTGATTTTTTTGGTGATGATGGTAACATAATCATCATCTCTTTTATGGACAAAAAGACAGGGCCAGAGAGGTTAGGTGACATGTTTTCAGCGACACAGTTAGGGCCAAGCCAGAAGTGGACTGCCATCTGTTTTGCTTCAGAAGTCACACCTCTTTATAATCTACTGTTCCTCGAGATTATTAAAGCAGAAAAGGTACTCAGAAGCCATATAATCCAGTATTGGAAAACAAACATAGCACATAGGCCCATTCCTTTGTCCAGGGCAGACATTACTAATTTATCCCAGCACTTTTTTCTGCTGAGTTTAGATGGAGTTTCAGAATTCTCACTCTCATTGCAACTTGCTGGACTTATAAATGGACACAATATTTACTATCTCAATTAAGCACAATGATTTTTTGTTTTATAGATAAAAGTCCAGAGCAGGGAAAGGAAAGGATTCGATCAGCATGGATGTGCAAGTTATGCCTGACCTCCTAAGTATCCCAGAAGAGGAAGCAGTCTCACTGATATGACGGGAATAGAAAAGTAGGGATCATTGTGGGCCACAGAACCAGAGGCTCTGTGGCTAGCTGTGCAGTTTGTATCATGCACAGAGGTTCACATCTGGGAGGAAGGGAGGTGGCCTGCTTTCTGGTTGGCACAGGCTTCCTAGGAATAGGATCCCACACTCATGCATTTGCTCATTGGTTGGTGGGGCTGGTACCTGGCGCTCTCCACTCACCTTCTGTCATGGTTTGGAAGTACATCTTGCCACTGTAGCGGCCATAGCCTGCAACGGTGCGTGCCCGCACCTGGAAGACATAGATGGCGCCGGCTTTGAGGCCCTGCACAGTGACCGTGTTGGTGGGGCTTTTTATGGCTGTGGCGTTGTACTCACTGAGCTCCTGCTGGGGAACAGAGAAGATGGTTAAAGAGAGCAGGAGCCTGCCACCTTCTGCTGCTCTTTGGGGCAGGCCCTTTCCAGAGCCAGGTTACCCAATCATGCCTGTGCCGAGTGACTCAAGAGTACTTCCTACGGAAGCAGGCATAGATCCTTCTGTCTTGGATCTGGATCAGTGACCTGCTTTGGCCATTGGAACACTCTAGTAGGCATGAGAATGGGCATGGTGCAGACTCCACATGTGCCCGATGATCTGGCTAGGCTTCTATCCACCATCTGCCAGGAGAGGGGCTTGAACCAGGTTCCAGAACTAGGGAATTGCAGCTGGTTCCTGAACAAAAAATGTGTGGAGACCTTGACCCAACTCTTAGCTGAAATACGGCATTTCACTCACTGACTCAAATCTACTAGCCAGTAGTCACCTCTTGTTGTATGCCATGATATTTGTGGGATTGCTTGTTTTATAGCATTACCTCAGCAAAAGCTGACTAATACACATTTGTTGAGTGGCCACTGTGCACACATTCTAAGGACTATACTAAGTTCTTGAAAACTGCAGTATGGAGACCCATTTCATCATTTCTACACCTGGCTCTGCCATGGGCCTTTGTTTGTTTGTTTTGAGACAGGGTCTCATGTAGTCCAGGCTAGCTTTGAACTTGCTATGTAGTAGAGGATGACTGATTTTGACCTCCCAAGTGTTGGGTTTATGGGTGTGCACCATCATGCCCAGTTTTATGTGGGCTCTTTGTATTTTAGGCAGGCATTATAGCAGCTGAGCCACACCCCCTACACCTCCATCCTGTGCCTTGGTGAGGGACAGTGACATTCAAGTCGCACATATTGGTTAGTGGCTCAAAACTGGGCTCCACATGGAGCCACTTCTAGTGCCCAGGACTTTGGGTATATGAGACATAATGTTCCCATCTTTGAGAGATGCAGATCACCATTCTGACTTTTTGGGTGTTGCCCCAGGCAACCTGATGAAAACAGGACAAAGACCCAGCTGAGCAGTGGGACTACAGATGGGACAGGGCCTAGACTCAAGTGGTGCACACTCACACATCTGCCAGCTACTCGGCAAACTTTCCCTGAGCATCTTCCTTACACTGGGCCTTGGCTGAGCACTAGGGTCCCACAGGAGGCTGAGGTGTAAGCTCCAGCCTCAGAGCTCCAACTAGAACGGCTGTGTGGGGGTTCAACCTCTCAAAGAAAGGGGAAGCTGATGGACAGCTCTGGGTCCTTTTCCAACCCAAGGACACCCAGTCACACATGTTGATCATGTACGTGTGTCAGGTGCACAGAGTCCCAAGTGCATCCCGAGACAGTGAGAACAACGTTATCCCCAGCACTGCAGTGAACCTGCTTCCCGGATTCAGATACTGCTCTGCTACTGGGATCATAAAAGCTGCCTAGGAGGGAAAACTGCTGGATATGAAGTTCTCACAGTGCAAGGGAGGTAGGGAAAGCTGAGAGGAGAGACCCGGCCTCAGTGCGGATCCACAGTAAGGTCAGAGAAAGCTCCCTGGAGAATGGAGGGCTCTGGACCGACCTTAAAGAATACACAGGAGCTACACAGGTGAAGAAGGGTCTTCTGGCAGAGAGAGCAGCAGGTGCAAGGGGTAGAGAAGAGCCTGGGATACAGGGCTACTAGAGGGGACAGCCTGGGAGTGTCTCCTGCTGTGTCCCGTGCCAGGGAGCCAGGCATGGTTCTTGGGAGACCAGACAGGAAGCTGCTTTTCCTGGGCCACAACACCTGTGTTCTCTTTCAGGGAGCCTCCTGGATCCCCCAGCTGTGTGTGTATGTGTGTGTGTGTGTGTGTGTGTGTGTGTGTGTGTGTGTGTGTGTGTGTGTGTGTGTCTCATCTTGGAGCCCCAGAACATCCGCTGAGATGCCAGAGGGAGGACTTTCTACCACACCTCCTGCACTGTCAGCAGAGCTGCATTTTATTCTCCTGCATCAAGAGTGGGATTTGTTTAGCATCGTGGAAGCCAACTCCATCCAGGGTCACAGGTCCTCATGACCCCTTGAGCTAAAGCCCCAGCCCCAATCAACAAATATTTTAATATTAATTTATTAATATATATTCTATTAATATGTAATATATATATTATATATTTATAAATTTGTATTTGAGCCAGGTGGTGGTGGCACACGCCTGTAATCCCAACACCCAGGAGGCAGAGGCAGGTGGATCTCTGTGAGTTCGAGGCCAGCCTGGTCTACAGAGCGAGATCCAGGACAGGTACCAAAGCTACACAGAGAAACCCTGTCTCGGAAAACCAAACGTATCTGTGTGTATACACAGCTCTTGAGTATGGAGGTTAGAGGTCAACAAGAGTGTCTCTTTTCAGTTGTTATCCATCATGATCTTTGAGTCTGGGTCTCTCGCTGGCCTGACAAGTTAGGGTGGGCTGGCTGGCCAGCAAGCCCCAGGGATCCACCCGTCTCCACCGCCCCAGTGCCTGAATCAGATGTGTGCTATGCTATGCCCGTTTTTTGTTTTGTCTCTTTGTTTTTTTTTTTTTTAACATGGGTGCTGGGGATTGAACTCAGGTCCTCATGCTGAGCACTTCATGGCAAGCACTTCACCAAATGAACACCCTCTTAGGCCCAATTTTATAATAGAACTAACTATATTCTATACTCTCTTTGGTGCATACATTAAATTTTAATCTTGGGCCCCATATTTTATTTATTTCTGTGGATGGGGCCCAGAGCCTTAGGGGACTGTTCTGCCACCAAGATACACACCTCCAACTGGGTTGTATCAGGTGACCCCCCCACTTCCTTGGACACTAGGCTCGTGGCCAGGTTCCCTGGCCTCAAGTGGTCTGTCCTCCATCTAGCAGCTCCCTGCTCATTATTCGGGGCTCAGCACAAATGCTAACTCTGATGGGGACCTTCTGGACGTCTCAGCCAGGAGTAGTGGGTGCAAAACCTCTTCTATCGTTTTAATGCATATGCCTATCTTCTCTGAGGATGTGGGTTTCCCCAGGGCAAGGGCCACACAATTGATCTCTAAATGCTCCTTATTGACATGTGTGTGGCCCACCTACAGCGCAATTCCAAGACTGACCAGTAGGTGCCGCTGCGCAACATGATTTCTGCTCCAGCACAAAGGTTGGAGCCCACATTCTGGGTGGGTGCCACTTTAGGGTTTGAATTCCTGATGACAGGAGGACAAGCGAGGTAACCCTGGTGTCACAGGTGCCCCGGGAGAGTGAGGAACCAATCCAAGCAGATTGTTTTCCTAAAGCCACGCACAGGATGGAGATGGGACCAGACCCTATTTTAAATACCAACTTTCTATTCCACGCAGTTGCATTGTGTACTCAGGATGGACCCTTCACTTCCCTGAGGCTTGGTGTGCCAATCCAGAAAATGGAGCAATAAATGCCAAACCTCTAGAATTCGGTCAGGCAGCACATGGTTCATGGAGCTGCCAGACAGACTGTATTGACCCAGCCTTGTCTCTGGAGTACCGTTGGCTGGGAATCACCAGGTGATGGGAGAAATGCAGGGAAGCTTACCAGGACCACCAGGCAGAACCAGGCCCCAGCCAGCCTGCTTGGCTGCTTGCCTCCTCCCTCATTCTTCCTCTCTCTCCCTCCTTTTCATTTGGTTGAGCCAGACTCCCTGGCCTCACTACATAACTGAGAATGTGATCTTGAACTCCTGACCCCTCTGCCTCTACCTCCAGAGTGTTGGGATTACAGGCATGCACCACCATAGCTGGTTTGCAGCCTTGACCTTCTCATCTTCTGCAGCCTTGGCCTTCTCATCTAAAAGGAAGGTAAAAGCAGTGGGTTATCTCCACGTGATTGTGGAAATCCCAGAGAATATGGCTAGAGCTTTGAGCATACAGAAGCGGGTACTATGCACAGTAACTCCATAAATGCCAGCTCTCACGGTCATTGTCATCAACACTGTTAGCAGTCCACATCATCAGTCTCAAAATAGGTAAAGGAAGGCCGAGGTGAGTGGGTGCTCAGACTTCTCTGAACAGATCCTGTTCCAGTTTCGCCAAACACAGCTGGACCTCCACAGTTCACCCCATCCCCGGTCCTTGTTCCCTGTCTGGAACGGTCGCCTTTCTTAGCTGCTGACTGGACATTTCTGTGGAATTGTCATTGACATAGCTGTCAGGGCCCCTGCATTGCCCAGTGACTCTGCTTCCAGCTGTGGAGAACACGAACCCATGGGCTCTGGGGAGCTGCTAAAGGAGGCCACCTCCCCAGGGACACTGGATGGATGGAAATGGCCTGTCTGCAGTGAGCCTGCAGCCCATTTACCCTGCAGCCTCAGGCAAATGGCTATCAGTTCAGGCACAGGGAAGGCAGCAGGTCCCAGTAGATCTAGGGAAAGGACAAACCACTGAGATCCACTGTCGTTCCTAACGGGCCTTCCTGGGAGACAAAAGAGAGGACTGGGGAAGGTGGAAGTGGCCCTCTAGTGGGGGAGGCCCAGTGTTCATACTAGAAAGTTCTGGAACATTCCAGAGAGGAATAAATTGTGGGCACAGGGCAGATCCTAGATGCTAGGTGAGAAAGAGCCAGCCACGGCTTGCCATATATATACATCACACTATTGCAACCTGGTGCTCTTCCCAGGTGATGCTAGAAGGCTAGATGTGAGAGCAGAAGTTGATCTTGCTTCCCTGACACCACCATGACTTACTCCTCCCTCTTCTTCCCAGGCCGCACCCTCTGCTTCCACTGACCCTTGGCACATGCTTCAGGGTATCCTAAGCCTCCTTGGCAAGTGACATGCCTATACCTGCAAATCTGCTGCTCCTGGAACCAGCACCAACCCCAGAGCTATCCTGTCATGTCCCTGGGGTCCTGGGCATCCAAATGTCTCAACCTGTCACCTCTCGCCAACTCTGCTACCAACCTTCTCCCAACTCAAACAGCCACTGTTTCTCACTTGGTGTCCCAAGCATCTCTGAGCCCCCCCCCCCAAGTCTATTCTATTTTCCACACAGTGGATGGATAGATCTTTAATGCAACTGGAGTCAGATCCCAGCATTCCAGAACCTTCTATCACACTCTAAATCAAATCCAGACCCACCAGGCCTGGAAGGCAGGACACACCCCAGCCAGCCTCCCTTTCCCAATGCTCCCCTGTGGTGTGCCCTCTCTCTTGCCGTGTTGTTCTTGTTGAGATTTGAGATCTGTTCTCTGTTCTCCTGACGCAGCTGCTCAGCTCTGCCCCAGGGCCTTTGAGCCCGCTGCGCCTGCTGCCTGAATAACTGCCCTCATCACACATCCCTCTGTGAACTTCTCTCAGCTTTCAAACCTCAGCTCAAATGTCCGGGGTGCAGGCCTCCCCTCACCCATGCCACGGCTGTGGACCATCTTAGGTACCTCCCACCCGAGACCTTTGTTGGCCCTCCTGCAGCCAACACCCCACGTGACTATCAGTGTCTCAGTCTTTGTTCTTCCCAGATGGCGAAGTCCTCTGCAGCCAGAGTCAGCTGGTGAAGTCAAATGGCCCAGTGGCTGTCCTCTGACGGCACGTACATACGTCCCAGGCTCTGAGCAGAGGGGCTAACAGAAGGGGACCTGGTCCTATCTATATGTCAGAAGTCATCTCAGAAGTGACCCTGGGAGCAAGGTGGGAGGCAGGAGCACCAGGGAGACTGAGAAAGAGAGATCGAGGCCAGGTCCTTACTCTGCCACTCGGTAGGGAGCGCTGACAGGTCAGTGTGCCTCTGTGCCTCAGTTTCTCCTCCCCTCAGTGCCTGAGGATGACTGTGGTGATGGTATGGTGTGCCCTGCACACAGAGAGGACTATGAGAAGTGAGCAGTGGCCACTCGGCTGCTGTGGAGCCACCTAGCCCCTCGAGGAAGCAGAGCAGTGGCACCCCAGCTCACACCTCTGCCAGGCTCCCAGGCTTGCCCGCTGCAATAGGAAATGGGTCGCCGTCAGGACTGCACAGGGATTCCTCATTTCCGCTCCAATCTTTGGGGAAAAATACTTTCAGTTTCATTTAATCACAAAGCTTCTTAATTAGTTTTTTTTTTTCTCCCTTTTTCTTTCCTTAAAAAAAAATTTTTTTCAGTTGCTAAGCTGCCCCTGCTGGAGGGAGCAGAGACTCTGACCCTGGCCAGGCAAGGCTTCCTGAACAAGCTCGCAGGCTGGCAGCCCCTTCAAAGACCTTCAGGACCCAGGGAGAGGCAGGGCTCCCAGTAGAGACACTCAGGGCCCTCAGTAGCCCCTTCCCCGACACATCCAACGAGCACCTATGGAGCGCCTACTGTGTACCCGTCACTGGGACACAGCAGAGCTAAAGTCTCCCCTCCTGGATGAGTTCACTGGGCAGCTCAAGGCTGTCAGAAGGGGCTGAAGAGAAGGTGAAACATTGGGCCTGGTCTTGGCAGTATGGGAAGGCTTCCTGGAGAAGGCCAAAGACGTTTGTGCTGCAACACTGGAGGATGAACTGGGACTGGCTAGGGTGGTGGGGAGCAGGAAGTGACTGGTTCTTGTTTCATTCATAAGCTCCATCCCTCACTCTGTGCTTCATCCACACAATGCTCCCATTCATCATTCACACCCTAGGGAGACCAGGCCCCCGCTGCCAGCATTCGGGCTTCCCAGAGAAGAGGCAGAGTCTGTGGGAAGATGTTCGCTGATGGTAGTGATGGCAGTGTTTTTGTGGTACCCCAAAGATGTTGACAGGCAGATATAAGAGACCAGGGAGAGAAGATTGATGCAGAAGTCAAAAGCTGGTCCCCAGGACATGCAAAGAAGGCAGTGATTAGGAGCACTTAGATGAGAGGCTGGGGTAGTGTGTGGCAGGCAGATCTCAGCTGCCCCCGAAGCTGATGGAGTGCTGGGGCTAGGCGGGGCCTCAGCAAGTGGGCTCCAGCAGGCCTAGCTGCCACTGTCTCCAGCTGTCTTCGTGGAGCCTCAACGGCATGACTCCCCATCCATTTCCTGACCACTGTGGGCTCACCCCCAATGAAGGACTTCCTATTAGTCCTTGACACCTTAGTTTGAACAGAAACCCCATGTCTCCTTTCCCCAGATGTGGTTTCTCAGGGTACAAGGAAGAAGAGTTACCAGTCAAAGGAGCAGGTTACAGGGCTTATCTGTGTGGGAGGCCAACTGTCACATTCGCTCTTTCAGACCTGTACTGTGTGGACCTCACGTTCTCTGGTCCCATGTGGTACTAGCCCACCCTGTAGGAAGCAAAGCAGGAGACCAGGGACGTGCCTAGTGTTGGTTCCTGCCTCCTCTCTTTCTCCTCATGGTCCCTACGGAGTGGCAGACTCCTCTCCAATCCACCCATGTGGAAATGGGAGCCCAGAGGGAAAGGACCGCTGCCTGAGGATTCAAATGGGTTCTGGATGGTTAGTCGTACATACGTGGCTTCCAGCCACAGGGCCCTGAGACAGGACTGGGGGCTGTTCTAACAGGCCAGGCAGAAATCCCCCTATCCAGTCCAAGGTGCCTAGGTGGAGACAGGCCACAGCAGACTCAGGGAGGCTCAAAGGAAGTGCAGCTTTCTTCTCTTAGCCTTTAGGAAGAACCCTCTTGTCCAACTCACTGCGGGCTCACCCTCAACGGTGGGCTTCCTATTAGTCACCGACTCCTTAGTCTGAATAGAATCCGTCTTTCCCAGAGGCCCTGTGGTCTCTATGGGTATACCCCACATAGGCGCTTTTAGTAGGTGAAGACTAGTTATTAACACTAAGCTTTTTGTTTTTAAACAGTTCATCACCGACTCAGGCCTCTGGAGGTCAAGTCTGAAGAGGTCTTGAAGGCAACAGGACTGAATGTGGAATGTCAGTCAGACAGCTAGCTGGTCCCCTGGACCAGAAGTGAGATTCATAGAGGTAAAGGCACCTGCCCAAGACCTCACAGTAGGGACAGTAGAGCCAATGGAGAGCCAGGCAGCCCGACCCTGAGGCTGGTGGGAGAGTGGACACCAGGCTGAGACCAGGAGAGGGACTCTTGGGAAGTTGGGGCGGGGGGGGGGGGGACACGGCTACCTTCTCATAATACTGCAGTTCATAGTCCAGGATCACGCCGTTGGGCTGGTCTGGCTGGGACCACGACAGGGTGATGCTGTCCACAGTGCGGCTCACCTGATGCATGATAGACACAGCCGACGGTGCTGTAAGAGAGGCCAGAGGTCAGGGGTCAAAACAGGCATGAGGAGATGCAGCTTACCTGTCGAGGGTGGCTGTTTGAGCCATGCCCCGAAGCACCGCCCCCAGTGACACAGTGGTAGCTGTTACATATTTAGGAGAAACTTTCCAGCTACACTCACCTGAGCAGGGCCTGGGTAGATAGGGAACCGTGAGACTAAGGAGAGCAGGAGCAGAAGGCAGGGTGCTGTGGGTCAGGGACCAGAGAAAGGACCAATAGGGATTGCTGGACCACGGTGGAGGCTGGGGTTTCTCTCAGGGCTGGTGACAGTGTTCTGGGACTAGATGAGGTACAGTAAACACACTAACTGCCATTGTGCCACACACATTGAACCAGTCAGGTGTGTGTGCCACAAGAACTTTCAACCTCACCCAAGTCCATCAAACAGCCCACCTACCAACCCTGGCCCGGCAGCGATCTGTGTTCTCAGCAAGGGGGTTAAGATGGGCATGTGAAGTGGGCTGTGCTCAGCGCTGGAAGGACCGTCACAAATTATTTAGTCCCATTTCTTCGTTTTGTATGTGTGGAAACTGAGGCCTCAAGAGGTGCCAAGCCCGTTATCGTTGCCATAGTCTCTGACCCTTTCGTCCTTAACACTCCAGTATGGTTTTTGCCTCTTCCACACGGGAGAGCCTGTGGTGTGTCCCAGTGGCCCTGTGGAAGCTGGTACCCAGTGGCAGGGACCAGGGTGGGAGGTCTCCAGAGCCCTGCTCTTCCTAGAGGGGGCCCATCCAAGCCTGGGTTCCAAAGTGCGTCCCTGGACCTAGGGTTTGTGGTCCCATGGGGGCCTGAAGACTCACAGGATGGAGGAAGCGCCTCCTAGCCTCTTTCCGGGCTCCTGAACAGGTCTGTGATGGGCAGATCTCCCATCCTAGACAAAAAGAGATACCCGGACACTGATGCCAACCCTTCTTCTCCCAGTTCCCACCTTGCTTCCCAGGGCTTTGGCTGAACTGGGCACCAGCCTGGCTTAGTCCTTTGGGAGCTCAGGGGCCTCTGACATTGGAACTGACTTAGCTATTTCCATTCTGCCTCATCTCCCCCAGACTGTCCCCTGTGTCCTCTATGAACTGGCTGTGTGGCCTTAGGTGAACTGTCAACCTCTCTGGACCAGACTGTCCTCTGTCCTCTGGCCAGGCTGTTGGATTCGTTGTCCGGAAGCTCCAACACTCCCTGTTCCCCAAAAGCCCTCAGCCTAGAGGCCAGTGTGGCTGAGTCCAGAGTATGGATTCCTGTTCTGCTCCCCCACCACTCGTTGACCTGCAGCCTGGGCAGGGTCTTTCACCTCTGGGCGCCTCAGCTTCCACACCCCTGTCTTCTGCAGCAGGGTCACTGTAAGTATGGGAGGTGTGTGTGTGTGTGTGTGTGTGTGTGTGTGTGTGTGTGAGAAGTCTGGGCAGGTGGAGAGGAAATACTTCTGCCAGCACTAGTGAAGCCCCCCCCCCCACCTGCCAATCAGAGCCACACAGACTCATGGGAGAAAGGTGCTTTTTTTTTTCACCCAGTGAGTGCCTCTGCCCCCCATCCCCTAGGTCAGCACCACACTAGGCTCTATAAAGAGGAACCAGAGAACCCAGACTGGAGCCAGGGACCCCCCCACTGCTGCTTCTGGAATCTCCTCTCTTTTCAGCTGGTGCCAGTGTAACGGGGAGACCTGGACAGACCTCGCATTGCCTACCCACCCCCAGCTGTTGACCCTCAAGCCTCAGGCGTAGGGTGCCTGGGAACCCGAACGCCTAAGCCACTACCAGGTGAAGCTGATATTCCTAGGAGACAAAGCATGCTGGGTCATACAGCAGGAGGCGGGGCCATAGCAGCTGAGCCCTGGTGTGGTCCACTCATCAGGTCACCTCTCACAGACTATGCCCAGGCTGGGCTCTCCCCCACACTCAGTCTCCTTAGCTCTGAGCCACTGAGTGGCCTCTTGAGGGGGTTGGGACCATGCTGCTGGGGCAAGTGGGCCCAGCCTTCGGAGTCTGTCCTTGTCCTGAAAGTCCTGGGGTATAACAGAAGGACTGGAGTAGGTGACTGCCTGCTCTTTACCCACTCAGCTCACTTTCTGGAGGACCCTGGGAACCTATGACGCCTACCCTGGTTACTGACACCCACGCGGTCACTTTTCATCGGCTAACGCCGTCAACACACAGGCCATCTCTGAGTTGGACATTATTATACCCACTCATCAGATTAGGAAATGAAGTCAGGAGGGATGGAGAAACCCGCCCAAGGCCATTAACAAGCAATGGAGGCCAGATCCAAACCCAGGCAAACTCGGGGCCAACCAAATTCTCCCTGCAGCAACCCTTTTTAAGGGCCCCTAAGTTGTCTTTTGTCTTGGTCATTTGTTACACCCACAGAAATAAAGCCAGGATAGTACTCCACGGTATGGACACACCACAGTTGTTTTAGTAATACAGGCAGAGCAGGGAAGCCTACAGAGGGCTTGTGAGGACACCCTGTGTTCCAGACTGTTGTCTCGAAGCCAATCTGCCCCCCTCCAGGCACGGTGGGTCCCACGGGCTTGAGGGGTCTGGGCCACGCAGGCTTGGGTTTCAGGCAGATTCTGGGCTCTGAGCCCCTAAGCCGCATGACCCAGGCATGGTGAGGAGGCGGCATCTGCCCGGAAGATGATCAAGGCAGGCTGGGGGGCTGGCCCCTCTCTCGGAATCCAGGGATTAGCAGTGAGAAAAGAACAGGCTGGAAGCTGTCCGGGCCCCTCCTGCTGCCGCGCCCACCCTGGGTCAGGTTACCCTGGAAGTTGGACATCAGGGAATTCTGGTATTTTCAATTATCAGCCGGGCACGCCAACAGGCTATGGGGTCAGCGGTGCCCTGTGACCCTTGCCAGGAGATGGAGCCCCAGGGGGCAGAACACAGAAGAGGCCTGTGGTTTGAGGGGGTGGGGGAAGCCGTCCAGCCTGCTCTCCTGCAGCAGGTGGCCAGGGGGCCTGCTGGCCTCTAGCAAGACCTGTGGCGAGTGGGGAAGCCATGCCTGACAGGGGCTTAGGACAGCTGAATTCTCTCTGTGAGTTATGTTTCTTCCCTAAGGCATGATGGAGCTGATGAGGGATTTCTGAGGGAGGATGAGGAGATACTTACTACAAGGTGGTCCCCATAGACTAAATGGGGGGCTAGCTTTTAGTCCTAGATGCCAATGTAAGTCACAGAAGGAGGCAGGAATGCTGGCTGGTCAGGGCTAGGTGGTCACACCACACCTCACTTCCTGTGACTCAGTATCTTAGAGTGCTGCAGGTGAAGGAATTCATGACCAGGTGAGAAGAACCAGTGAGCTAAGGCACCATGGGGAGAGGAGGAGAGGCAGGCACACAGTGGGCGGTCTAAGGCCCCACCCCAGAACCATCTACTGCTCTTGCTCCCATGCATGGCCCCACAGATATCCTGCCATGGAGGCCTTGTCTGGCACCCCCTGCCCCTTCACCATCTCCTCTCTCCCAGGCACCATCCATTCTGTCCCTTTATGTTCTCAAATATACTGAGGTCCTTCTCAAATCTGGGTCTTGGCTCCTGCTTTTCTGCCTGGAAACCTCTTCCCTTCCACCTTCCAGAGGGCAGTGGCCATCCTCTCCATTCAGGTCTCCACTCAGATGTCACCTGTTCAGAGACACCATGCCTGACTGTCTCTCTGTCTGAGACACATTCAATCCTTTACCCTGGAACAGTGTGTGGCTCAGAGTAGGCATTATAACAATATTTATTGGTAGGAGTCAGGAAGGAAGGAAGGAAGGAAGGAAGGAAGGAAGGAAGGAAGGAAGGAAGGAAGGAAGGAAGGAAGAAGGCAGGGAGGGAAGGAGGGAGGGAGGGAGGGAGGGAGGGAGGGAGGGAAGGCAGGCTGGCTTCAGGCTAATCATCCCTCTCTCTGCCCAGGCTCCTTTCCCTTAGCACTTCCTGCTGCCTTCCAAATACTCATTCATACTTTCTGACATGAATAAAATTCGAGTTCTTAGCTAAGTACACTGTGCCCAATTAAAAGACTACATTTCCTCAACCTCTCCACTAGCCTGAATGACCATGTGTGCTTGCCAGTAGATATAAGCTGAACTATTACATAAAGCCTGAAGGAAGTCACTTCACAAGGAAAGGAGCCTCCTTCTAATTCACATTATCTTAGTGTCTGGGACATGTATGTGATGGCTGGAGAGACTGCAGCTAGTTTGGCCCATGAGGATAAGAAGATGTGTTGAGGAGTCTGGGCCTCTGATGACTGACTCCATATTTCCTATTTTCCAATATTCTTTACAAATCAGAGAAAGGATACCTCCACTCTGGCCGAGCCACCACACGGACTGGTTGTATCAATCATAACTCTACCCTTTGTCACTTTTCAGGTTTCCTCTCTCTGGTTCTGGGACTGGCTGGGTGATGTCCTCTGGCCAATGAGATACAGGTAAACATGACTTCCAAAGGCCCCCCGCTGTGTGCATCTACCTGGCTGCTGTCTTGGTTCCCTGTGTCTGCCAGGGGTCTGTACCCAAGATAATCAGCTAGAACAGTGGTTTTCAACCTTCCTAATTCTGTGACCCTTTAATAGAGTTCTTGTTGTGGTGATCCCCCCAACCCTAAAATCATTTGTTACTTCATAACTGTAATTTTGCTACTGTTATGAATCATATTGTAAATATCTATCTTTTCCGATGGTCCTGGGCAACCACAAAGGGATTGTGACCCACACACAGGTTGAGAAACACTGTGCTAAAGGCTTAGCAACACAGCAGCTGGAGCTCCTGCAGACTAACCAACAGCTCTCACTGCTGAACAGGGAGCTGAACCCTTACATTACCCAAAGAGCCCTGGAGCAGATGGATAGCAAACACAAGCATGCGTCCATCGGGACCAAGGCTACCATGGGCTGTCCAGAGACTCGCAAACTCGCTGCATGTAGCTTCTCCTCTGTCACCAGCTTTGCCGTCCGGCCTGTCCTATGTCCCTCCTATATCATGCAGTGAACCCAGCTTCAATGGCACCTTCAGTCAGCAACGCCTTCCCAGCTCCAAAGGATCAGAGCACAGGATGTGGTCTCCCTCGCCCTCTCTCTCCTCTCTCTCCTCTTCCCCCAGGCCCCTGCCTGGAGCTCTCTGATCCTCTCAGCCTCCCAGGGAGAGAAGAGGGTGAAGACAAGTTCATATCAGTTCCAGAGCAGAAGGCATTGTGTGCCCAGACCCAGCAGGGCACGAGGATCAGAGGAATTCAGGGATGAGAAGGCTTTGAGAGTTCAAAGTCTTTCGTCGAGGGAGCCACGTGGCATGGCATCATGGACACAGACCTGGGCAGGGTGCTGGGGACCTGCTATGCTAAGGACTCCTGTGGGATCCTGAGAAGCCACTTAGGAATCTCTCTGGGCCCCAGTTTCCCTCTGTACAGCAAGAGATGTGCATGAGATGAGATGGGGACCCTGTGATGTGGGGTATTTCAATATGACCCTAGTTACCTGCTATAATGAGCAGGCCCATGATCCCAAAAGATGTCTACACCTCTGTCCTGGGGAATGTGGTCCCTCACGTGTCAAGACGGGAGATTTTCCTGTGTTACCCACATTGAGACCCAACTTAAAGAATGGGGCTTTCCTAGCGGGATGCCCAAAAATGTGTGAGGCTAAAATACTGGGTACCCTGTGGGTGACTGAGAGCTATCAGAGGTTCTAGGCAAGGACTTGAAGGGGCCTCGGTGGCTCAGGGTGGCTCACAGCTGAAGAAAACCAGGCCATGCCTGAAAGAACCAGAACACTGTCCTCAATAGACAAAGGCCGGAAGCCGGGCCTGGTGTTCCAGCGGCCATAACCCCAGCTGAGGCAGGGGAATCTCAAATTCAAGGTCTACCTGGGGGTACAGAGTGAGTTGAAGTCCAGCCTGGGCAATGTAGTGAGACCCCACTTCAAAATAAAAAGGAATATAGCTTGGTGGCAGAGTGCAAACCTGGCATTTATGAGGTCCTGGGTTTGGTGCAAAAATAAAGATAAAAACTCAGATCTCACAGCCCCAGTAGCCAGGCGCATGTCCCTGCTTAGCTGCAGAGATCTGCCTAGCCTCAAAACTGTGAGGTCCTACTGTGTGCAACTGGAACTTGCTAAGCCTGTGGTGATCTGGCATGGTGCCACACTATTGCTTATCCCTCTAGGCCTCGGCAAAAGCCCATTTTGCAGGCAAGGGAACTGAGGCCAGAGAAGTGAGGTCTTCCTTACAGATGGGACCTCAGCTCAGAAAACACAAAGTTTCTGTCCTTTCTCCCATGTGACCAGCTAGGCTGGGAGGGCAGGGCATGCCTTGCCTCCAATGGATCAGTCTGCTGTCCAGCACTTGTGACTGTAAAAGCTGCAGTCACCTCTCTGGACACAGGAGGGACAGCCAAGGGACTCACCTGCCTCATGTCTGCAGGTGCCCTGGCAGCCCTGGCCCTGATGATCCCGCAGCCTCCTGCTATGACGGGTATGGGCAAATTCTTAACTCATTGAACAGCTCCCACATACCAAACTACCAAAGGGCCTTGTGGCTCTGTGAGACTCAAGGATGAGGACCCAGCTGAACATCCATGTGCTAAACAAGTTCACTGGGCATCACGCTGATGCAAGGGACCCCTGGGTTTTGAGTACCTGCCGATGTCATGCATCCTGGGTGGCACTGGGGACAGTAGCTGAACTCCCATCTTAGCCCCGTAAGGAAGGAGGCCCATGGGGAAGAGTGAGCAGATGTGAACTTCCTGGCTAGGCCAAGGCTATCAGCTGGGGACAGCTTGTCATTTGGTTGGCCACATAAATGCCAAGAAGCTGCCTGCCTCGTCCTCTGGTCTTTCTGCTCGTGTGTGTTCTTGTGTGAAGGGGCAGGATGGCCATGTGGCAGAAGCCAAGGGCTCTGACAGCTGGGCCCAGTCCTGGGGTCTTTCATTCCTAGATGGTGGGCCTGGGCATGCGGCTTGGCATTTCTTCTAGTGCAAGCCCTGGAAACCCAGCCCAGCCTCCCTCCTCAGTCCCTGAGTGCCACTCGTGACTGGGCAGAAGGCACTCCACAGAGGCAGAGTGTGGGCAGAGGCGCGTGACAGCTTTATGAAGTCAGAAGGTGAGGGCCAGGAGACGGTGAGTGCAACCCAGTGCTTGCCCAAATGAAAGGCTTTTTCCTTTTAAGGCAGTGAGCTAGGTATTTATAAACTGAATTTTAGGGTCTGTCCAAAACCCATCACCGAATGCATCAGTCTGGAACTGAGGCTCCTGCCTTATTTCTCTGCAGTCTCCAGCATTTGCACACACACACACCCCAATCCTATCCGCGCGCGCACACACACACACACACACACACACACACACACACACACACACACGCAATCCCACCCCCTTGCACCCACGCACCCAATCCCACCCCCTTGCATGCTTCCCTGAACCATCTGAATGCTTCTGGACTGCTCCCTGTGGGTTGTCCCCTTCTGGGTGCTGGGACAGCCTCTGTGAGGAGAAGCAGACCACTGCATGTGGGCAGTAATGGTGAGGCAGACAGACAGATGCATAATGATCAGAGACATAAAACTCCATTTTAGCTGCAGGAATGCGAAGCCCTGGCACTAGGCTGGGAAGAGGTGTCTGAGTCAAGACCGTCAGAGAGGTGAGCTCAGGTCTGAAGGCAGGCCACAGCCACAAGTGCAAAGGCCCTGCGGCAGGAGGACCTTGTGTTAGGAGGAACAGGGGAACCCTCTGTCCACCACCTCCTGCACTTTTCTCCCTACAGACACCTTGCTCTCTGCCCATCCCATCCCTCCAGTCCCCATCTTCTCCTGCAGGAAGCCTCTTCCCTGAGAAAGCAGTAGTCTGCACTGGTGGGCATTCCTGGGTCTCATTCCAGGCCGCTGTGATATCTATGTTCTACCTTGTACCTACAGTGGACGTTCTTACAGGCAGAACCGTTTGCTCTGGGCTGGACTCAGAGGCCAGGGGTCCCAGAGGTCCCAGGCTTAAATCAAGAGCTGAGCCGCTTAGTGGTGGGACTGCTTGTGACTGCCCCCCCCCCCTGCGCCCGTATCTTAGCCTACTCACTGGTAACATGTGAGGGAGAGCTCTATGTGGCTACCTGGCTCCTGACTGGGATGTGAGATAAGGGGCTTTTCAGAGCACTTGGAATGGAGAAAAGTGGGAAAGGGAGTAAGGCCCAGGGCTCCAAGGGACTTGGGCTCAGTTGGACTCAAGTTTCTCAGAGTTGAGTCCCTCAATAAACATCAGATGCCACTCCCAGGCTCTCCCTTGGGAGGCCTGGATGCAAACCAGGAGACTGTGTTCTGAGAATCTCCTGTCTGGTCCTGGCAGTGCACAGTTTAGTGGGGGAAACTGAGACCCAAGTGAGGAAGTGACTTCATGGGTGCGACAGAAGGCTGAGTCTCTGGTTTCTGCCCAGGAACAGCAGGGCCCACTCTTTGAAGGCAAACACAGCCACCACCCCCTTGGTGCTGGCCTTGGCCACAGACTTGCTGTGACTGCTGAGATATGCTGTGTGGCTCCTGCCACACGCCCACCCTTCACCTGGAGAGAAACGAGCCTGAGGAGGGTGCTGAGTCACAGAAGAGACTGGAGAGAGAGTCTACACCAGGATGCCTGCTCACCATAGTATGCCCCACAAGGGGAGCCAGTGATCCACAGGGTCCCACAGTGAGAGAACACAAATGCTACTCTTGTCTACTGAGCCCTGAGGTGGTTTTGTTACACAGCATCACTGCAGTAATACCTGACCATTACACCAAGGACATACGCAATAAATGCCAAAGCTAGGATGGAAAACCAGGTCCTCTTCTGTTTATGTGTGCCTTCATGTGAGTGCACGTGTGGAGGCCAGAAGCTAACCTTGGGTCATTTGTCAGGTACTGTCCACCTGAGATAGGTCTTGCTGTCCAGTGGACTCCGGGGATCCTCTTGTCTTTACCTCCCTAGCACTTAGTTTTTATGTCAGTCCTGGAGACTGGACTCAGGTCCTTGTGCCCACACAGCACTTTACCTACTGAGTCATTTCCCTAGCCCCTCCTGTTTTTCAATCCTGAGGGCGCCCCCGGTCCTTCCTTCCAGAAACCTCTCCCCTCAACGCCCTCCTCTGCACCCTCTTCTCTGAGCATGTCCAGTTTTAGACCCTTCCCAGCAGCCCAGGCCCTACCCTTTGCAGCTAAGCACCGAGACTCTTAGCAACAGCTCTCCCCTTACCCTGGGCATCCAGTAGGTGCTGGGGAGGCCCCCATAACCCCAGAAGAGCTCTAGAAATTTCCTTTCTGCCTTCTCCCCGTAGAAAAGCATTGCTTCTTCCTGTTGCTGTTGCCAGGGCTCCAGCTGAGAAGATGGAGAGACTCACCACTGAGCCCCATGGGCTATTGAGTATCTTGGCCAACAGCTGTAGCTTCTGAGGTTCTGTAAGGTGTCTTCCCCTCTGGACCCCAATCTAAGGATAGCTCTATGTTCTTATAGCAGTTCACTATTCTAAATGACTGGATTTGGGGGTACATTTGTTACTTAGCATTATCATCTCAGTAGCTGACTAACACAACCCCTCACACTTTCAGCCAGTTACATCTCACGGTCCCATGAGAAGCTATATTCCATCTCAGAGACAAAAACAGACAGTAGAGCCACATTTATAATCAAATATAGGTCCTTCCCATCCCCCAGGGCTGGACACACACATGCTCACAAAAGCACATGCAAATAAGTTACAGAGCCCCAGGCATATCTCTTTAAAACATAGTTCTCAAAACACATGGAATGGCAGGGCCACATATTCAGACCCATAGTCATACTCTAGCACTGGAGTCCCTTAGCCTCAGTCATTCCTCCTGGCTTGAGACCTGACCTGTCCGACAGTCATCAGGGTGCCTAGGGATGCAGTGGGTCCCCTTTCTTCCTTGAGGTCCCCTCCATCTCTGTCCTGGATCCCCTTAATTCTGCAAACTACAGTTGCAGCAGCCTACTTCCTCCAGGAAGCCTTCCTGGCCTGCCCTGAACCTCTGCCTCCAGGATCCCTGTGATTTCCCATGAAAGGTAAGCTGAGGAGTGGCTTCCTCCTCCCCTGTAGCCGATAGCTCTGTGGGGAAGAAGTCATTTTTCAGCAAAAGCAGCTGAGTGAACACACCAAGGACACACACTGCCTACTCCACGGTGCCATAATCACCGTGGTTGTTCCATGGAGCCCACAGAGTGAGGTGTTCCTGGGAAGCACCCCTTAGACTTGTTAAGTCAGTGGGGGTGGGGGTGGGGGTGGCTGAAGGGGGATCAGGGGCTGTTGCTAGGACTGTGTTGCTTGGCACCTTTTCACCTGAAGGGAAGCAGGGTGGACCATGGGAGAGTATCATAGAGCCACAAAGACTATTGTCAAAGAGGAATTCTGGGAGAGACATTTCTAGGAGCAAACCTAGAAATGTCCTGGGGTTAGGCTAGAGGAGGCCAAGTGTGCCTTAGGAAACACCAATGGAAACTGCTGGAAGCCCCTCAGATCTGCCACCTCCACTTTGCCCTGAGGCTGCAAGAGGACATCTCACTTTCAGTAAACACTGGAGGCCACCCGACCAAGCCCAGCCACTCCCACCTATCCAGATCAAGCATCACCATGCTCTGGGGCTCCTCTCTCTTTCCTACTCAGCTTGGGCTGAGCAGGGAGACATTCAGATCCTTGAGAGTCCCGTGGATCGGACGCCCACGGTCTGCATCACTCACCTCTTCTTCGAGAGGGAAACATTCTTGCATTCCTTAATCCACCACAAAAGGCAGCCGCTATTATACACCCCAAAATGCAGAGGGTCACTTTGTCCCCTTGGGAGTGTTGAACCACAGGCAAAACTTTTTTTTTTTTTTTAAGTGTCAGGAAGCAAATCTATGTCCTACACATACTAGGCAAGTGCTCTACCACTGAGCTACACCCCCAGCCCTAGCTGTTGATTTTTGGAGACAGGATCTTGCTATGTAGCACAGGCTAGCCTCAAATTCACAATCCTCCTGCTTCGGCCTCCTCAGTGCTAGATGATGGATGGACACTACCATCTTAGCGCATGAATAGTCTCTGAAGAGAAACTGCCTCATTTATCTCCTTAAGACCGGCAGGGCACTGCCCAGCACAGGGTGACAGTCCCTTCCCCTTGTACCCACGGGGCTCACCTGCTTGGTTGGTTGTGATGTTCACAGAGGCGAACTGAGGTGAGAAGGGGCTCTGGTCAGTGACACCATTTACAGCCTGGATCTCGAAGGTGTACTGCGTGTGTGCCAGCAGGTCACTGATGTAGATGCGTGGCTCGGTCAGGCCCAGCTGGCGGGGCGCATACTGCACATTGTCCCCACAGCGGGTGCAGGCGCCCCGGCCAGAGCCGCAGCTCTTGCAGATGATGTTGTAGACAAGATCTTCACGGCCCCCTGAGTCTCGGGGTGGGGTCCATTCCAGCATGAGGGATGTCTCATTGACACTAGAGATCACAGCCTGGGGCGCGGAGGGGATGGCTACAGAGGGGACAAGAGGGTCAGTGGAGGCTGTGGGTACTGTCTCCACTCCATGCCCACTGCCTCCCCCAGCCCTGGCCCTCCAAGTCTTTCCATTGACCCAAAGAAGCTTCTAGAATATGTTATCCTGCTGAGAATCAGTATCTGCTTTTCTCCAGGCTCCAGGCTCTTCAGTATTTGATCCTGCAGATAGTGTTTCATGTTTGGGATGATACCTACAGGATAATACCTTCTCTCCCTCCGACCCTTCCTCCCTTCCTGTGTGTTGTGTATGTACTTCAGTGAGTAGAGGTCAGAGGACAACTTTGTGGAGTTGCTTCTACCCTTCCATCTCTATGTGAGTTCTGCTGATTGAATTCAGGTCATCATGCTTTTGGGGAAAGCCCCTTCACTCATGGAGCCCTCTTGCTGGCCCTTTCCCTTTGTAACAGTTTACTGAGGGTGGTAATTTGTGTATCTGAAAGATTACACTCCCAGCCTTTGTGATCATATATCGGCCACTGACAAGGGCAGAAGTTGTTGAGTGGTGTATCTTATGTGTGTTTATGTGTGCATGCACATGAGTGTGTGGATGTGTGCATGCATGAGTGTATGTGTGCGGCAGACATATAAGTATGTGTATGTGTGCATGCATGTGACTGTGGGTGTGCATGTGACTATATATGTGTTGCATGCATGAGTACATGGACGTGTGTGCCCATGTGGAAGTTGGAGCAAGAGCATCAAGTATCTTCCTCTGCCATTCTCTGCCTTGTTTTGAGACAGGGTCTCCCACTGAACTGGAAGTTCACTATTCCACTAGGCTGCCTGGCTAGCTAGATCCTGGGATTAGCCATTCTCCACCCTGAGTGCATGGCCTTTTACATGGGTGCAAGGGATTTGAACACAGGTCCTCATGCTTGCAGAGCAAGTGCCCTTACCCACTGAGCCATCACCCCAATCTCCCTAGAGTTATGGCTTAAAACGAAGACAGACGGCTATGCTGTCTTTTGCTCCTTTCTGCTACTGCTGTGTGTGCGTGCGTGCGTGCGTGTGCGTGCGTGCGTGCGTGTGTGTGTGTGTGTGTGTGTGTGTGTGTGTGTGTGTGTGTGTGTCTCCTGGAGTTTCAGCAGCCATGCTAGAAGTGACCCTAGGGGGAAAAGCCAGATGCCGCAGAGGCCATCATAAATCCACCTTTCTGGGCCCTTCGAGTTCCTTTCACATGACAGAATAGGTCTGTGCGGTCTAAGCCACTGGGGTCCGCTCTGTGACCGTCACCCCTGGCTGATGCAGGGGATAGAACACTGCTGTTTTCCAAGAGAACTTTGACCTTTGACCTGAGGTTCAGGCTGCAGCGGCAGCCTCTATTGCAGGCGTCAACTGACTCTTCTGCCAAGCCTCCTCCTGTCCTCCTGTGAATCAAGACCTTGACTTTATCCTCCACGTGACCGAGGGGAAGGGGGTGGAGGCCAGATGCCAATGTGTAGTGCCAACCCAGGACCGGCTTTCCATTCCCTTCGCCAGGCACTTGGCTGCTGCTCTGAGCCTTCCTGTGAGTGGACTGGGGAGGGGGTGGGGTGGGAGAGAACGTACTTGTACAAGGCATGTCTAAGGGGTCCAGGTCAGCCCTGTAGTAACCGTTGCGGCATACACAGTTGGTGGCGCCCTCAGAGGTGGTCCGGCTGTTGATGGGACAGTGGGTGCAGGCCTCATCCCCCTGGTTGGCCTTGAAGGTTCCTGATGGACAACCTGGGAGAGAACACAGGGAGAGTCACCAAAGAGGCCAGGTGAGATGAACAGAGGATGCAGCATGAGGAGGGACCCCTGCCGTGATCCTGGGGACCCGGCTCCTGAAGTTCTGGGGTCTCAGGTCCAGCTTGTTAGTCTGGCTCTGGCCCAGGGTTTCCAGAGGACCTTTTTTCCCCTTTGTCTCTGAAGTTGCCTGTGGATTCAGCACCCTTGGCAACCTCCCCTCGCTGTCCTGGCCCACCGGTGCCTCACCCTGGAGAGGCTTGGCAGAGTCTACATTCTTAACTTGGTTAGCTGCTAACTGGCCTGTAACTAGGTAATAGGGCTCTAGATCATAGACATGATTTTGTTACAGATGGAGTCCTGGGCAGTCAGACAGCACTGTGTGTGACTTGGTACATCCTGAGGATACTGTTGGAGTCACAGAGACCTGAGTCTGAGTCCCTTGTGTTGCTCTAGGTGAGAGGTTTAACCACTCTATGATGCAGGTTCTATATTTGTGAAAGTATCACCCTAAGGTGAGCATTCTGCACATGCACATGTGATGCCCCATACAAGCCCATGCCAGGCTAGGCGTTAATGTAGAGTTTGGCCAATGTGCTGGAATAAAAGGGGTTTGCAGTACCAGGTTCAGCCTGAGGGGGCAGTGTCCACACTCATGCTACTGCTCTTGAGCAAGCAGCCTTGCCGCCAGGGCATGCATGGGTTAGGTTCTACTACTGGCAGCCATGGGAGTGAGCGTGGGTTCAAATCCACCCACCCGTTCCTGCTGTCCTGGGAAGGGAATCCAAAGGTTGCTGGTTGGGCTCTGTCTCTCTCAGTCTCTTAGCGAGGGGGTGAACGAGAAAGAACTTCAGAGGAAAAACTCCCTGGGATAAAATGCTGCTAGTTCACCTACAGGCCAGAGGTCCTCATCTGGAAGACATCTATCCCATGCCTGGGTGCTGTGTGACTTTTTGGCAAGTGACTGCACCTCTCTGAACATCCATTTCTTGTATAGAGACAGCTAACATTAAAAAGAAAACTGTCTTAATTCATCTTTCTAGCCCTGGGTGTTGCACTTTAAGTCCTAAGTCTTAGCAATTCATCTGCCGCCAGCTGAGCCTCCAGGTCAGAGATCCCGCCTTTCCTGGGGCTTGAAACAAAACCTGGATTCCAAGGGCTTTACCCTCCTGCCATAATGACCCACGTACAGGGTTTCCTGGCCATTTTCTCAGCTGCCCCAGAACTGAAGCCAAACCTTAATGACCATTCTTGACCTCTGCCTAGCCTATGAGCGGGTATTCAGTGAGTGCTGTATAAATGCTTCCTGCTTCAGTGGAAAGAGAACTTTAGAGACTATGAAGTTAGGATGGCAGTGGACATGGCTTAGGAAGCAGGCTGCCTGCCGAATCCGATATCCACCTGGGTGTGCAGCATGACCAGTGAACTAACCAGCTTAGGTGTGTCCATGAAACAGGCAACAGCACTTAGTGCCCGGGAGAACACTCTGCTGGTTCACTTCTGTACAAAGGGGCTGGAGCCATCTTGGCATAGACACAATTACCTCGTTCAAAGTCAAGCTGATGAGTGACCTTGGGTGAGTGAATTGACCTCTCTGAGCTGAAGTGTCCTTACTGGTGAAAAGATTTCCTGCCACACCATGTGCCTATGAAGGAACAGGGAACAGAGCACCTGGTACAGGGCGGGGAAGGGGTTGTGCTCAGTACCAAGCTCAGTATAACTCCTACAGACATTGGAACACAGCCCCTCTCGGGCCTGCCTATCCTGCTTGCTTCTAGGATATAGGTTTGCAAAGATTGTGACCAAGCTCATCGACGTCCACCCTGGCTCTACGGGAACACATGGGGTTAGACAGGATTTCATCACAAACGACCAGGTTGAAGCGACAGCACCAAGGAGGGTCCCATGGTACCAACATGCATACAGCAGCATACAGAGTCCCCGGGAGCGTTAGCTCTGTCCTAAGAATCTGGCCATTCCCATCCCTGGAAGCTTACTGAGGCTGATCTAACAGTCACCCATCCTCTCTCGCATCCAGGCAGGGGAACTGAAGCATGAGACGGGAAGGCACTGTCCCAGGATGGGGCTTTGGCAGCAGAGCTGGGGTCAGCCCCAGGCCCTCTGGCTGCAGAGGCCTCCTCTGTTCCCTCCCTGCCTTAGAGTCCAGAGTGATATCCTTTTTCATCCACAGTCCCCAAGTGTTGATGGAGAGTGAGTAGATCAACAATTGCACCTCTGCAGTTGTGGCTTTGTGGACTCGACACCTTCTCATTCACCAGTCCTTGCTGCTGTGGACCAAAGTGGGGCTACCATCTCGGCATGGCCCAGGGATCCTGGGGTGTGCAGCCATGCCAGCTATAGGCTGGTACCAGCCCAGGACTAGCTCTCAGAGTTTGTGTCCTTCTCGGCGCAGGGGAACATGGGGGCTTGTGGAAGGGTCTAGAACTATCCTAAAGATACCAAAGGATTTGGCCCCAAGCTTGGGCTCCTCCTGGCTCCTCTCACTGGAGCGTGTACAGTGCTCAGTGCCTGCTCCATCTGCTGGCCAGCTCCCGGCTGCTTGGCAGGTGGCTGCTCTCTCCCCTCTGTGCCATGCCAGCCCTTCCATCTGGACCACCTTCCCGGCTGCTGTGCTGGGCTACTGTGTCCCAGGCCAGCCTGACCCTAGCCGGTTCCCCAGTCACCACCCCACCAACCACTCTCAGTTCCTGAACCTTCCTCAAACCTGCTCCTCTTCAGCCTGGGAGGTCGCTTCACTCTCCACCCAGTGACCAGAAGCACCCTCTTCCCTGGCTGCACCCCTCCCCCTCCCACCCCCTGCAGCCACTCAATTACCAGGTCTTCCCTCCGCAGCAGGGTCCCACGCCTGCCTCTTCTTGGCCAGCTCCCACCCCTGCAGGCATCTAGAAAGTTCTTCCCACTCCTTGGCCTGGCAGGACCATCTGGCCTCCTCCTGCCCAACCTCCCCAGCCAGCTCTCTAAAATACAAGTTATTCCATGTGACTGAAAGAGAAGCAGCGGCAGACAATGGAATATTATTTGGCTGCAAAAAGGAACGAAGCCTGGGTACGGGCTCCCGCCGGGGAACCTTGAAAACATTGTGCTCTCTCAAAGAAGCCAGTCACAAAAGTATGATTCCATTTATAGGAAATAGGTGCAGGAGAGCCGCATCTGAAGAGACAGGAAGTCGATGTGTGGCTGCCAAGGGCAGGGGATAGGGGAGAATGGGAAATAACCGCTAATGGGTAACAGGCTTACTTTGGGGGCAATGAGAACATCCTGAAATTGATGTGGCGGTGTTTGCATGGCCCTGTGAGTGCATTAAAACCCCTGCATGGGCCCCTCTGAGCAGGTGAATTCCGAGGCATGTGCTGAATGCATCTTGTGCAGATGCTGTCCCAAGTACCACCTCAGGGAGCCAAGATCTTCATGCTTTTGCCCATCTCTCCTGCCTTGATGCCCACCTGTGTCCCTCACATGTGGTGCTCTTGCCACCTGGATTGCCCTCCCTTGGTCCCTGAGCCCATGGTACCTACTCCAGGAAGTCTTCCTGAACACCTGCCTTCATAGTTTTCTTATGAATCCATGTGCCTGGCTGGGCTGTTTACCCGGGAGGCCACGCCAGTCGCCGAGATGTATGAACACAGCAGCGGGAAGAACAGTAGCTTAAGGCTTCTGTTGGCATTTGGGGAAACTGAGGCCCAGAGAGAAGTAGACAGACAAGTCTCTCGAGACTCATATTCCCACTTCTCCCCTGGTCCCCAAGAGAGGTCTGGGCTGACTCCCCCGAGCCCTAACCCTTGGTTTTCACATGCAGGGGCTCAGGAAGATGAGGCCTGAGTGCAGAGCAAGCATCTGAACCTGAATAATGCCTAGTGCCCACTGCCCAGGGGCCTCCCTGTCCAACCTTTGTCCCTGCCAGACCTCCAGTCAACACTAGACAGCAGCTCAGTGTCTAAATGCTGTTTAACTCAGAATAGATGAGGCCCAAGGAGTCAGCTCCACGTGTCTCCTGGCTACCTCCTACCACCCCAGCCTCCACAGGGCTCCAGGCCTGTGGCTCCACAAGTGGGTTTCACTTCTAGGTCTCTGCCTGGCTGTACCCTCTGCCTGGTGCCGGGTCTAGTTTACCCAGAGATTACCCACCACCTTAGAAGGGCCAAAGCTGTGCTGGCCTCTGCCTTGGGCTCTCTTTCCCTTTAGTGACCTTCAGCTTGTGCCAGCATCAGCAAGCAGCCCGGGGCTGGCAGGTCCACATGTGTGTCACCCCTTGCCCATGCTGGAGATGCTACAAAAGCTCCTCGCCCCAGTGGGACCCCAGGGGGAGTTGTTAGTTGAATGGAGAAATGCATAAATGCATCCTCACCGGGACAGAGAAGCGGGGTGGGGGTGGGATATCGGACCATTGGCATCTTCATGACCCATCAGACCACTCCAGTGTGCAGACGGACTCAAGCTTGCCACTTCTCTCTCTGTTTTCTGGGCCTGTCTGACCAGTTCTTAAATTCAAAGGCCTGAGTCCCCAAATTCCGAAGTCTGAAGCCAGCCAGGAGAGCTCACAGTCCCACTGAACATTTGTTTTTGTTTTTCCTGTAGTCCAGACTTTGAACTCACTGTGTAGCTGGAGATGACCTTGAACTTCTTAATCCTGTACCCACCCCCTGAGCCACAGGATTATAGGCAGATGCCACCACACCTGATTTATTCGGTGCTAGGGATCAAACCTGGGGCTTAGTACATGCCAGGCAAACACTCTACCAACCAATCCACATCTCCACCCCTGACCCCATCAGACATTTTAGCTCTGCAGGCCACTTCTCATCCAGTCACAGGTACTTTGGTAGCCTTCCTGAAGAGCCTGCTCCTTTCTCCTCAGGGCATCTCTCTGTACTTCCTTCCCTCATCTCTGCCTAGCAGCCAGCCCAGGCCTCCAGCCAGCACAAACCTGTTCTGCCCCCAATGATGGTTGCTAAACCAACCAGCTGGTTAGCAAGTGAGAAGCCGGACTCACATTTGTGTTCCTGTATTGTATGTGTTTCCCCGAGAGCCAACTCCAGGTGTCTGGCCTGAGATCAGGGCCACTGCGCTATTAGAGACCTGCACAGCTGTCTCTTATAAGCTCCCTGGTACAAACCAGGACCAGTCCCATTGGATGAGATGACACGGTCTACTGGCTGGTGAGTGGTGGATGGGGTAGGGCTGAGCAGCATCTCACACACAGTAGGTGTGCCAGTGGATCCCATAGGAAGATTAGCGGCTCCCAGATGTCAGATGGATGAGATACACAAAGTCCCTGAACTCAGGGCCCTGTTCTTTGTGACTCTGGGGACTCAAAGCCTCCAGGAGCTCTAACAGCAGAATTGCCACTGTCCAGAGCCTTCTAGGGGCCGAGCCAGTGCGTGGCCCGAATTCTCTCACGTGAATCATGTCATTGCACAGCAGTGTTGGTAAAGTCACCATTTGGAGTTTAGAGAAAAGGAAACTGGGGGGCCAGCAAGATAGCTCGGTGGGTGAGTCACCAAGGGGGCAACCTGAGTTTCATTCCTGGGACCCACATGAGAAGGATAGAACTAATCCTAGCAGGTTGTTCTCTGACCTCCCGACATGTGCGCCCTGGCAGGAACACACCAACATACCAACACACGCGCACACGTACGCACGCACACGAGCGCGCACACACACACTTAAAAAAAGAAAAGGAAACTGAGGTTCAAAGGGGTGGCTGGCCACCCTAAGGTCACACAGCTGAAAGATCAGAAAATGGCAGGGCTGGGGTTGGAACTCTAGTAATTCTGAATCCTTGTACTCAAATACCACCGGTTAGGGAAATGATCACAAGGTCAAGTGTCCAGCGCCAGGGTTGGAGACTCTTACTGAGGACAGTCACCCAGCAGGACAGACAGAGCTTTGCCCTCCAGCCTGGGACATCAGTCTAGGCAGTCTGCTCCTGCCTTCTGCAGATGCCCAGAGTGCTTAGCCAGGCGAGCGGATGGCAGCCAGCCGGAGACGGGAAGGGGATTGCAAGGAAACAGATTTTCTCCCTGCCTGCCCCCTGGGCTCCGGGGATAGGTGATAATTGACCAAGTAAGGCCCAAGCCGATCAAGGCAGGGCTCCATCTGGGCCTGGCATGGTGGGTCTGCTAATTGGCACCAAGTGATCCTTGGTAGCTGGCCTGCCACTCTGTCCCCTTCTTCAGGGGGATGCTGGTTTAGTCCCAAAGATGACTGATGCCATTTGGAGTCAACTGCTTAGTCAGGCCTGATGTGCTGGGTGGGTTGTTGGGGGGATGTTTAGAGTTTTATTTTTCCCATTCTGGGAGTACTCTGGACAGAAGGCTCTGGGTGACATTGTAAAAGGTCACCCTCCCCCCACACCCTACCTGTCACTCCCTCCCTGAGCAGAGCGCTGATGAATCGGAATCTGGCCATGGACTGTTGAGGTGATGCTGGTCTGGTCCTACCCCTCATTGACTCTGTGACCTCAGGCAAATGACCTGACCTCTTTGAGCCTTAGTTTCATGAGAGTGCAGTGAGGATAATGATAATATGGCACTTGAATGTGTTGGTAAAATTAAATGAGTCAGGGCTGGAGAGATGGCTCAGAGGTTAAGAGCACTGGCTGTTCTTCCAGAGGTTCTGAGTTCAATTCCCAGCAACCACAAGATGGCTCACAACCATCTTTAATGAAATCTGGTGCCCTCTTCTAGCTTGCAGGGATGCAGGTAGAACACTGTGTGCATAATAAATATTTTTGAAAATTAAATGTTAGTAGAACAGGTCTTGGAATGGTGCTGGCCCTGTGCTAAGTACAAAACAGTGTTTGCTGCTGTCACTGAGGTAGAACCACCCTTGCTGGAAATAGTTAGGCTCGGAGTGTTTTAGATTGCAGATTGTAGAATATTTGCATAAATGCAATGAGCTCTTGAGACCCAAGTCTGAACATGAATTCATTCATGTTCACACACACCTTACATACATCACCTGAAGGGCATTCAACAGTGTTCTAAATAATTCCGTGCCTAGAAAAGTTTCTTAAAACAGTGTTTCTGGTTGTGGCATCAGATTCAGGGTCAATGACCACCCATTTGCATACACTGGCCGGCCATTCATGGCCTGCTACGCCAAGCATGGAGACACAGAGCAGCAGACACAGCCCCAGTCCTTAGAAGTTCAGACTGGGCTACAGACATCTATCTCAACCACAACACTGAGACAAAAGGCCCAGACTCAGGACACCAGACTGGGGCACACCACGCTTTCCTTCAGCCAGCTTCTCTAAGTGACGCGGTAGAAGAAAATGGGGGTAATTCTGGGGTCTGCAAAGCAGTGGCTCCCCTGACTGTCTTGGGAAGTTCCAGGTTCCAGGTGAGGAAAGGAACGGGAACGTGCCTAGGAAAGGGTTCTGAGAACAGAGTCTGGAGGCGGATGATCTTCAGGAGCCAGGCAACTTCTTTAGGGTTGTGCCTGGCAAGCATACCCCTCTGGCCCTCTGGCCGTTATCGACTCTGGCCGCAGACAACACGAGGCTCTGTCTTTTCCCTCTGTGCTGCGAGAAAGCTGATCTCCACGCTGCCAGGGTCTGGTGCTGTGCCTGTGTCAGGGAGGGGCTGGTGCAGCCCCCATGGCTCAGCTGGGCAGAAGGGCTCCAGTCAGACTTGGGCACGGGGTCTTTTGTACTCTTACTGTGTCCTGCTTTTACCACCCAGATTAACTAGCAGTCAGTCTCCTGGGCCATGTCAGGCAGGATGCCCAATCGGGTCCTCCAACACTATTGTGAAGCCACACTGAGGCTCTGGGCAGGTGGAGACAGTTGCCGTGACATCCTTGTGGGCCCAGCTATACCTGGGAGCTGGGCAGGAACTTCTCCAGCCACCCTTGGCTCATAACTGTCCTGTACACAAGGAGGTGACATCCCCACTTTATTCTTTTGCAAAACTGGGGTTTAAACCCAGAGGTCTGCACACACTAGGCAAACAAACACTGATCTACATCCCTGGTCTTATTTCTCTCTCTCTCTCTCTCTCTCTCTCTCTCTCTCTCACTCTCTCTCTTTCTCTTCCTTCCTTCCTTCCCTTCCCTTCCCTTCCCTTCCCCTTCCTTCCTTCCTTCCTTCCTTCCTTCCTTCCTTCCTTCCTTCCTTCCTTCCTTCCTTCCTTCCTTTTGCCAGAGCTGAGGATTGAACCCAGGGCCTTGTGCTTGCTAGGCAAGTGCTTTCTTTTTCTTTTAAGACTCACTCTATAGCCAGAAAACTTATAATCCCCCTGCCACAACCTCCTAAGTAACTGGATGACAGGTCTAGACCACCAGGGCTGGCTATCAGTGTCCCCATTTTGGAAGTGAGGTACCGAGGAAAGGAAGTGTCCTGTGAAACATCACATGTAGCCAAGGGCCCGAGAGGTGAGTATAGCCCTGGAAAGTAGAGTTTATGCTTAAGGCTAGCTAGCTTACTTGTGGACTAGGGTCTTTGATCTACACTAGATTGCCCAAATCCCCTCCCATACCCCTGGCAATTGGCTCACTAAGAATCCCACCTTCTTGCCCTGCCCAGCTGGGAGCCTCTTAAGGGAAGCCCCTGCGCCACGTGGCATAAAATCAGCACTCTGTAAGGGCTCCCTAAGTGACTGGCCCCAAGTCTGATGGCTCATGTCACCTGGAGTGCTATTCCCTGTTCTTCTGTGGTGGAATGCAGGGACAGAGTTCACAGTGTTTGAGAAAGCTAGACATGGGATCCCAGAGCATTGCAAAGGTGACTGGCGACATTTGGCAGCTCAGTCTCTCCAGTTCCCCGGACCCTGTGTCAGGCCCCCCCACAGTCCCTGACAGCCTGCCTCCCTTCAAGGTATCCCAGCTCCCCACCAAGAGGCCAGAGCTCCTACCCACCCAGCAGGCAGCCCCATTCCTCCAATTTCCTCTCAATTAATCAAGCTCTGAACTTTTTAATTATCTGCCCGCAGGGTGACCCCCTGCACTGAAGCAATTAAGGACATTTCTGAGGGCCGTGTGGTTGTGGTTGCTGCAGGCTCTGGAGCAGAGGCTGACCAGGCCCTTATGGAGGAGGGAGGCGTGGACAGGAGGGCTGAACAACATTCCCAACCCCTGGGCGGCGGGGTTATGGGAGGAGGCAGAGCTGGAGCTATGCCAGGGATCTGGGACTATACTAGCCATCAGGATCACTCTTGTGTCCATTCTGAGCCTTTCCTCTGTAATGAGACTGATCTGTATCCTAGCAGCTCCTGGGTGGTGGTGCAGGGCAGGGCTTAGGCCTCAGAGTGAGAGAGATGTCTATAGATGAGGAAGCAGGGGCTGGACATCTGGCCAGTTTGTGCTGCAGCTGGACTGGAAGGCAGCTCGAACCCTGCATCCACTTCCTTCTATAGTCTTTCCATCATGGGCCGGTGGTGTGGGAAAGTGCCCAGGAGCACCAGGGAAGTGGATGCCCTGGAAGAGGTGTCCTTCAAGCTAGAGGTCTGCTTACATGGGAGCTGCTGGTGGGAGAGGGCTCTGCAGGCGGAGGGCTCAGCCGTGCAGAGGCATGGAGGTGGGAAATGGCGTGGTGCGTGCCGGGAACTCAGAATAGTGCAGGGTTGCTGGAGCATGAAGTTCAAGGCCCTTGGGAGGTAGGTGATGCTGGAGAGGCAGGAGGGGGTCTAGGGAAATCAAATTCACAGAGCTTTTAGGATCTGCTGTCTAAGTCCCTACCTTATTTTATGACTACAGGCTCTACCACACAGACAGGGCTAGGAACTTACCTAAGACCACATAGTAAGTTACTGTGGAGAAAAAGAGAGACAGAGGAGGCGCAGGACAGTGCTGGCTGCCTCCTGACAATGCTTCTGGCTTTTGTCCTTGTCCTCTTTCCACTCTACTTTTAGGAGCTGCTGGCAACTCTCCATGCTGTGGTAGGGGTAGGGGCAGGCGTGGGTGGGAGAAGGCGTGGGGCTGTAGGGTGGGGGAGTAAGGGTGGGGTTATGGGTGAGGTTGTAGGTGGGTAGGTATGAGGTTGTGGGTAGGGGTAGGTGTGGGGCTATACAGATGGGAGTAGGGGTGGGGCTATGTGGGGTATGGGTGAGGCTACTGGAGGGTGGGGGTCCTGCTGTGGAGGGGTATAAAGAGCCCAAAGAACAGGAAACAGTTCAGGAGGTTCTGTTCAAGAACCTCCCAAACTCCCACCTCACTTGGAGTATAAAGAAAAAAAAAATCAATAACCCAGGTCTCCTTTTCCTCAATGGACTCACTTCCTACAGCATTCTTCTAGCCTCGGGGCCTTTGCACATGCTGATCTGGCTGCCTGGTTCAAGCCCTTCTCCTATCATTGAGTTAATGCCACACATTACATACATCCTCCTGAGGAAAGGAAGAATTGGGTGTCCTCTCACCCCCAGCCAGAGACTCTGTATGACAAAGCCTCTCCAGACTGGTGCCGCCCAGTGCTGGAACTCACTGGCTGCTGGAATGTTAGTGTTAAATAATAATCACCATGTGCCCAAGGGGGAGCCAGATGTATCCAGAAAGCTTGACACATCTGGCAGGGCCAGCCCCAAGCCCCCAGGCACATCTGGCTGCTGTAGTGACATGTGGTGGAATAGGTCATGGGGATGGGGCCCGGTGTCCCAGGCCTGGTGTCAGATTGGGCAAGCTGTCAATGTCTTCTGTGTGGCTCATTGTACGTACCTCAGTGGCCACACTGAGATCCAGACCCTGGGTCACCAGATTCCAAAGTCCCTACATCACTCCATTGGCTCTGTCACCCCTGCTGTGGTTGGGGGGTCCTAAGGAGGCTCCCTCCCCTCTCCAGCTGGAGGGCTCTCTCTGGGTCACCTCCTGCAGTAGTCTCTCTGCTATTGGATCCAGAAATCTGGTCCTGGCCCCACCTGAGGGAGCCCTGGGCTGGGGCTAGCCTCCCTCCTCCCCCTGCCCCAAGAAAACCAGGCTCATTAATAAAGGACACAATTAGCTGTCAGCAGAGAACATGTCTGGAATTTTTTACCTGCTTTGGTGAGCTGGGTTAAGGCAACAAACCCTGGGACACCCGGGGAGGCAGCTGCTACACACCTTTCAGGCCCTGTCACTGGGCTGGGGTGGGAGTGTCGGCTCACAGGCCCTGGCCTGTGTGGCATGGTTATTTTGTTTTATTATTTTTTTTTCCAGGCCAGTGGCGACATTGACAGACTCCTGGCAGGTGGCTTCTTCGGCCTGTCACGCGGTGTTCTGTCACTTGTCCCTTCCCAAGTCATCATTCAGAGTCAAACAGACCTCAAGAAAACATTCTCTCTCCATAGTCTCGCTTGACAGCGAGGGAAACTGAGGCCCAGCAAAGGAACAGCACCTTGCTCATGATGGAGAATGAACAATCCCCTTTCTTCATCTCTGTGCGTGCTTCACTGCTATAACTCCATTAGAACATTCCAAAAGTCCTAAGTGGTCTGTGTGCTGTGCAGCCTGGGTAGGTGCCAGAGCTACAGGGAGGAGCTGCGGCCGTCCTTGCGGAAGGGAGAGTCTAGGGAGTGAGACAGAGGGAAGAGGCAAGGGACCATGGAAACAATGTGCCCCGATGTGATGGGTGATGCAGACACGTGAGGGCTGAGGGGGGATACCAGGGCAAGCACTGGAGGGACCAGGACAGTTAAACGACAACAACACCTTGGGCTGAGGGGGTTTAGTGATAGAGTGCTTGCCTAGCATGCATGAGGTCTTGTGCTCCATCCCTGGCACCAAAAAGAAAAAGATAAGAACCATAAATAAAAGCTAGGGATGTAGCTCAGTTGGTAGAATACTTGCCCTGCATGTACAAAACCCATAGTTCAATACCCCAGCATGGCACAAATTGGGAGCAATGGGTACCTGCCTGTAACACCAGAACTTCAGAGGTAGAGGAAGAGGGATCGGTTTAAGGCCATTTTTGGCTATGTAGCCTGGACTATGTGAAATGCTGATTAAAATAAGTAAGTAAAAGTTAATACTAAAGCGAGGTGTAGGGGCGTACATCTGTAATCCCAGCATCCCAGCATTTGGGAGACAGAGGCAGAAAGATCACTAGTTCAAGGCCAGTCTGGGCTATATAGAGTCACTGTCTCAAAAATAAATAAATGGCAACATGGGGGAAAGAGATGTGACCAACCTTGGTGTTGTGGGTGTTTATCTGAGTCAGGGATGTAAGCCGGAGGGTACTGGATGCTGAGTACCTATCTGTTCTTAGTCTATGGGCCCAGACAGAAAAAATAACAAAGTCCTAGCAGTGACTTCCTACCAGGGACTTTCGTTCCATTGATGCCATGGCACTTGGACTTGTCACTCTACAAGTCATTCCACAAATGAGAAATAGGCTCAGTGTCACTCAATCCCATCCACGGGGCACATAAATGCCACACACAATGGCTTCAGTCTTCCACACCTGTCTGTTTCTCTCCCTGTCTCACCTGGGTGGTTTCCAGAACCACCACTTCCTGTGAGGTTTGTCTGCTTGGATCCTGGGTGCCTGTGACTTGAATGCTAATAAAAAACCTTACTGGAAAGGACTCAGCATTGAGCACCTCAGGGAGCAAGGATTAGGAAATACACAGAGAGAAGGGAACTGACTCATGTTCACCTCCTAGGCGTACAGAAACCATCACCCTACTCCTGTTGGCTTCTGGAGAGCACAAGTAGCCTCAGCGAACCTAAGCCATACATCAAATGTACATGATGTGGCTTGGCAGCCATCCCGGGGAAAAGATTTGGGGGTCTGAGTTGACCACAAGCCAAAAGCTGCCGAAAACACAATGTGGTCAGAGGCTTTAAGAGCAGGAGGGAATGCCAGCCCAGCATCCTCCTGCTGCAAGACAGGCTCTCTTGGAGCTCCCAATAAGGAAGTCCACTGAGTGACAGCAGACAGAACATGTCAGGTTTGTTCTCTGTCCATCTCTACGTAGTGTTGGGGATACTTGGGATAATACCCCAGGTTTGACCTTATTAGCAGCATCAGCTAGACATCCTATAGAGTCTTGCAGGCTTCTCCTGCCTACAGCACTGTTTTATCTCTGTCTCTGGGAAACAGGAGTTACTCTTCTAATACCACTGGGCTCTGGCTTCCATGCCAGCAGAGACTGGGTCCACTGTCAGAACGACCTTTTACCAGTGACCACTTTGTAGCTGTCCTTTGCCCACCTCTATGGAAGGAACCAGTCACAGAGCTGAATAAGCCACAGTACCCTTGAGGCTTACTGTCTGGCAGGGGACAGTGGGTATGACAAGCAGGGCTATCATGGAAGGTTCTCCAGAGGCAGGGTCATTTGGACATGGTGTTAAAAAAATGAAGAGGCGTTGGCCAAGGCCAGAAGAGATGAAGGACCCTGTGTGAGAGAGAACAATGAACATGAAGGCCAGAGTGGTCAAGGCAGGGCAGAGAGGTCAAGAATGGGATGTGAGGAGGGACTTGGGTAAAAGGAGGTGATCACTGTGTCACAAAGGGCTTTGTGTCCCTGAGATGGAGTCTGGAGTTCTAGCTTTCTGGCATTGCGAAGGCAGGGGCGATCCTTTGCAGGGGTCCTAGACCTGGTGTTCACAGCTCACTTCCCAGCAGCCTTCCTGCTTGGGTGGCTAGTCCTCATCTTAGCCTTTCCCAGTCTCCCCTGTATTTCTCCAGTGTTCTTTCCCCCACATCTATAGCCCATCCTCTGCTGTGACCAGTCTACTTCTTTATTAATTAAAACTCACCAATGGTCTGGGGCTGAGCTGTGAGAGTGCTTGCCTAGCACACACAAGCCTTGGATTTGACCCCCAGCATTGGTGGTACACAACTATAATCCCAGCACCTGGGATGGCAGAAGGATCAGGAGTTCAAGGTTGTCCTTAGCTCTATAGTGTGTCCAAGTCCATCCTAGGATATATGAGGTCCAGTCTCAAAAATAAACAAACAAGCAAAAGCAACCCAACAAAAGCCCACCAAGCACCACCATCTTTTGAACACCCACTATATGGCAGGGCCCGTGTGGAGGGGCTGCTCTGGATTCTGGCTCACCACTAACCTCAGGCCACTCCCTTACTCAGCTTCTCCTTATGGCCCTAGTTTCCTATCTGGAAAAGCCATCTGTAAGGTTTCATCTTGTCATGGAGCTGAGGGAACCCATGACAGGTTAGGAGCTCTCATGGGCAGGCCCTAAAGCCTCCTAGGAGACAGTCATGGTAGCCCAGGGACAGGTGACTGCCCCAATGTGAGAACAGGGAGAGAAGAGACGTCCATCTGAGGCTGAACACAGGAAAGTTTTAACTAAATCTATGGCCTCCTCCCTGGGGCCTGGGAGCCTTTGGATTCTAAGCTGAGAGCAGGAGGCATTGCTCCAGGTACCCAGAGCTAAAAATATTTTTAAAGGTTTATGTGCATGGCCCTGAATATATGTATGTGTATACAGGTGCACACGGAGTTCAGAAGAGGTCACCCAATCTCTAGAACTGGAGTCATAGGCAGTTATGAGCCACCATGTGTATGCTGGGGTCCAAACCTGGGTCCACTGCAAGAGCAGCAAGTGCTCTTCACCACTGAGCCATCTTTCCATTTCCCAGGGGGATGGCCCTAAATGTTGCTGTTACCAGGAGGGGCTGGCACTTGAACAGGCTTGAGAGATAAAGCAAGACAAAAGAATGAAAGGTTTGAATGTGCACTGGGCAGAAAAAAACAGCCCAGCCAAGGTGTAGACCTGGGAGACAGCACGGCTGGAGAACTCCAGTTCCTTCCCCGGAGCCAGAACCCTAAGTCTGGGTTGGAGAGACCCAGGACCAATAGCACAAGGCAAACAGGTGACACCATGAGACTTCCTCCAGCCTAGAGCTTGGGGTCTACTGGATGCAAGAGGCCATTCTAGTTTTGACTGGAAAGGCAGAGGGGGGATCTGGTAGTGTGAGTGCTTTTGCACAAGCTCCCTCAGGTTCAACTGACCCCAAACACTCCCCAGGACAAACGGCTTCTTAAAAGGCTGCTTTGGGAGCTGGAGAGATCGCAGTGGTTACGAACGTGTACTACTCTTGCAGAGGGCCTAAGTTCAGTTCCGGGCACTTACTTTGGTCTGCTTACAACCACACTGAGCACTTGTAAAACTACAGCTCCAGTGAATCTGACACCCTCTTCTGGACCCCAGTTGAACTTCACTCTTGTGCATATATCCACAGAGACAGATTATATATGCATAAAGCTGCTACTAGGAGAGCTGGGGGTAACTCATTTGGTAAAATAATGGACAGGTAAGTATGAAGACCCAATTCCCAGAATCCATATAAAAAGCTAGGCATAGCGGTATGCACTTGTATTCCTAGTGCTGGGGAGGTGGAGACAGGAGGATCCCTGGGAGCCTGCTAGTCAGTCAAAATAGCCTATTTGTCAAGTTCTAGGCCAGTGAGTGACCTTGACTCACAAAACCAAGCTGGACAGCTCCTGAGGAATGACACCAGAGGTTGCCCTCTGACTTTCACATACAGGAGCACATGAATACACACACGCATGCACACGCATGCCCACGTCACTTGCAAACACTCATATGGGCACGGAAAGCCCACAACTTCTCAGTTTTACAAGGTCAAAAGTTGACAATTATAAGCCAGTCAGCAGCAGAGCTTTTTAGTGCAAGTGGTCTTGGGCCAGCGGCCGGGAGACTTTACCATAAAGTCGCCCAGTCTTGTGTCTTGGAGCAATCACCACTCAACAGAGCCTCAGCTGAGCAGCCCCTAAACGTCTCCTTTATTTGAAGACTGTGTTTATGGGGCCTGGGGCTGCTGTTCCCTGCCTGTGCCATGGTTTGGTAAAAGGGGAAGAAACTGGGAGAAGCCAATGTTAAAGCTGATGACAACTTTCTAATCTCATAAACCCTTCTCTTATCTCAGCCCTTATAAAAACGGGTGCCGATTGTTCCTAAAAGTGGCTTTGAAAGCTCATAAACTTGACAAGCACTTAGCTCAGCACCCACAGGGAAGGGCCCTAATCCTTAAGAAAACTGAGAATGAATAGCAAGGAGACAACTTCTGGTGAACGGCAGCCCACAGAGAGAACCCACTCATCACCAAGTGAGGGCTCCAGATCACAACGTCTGTCCTACCTTGCACTCACTGACCTCATGGAGACACTGTTTGGGAGAGTTTCTTTATGGCTGCAAGAGGTCAGAACTAGTATTTCAGCATTTGTAATCTGATAAATAACAGCTTATGCTCGGTGCTCCCTTTGGGCCAGGCCATGTCTTAAGTACCCTTATGTGGATGAACTCATAGGATCTCAAAGGATACTGTAATAGTCTTGATCAACAGGGAACCCAGGTGCAGAGAAGGATGTCACCTGCCCAGGGTCACCAGTCCCAAGTAGCAGAGCAGGAGTTTATTTTTATTGATTATCTGTGTTTGTGTGGGTGCACATGTATGAGTGCATGTACCTGTTTGTATGGTTGGATGTATATGTGTGGGGGAACACATGTATATGTGTGTGCATTCACATGGAGGTCAGAAGACAATCTCAGATGACATTCCTTAGGTTTTTTTTTTTTTTTTTATACAATCCACCTGGGTTTTGTTTTTTTTTGTTTTTTGTTTTTTTTTTTTTTGGATACAGGGTCTTTCAGATGCCTGGGGCTTGCCAATTAGACTAGTCTGTCTAGCCAGCGAGCCCCAGGGATCCTCTCCAGGGCTGATATCCAAATGCATGCCACCACAACTAGCTCTTTAAATTAACTTATAAAGTATCTGTCTATTTATTTATTGTGTGTGTGCGTGTGCACATGCATGTATGTGTACACACTGTGACACATGTGTGGATGTCAGAGGAGAACTTAGACAAGTTGGTTCTCTCTTTCCAACAAGTAGGTCCTGGATATAGAACTCAAGTTGTCAGGCTGAGTAGCAAGTGCTTTTCCCAGCCGAGCCATCTCTCAGGCCATGTACCAGACTCTGTGTGGGCGCTGAGGCTTGAACCCAGGTCCTCACGCTTATACAGAAAGCACTTCACTAGCTAAGCTTTCTCCCAGTCCTCAGAGTAGGGGTTTAAAAGGAAGCAGATGTCACATGCTTCCTTTTCAATACAAATAAAATATCACTACACTGTCACTCACTGCTAGCTTGTCACCTAAGAAATGGGGACGCATCTGGGTTGGGCCATGCTCAGCTGTCACCTTCCATCACTACAGTGCCCCGATGAAATTGGGTTCTATCTATAGCAGATGACATTGGGCTTCTAAGCATCTGAGTAGTCAGGAACACATGACAGCAGCCACGGGAAGGGATAGGGACTTCCAACCACCTGACTCAAGGGCCTGTGCTCAGTGTGGGAAACTGAGCTAACAAAAGATTACAGTGTGCACAGAGCGGAGGGGACAGGACCTGGAGGCCTCTACATCTGACTAAGGATCCAAAGGACTTGGATCAGTTAGGACCTGAAATATCTGGCTATGGCTACCTCACCCTGGGTTGGAAACCCTTCCTGAGACTGTGCTTGGCTCTGTCTCTACAGAACGGCAGTTTGGTGCAGTGGTGATCAGTGTGCACACTGGAGCCAGGCCTCCTGGCTATGCTTCCTCAAGCTGCACCCCATTCCTAACCACTCCTCCCTGGGCCTCAGTTTTACCACCTGGAAACTGGACACAATACTCTCCTTCCTGAGGTTGTGGAGAATATGGTTACTACCCAGGAGACACCAGAATGCTGCTGAGGGTTCAGGAAATGCCTGATACATGCCAGGTGACAGCTGTTATTTTTGTTATTGTTTTGTGGATGGTAGATTGGGCTGGCCTTGAACTCACAATGTGCTCGGATGACAAGCATGAGCTACCATGTTTGGCTTCATATGCTGCTTATTCTTCCTGTGATGTTCTTTCCCTTGGGTGTTCCCTGCCCTGGATCTTGCTGTCCTACTATACACCTTCCTGCTCGCCTGGTGAGCACCTAGTGGATCCCAGTGCACCCCTGCAAAGGAAACAGCACTATGGGGTCTAAGGTCAGCCTCAGCTTTTACTGGCCAACGTCTTCAGAGCATCCTCTGGTCCTGAAACAAGGGTGCTGATACCTGCTTTAAAAACACAGGCCCCAGAGCAGGGTAATACAGGGGTCACAGACCAGGATCTGTGCCTTTTGACTCTGAATGGCTCTGGGGGAGTTGCTTGAACCCCTATAGCTCCAGTTTTCTCAGATGTGAACTTGGGACACCCCCTAAGAGAGCTTTGCACAGAGAGAATAAAATGAGATTACAAGTGGACAGTGCCATGGACCTGCAGCGACTCAGTCAATGGTCATTCACACCATCTGCTTCTCCTTAAATGACTCATTCATTCAGCAGAAATGACACCTATAGCCAGGGCTGATGGCGTATGCCTGTAAGCCCAGCCACTCAGGAGGCCGAGGCAGTAAAACCACAAGTTCAAGGCTAGCCTGGATTACAGAGTGAGTAAAACTGAGTGTCTGGGATGTGGCTCAGCTAGCCTACTATTCACACAGGAAGCCCTGAATTCAAGCTCCAGGACATTATAAATTGAGTTTGGTGGCACACACACCTGTAATCCTAGCACTCAAGAGGTGGAGATGGGAGACTGGGAGATTGAGGTCATCCTTGGTTACATACCGAGTCCATATAATAACATGCCTCAGGGGAAAAAAATGAGGAGAAACGGAAGGAAAGCAGAAGGAAAGAAAAAAATGAAAGAATGACAGACAGACAGACAAGGGGGTGGCTGGAGAGATGGCTCAGTGGTTAAGAACACTTGCTCTTCATACAGAGGACCCAGGATTAGTTCTTAGCACCAATATGGAGCCTGCCAACCATCTACAACTCTAGCTCCATGGGATCTGATACCCTCTTCTGGCCTTGGGCACTTGGCACAAAAGTGGTACACAGATGTATACAAGCAAACACTTAAACACATAAAATAAAAACCTTTGAAAGGAAGAGAAGATGACCCACTAGGCGTAGCTCAGTGGTGGAGCAGTTACTTAGCATGTCTGAGGCCCGAGGTCCGATCTCCACTACACCAGCTGTTTACACAGTAACGCATCAAACACATTAGGTCCCTACATGGGAGATTAGAATTAGGTAAAGAAGAATGAGGGGAAAAAACACCCACCAGTATCAACACACCAACGGTGGGCAGTTCAATAGGGCAGTAGGTAAAGGCGTCTGCCACCAAGCTTCACGCCTGGAGTTCAATTCCTGGAACCCACATGGTGAAACGAGAGAGCTGACTCCAGTCAGTTGCCTTCTGATCTCTGTCGCACACGTGCACACACACAAAACATACAGAGAAATTGTTACAGGGTACAGGGGAAGACTTTAGCTGGGGCAGGGGCTTCCCTGAGGGGACACCTGAGCTGGTCCTCCTAGTGCAGACAATGCAGGGAAGAGATGCATATGGAGGGAATAGAGCTTGCCAAAGTCCCTCTCAGGAGTAGGTGCTGGAGAAGGGGCAAATCTGGGTGACTGGGGAGGGGGCTGAGGGAAGTAGGCTGGGTAGACAGGGAGGGTTATTGGGGAGAGCAGGCTCAGTAGATTGGAGGATGGCTAAGGGAACAGGCTTGGTGGATGGGGTCAGAGCAGGAGGAAGGAGGCAGAGTAGTGGGGTTCACAGCCACGGGGAAGAAACCAGGCTGGGCTTTCCCTACAATGGGACACCACCAAGGGTTCTAGCTGGTTTTAAAAGTGGCCTGTGGTTGGAATGGGTCGCTCCATGTATTCAGTGAGGAATAGGTTACAGTGAACAGGGAGGCCACTGAGGAGGCTTCACTGTGGCCATGGCCGAGTTGGCCAAGGGTACACAGGGCCATGAGGATGAGGTGCAGGAAGAGGTCAGGCTTAATCAGGACTCTGAGCAAGTTCAATGGGAGGACTAAGAGGTAGGGTGTTATGGCATCCTCCCATGGAGGATTGAAGGCATTCCTCCATGCCTGCCTGTTTTACACGCAGCTCTCCATGGCCCTCAATCTGTGAGCTGGCAGCCCAGTGAGAGTGGGTAATTAGGCTTCTGGGACAAGTGCCCAGGGGGCCAGCAGAGCCTTGCAGAGCCTGTGACCATGCTGCTCCTTGGCAATAAGTCGAAAGAGAAGAAAGCGGCTTTTGGCAGCTTTCCGTTCCATTTTTAGGGTCCTCCTGCTTCCTTGGAGGGGAACACAGCATCTTAGTCCCCTTGCGGCATGGTGCCCCCAACACCCTTCCTGGAAGCCTCGGATCTGGCCCTGATCCTCCTGGCTCACTCCTTCCAAACTCAGCCCATGCCAGGAAGGGTCCTATGCATTCAAATAAGATCCTCTGAGAGACACTGGCTCTCCGTTTCTAGAGTTCACCCAGCAGTGGACACTCCCTTACGGTGACAGACGAGGCAGGGGTGTGTGGAGCACAGCTCACACGGCTGTCCCTGTCCTGCCCTCAGCCTGGGTCTTTTCAGAGCAATCCGCTTCCCTGCTCATACCCTCAAGAGTCAGGCTATCATCATTCCTCTGTGCTGATGAGGGCAGTGAGGCCCTGAGCAGGAAGTGGTTATTGGAGGACAAGCAGGGATTGATGGCAGAAGTGGGCAGGTCCCACCTCTGGTGCTGAGAGCCTGGTCTCTGGTACCAGGCCCTCCTTTGATTCCAGGTTCCTCCTGCTCTGCACAGACTTAAACAACAGATCAGGTGGTTCTGCTTTAAGTCAGTGGAAGAGCAAGGCCATTGTGTGTGGCAGGACAGGAGTGGACAACAAAGCATGTGTCCTAAGAAACCTGCAAAGAATGCTATGGCAACCACTTAGATAAGACATCAATCACCTGAGATGAGGGAGGCAGCCCATCACCCTCTGCCTACCATCACTACAGAACAATGCACTTCTCAGAGGGTTGGTGTTATTCCTATCCATCCATCCATCCATCCATCCATCCATCCATCCATCCATCCATCCATTTTCTGTCCATCCATCCATCCATCCATCCATCCATCCATCCATCCATCCATCCTCTCAGACCAATAACCGGCAGTATGCTAAGCGAGTGCAAGGCATCACTAGTGATTTCAACACAATCTATATGATAGAGCTGGTTCAGCCTAACCCGGGTACAGGCTAGTGATCTCCATCCTACACAACAGATCTCCCAAGTCTCATCTTTGCCTTCCTCAGCACTTCAAAGCCCTTTCATCGGGGCTGGTGGCCTCATCTATAACATCATCACTTGATCTCACAGTTTAAATATTCAGCTCCAAGAAGCCTATGTAAATGAAAATCCTGCACTGGATCCCATGAATTGCCATTTACCATATCTCCTCCTTTGAGAAGCCGTTCTTAACCACACTGTGACATTCTAAATGTGAAATGTCCCCCATAGGGTCTTGTATCTGAACACTGTCCCCAGGTGGTGGCACTGTTTGAGAAGGTCGTGAAATGGGGGGTGGGCCTTGAGGTGTTAGAGCTTGGCCCCACCACTTCCTGCTCTCTCTCTCTCTCTCTCTGGTTTCCAACTGCTGAAGTGTTTGATGGGCTGGCCTTGGGGTCCTGCCACCGCACCTTGCTAGCCTCCATGGGTTCTACACCTCCAGAACTGTAAGCCAAAACAAGCCCTTTACCCCTTAGGTTGCTTTCTCAGCATTTTATCACAACAACAGAAAATTAGCTAAGCTATACACTGTGTCCCCACCTTGTCCCCGAAGACCCAGGATGCTTCCAACACCATAATTACAGGACCCTCTCCTCAAGCCCTGACTCAGCCTCTTGCTGAGCGAAACCGGGCTTTCTTGGCCTTTGCCTTTCCTACAAAGCTGGGCATGTATATACTAAGAGAGTGTGTGGAGGGCAGAGTGGAAGCGAACACCTTGCTCTGGGTCCCAGCCTTGACCATCTATCTGGTCACACCTTAGAGCGGTCTGCCGAGTTTCATCTTGCCTCCCAACTCTGATCAGCCAAGTGATGGCTGCCTAGACTACATTAGCAAGGATCCTGGAATAGAATCTGGAGTGGTTGGAAGAGAATGAATCTATTTGTGGTGTCTGCCCTGAGCACAAGAGAGGGGTGACAATAGGGACACCTCATTTCTTACATCCTGGGGAAGTCCTCTGCTCCTCGGTGAACTATGGAGGGTACAGTGGATACAATGTACAATTGAATGTAACAGTGAGTTTAAACAATTGGATTTTTTTTCTGAATCTCTCTCCTCTCTCTCTTCTCTCCCCTTTCTCTTTTCTCTCTCTCCCTCCTTCCCTCTCTCCCCTCCCTTCCCCTCCCCCCTCTCTTTCTCTGTGTATCTCTAGAGAATGCTGGCCTAAAATTTGCTATGTAGCTGAGAGTGACCCTGAATTTCTTTCCAATCCTCCTGCCTAGCCGAAGGTAATTCCATCACCATGCCCATCCAGTTTATAAGGTGCTGAGAATGAAATCCAAGGCTTTGTGAATGCCAGGCAGGTGCTCTACCAACTGAACCACACTTCCAGGGCCCCCCTTTTGCTCTTTAGCTCCTCCCATCCCCTACATCTGCATGTGAGCAATTTAAAGTCAATTACAGCCAACACCGTGGGACCTTGAGTGCCACACCCTCTTGGGTATGTATTTCCTCTGGGGACAGAAGCCACACACCTTCTTGGTGCTCGGTACCCAATAGGTGCTCCATAATGCCTGTTGAGAATGATCGTCTGTAGTTATCACGTGCCTCTATAGTGAGCACTGGGCTTATTTCAGCACAGGGCAGCAGAGTCAAGCTGGAGTGTAGACATGCTCCCAAAGTAGTGCAGCTGCCTGGAACCACTCATGATAGACGACACTGTCGCTTGAGTCTGGACCCCTGGCCAGGGCTACCAACACCAACTGCACTGCACTCTGGATCCACAAATGTTTTACATTGGCTCTTGGACTTCACGGGGACTCTGGTTAGACAGGGGCAGCCACTGTCCTCCACTGACAGATTGGCACACTGGTACTCAGAGAGGGTGTATCACTTCCGAGGCTCACTTGGGCCTGGGATCAGATTCAGGGCTCCCTGCTCTGCCTTCCTGGCCCTTACTGGCCAGCTGTCGAGCCTGGGCTCCACGTTTTCCCAGCCACCTCTGCTTTCAGGAGGGAAGAAAGAGCAGAGGCAAACAAGGACAACGTAACACAACTTTGCTGCCTTTCCTGGGAAAGCAAGCCCTACCTTGTGTAGCCCCTCAGAAAGGCGGGAGCTAGAAAGAGACACAAGGGGTTATAGACCTGAGCAGTGGGGTACCAACTGCCAAGTGGATGACAGTCCTCCAGGGACTTGCCCACGACCCCAGCCTAGCTAGCACCAGCTGGGTAAACAGGATCCTTGTGAGCTCTTGGAGTGGGGGTGAGGGGCAGCCTGTGTTGCTAAGGATTCTGGGAAAAAGGAAAGGAAGGCTGAGCTAAGGAACTGGTGGAAGAGTCATGAAGGACCAGGCTGGCACCATCACGAGGAAGACAGGGTCACTGGGAATGTGAAAATGGCCAGGCAGGATCTGGCATCCACAGCTTCCATACATGTCTGACTTAATCTTTTTGTTTATTTGTGTTTTTGAAGCAGCCCAATATGGTCTTGAACTCACTAAGTAGCCAAGAGTGACCTTGAACTCTTGATCCTCCTGCCTTCATCTCTAGGACTAGGATTTCTGGTGTGTACTACCAAGACTGGTTTGACTTTACCTTCACTGGTGTTATGGTCCCCCCCGTGACTAGTATCTCTACCCAGAAAATGGGCTTCGACTTTTCAGGACCAGAGAAATACTTCCTTCCCCCACTATACTCCCAATTTAGAGATCCCACCTAGCTGTAAATGTTACACCATCCTTTGCCCACCACACAAAAGAAAGCAGGTGATGTGTGTGCAGTGAGAGATGACCTCGGGCAGGGATGTGGGAGCCAGGTCCCCCAGACACTGAAGAAACTACTTCTCATCTTCAGGGTTAGTGGCTTTCTTCATAGAGCTTGGCTGGGACTGGAGTACAAGGACCCAAGGACCTTTACTTTAGGACCCTTCTGGCTGGGACATCGTTGGAATGATTCGAACTTTGCTGATCCTGCATCCTGGGTCCTTTGCCTCACATGTGTAAGCCCACCCCAGGTTCCAGTTTCTGTCTCCACCCCGCCCCCTTGTCTGCAATGTCTCTCCTGGTCTCCCTCCAGCCATCTGAGTCACAGGCTCTCTCCTTTCTTCTCCCATTTCACAGGACTTGTCTGCATCTAGGGACATGAATAGTCTGCCTTCCTTTTTTTTTTTTTTTTTTTTTTAAATTGTTTTGAGACAGGGTTTCTCTGTGTAACCCTGGCTGTCCTGGAACTCACTTTGTAGACTGCCTCTGCCTCCCAAATGCTGGGATTAAGGGCATGCGCTGGCGCCGCTGCTGCCACCACCACCACCAGGCTCCTGCCTTCCTTTCTTACCAGTGCCCTGGGCTTCTTTCTACAGGGACTGCCAGCCCTTAAAGCAGGATTCTGACTTGCCTTCTCAGTCTCCCTGTGCCCAGCACAAGGAGTACCCAATGGAGTATCCAGTGGCTCCTGGACAGACAGAAGAAATGGGCAAGCAGAAGGCTGTCACACCCCTCCCTTGCCTGGTGCACAACACAAAGGCCATGGCATCTCTGAAATCCTTGAAACACACAGAAAAGGTGAGAGACAAGAAGGGGTTGAAGGACGGAGGGAGGGAGGGAACTGAAGGTTCCAGCCTTTGGGTGAGGTCTAAAGCTAAAGACACTTAAAGGTCCCGGAAGGTCAAGCACAAGAAACAGCTTTCCGTGAGCCACAAGTGCTCGATCCCTGACCCAGCAGAAGTCTCTCCATACTCCCTCAGGACTGGAATGCCAAAAGTATCACAGATTTATAGACCATTGAGATAACCAATCCTAACACCACCATACCCAAATGACGGGGAAGCAGGGAGAAGCAAGGGGGACCCCAACTCCTTACTTTCTTTCTACTCCCAGATCCTGGTGCTGCATCAGATTCTGTGAGCCCTGGGAACAAGTGGCTGACCCCCACCTGGTGCCCAGGCTGAGCTCCCAGCATGCAGCCCATGGACGGGTACACACACATACACACACACACACACACACACACACACACACACACACACACACTCTCTCTCTCTGTAGAGTGCAGCTGATAAGACATCAAAAGCAGTGACTTTGGGAAAGGCCAGGGCCCTGCTGGAGAGGCCACTCTGCGGGACCACTGGGCCCTAGGCGGGTGATTCATGTCTCCCTCACTTGGGGTGGGAGCTAGGGACGAGTCTGAGCTGAATTCATAAGACCTGCTCTGTTTTATCTCACAGATGTTTCTGGAATGGAAGTGTCAAAAGAGAGGAGGGGAGAGAGGGAGGGAGGGAGGAAGAGAGAGAGAGAGAGAGAGAGAGAGAGAGAGGAAGTTAAAAAATTCCAACTCAGCACATGTCCTCCAGCCCAGGAGACGTGACAGGGATTAAAACCGTTCCTCTCCTCATTTGCCCGTCGGCTCATGAGGAAGTTGAGCTGCGTCCTCATCAGGCTTGTCATAAGCACCTGTTAGCAATGAAGACGAATTCCTCATTAGCCTAGCTTTGGAAAAAGCTCACAAAACCAGGGATGCACGGGTGAATGTGTGTAGTACTGGTATCCCTCATACCATGTTCCAGAACCCGTTTTTTTCTGAGCACTTGCTCTGTGCCGAGCAGGGAACTGAGAACTGCATTAGAATGTCCCTGCAGCCACTTGCAGCCTTGTAAAACTATGTACTTTTACAATATTTGTACTTTTACAATATTTGGGGGGAGGGGAAGAACAGGGTTGATTTTTTGCTTTTTGTTCTTTTGTTTTTTGAGACAGGGTCTCACTATGTAGCCTGGGCTGTCCTGGAACTCACTAATTGACCAGGCTGGTCTTGAACTCATAGGGATCTGCCTCTACCTCCCCAGTGCCGGGATTAAAGACTTGTCTATTTGTTTCAAAGGATTTTTTGCTAAGCAGCTCACACTGGCCAGAAACTGGCAATTCTCCTGCCTCCATCTTGCAAGTGCTAGACTTACAGGCACATGTCACTGTGCGCAGCAGGTCTATGTTCTTACCATTCTGTCCTGGCTGATTTGCCTGCATGTGTGAAAGCATGCCTGTTCACATGCATGTTTCCTGTGTGTGCATTAACTGTGTTCACATGTTTATCTCAGTCTTTAAGTATCCAAACACACACACACACACACACACACACACACACACACACACACACACACCTGTGTGTCCTTGCCTGAGTGCAATCATCTTCTGAATATGCTCACTATCAGAATAGGTGCTTTCCAGCCTGGCATGGTGGTACCTGCCTGTAATCCCAGCCTGTAGGAGGTGGAAGTGGAGGGATCAGGAGTTCAAGGTCAGTCTTGGCTACATAAAAAGAATCGACTGAACAGAACAAATAGGTGCTGGTTATTGATCCTCTCCTGTGTGACTCACAGCTATTATTCTTTGCATCAGCACCATCCAAGTGAGGAACAATAGGGACTACCTTCCTTGGAGGCTGGAAAACTATGACCAGCTGGCCAGGTTCAGCCCTTTTCTTTGGTGTGTGTGTGTGTGTGTGTGTGTGTGTGTGTGTGTGTGTGTGTGTGTGTGTGTGTGTTTGTGTATGCACATGTAACACGCATGTGTAGAGACCAGAGATCAACATCAGGTGACTTTTTCTTCTTAATATTGATTTATTTTATTTTTAAGTGCATGAGGGTTTTGCCGGCATGTATGTGAACCATGCAGTACTCATGGACACCACCAGAGGGCATCAGATCCCCCTAGAACTGGAGTTACAGGCATTGTGAGTGACCTTGTGGGTGCTGGGAATTGATCCTAGGTCTTCTGCAAGAGCATCCAATGCTCTTAAATGCTAAGCCATCTCTCTCCACCCCCAAGTGACTTTATTGGTTTCTACCTTACTTAGTTATGTGTGTGTGTGTGTGTGTGTGTGTGTGTGTGGTGTGCATGCACCTGTGGAGGCCCAAAGCGGGGCATCTTTCTTGATAGCTGTCCATGCTATTTATTGAACCCAGAGCTTGCCAATTCCAGCTAGTCTAGTTAGCTAGGCCTAGGGTCCCATCTGCCTCCTGAGTGCTGGGATTACAGGCAGCCGCCATGCCTGTCCAGCTTTTATGTGGGTTCTGGGGACTGAACTCTGGTCCTCAAGTTTTCATGGCAAGTGCTTAACTTCCCTCCCCCAGTTCTTATTTTTTGAGGCCGGATCTTTTACTAAACTTGAAGGTCACTGTTCGACTGGCTGGCCAGTGGGTGCTAGGGATCTACCTATCTCTATTCCATTGTGCTGCCCCCTCCCAAATCCCCAGTGCTGGAATTATAGGCACATGCTGCCATGGGTGATGGGAGCCAAACTCAGGTCCTCATGCTTGTACAGCAAGCACGTTGTCGTCTCCCTAAGCCCACGTCTGTTTTTCGAAAATAAAGCTTTATCAGAATACAGCGCTTGGTTTGGTGCTGTCCAAGCTGCGTTTTCTACGACAGTGGTTGAGTAATGGCAAGAGAGTGTGGAGGAAACCCTGGAGGCAGGAACATCAACTCTGCTGGCCTCTGCGGTTCACTGCTCCCGAGTCAACGTTTTTCACAGAAGGAGAGTGAGAATCAGAAAGCATATTAACTGTCCACAGTCGTGGGCCAGGAAGCGTTTAGTTAGCTCAACACCTGGCCGCCCCCCACCTGGCTGTCTCTGGGGGAGCTAACAGCAGCTGTTTCCACATGCTTGTCCCTCTGTCCCGTACACGTCTACATCTGGGGGAAGATTTATTCGCCTCTCTGAGCTTTTCTGGCATATCCGAGGGGAAAAACGTGCATTTTTCTATTTGTTGGGAATAGGGCTCTTATGAGATGGGTCGATGGAGTTTAATAACTGGTGTCTACTTAGTTTCTGAGAAATCTATGTAAAGATAGATAACCCATTAAAAGTATGGGTTTGGCTTGAGAATTTCTTCCTGCAAGAATATCAGTTTGGTGTTTGTTTGTTTGTTTGTTTGGGGTGTGTGTGTGTGTGTGTGTGTGTGTTTGGAGACTGTGTTTTGCAAGTTGTGACTATTTGGTGTCAAATGCCTAGCATTAAGTAAATGATCTTCTTTGTCCCCAACAGTGCTTCCCTCTTAGCTCCACCCCCTGTAGTCATCTTGCTCCTAGTTTTGAGGGAAATCTGGGGATGTCTGTTTTCTGTCCTTCACTTCTGCCCTTTGCTTATTATTATCTCATGGCTTGCCTTTGATGAGCAGATGCAACTGATGACTTTCCTTCATCTAAACTAGGAACTCATGTTTACAAAGCCGAACCCAAGGCTTTGCACATGCTCAGCCCAGAATGTGTGTGTGTGTGTGTGTGTGTGTGTGTGTGTGTGTGTGTGTGCACATCTGTGTATATCTCATAAGAGGCCAGAGGAAGACATTGGCGTTTTCCTTGATCACACTCCATCTATTTCCTTGAGACACAGTCTCTCGCTAAACCTGCTGTTTCGGCCAGGTTGGTTGGCCACTGAACCCCCAGGTCCGCCTATCTGTGTACACAGAAGACTGGGGTAATAGGCTTGCACAGCCATGCCTAGCTTTTTACACGGTACTGTGGATTTGAATTTGGGTCCTCGTGTTTGCGTGCAAACACGATTAGCCACTGAGCCATCTCTCCAACTCTCTCTGGCTTTGAGACAGGGTTTCATGTAGCCTAGGTCTTGGACTCGGGATGCAGCCAAGGATGACTTTAAACTCCTGATCCTGCTGTTGTCACCTCCCCAGGGCTGAGAATACAGACATGTGCTTACATGCCCGGTTTACATGGTGTGGTGGTGGGGCTCCATGGATGCTCATCCAGCACTTTACCAACCGGGCCATATCCCAGCTCTCCAAACCTCTGCTTCTGACAATTCGGTTTTCTCTATTTATTGTGACATAAACTTGACTTTACTTACATATGCTTATATTGTGCATTTTATTTATTATTCATTTGAAACTCTTGTCTCCTTCTTTGCATTTTGTGTAACTGAAAAGATTCTGCCTTTCATTCGCTTTACTAGTTGAGAAGTTGAACATATCAGTCCACACACGCATATTTTTATTTACTTTTCTGGTGCCGGGAGGGGACCCAGGGCCTGAGTATGGGCTTCATCTCTGAACCCACCCCCAGCCCCTCCCCAACATTCTTAGCACACCCATTGTCTCACCTAAGTCAAAAGTTATGTAATAACCTTATCTACTGGGACGTGATCTTGATGTCTTCAAATTTCCATTTTTCTCATTCTGTTTTATGACCCAATTTTATTCCATTTACTACAGAAATATTCCCTGAATAGAAAAACATGAAAGAGACCCAGGGCTGTCCAGCACATGTCAATATCGATTCTAGTAATTTTATATGTTCGTGTGGGGGTGGAGAGATGGGTTGTCCACACCAGCTCAATCCCTCCCATTCTAGAAGGTTCTCCCCCACTCTGTAGGCCATATCTGCATAATGCACATGCATGACTGAGTCTATGTACACGCCTCTCCGTGAGCTCAGAGACAGTCATTTACAAAGCCTTCATTGTCGTCCCTTCCCATGCAGAGAGCATGGCTGGGCCTCAGAGGCTCAAACACTGGGATAGCATTCGACCAATGCTCTGATGGAGGGTAGGGTTGTGTGAGAGCAGAGGTATGCTTAATGAGATCTAGTGCAGTCAAGGAGGGATTCCTGGAAGAAGAGACACTGTTCTGACTCCTGTCAGGGGAACAAAGACCAGCCAGACTGAAGAGGAGTGGCCTGTCCGGGACAGCGTACTGGGTGACAATCACTGGGGTTGAATCCCAGACCAAAAGTTGGGAGCTCTGTGATTCTGAGAAATTACCTTTACCCACTCTATAAGAAAGCTGCATGCCCTGCCAAAGCACCATTAGCCTCCAGCTGGACAATGGACAGGGAGAGGCCTTTAGACTGAGGAAGGCCATCTGCAGTCAAGATTTTTAAATTATATCAGTGGTGGGGCCAGCAAGACAGCTCAGCAGGTAAGGGTGAGTGCCACTAAACCCAGCAACATGCATTTGATTCCAGGAACCCAAATAATGGAAGGAGAGAACCAACTATACTATGGTATACTCGCGCACTGCACACACCCCCCCCCCCAATAAATAGCTTTAAAAATTAAATAACTGTAGCAGCAACAGTTTCTTGTACTGGACCCAGTGTTGGCTAATCTGCCTAGCAACACAGAGGTGTCACTGGCTGCCCATACTATCAAGGAGGCACCTAAAGACCAGTCTTATCCAGGTCCACACAGTGACTAGGTGGGCCAGGGAAGCCAGGGCTTAGTGTTCTGGTGGCATGCACCTGTTCCCATTGCGGCACCCCAGCCTAGATTCCTGTCTCTCTCCTTACTCCCTGCTCAAAGGGCCTGGGGGCCTTGCAGGCCCTCCTAGACCACGGGAGAGAAAACGAGCATTGTTGGCTGTTCTTTTGGGGCCTGGGGAAGCCAAATTCTTTCCTCCCCAGCACCCCTCCCTCCTGGGGCTCCCTCTGCAGGCTTATGTGGGGCAGAGAATCAGGTTAATGGAATCTGGGCTACCTCTGGCTAGAGGGATGGCTAGGCCCTCTCTGGAAGCCATTGTGGTCAGCCCTGGGTTTCTACATGGGCCTAACAGAGCTTACCCTGAGCCTTGGAGGAGAGTAGCCTTACAGATCTTCCTGGAATCTGGCCGGCACCAGACAAGAACCACTGGGGGGCTCAGATTTCACACTCTGTGGACACTGTCTTATATGCATCTAAAGCCTCGATTCATGCTGTCTCTGTGAACACAGCATGCTGCTGTATAGAGGCTCTCTGGATTTTTTTTTTTTCTTTGAGACAGGGCTCTCTCCATATCCCTGGCTGTCCTGGAACTCACTCTGTAGACCAGGTTGGTTTTAAACTCACAGAGATCCACCTGCCTCTGCCTCCCAAGTGCTAGGATTGAAGGTGTGTGCCACCATACCCGGCAAAGCTCTGGACTTGTAAGCCATGGCCTGTTACCTGGATCTGGCTGTCATTAGGGAAGCCACTCAGGCTCCTAGGACTCAGTCTCTTCATCTGTGAAATGGAAATAATAGTGGCCTCCTGGGAATGGAGTGCTGAGTTTAGGTGATTCTCACATGGGGCCATTCATGTTCGTAGCACAACAACTGAGTATATCATGCCCACAGCTGAGTTTTTACTCCACATGCTGGCACCTCTAGGGGATGGGGTGGGGTTGGTGAGGTAACAGAGTACAGCAACTCCCTTTGTCAATTCTGCATTTGGATCTAGTGCTCAAGTATGTCCCTGCCACCGTATGGCACTTAAGAGGATGGCTTCACCCGATGCCCAGTCTCACCCGCCCTGTCACTGCCCCACACCTTCATGGGTGCCACCAGCCTTCCACAGAGTGACGGGCTTGTCTGTGGGGGAATCTTGGGGTCACCACCTGCCTTGGCATCCAGGTCAGATTCATAGGCTTGGCTTTGTACTTCACAGCCAACCCTGAGCCTGACCTATCTTCCTTCCTTGAGTATTTTTGCCTCTGGGGAATCAGAAAATTGTGGAGACTACCTCTGAAAGGTGGGCTGGAGTTCCCAGGGCCTGTTTTCCTGCTAGCAAGACGCTGATGGCTGAATGAGTGTGTGTGTGTGTGTGTGTGTGTGTGTTGTTCTTCAGGTACAATCCACAGGTTTTTTTTTTGTTAGAGTCTCATGTTTTTTGATAGACTGGCATGGAAATCACCAGGTTGGGTTGGACAATCAGCTAGTCTCCACACCCACCCTCCCAGTGCTGGGATTACAGGCACACATGTGCCATCATCCCTGGATTTTTTTTTCCCCTTCTTTTTTTAAATATGGGTTTTAGGGATGGATCTCAGGCAAACACTTTTCCAGATGAGCAATCTCCCCAGCTCCTGGAGGAATGTTCCTTTGTTGACTCGAGGTCCTGGACATCGGTCTCCTTGCAGTGGCCTGGCAGGGAAGGCTCTGCTATTAGTCCCACATTACAAACAGGGAATGCCATTTGCCCAACTCCTCTGGCAAAGGCCTCCTGGCCCCTTTCCTGCATGTGTGGCCTTCTGGCCTCCGCAGACCTTTGCAGGGACAGCTCAGAACCAAGGGCATCCTGTGGGCCCTTTGTGGTCTCATTTAGGACCTGAGAGTATCCTGTCCTTCCCTCCCAGTACTGGGTGTCTGCTGCCAGACTTGTGGACAGAAGTCCCATGGCCAGCTCTCATCTGCCACCCTTAACTGATTCCAGAGCACGCCTGCCCCAGGGCTGGTCCACACGGCCTGAGGAATTGCTCATTCTTAGAGGAAGGGAAAAAACTGTGAGCAACACTCTTTCTGCCAGCTGCGGTCACAGCCTTTGGGAGCTCACAATCCCAGCCCTACAACCTAGCTGCATCCTCTCTCACCATCTCACCTTCCTACTCGGCTACTGCTGACCAAGAAGCAATTCCTGATGACAACTGAACACGTCCCCACATGGCCACCTATGAAGCTCTGTCCCTGCTGCTTTCTTGGCCCAAAATGATCTTATCCCTTGTGTTGCCCTTCCTCCAGGGAGGCTTCCAGGATGCCCTCTGACCCCACAGCACTTTCATAGTATTTTCATGCTTCTGTTTTTTCAGGGAAGGACTTTATCTTCTTTCATGTCCAGAACCCAGGACACAATCTGACCCTACAAAGACAAATGGAGATGACAAACGGCCAAGACCGTGAACGAACGGTGGGAAGTGCACCGAGTGAAAGTCAACGTGGCCGTGTGTGCAGCAGACAGGAGGATGGGGCAGAGACAACACACGTCTTGGGGAGATGTCATGCACCCAGGGTCCCCCAGAGAGGCCCCCACACACCCTGGCGAGGAATCTGGGTGGGACCAGGCTTCAGCCTCCTGCCCATGCTGGAAGTCAGTGCCAGCCCCCGTGGACCCAGCAGGCCCCTCAGGCATACTTTACAAAAACAGTCTGCTGACCTGCTGGGCCTCTCCCCCTGGGTGTGCGAGGGGCAGAAAGGGGCCAGGGACAGGCCCAGGCAACAGCACCCACATTCCCTGCCAAGACTCTAGGGCTCGGTCCTGCCTCCCAGCTGTCCCTGCCAGAAGGACTAGACTAGGTCACATTACCAGCCCTGCACAGCATATGACACAAGACATTGTGTGTGTGTGTGTGTGTGTGTGTGTGTGTGTGTGTGTGTGTAGGAGAGACAGGGTCTCACATAGCCCAGGCTGGCCTTGAACTCACTATGTAGCCAAGGATGACCATGAACTCCTGATCCTCCCACATCTACCCCCAGAGTGGGTTACAACAATACACTACCACATTTGGGTAATGTGGCATTGGGAATGGAATCCAGGGCTTGGTGTATGGTAGGCTGCATTCCCAGACCCTGATCACTAATTCTCGATGGGACTCTGTAACATAGAAAGAAGAAGTCTCCATTCTGGGGCCTGGATGGCAGGGTATGTGTCTAGCACGTACAAGGCCCTGGCTAGATCCCCAGCAGCACAGGAGAAAGAGAAAAGAAAAGAGAGAATGGAAGGAAAAACAAAAGGAAGCTGAGAGTTTAGACGGCCTGTGTATTAAAAAAGAAAAGAAAAGAAAAAAAGCTAGGTGTGGTGGCATTGTAATCCCACTGTAACCCCAGAGCTGTGCCTAGACAGACAGACAGACACTAGGGGCTCCCTGGCCGGCCAGCCTAACCGAAACAGCAAGGCACTGGGATGCGACACGTGTGCAAACAGGCGTGCCCCTGCGTCCTAACACAATGAGACCCCATATAAAAAACAAGACGGAGGGCAAATGAGGACAGTGCCCGACCTCTTCTGGCTTCCACGTGCGCCCACTTGCACGGGCGAGCACACACGCACAGACAACTACACACACACACACACACACACACACACACACAGAGAGAGAGAGAGAAATACTCTTCAGCTCTTGATTCTGACATTCTGAAATGCTAGCATCCTGTGATTCCTGCCGCTAAGTCTGCAGAGGATGTCCCGTGTGCCATTCCGCACAACCCCTCACAGCTCTGTGAGTGTAACATTCTCAAATTCCTGCTTATAAGCTACAATTTTAATAATCTGTAGTTGTAAAATTCTCTAATTCTATGATTATGACCTTTTTGCACTTGCAACATTCTCAACTCTTCCAGAAGCTTCTGTGATTACACGGCTGTGTAAGAGTCACAATCCCATGATTATAACCTTTCTGGGCCTGTAACATGCTAACACTCCTGCCTGCCTGAGATTTTAACACTCTACTATGCGGCTGAACAGGAGACAACTGTACTGTATGTGGCTGAGAGCCTGGGCTGCCAATCCCTGGCTGCTGGGAGGTCCCATGGGGTCCAAAATTCCTTCAGAAAGGTCCCAGCCGGCTCCCCCAGCGGGCTCCCCCAGCCAGAGCCCTCTGGCTTCTTCCTGCCGATGGGGTTGGTGAATGTTCATCAGAGCAGGTTCAGAGGGGAGGGAGCATGGTGGGGGCGGACTTGAGTTCTTGGGAATTGGAGGGCAGGCTTAAAGGATGCTCCGGAGTCTGGTGCCCAGGGATAAAACTGAAACTTCAAGAGATGCAGCATAGCTGGGTATGCTTGACTTGAGAAGTGGAGATTCAGGAGTTCAAGGTTATCTTCAGCTAAATATTGAGTCCTGGGCCACCCTGGGCAACAGCAAACCCTGTCTCTAAACAACAACAAAATTTTTTAAGAGATGCAGAGGTGAGGGGGGATTTAGATGAAGCCCAGAGTCACAAGCTGGTTAGCCACTGATGCATAGGTCTGGCTAAGGACTCTCCAGGGAGGAGGACAGGGTTTTGGGCTCCTGAGACATACTCAGAGGCAGGCTGCCTGGACACAGAAATCAAGGCAATTCTTGGCCATGCCACAGAAACGGGCAAGTGTGAGAAAGCGGGAGAGGGCCATAAACTTCAAAACGGGCAAGACTGAGTCCTGGGCTTCCAGGACAGAGAGCCGTGTCTACCAGGTGGCCTGTCTGAAGTGGATGAACAACATGCTAGGAATGAAGGGCCAGGAGGCAAAGGTGAGGGTCTCCCTCCTTCCCGGGACTCTGCTCCAGTGAGCCCCTGAATTGAACACTCACTGACTGAGAATTTCAGGAAAAACTGGTTTGGCTCAGGTGGCCTGGAGGCAGAGGTCAATTGGAGGTCAAAGTCAGGGGGAGGGGCTGAGGGGGACATCAGAAAGAATTTGCTTCAATCCCTAACAGGGTGGGGTTCAGACCTGTGTTGTGCTGAGGGAGCAGGATTCAATGTCCTGGCGACAATGTCCAAGGTGGCCCTTTCCAAAGCTAGACAAGGCCTGGCTCCTTACGGAGGGTGGTCTGTCCGGACTGGGAACCTTTTTGCTGTGGCCTGAGAAGGTGCATGGAGGTGAGGGCGCTCCTCTCTGCAGTCCCTGGGAAAGTGGGGTGCTGCAGAGCTCGCCAAGATGACTTGTATCAGCCTCAAAATCTAAACACAGAAATCAAATTCTCTTAGGTTTCCTGAACCCCCGGGAATACACCTGACACCCCCTTCCCAGGCAGGGTCTGTAGACCTCAGTGTGAGAAAGAGGGAGGGGTGCCCCAATCTCCAAACAGGCCCAAGGTCCTGAGGAGAGGGAGGCACACACTTCATCTTCCTCGGAGTCTGCAGTCCCTGTACATTGGCTGGCTCTCTCTGGATGCTTTTCTCAATGTGACAAGACTTTACCACAGCATCCTCATCACAGGCCTCCCCGATTCCTTCCTCCAGCTCACTCCCCCTCCTGCCCATCACTTGATCATGTCACCCTCCTGTTCAAAGTCCTGCTGTGGCTCCCTAGTGCCCTCAAGCGTGATAGCTCAACATGTTGGCTATCACAGACCTCACAGGGGTGGCAGGGGAGCGTGTGTGTGTGTGTGTGTGTGTGTGTGTGTGTGTGTGTGTGTGTGTTCTTCCTTCATTGCTTCCTGCCTCCATTCTCAGCTGCTCTGGGGGAAGGGGAATCCTGGTGAGGACCCAGAGCTCTCCTATGCTCCCCCCAGCTTCCTCTCACAGGATCCTCATTTGGCTACTTCCCACCAGACCAGCAGTCTGCTCTATTGTTTTCCTGCCTAAAGGGCTCTCATACCCCAGGCAGACACAACCTCCTTGTGAGAAAGAGAGAAAGAGAGAGCCTCAACTGTCTCCAACAGACAGGTATCCATCCCACTTCATTCTCCTGTTCCGGGTATGGGGCTCTCTGAGGCATCTACACATCTGTTCTTCCTTTGGGTGGGAACAAAGTGCAGGCCCAGGGACACTGAGGGACCTGGAGGATGATGGAATCTGACTGGATCTGTCTGTCCCGAATTCTGCTCCCAGACCCTCTCATCCTTGAGACAGATCCCTTCCCCACCTTCTCGTCTTGAGACCCAATTTCTGTCTGTTCTGGGTGACCCTGAGGGGAGCTGGCTGTGTGCAGACCATAAGCTGATGTTTATACTTAGATTATCGGCCCCATTTTACCGATCTCAGAGAGGTCAAGTTTTTTACTTAAGGTCACACAGCAGGAGTCTGAAACTAGACCAAACCTTCCTCAACCAGAGTCCATGTCTAGAAAACATGATAGGCTTATGGTGCCCGCCTAAGACTAAGAAAGAGCTACAGACAGTGCTCCCTATTTAAGAATGTTCTAGGAGCTTTTGGCCACCTGAGAATACTTCCTAGAGAGGGAAAAGGAAAACCAGGCTGTCACCTCCCAGGGCTGGGGAGAAGCCAGACTCTAGGTCTCCATCTTTACCCACTTTGAGCAACCTGGTAATGGCCCCGAGAAGCTGGCTGTGGCCAGCCACCCTGCCCTGGCCATGAGAGCCCTGGGACAGAATGCACACAGGGCTGCCATCCCAGGCTGAAGCTGAAAATTAAATTAAAACCACGACAGGGACAGTTAATTAAAGCAGATTAACTCGAGACTAATTAGGGACACTGACACAGGAACCATCACACTCCAAGATGTTAATTAGCTGTTCATTAATGTCAGCTCCCTGTTCAAAGGAGAAATATGCACGGCCTGTTCCGCGCTCACTGGGAACTGAGCAAGAAGGGCGGCTGCCCAGTGGCTGCCCAGCCTGCTGGCCTCCCTCCCTCCTTCCTGCTAGTCTCCCTCCCTCCTTCCTGCTGGCCTCCCTCCCTCCTTCCTGCTGGCCTCCCTCCCTCCTTCCTGCTAGTCTCCCTCCCTCCTTCCTGCTGGCCTCCCTCCCTCCTTCCTGCTGGCCCCCTCCCTCCTTCCTGCTGGCCCCCCTCCCTCCTTCCTGCTGGCCCCCCTCCCTCCTTTCTGCTGGCCCTGTGTCTGTCCTCCTTTGTCTCCCTCCTAACACTAGTTCTAAACAACAATCACCAGAAAGACCCTGGACTCAGGAAGGAGGAGCAGGGCAAGGGACCCAATGTGCAGAAGGTCTGGGAGCCCTGAGCAAATCTGCTCACAAGATGCTCAATGCACAGGAGCACTCCCTGCCCCGACTCCCACCATGGGTCTGATAGAGACCAGCCTACCTGCCTGCCTGCCTTTCTTCCCTCTCTCTACTCATTCCTGCCACTCCTTCCTCCTCCCTTTATCCTTCCATCAGTCTGTCCATCATCCATCAGTCCATCCATTGGCTCATCTCTTCACTGAAACATTATAGCCCTCATATGCACACACACAGACACACAGACACAGGCACACACAGACTCACACCTTTTTGTATGCAACTAACCTATCAGTCAGCTTATCCGATCTTAAGTCTGTTCATCTGTCAATTGACCCATCATCATCCACCCTTCCATCCATCCACCTGCTTCTCTATTCAAACATACTCCATGATTGGAGGAAGAAGAGGCAGTTCCTGAGGGCACAAGCATCCTGCCTATGGCAGCAATTCACAAGAGAATCTCAGGTAAGTTATGACTGTGACCACATGAACGGTCCTGGTGGGCTTCTGTCCTTCCTGTATGCACACACGTGTATGTACAATCTCCATTTGCTAGTTAAGTTAGTTCACCCAGTTGTTTGTTTGTTTCAGATGGGGTATCAAGCCAGGTGTGATGTCACATGCCTTTAATCCCAGCACTTAGGAGGCAGAGGCAGGTGGAGCTCTGTGAGTTTGAGGCTAGCCCAGTCTACATAGTGAGTCCCCATCTCAAAAATGAATGAATGAATGATGGGGTCTCACTATATAACCCTGGCTATCCTGGAACTCACTATGTAGACCAGACCAGCCTTGAACTCACAGAGTTCCTCCTGCCTCTGCCTCCCAGTAGCTGAGATTAAAGGGGTGTGCCACCACACTTCATCCAGTCTGAAGTATACCCTCTTGTTTATTGGTTGACCCTCCATATTTCTTTCAGACCAACCACCCAGTTAGACACCTTTCCACTCACTCACCAACCTGTCCCTGTCCCAAAGCTTACCTTCTTACCACCACCTGATCCTTTACCAGAACTCCCCACCCACACCATCCCTTCCTCCTGGGTTCTTTTCTATGCTCTGGCTGACCTCCATCTACTCACCTACCTGGTCATCATCAACCAGCCTTCCTGTATCCTTATCCATGTACTGGTGAACCTATGAACCCATCTACCACGCCCTCTATCCCCACAAGGTGGCCACTCCCTTTCCAACTCATTGACATCCATCCATCCATCCATCCATCCATCCACCCACCCATCCTTCTAGTGGTCCATCTATCCATTCAGTCATCCATCCATCCATCCTTCTAGTGGTCCATCTATCCATTCAGTCATCCATCCATCCATCCTTCTAGTGGTCCGTCCTTCCTTCCTTCCTTCCTTCCTTCCTTCCTTCCTTCCTTCCATCCATTCATGTCCCAGACTCTTACCCTCCCTCACTCCTCTGTTACCCTCACCCAGAGCACCTGTCTGTGTGAGGCACTTTTCTGTACACAGGGTAGAGGAGCAGCACAGGGAAGAGGAAACCTCACAGATGAGAAAATCCGCCATGAGAGGAAGCTCTGGCTCTAATGTTGCCCACAGAATGACTCCACACATTCATTCCAGTACCTTGAGTTCCCCTGCCTGAGAAAGATGGTGGGAGGAAGCAGTGACAGTTCCTAGGGCATGAGCATCCTGGCCCTAAGGTAGCGGTTCAAAAGAGACTCCCATGCCCGCTATGACCACTGCCCATATTATAGTTCCAGGAACTACTGCCCTTCCTTAAAGGCCACCCCCAACACCTTTAGCCGACGATGAGATGTGTGGAGCTGAGTTCGAGACATGCAAGTTCACAGAATGCAAGCCCAGAGAGGGCTTCCGGGCAGATGATCAAGCAGACTGAACTGGGAAGGTTAGGGGAACCAGGCCAGTCAGGCTTCCGGTGTGCACTCTGCTACCTGAAGGAAGCCCATGGAGGAAGGAGTCTAGAGCCCTTTCTGGTAAGATACAGTGTCTTCTCTGGGGTGCGAGTGGACCGTGCCGTGTTTGGGATGCAAAAAAGCTAAGACTTGGGCTTGCCTAATTTTCCCCAGTCATCAAGGACAACTCAGTCGGTGCTTGGATACAAAGACTGTCACAGTCTCTCACAAGCCCTGATCAGCCACTGCCTGGCAGGCAGAGGTGGCTGGTTCCAAGCAGGAATCCTAACTGCATGCCCCTGGGTCCAGCTCCTTCCTCTAGTTTTTTGTCAGTGGGTAGGGACTGGGAAGCAAGGGATAGAGGCCTCTGTGGGTGCTGGAATCAGTTGGACAGCAGGCCACATGGTGAGTGGCAGGCATTCTGGGAGCCTGTCCTGTCTCTGCTCTGAAGGCCAGTGTGCCCTGTCCCAGGACTGGTCTCGGCTGTCAACATACCTTTGTCATCATTTTGGCCTGCTCTAGGATGGTGACACCCACCTCCAGCTCAAGGAAGTCAAGATGTGGACATTCCCAGAGGAGTAGACCTTCAGAAGTCAGAAAGATATGGGCTCAGTCACACCTCTGCCACTGAGGGGCTTGGAGATCTCAGTTGAGTTGTTTCTACCGTAGTGAAATATGGATGACAATCGCCACACCCACTTCTCTTCCTCAGCAGGTCCTCTCATGCCTTTATATTCTGAGACAGGGTCTCATGTAGCCCAGGCTCTCCTAAATTGCCGTGTAGCTGAGGCTGGTCTTTGGAGAGCCATGGTGCCTGGCTTTCTCTCCCTTTACTTTTCAATGTTGCGTCATTCTGCTGTGGACGCCCCTGGTCGAGACGGCTCAAACAGCAAAGGGTGTTCCACACAAGCACGAGAACCTGAGTTCAGATCCCCAATGCTCACATGGAAAGCCAGGTGTAGTGGCTTGTGTCTGCAATACCAGCACCTTGGAGGACACAGGTGCATTCCTGGGCCTTGCTGGCCAGCCAGTCTAGTTGAAATGGCAAGGTTCAATGGAAGACCTCATCCCAAAAAGATGAAGATTGAGGGCTGGAGAGATGCCTCAGTGGTTAAGAGCACCGACTGCTCTTCCAGAGGTCCTGAGTTCAATTCCCAGCACCCACATGACAGCTCATAACTGTCTATAACTTCGGTTCTAGGGGACCTGACACCCTCATTCAGACATACACTCAGGCAAAATACCAGTGCATATAAAATTTTAAAAAAAGATGAAGATCGATTAAGGAAGATACACAGTGAAGACCTCTAACCCCCATCCCTATGTGTATACAGATGTGTACCCACGTAAGTACTCAGACACACACACACACACACACACACACACACACACACACACACACGGGGGGGGGGGAGGAAGGGAGGGAGGGAGGGAGGGAGGAAGGAAGGAAGGAAGGAAGGAAGTTTATTCTATTTTTAACCCTGAGTGACTGCTTATCACACAAGGATGTAACTTGTTCAAATTTACTGTAGTCCTGTGTAACTGGCACACAGCTGGTTCCTAGCAACCATCTCTCCTCCTAGCATCATTCAAGGACTTTATCCACTGTCCTGTCCTCAAGTGCCACCTCTGGAGCTCATATACGAAGTCATACATGATCCAGTTGGCACTAGGGTGACATCTGTCAAGCAAAAGCTAGCGTTGGCTGCAGGAAAGACCTTGCATATGATCAGCACAGAATACGAAGGGCCAAGATCAGTCAGCCCCAGCGTCAAGACAGAGAGTGGACTCATGGCCTTTGTTGCTCAGTCCAGGGGCCACCAGTCTCCACCCAGCATAGGAAGACAGAGGAACAACCTGGCAATCGGAAGAAAGTTCCAGAATGCAGGAGAGACAGGGGGAGCTGAGTGTACTTGGGTTTTGTGAGTTTTTGTTTTTAATTTGTTTATTTTATGTATACGGGTATTTTGTCTGCATGTGTAACTGTACACCAGAAGAGGTGCTGGGAATTGACCTCAGGACCTCTGGAAGGGCAGCCAGTGATCTTAACTGCTGAGCCATCTCTCCAGCCATTTGGGTTTTGTAATTCTTAAGACTGGCCTCTGTAGGAGGCAATGCCCCTGCCCCCACTGCTACTTTCTAGACATTTCTTCCCCAGGAGCCCCCAAGAGCTGTAGGGCTTGCAGCTCACTGGCTTTTAGGTATGTAACATCTGCCTTCACGTGTGGCACATTGAAAAAAAAATCTGGGTTCTGATTTTCAGGTGCCACTTATTGGCTGTATGACTGTGGCCCAGCTTCACCACCTCTCTGGCCTGCCTTCTCTTTTTCTATCTTTCTGGGACCAGCCCACCTACCTTCCTTCCTTCCTCCCTCCCTCCCTCCCTCCCTCCCTCCCTCCCTTCCTTCCTTCCTTTCTTCCTTCCTTCCTTCCTTCCTTCCTTCCGACAGGGTCTCATGTGTAGCCTTGGACTCACTGCAGCTGAGAATGATCTTGAATTTCTGATCTTTCAGCTCCACCTCTGGAGTGCTGGGATCACTAGCATGCACCGCCACACCTAGTTTTATGTGGCTCTGGGTTTTCAAAGCAAGCCCTCTACATTCATACAATTGAGCTGCATTCCCATGTGTTTTGAGATGAGGCCTCACTCTGTAGCCCAGGCTGACCTAGGACTTACAGCAATTCTCCTGTCTCAGCCTTCCTAGTACTGGATGAGAGCTGTGTATCATCATAGTCACCTCTTCCTAGAGATGTTGACACAGATTCCATTGGGGTCTTTGGGAAATTTCCACTGGTGCCCTTGGGGAAGATCTGGGCAGAGTTACTCCCAGAGAGACGGGGCCACTGGCATGTGTGTGGCATGGTGGTCCCATGAGTGGAACTGGAAGGCCAACCTTGGTCTCAGGTCTTGGGAGAGTTCAGTCTTCTCCATCACTCATCTTTTGGCCTAACTGGCCCTGGGGGGTGTTTATAGCCAAGGGAGTCAAACCAATGCCCCATCTTGAACACACACACACACACACACACACACACACACACACACACACACTATCCAATCAATTTGCAGCAATCCAAATAAAAGCCATTAGTTGTGGCTTCCCTACGGGAGACTCCTGGGGCTTCTTCCTCACCAGGCTCCCAGGAAATTGATTGGCAATTACTGACACTAATGGGGGCCAGGGAGGCCTGATGATCTCCCTGATCTCCCCAGCATTCTCTAGGGACTGGGATGACATGTCAAGATCTGTCAGGCTGAGTCTGTCCAGGGGCAGCCGAGACCCCAGATCTGGCCAGAGATAGGCCAGCCAGCTGGGGTGAACGGCCCCAGAGACCCTCACCCTTTTACTTATTTATGGCTCAGTTTGACTCATGGTAACTTAATGGTGCTACTGGGGTCATGCAGATGGTGGGTCTGGTGACTGGAGGATGGTGGGGGACCAGTGTAGCCTCCAGCCCTGACCTTTAACCTGAATCTCTGATCACATAAAGGAGGCCTCAGTTCGCACAGGAAGTACAGGGCTGAAAGGGACAGGCAGGTCACCAGAGGCTAGGGACAATGGTAGAACAGAGTATAGCTGGGAGGGGCAGTAGCTGGTGCCTGTGTGTGTTCATTCATTCATTCATTCATTCATTCATTCCATCCATCTCCTCCTCCTCCCCACTGCCTCTCTCTCTGTATTTCACTTTGTAGCTCTGGCTGACATGGAACTCATTATATAAACTAAGCCAACCTCGAACTGTGCCTCTGCCTCCCAAGTGCTGGGATAGTAGATGTGTGCCACAGCATCAGGCTTGAAGCTAGAATTTTGAGTCGGAATAAAAAGTCTTCACAAGACAAGCAGGAAGAGGGGCAAGCTGGCAGCATCTGTCCTCTCTTACAGATGACACTGTCCTCTGAGGCACAGGAGGAAGAGGCACTGCCTGATGCCTCACAGCATGGTTCTGGGGATCTGGGACCAGAAACGGACCACAACTGCCAGAGTATGGGAAGTGCAGATCCACTATGACAGTGTCTCCAACCGGCAGAAGCCACCATTTGAGTGTGGGCATGGAACTGTGTCTAGTGGTATGGGAGCCAGGTCAGCTGGTGAGGATGATCAGTGTGACAGGTGGAGATGGGGGTGAGGGAGGCAGAGCCAAGGGTCCCTACAGGGGACATGTCAGCCCTGAGAACTGGGAAGGTGGAGAGAGGACTTCCAGCCATCGAAGCTGCTTGTGTGCAGGTCTGAGGATAGGCACGTCCAGGCTGAACCTGTACAGAAGCCAGGGAGGATGGTAAAGGCCTTCCCTGCAGGTGAGCTGGAGTCTGGGCTCTGCTACTGGGAAGGTGTGCTGCATTGATGAGGAAGGCAGAAGTGATTGAGGAGGCTGTGCCCCAATCCCGAAGCTGACAAGGCCGGGTCCAGGGCAGGGCAGATAGTGCACTGCAGTGACAGTGACTTACATGAGATATTGCGGAGGAAATAATTAGCCTGAGACAGGAGCGGGAGGCATGAGGAAAGAGGTTACAGGTGTGAGTCTTTGGGCCTGCCAGATGTTCTGAATTTTAAGAAGGGATGGGTCAGGCATCCCTGAGAGCCCTTAATGAAGACAGACCACAGGATCCAGGGGAGGGTGAAAGGGCTAGCTGAAGTGAAGTAGTTGATGGACTGCAGCCTAGAGAGGTTAAATGCCTCATTCAAGGCCAAACAGCTCAGAGTATCCCCCATTGGACTGTTAAGTCCCAAGCCCACAGGTACCTTACCAGAGTTCCTCTCTGAGGAGAAGCTGGTATAAGTTACTAAGCAGCTGCCTGCCTCCTAGCTGAACCCAGGACTTGGGTCTCCAGCTTCCTGTCGCACTTGCTGGGTATAAAACTGGCAGACTCTCAGGCTGGCCTTCCTTGGCTGTAGGCATGCAGTCCTATGGGTGAGGCCACTGCAAACAGGCCACACCAGGGGAGGGTAGTGTTCTTCTCCCATGCCTTATTTATTTATTGTTTGTTTATTTGTTTGTTTGTTTTTTGAGACAGGGTTTCTCTGTGTAGCTTTGGAGCCTGTCCTGGATCTCTTTCTGTAGACCAGGCTGGCCTAGAACTCACAGAGATCCACCTGCCTCTGCCTCCCAAGTGCTGGGATTAAAGGTGTGCACGACCACCGCCCAGCTCTTCCATGCCTGTATTGTTGGCTGCTAAGAGCCTGCTGGCTGGTGTCTTTATTACGGCCTCAGGGAGCTCTTGCCCAGGGCCACCCCAATCCCTGACAACCCCAAGTAGATCAAAGGCCAAAGCCCTCAATCTCCTCACTCTTTGAGAAGGCCCCCAGGACAGAGAGAGTCTGAGTAGGAAGGAGCTTCTGACAGAACAAGGCCTCAGTGGTTCTACAACCAGGACAGCAGAATTATCTAACAACCAGCATGGGCTGTGACACTGGCAGGTCTGAGTTCTGATTCTGACTGCGATATTCTCTGTGTGACCTTAGTTAGTCACTTAACTTCTCCGTGCCACTTTTCAGCTCCAAAATGGGGGAGATATCAGCACCTGCTTCAGTGGGGGCCAGATGTTAAAAACAATCAGAACAGCTCAAGGGCAAACACAGTGGGGTGCCACAGGTGGTGACATCAGAGCCACACCTTTCTGGCCTGGCCTGGCCTGACCCTGTGAAGGGAGCATGCCTGGTTATATTTATTCTTGGCTCCTCTTCCCACTGGGACTGCTGTGGTGTGCAGCAAGGCTTCCGGTCCACTGAGGTATCGATCTTCCTGTCTGTCAGGACAGTGGGGTGGATTCTGCGCCTTGGCTGCTGTGGATCCCCAGCTGGGAGCCAGCCTTCTGCTGACAAATGGGTCGGGGAGTCTCAGAGGCCTGCAGCATGGTCCCCGGCTCCTTGGAGGCCAGTGAGTACCTTGGATTGGGGACTTAGGCTTGGCTCCTAGCCCCAGAGTGATGCTGGCCTCCTTCCTTCGAGCTTGGACACCTAGGAGGAAGACCTGGAATGTGATTCAGCATTCCTGCCAGGGGAGGGGAAACAGACTTGGAGGCCTCAGTCAGGTCACAGGTTTTGCATGCCTGGGGTCTGACTCTGGGGTTGGGGCCTTAGTGAAATTACCACCTTCAGCTGCCTGAGAGTTTTAGCCTAGTGGCCGGGTGTGACGGCACGCCCTTTAATCCCAGCACTCTGGAGGCAGAGCAGGCCAGTCTCTGTGAGACTGAAGCCAACCTGGTCTACAGTGAGTTCCTGATCAGCCGGGGCTACACGGTGAGACCCTGACCCAAAACAAAGAGTTCTCCTCCAAGAGTGTTGGAGCTGGAGAAGAAGCAGTAGGCAGGCATGCGGGTGGGGCCGGGAGAGGGAGGGATGGAACAGCACTCCAGGCACGGGGAACAGTACAAGCGAAGGCCTAGAGGAAGCAAGGGCCCATAGGAGCCACAGGGCAGACTAGGGCGGGACAGAGTTTACCAGCCCTGGGTTGGGGGTTCTCTGCCTAATCCTTCAAATGTCAGAGATGAGATAGGAGAGAGACAGCGGAGCCTGCAGGACAGGTGAGCAGTTCCCATTCCCATTTTTTATGGATGGCTCAGAGAGGTTAAGTAAGTATCCTCAGGCCTCACAGCGTGTGAGGGGTAAAGCTGGATTCTCAATCCCCTTCCCTGCTGCCGGCACCCACACGCCTTCTGCTCCCCAGAGTGACAGATGCTGTTTCCCAGACTGGGACCCTGGAGAGAAAGCTGGACGCTCACATTGCCATCCATCCACCCGCAGTACATCATAGATCCTGGCCCTGCTTCATTCACGGTTTCTCTGGAAACCCTGAACAACAGCCCGGCAAAGCAGAACGGATTCTGGAATCTTAGACAGTCTTTGGAGCTACGCATGGCTTCCACGACTGAGAAACTGCTTCCAAAATGCCCAACTGCCTTCAGAATCTTTGAACAGCCCCCAAGGCGTGGGCTGAACTTGAGCATGAAGGAGGAAGGGAGCCAAGGAGGGCTCAGGCCAGCCTCCCTTGAGACGGCCTCCCCGCATGCATGTGCTGTTCACTCTGCTGGAGCCAAGCAGTCAGCCACACTTGGTAGAGCCACGTGAAGACCTAGAATGGGCCAAGACTCTGAGTCAGTCCCAGAGGGCACAGTGAGGTCTCCCTTGTGACGGTAACCTTGGGGAAAAAAAATCACTTTCGTTCTCTGGCCCTCAGTCTCCCTGTTTACATAGGAGGGTTTCGGTGTGAGGTTTTAGGGTGTTTGGAGCTAGGAGTCGGGGCTCAAACTCTGCTTTAGTCTGTCTTGGCTTTGAGGGTGGTGGGCAGTGAAAGGCACTTTGACCCCAGAGAGGTACACAAGGGGCCACAGTTGGCCCTTGCCCACAGAGCTCCACAGCCATGGCACGGACTGCCCTTTCCACTCTTTGGAGAACCAGCTTTAGCCTTTTGTCCTCCAGGAGTGCCTCTGGGGTACCCAACACCTGGCAGTCTTCATGTGTGGCCAGAGGGCAGCGACTTCAGCACCCACGGCTGTCTCCATAGTGACGGCTCCAGAGCCAAGCCTGATGTTTGAAAAAACACTCATAAAAGCACAACAGACGTGTCCCAGATGACCCATGTGTGTCCGTGAAGCGAAACATCCCAGGCTGGCTGGCCTGTGCCTGTTAAATGTCAGCTGCCAGTGGCCTTGATGGCCTGGCACATACCCAGCACTGGGCTTGGAGCCCCTGTTCCCTCCCAGCACCTCTGAGCCCTACCTCAACCCTCCCACCTGCCTCCCCTGAGCCACTCTGAAGGGGGCTGTACCAGAGCTGTATTGGGCATCTTAGCTGTGTGACTCTGAGTACATATCTACCTCTCTGAACTTCAGTTCTCTCATATCTGAGGTGGGCACAAGGAGGCTACCAGGATGCATTGCAAGGGAGTGGGGGTAGGTACTGGATGTGATTCAGGTCTCTCCATTCACTCCACTTCCCAGCATAACCTGCATGGGAACACTAGACCACTTTCCCCCTGGCAGTACCAAAACTCTCCCTCTGGCTTCCACAGCACCTCAGGCATTAGCAGCTATGAGAGTGCTCCCGGGCAGACAGAGCTGTGCCAGCCTACCCACTGCCCCTCCTGTCAATCTGAACCACAGACACCAGGGTCACTTTCCTCATTGGGACGAGCTGAGGTGACATCTGTCAGGACCTCAGTGAACACCACAGCTGTCCTTGAGTGTCCACATGATGAGGGCTCCAAGAACCAGACACCCCAGTCCCCTATGTAAAGTGGTGAGTGTTTATACAGAACCTGTACATCTTTCTGTATCCTTGAACCCTCATGATGATTCACAGTACCTAGCAGAGTGAGTGTGCTGGGTGAAGTAGCTGTTCCTTCAAATGTGTTCCATCAATAGCTAGCTGAGCCCACAGACGTGGAGGACATGGATGCAGTGCTGACTGTTCACACAATGAAATGGGCAGAGGCATGTGACTTCTGAAGTACAGACCCAGGGAGTGAGCTTGGTCCAGACCAGGCGACGGCAGAGAATAGACATGCCCCTCTGTTTGCAAGGGGGTAATGGCCCTTTGTAAGTTGGGAACATCAGAGGTCGAATGTGGGCAATAGCATCTAACCCTACCGAGCACCCTGGGTCAGCCACACACTTTGCTGTTGAGGACCCTCTTGGTCCAGAGGCTGCCATGGGACTGTCACCACTGGCTTGGTACCACACTGCATTCCACCACCACCAGGCCAGAGAAGATCAAGACCCAAACCATGGTTCCCAGTGAGCACGGGTTGCTTTTATACCCTTGTGAAGCTGAACCGACATATACACCAGGCTCCGGTCCACACTAACTGGGAAAAAGTCCTGCTGGGTCCCGGGCAAAGGCCTTTAGGTGTGAAAGATCTGGCCTTTTGCTTCCTGAGGCACATAAAGGAGCCACCCAGGATGGTGGCCACCTGGTGGGTGGGACGGTACAGCCTAGAAACTAGTGGGGAAGCTGTGGGTGTACCTTTCCCATCCAGGGTTCCATGATACTCATCACTATCCTACCTCCCAGCTGCCCCTCACCCCCACTTGCGATCTTCTGCCTCTACTCACACCCTGTGCAGACAACACTTCCTGTGGCACCGGCCCCTGGTGGTACTTCCCCAGGAGCCCTACAGAACTCTATTCTGGCTCACTCGTTTTCTCTCATCTCCAGGGTTCTCACCCTTACTTCGTTCTTCTCACCCCAACCCCTAGTGCCCTCACCCTACGTGTACCTTCAAATGGCCCAAACACCCCATCCCATCAGGCAGAGCCCATGAAGACAGGCAAATCCTGACTTTGAGTTCCAGTTCCACCAGTTAGGAGCTGTGTGATCTCTGAGAAGTCCCGGAACCTGCCCGAGCCTAAGTTCCCACAGCTGGGACACAGAAGCAGAGCCCATTTATAAGGATCAGACAAGATGGTAGATGCGTCATGTCTGCAAACAGAGCAGAACTAGGTTGGGACTGGACTGCAAAGTAGTGCGATCGGGGCTGGAGAGCCATGGTCAAGAGCACATACTGCTCTCCCAAAGGATGCAAGTTCAATTCCCAGCACCCACGGCAGAGTTTACAACTGTAACGCCAGCTCCAGGGAGAGCCAACTCCTCTGGCTTTGGGAACCTGCATTTATGGTATCCATACACAGACACACACAGGTATACTCACATATGCATAAGTTTAAAAAATAAATATGCCAGGTGGTGGTGGCACATGCCTTTAATCCCAGCGCTGGAGAGGCAGAGGCAGGCAGATCTCTGAGTTCAAGGCCAGCCTGGTCTACACAATGGTCAGCCAGGGCTACACAGAGAAACCTTGTCTTGGAAAAATAAACAAAAAACAAAAAATAAAAATAACTAAAAGAAGTATACTGGGGGGCTAGGCTAGGGAGATGACTCAGTTTATAAGGTGCTTGCCATTCAACCGTGAGTGTGGGTCCCCAGCACCCACATGAAAATCTGAACATAAGGTCTGAGGAGATAGCTCCACATTTAAGAATGCTTATTGTTTTTGCAGAGGGCTAGGGCTCAATTCCCAGCATCCAGTGGTGGCTCACACCCTCTAATAACTCCAGTTCTAGGAAATTCAGTGCCCTCTTCTGATCTCCATGGGCACTAGACACACATGTGGTGCACACACATACACACAGGCAAAACACTCATGTGCATAAAATAAATAAACGAGTGTGTGTGTGTGTGTGTGTGTGTGTGAGTGTGTATGTGAGAGTGTGCACGTGTGTGTACATATGTACATACATACATATCTCCAGGCATGGCAGTGCATCTGTAATCTCAGTTGGGAAAGTCGAGACTGGAGGATCCCTAGGAGTAGCTATAGCCAAATCAGTGAGCTCTGGTTCAGTGAGAGGCCCTGTCTCAGGAAATAAGGTAGAGAGTGATGGAGGAAGACACATGATGCTGATCTCTGGTCTCCACACACATTGGAGTATAATGGAAGGCTTGGGTTGCAGCTTGATTGGTAGAATTCTTGCTGAGCATGCATGGGGTCCAGTCTCCAGCACCCCATATAAATGGGGGTAATGCCACACATACGTAAGCCTGGCAGTAACTGGTGGAGGCAGGGGGATCAGAAGTTAAGGTCATGCCTGGCTATATAGTGAGTTCCAGGATGACCAAGGGATACATAGTGAGACCTTGTCTCAACAAAGTATAATGAATACTGAGCTGTAACATAAGGATGTAATAAAATATGTCCAATTACTGCATTACAAATCATCAATAGCAAGGGTTCTGGATATCAGGGGGAAGCTGGGTGCGCGCGCACACACACACACACACACACACACACACACACACACACACACAGCGAGAGAGCGAGAGCAAGAGAGCGAGCGCTCTGTGCCCAGGGAACGTGGCCTTTAGCCATTCATTCCTCTATCTCTCCCTCCCTCCCTCCCTCCCTCCCCCACCCGTCATGTTATCCATATGGTCACTCTACCTACACCTGTGGAACACCTGCCATGCCTGGGGAGGACACTGGCAGAGCTGGCTATTACCAATTTTTAACCTATTTAGACACTTACCTAAGTCTATTTATCCATTAGGTAAAGTGACATTAGACAGGCTTGCTGAGTCCTTTGAATCCTCACGACAGTTCTCACACACCGCTTACAATAAAGACATGGGGACCGGGGCTGGCTCTACGTGGGTGGCCCTCTGGCCTTAATGCCACATCTCTGTTCTCAAGGCTGGTCTCTCATTATGGTAGATAAGTCTCCCACAGTCCATGGCTCCCAACTTCCCTTAATCCAAAGTCCCTCTGACCTGGTTGCATGGCTCTGACACCTATCTGAGTGACACCTGCCTTGTGACTCCCAGGGCCTGTGACATCCCCTCCTCCTTCGTTCATTCATCAAACAAAGTATGTCCTAAGACTTCACAGGCACCAGTGGAAGCCTAGTGGAAAATCCACAGGCGGCCCATGTGCCACCTAGTGCTTCTGAACCCCAGGCAGGGTCGGCCTCACCATCCTTATAAGTAAGAAGGCCATTTGCTGGGCCAGGCAAGACCTGCAGAGTGACAGAAGCTGACAAATGGGATCCAAGTCCCCTGGATGCCCTGCTCCTCCCATACATGGGGTAGATGAGGCTTGTCTTTCCAAGCATCCAGAGGTTCCAAGAGGATGCCCACATACCCCGGGTTGCCCAATGAGGCAGGGCTGAGCCCTGCAGGCTCTTTATCTCACCACCCACAAAGGATAGATGTGCTTGGGGACAGTATGCTGAACGCAAGGGAGGAAAGCCAGCTTCCACTGTACACCCAGCTACCCCGAGTGCAGTGGGGCTGTCAGGGCGGACGCTGACCTGCTCTGTCGACCTCAGGGGCAAAGCATCAAAGTAGGACCAAGGAGAGGTACACGGAAAATCAGGATCCAGTGTTGGGCTCACATACATTGGAGCTGAACTTGGGGCCTGAGGCACAGGCTGGAAAAGTCCTCTGCAAATGTTCATTCACACTGGGAACTAAGAAACTTTAATTTATCCAACCCCATCATTTTATAGGTGAGGAAATGGAGGCTCAGAGAGGGCAAAGGATACATGCCGTGATGCATAGTAAATGGGTGGTCAAGCCAAGACCTGACTGTTCCCACCATGGTATAGGCCCTTGTCACCCCACTCCAAGGACAGAGAAGAAGGGCTTTTAATAAGAGGCCACTTGGAAGCTGTCATGGGGCCAGGTGGGACTGGGGTGCCATAGAGCCTCCTGTCACAATGTGTACCTTCCGGGGTGTGTCTGGATGTCTGAAAGGCTTCCCTGAAAGCTGCCATCTCTCCACCTGGTGGGGACAATGGATCAAGTGACATCGCAGAAGAGAGTAACTGGCGAGAAATAAGGAACCCATGTCAGGGTCAGGTGGGGAGGCAGAAGCTGGAAGATGAACGTCCTGTGCTGACAGCATTGTGTCGTCGAGTGTGGCTGGCCCTTGACACACAAGTCAATGCATCCTGCCTTGTCCCTGCTATTGGGGAGGTCCCCAGACAGGCTCCCTCGCACACTTCTCGGGATGATGCACAGGGGGCCCTGAGTGACCTATGGCTATGCTCCTAATTAGACTCTTGGGGAAACAGGCCCAGAGGGAAGGGACTAACCCTGAGCACACACTGAGTTAGTACAGGCGAGACTCTGAGGTGAGAATGACAGGCAGGTGGGGCGGGAGCTCAGACGCAGCAGGAGGAACCAAGCCAGTGACCCAGCAGTCAGTTCATCCCTCACCTCCCAGGACCCTTAAGGAACTGAAGACAGGCTCAGAGGACAGGCCTGGCATCCTTCCTGTGTCCACTGATGCCCTTTCCTGACACAGGATCATACTGGCTGCCATGGGTTCATATTCCCATCTCCCAGGCCTCTCTTTCTAGGTCAGTGTCCTGGCCCCCAGCATAAGACTGCCTGGTCCACTCTTAGCCCCCAACACCAGGGAAGTTATTAAAACATCTAGGCCAATGGGCTGGCAGAGTGCCTGCCTCACATACACAGCACCACCAGGTTTACATTGAATTATTTCCCTGGAAAGCCCTCTGACTTATCTTCACCTAGAAGACTCCTATTTGGTCCTCAAAGCCCAGCCTAGGTATGTTTTCTTTGTGAACATATATAGTACTTCCAGAACCAATGCAAGTCAGCTAGCCTGTCCTGGACTCACACTGGGGCAGGATGGATCTTAACACAACTGCTCTGGAAGGGGAAGGAAAGGTCTCACTCTCATCTCTGAGCCTGTACACTGCAGCCTCACAGCACACTCTGGGTCCCCTCTGGCTACTGACAAAAACTGAACATAGTGCCGACCTGTTCTAAGACCAGGAAGGGGCCACTTCTAGAGCAAGAAGTAGATAGATGCTTGGAATCAGAGGACCTGAGTTCAAATGTCGCTTCTCTGTGTGGGATGGGATAGATCTACGTTGTTGAGAGTCAGTTTCCTCATTTGTAAAATGGGAACAGTTACACATACTTTGCAGAGAGATGATTGAACCCTCTGCCTGGGTACATAATAAAGAAACAAATGCCTATGTATACTATGTTATGTCAATTAACACAGCATATTCTAACAAGAGCAAATGAAGACTATGGTTCCCTGGAGACCGATCTCTTGGGGGGAAAAATCATCTTAGGAGGGGCCGCTCTGATCCTAGACACCCTGCACCTTGGCTTAAGCCCCTCATAACTGTCTCTCTCAGAGTAGCCACGCAAACACTCCAGACCAGCTGGTGTCTGGAAACTGCCGAGGGTCCATCCTCAAGTCCCGCATGCAGACACAGAAGTTTCTGCAACTCTTCCTGGAAGATGGAGTGAGGTGGACCAGGCTGGGGTCAGGAGGTCACAGGAAGCGGTGCTGGGGGTGCCAGGGGACTTGGAAGGCCCTCCAGAGGCACCACGGAAACAGCCCAGGCTGTAGGAAACCGGCCCAAAGCTGACGAAAGGCAGACGGATCCCAGACCTGGGTCCTAAGCTCTAAGCTTCCCACACCTCCCAGAAGCTCCTGTGAGGCTGTTTGAACACTAGCCTCAGTGTCTCCAGCTCTGGGGATCACTAGGTCCCACAGCAGCGGAGGGTAGGATGCTAGCCCAGCAGTCGGCAGCCCGCCGCCCGCCGCAGAGGAAAGACTCTGATGTAAATCCTTGGAGAATTACTAATTTAATGCCTACGCTTCCTTCTCTCCCTCCCCCGCCTCCTCATAGAAGGAGGGGCTGGGTGTGGCTCAGTTGCTATAGCTCTTGCCCAGCATGTAGGAGGCCCTGGGTTCAATGCCAAGCACCATGCAAAACCAGGAGTGGGGGTTCACGCCTGGAACCAGGCTTCGGGATGCAGAGGCAGGAGAATTAGAGGTTGATGGTCATTGAATTTGAGGCCAGTCTGGAGTACACAGAATCCTGTCTCAAATTGAGGCCAGCCTGAGCTACAATGAGACCCTGTCTCAAAAGAAAAAAAAAAAAATAATCCATGTCTTCCATTTCATCCCTTCCTGAAGCAGTATCCAGGGCACTTGTGTTTCTGCATTGCCCAGCTAGGACATGGGGTCCTAGGAGAAGACACAGGGGTAGTCCCAATGTCAGCAAGCAGGGTGCAGAGACAGGAAGGTGATGTCCCTTGAAGGTACCCTGGCTGGACCTGGCATTGCAGGCTGCTCTTCGAAGAGCAGGGCCACCATCCCACACCCCTTCCCTAATAGAGGAACACGTTCCCACCCCTGCTTTCTCAGAGGCCCCTCTGAGGAACATGATGGCAATAAAGGCACCCCTGTGTGTCTCTGGGGAAGCCGGGCTGGGGGTGGTGAGGGGGGCCCACAAAGGCCCCGCAGCTGTGTGTTTGCAAACAGGGGAGCTGAGCTGTGCAGAGGGGCTGAAAGCAGTAATTGTCTTTAATTAAAGGAGGTTGGAGGCAGCGCGGGCTTTGACAAAAGAGATTTCCAGCCTGTGAGCAGCTTCAGCCAGCACTGGATCTGGGCGCCCTCGGCTTTGTCCCTGTGGGGCCTGGCCCCGTGGAGGGCTCGGCCAACACCTGCCTGCTGGGGGGGTGGGGGGTGACGCAGAATATGCATGGAGGGACTGTGCCAAGGATCCAGCTCGGCCTCACTCACTGCCTTACACACCCACTCATACAGTTAGCACAGTGCAGCGCTTGTGATGTAATTGCGGTTAGTGCTCCTGGGTCTACTGGGACACAGCTGCGACAGTACCCGTGTCTTAGAGGTCCAGCAAACATAGACGCTGGTAGGTAGAACTCACCCTGTAAACATTAACTTGGCATCAGTCACTATTGCTCTTCCTATCACTGCAGAGCATCCTGTTTGTACCTCCTCAGCACAAAATGTGAGCAAACACTGCTGGCTTGGGTTCAAATCCCGGCTCTGCAGCTTACTGACTGTGCAATCTTTAGCCATTGACTTCGTCTCTCTGTGCTTCATGCTTCCACCCATGAAAGGAGGGTGATCAAAAGAGTACACCATTCATAGGTTACATGAGGTCTGACTGATCCTATGGTGTCCAGTCTGCATCCATGGCCATTGACCATAATTCTTTTATTCAACTCTGTACCTGTCTGGAGTCTCCTGAGGCATCCAGTTGATGGGGAGAACTTTGGTGCAGCAGGTCAGCTGGGTTCCCCAACCTCAGTTACCTCCCTCATACAGGGAGGCAGGAAAGGACTGCTCTGTGTTTGGGGGAGCTTGGCAGGCAATTCCTGTGGAAGCAGGCTCTCCTAAGAGCAGCCCTGCCCAGCCAGCTCTTGCTCTCCATGCATACAAATGGGCTGGCTTCCCACCCCAGGCAGCCGCTCCTTCTTTTGTCTTCTCTGTCTTCTCACACCAGGCTTGGCTTCAGAAGCATCTGCAGCCCCCACAGCAGGCGTGCACATGCTAGTGAGCCTCTCTCCCCACAGGTGCTTGCGTGTGAGCACACACACAGACTCCTGCACCTGTCTGGTTCTCGCTCACCAGCTCCTACTAGACAGAATCTCAGCATCCCCTCAACACGCTCCAAGCTCCATGACCACTGGGTCTGAGGTGCGTAGGAGAAAGGGGCTGCTCCCAGTGTCTGATCCCCTCCAGCTGGCAGGTCTGGGTGGTCGAGAGAGGTGGAGGCAGGGGCAGAGGGTGAGCATCTGGGGCTAGCCTCTTTGGTAGCAGGAGGGGAAGCCCAAGTCTGCTTCAGAGAAGGGAAGGGCAGGAAGGCCCACCTTGAGGAGTGCTGTGGAAGGCTGGGAGGTACTGCAACCCATACCCACTCAGGATCTTAGGTCCTTGGTTCATCTATTCAGGGAGAGACTGGGTTGGCAGAAATGGGGACAGGTGCCTGCGCACCAGGCATTGTTCAGAATCAACAGGCCATACCTCATGTGGCCAGCGTGGGGCTGAGATGACAGGCAGCCAATGTGGGTTCCAAAGGAGAGTGGGCCTTTGCGCGCGCGCGCGCGCACACACACACACACACACACACACACACACACACACACACACGGCTCTTCCTCTGAGAGAGCAGAGAGAAGAGGGACAGACTTAGACCAGGTCTCATCTATATCATCCATTGTCCCCATGACCATGTGACCCCATCACCTCCAGCATCTGTGAGGAGGGTAGGCCTTGAGAACCCCTTTGGTCTCCCATAGAAAGCTATTTAGATATTAGCAGGCTTGCAGGGCATTGGGAGCGGACCCTTCCCTCATACTCAGCAAAAGGTAGGAAACTTGTAAAAGTAGGAATCAAATCATTGGAACTTAGTTACAGAACAAAGGACTGGGATTGGAGTGGCCTGACTGGCCCTGAGAGAAGATGTTACTCTGAGCCCTGCAAGATAACTAGCCAAAGACTTTCTGTCTGTCTGTCTGATCTTTTTAAGACAGCGTTCTCTGTGTAACAGTAGACCAGGCTGGCCTGGAACTCACAGAGATCCACCTGCCTCTGCCTCCTGAGTGCTGGGATTAAAAGTGTGTGCCACCACTGCCCATCTAGAGACTTTCTTATAAAGCACAAGGACTTGCTATTTTCCCTCCTGTAACAGTCAATTGCAATGGATGTGTCAATCACCTGCCCAGGAAAACAGTGCTCAGGACAAGCTGCCTGTTCTAGAGACCTGAATTAATGAATCTCTGGGGGTGGGAGTGGGGGGTTGTCATCCTCTGTCACTATCCATTTTAGTTTCTCACTGAACTTGGAGTTTGCCGGCCAGATGAACCTCAGGATCTTCCTGTTTCCGTCCTTCCAGCACTGGGATTACAGACATGTACCACATGCAGCTTTTTTATTTTGTTTTGGTTTTTCAAGACAGGATTTCTCTGTGTAATGGCCCTAGCTGTCCTGAAACTAACTCTGTAAACCAGGCTGGCCTCGAACTCACAGAGAACCACCTGCCTTTCCCTCTGGAGTGCTGGGATTAAAGGTGTGCACCACCACCGCCCGGCCCCACATGCAGTGATGGACTTGACACTACCTACAATACACTGGAAAGAGACTCTCAGGCAGGGGCTGTCTAGATCAGGTTGGCCTGTGTGCACGTTTGTAGATGATTACCTTTATTATATTAATTGAGGGGGAAGGATCACATGGACACCACCATTTCCGGGTCCTGGGGGCCTGGATGGTAAAGAGTGGAGAAGCAGACTGAGTGAGCAAGTGAGCGAGCGAGCATGGGCATGTGTGCATTCAGCTGCTCTCTGCTAGACTGTGGATGTGACAGACTGCCTTAACTTCCCTGTTATAATGGGCCATAACCTTGAATTACAAGCTAAACTGTACCCCTTTGAGCCCAAGTTACTTTGGTGAGAGTGTTTTACCATGGCAACAGAAAACGAAACTAGGACATCATGCTTGCCTGGCAAGCATGTTACTGATTGAGCCATCTCCCCAGCCTGAGACTTCAGGGATAGTCCAAAGCCTGCCCTAAAACATGTCGACTTGGCGGTCCTTTCCACCGTCACCCACCCTCACCTCCGAGGGTGTGCACTCCCCTGATGTACAGGAAACCAGGGAATTGAGGGGAGTCCAAAGCAAGATCTCCTCAAAGGGTAAGTCCCATTTGTCCGGCTCTTGGCTTCTTGGTCTGCCCCTTTGACCTTGGGAACCCCAGGGCTGGGAGCAGGGCTTCCCCGGCATGATCCTGGGTGGGGTGGCTGGACCCTCCCTTCATCTCTGCATGCAGCTGTGAGAGTGGAGGCCATGGCGGCTTCTTCTTTTTTTCTTCAGAGCCTCTGCTAAACACTGCGCATGTCCCGAGGGACTTCAGTGCCTGGCCTGCTCCAGCTCCCATGGGCCTCACACTGGACCCTCCGGTCAACCTCCCACCATGGCGGATGAAATAGCAGGGGCAGAGCAGGAGGCCCCTGGTCAGGGCACAGAGGGGACATGGGACTTTGAGCAAACACACAATATAGCACACAGGCAGCAAGGACAGCACAGGCCTGGCCAGCTGTCCCGAGAATCGGATCTGAAGATAAGGAGACTGTGTGCACCATGTCCCTCTTCAAGGAAAAAGCTTGGGGTGCTTCCTAAGCTCAGCTTGGCTCCAGAGGATGGATGGTTTTTGTTGTAGCCACAGCTCTCCCATGGTCCTGCCCTGCCCAAGCAGGCAAGCAGCTCCTTTGAGTCTCAGGGGAGATGGGGAAGGGGCTGTAAAGACTGGGAGAGAAATGTGGATGAAGGAGAAACAGCATGTTGGGGAGGCAGAGAGAGGGAGACAGTCCAGGAGCCCTTTAGGGGAGACCCCAAAAGAGAAGACGGGAAAACAGAGGAGAGGGGGGGGGGGGCATGAGAGGAGGATGGGTGAAGTTCAGAAAGAGTGGAAACGGTGTGCACATGAAGGCTCCCTGCAGAGGACCAGGAAGCCTTGAGAAGCCTGGCCTGGAAAGATCCCTCATGCTGTCCATGGTGGGATGGGGTAAGTGTAAAGATGAAGAACCGGAAGGGACAGGAGGAGAAGCCAGTCTTAGGAGCCAGCTGAGAATGAGGCCAAGGGTGACTACGTGGGGCTGGGTGCCATGAGTGTTTCAGAGTATGAGTGGAGTGTGTGCTCGGGCCCAGGCAGGTGTGGGCACCAGGGCAAAGTGTCCCTTCTCTCTTGAGGCCACATACTCTGCCTGTCCCTAGCCCTAGGAACTGAGCTGCACGTTTGACTTTTATTGAATATATCTTGTGCACACAGGATGGGAATGGTGTAAATAGTTTGAGGTGGGAAAGGGGGGAAATAGGTGGATTCCATTCACTCACCCACCCATCTGCCCATTCTCTACCCACAGAACACCTCCTATTTGTAGTACTGTAGTAACAATCTCTGGCAGACCCAGCACACGGGAAGGGCCTGTCCTGAGCATGGATCTGGCCCTAGTATTGGCTCACCTGTAAGATGGGGTGTAATGCCAACACCCTGGGCTTGTTGAAGACCAGGCAGCATGCTAGAACAGGGCCGTTTCTCCAACCACACTGGCTTCCTACACACTGTCCCACCCCTTGGTGACTCTGACTCCTCTAGGAAGACCCTGAATGTTCAAAGACTGCCAACTCAGCCAGGCCCTGTGGGTGGCCACAGCTGTGCAGGCTGCTGGGATGGCAGGCTGGGTGAGCCCTGCCCAGGCTTGGCAGCTGTGGAATGAACATAGTGGGCATGTACCCACCCATAGATGCCCCACACCTGCCCTGTCTCCCAAGCCTTGAATCCCAGGCTATTTCTGCTTGTCTACCAGCTCAGACACCCTTCCCTCCAAGAAGCTCTCTGGGCTATCCATGTTAGATGTGGTTCCATCTCTGAACTCCCAGACACTCCTATAGGTCCCCTTTGTCTTCACTCTCCCTTCCTTCACTGGGGTCTCCTTGTCTCTCCCACCATGAGCCTCTGGAGGTAGAGGCCAAGTTGGATCAGTACAGGGCCTGGCACACTGTAGGGCGTTTGCTGGGCTTTGGGCTGAGCATCTGGCCAAATGCTCTCTGGTATTGCTCGCCTTGAGGATCACATCCATGCACATCCATCCCTGTAGCCAGCATCAGGACCGGGGCTGAGTCTAGTAGAGGGGTAGGACTCTGGAGAGGGGATGAGAAAGGTCAGCTCTGCCAGGTGCTGCCCTCGTGTCCTTGAGGCAGATCTCTCTCATCTGGAAGCCTCGGTTTTCTCAGACATGGGCCTGGGAGAAGGCAACTTTCTACCCTGGTGCCTGGAGAAGGGCCTGATTTGGGCTGTGGGCTGCACCGAGGTGGAGCTGGTGAAAGCAGAAATGTCAAGAAGTCTACCAGTGGCAACCCCTCCCATTATAACCTTCCCCGATATATTTAAAGTGCTTTGCAAATGAAAATTCAAGACATATCCAATCAACACTCCCAAGCCCTCTTGGGCAGAAATGCTGGTTCCAGGCCATATAGTGAACAAACCCTGAGCATGCTCACCAGCTCCCCTTACCAAAGCTTCAAATTGGGAACCAAACAACCCTAACTTCAGCAATCTTCCCGAAGTGCCCCCTATAGGTGGAGGTGGCTCATTCCCCTCCAAAGCTAGCCTGTCTCTGGCTCCTTCCTTCTCCTTCCCCAAGCTGGACTCAGCTGCCCCTCCCCAGCCCCTGCAGCGCCCCCCCTCCCCACTTTCCATCGGGACGTGACATTCACTAGCGTCACTTCTGGTCTCATCTGCGGAGCGCCCCACCCCCGGCAGCTAATCCCCACAAAGCCCCGCGCTGGGCGCAGCATGACAAGCAGGCCCCAGCCGCCCGCGGCTCGGCCGAGCGTGCTCGCAGGGGCCGAGGCGGGATTCTGCGCGGCTGTCACTCTCGCCTTCCGCGCCTCTAATTGGATTCGCAACACGCAGAGGTCAGCAGAAACGCTACGGAGAGGAGAATCAAAGGGAAGGGGCGTCCGGATATAAAGAGAGGCATTCTTCCCGGGCCACAAAGACGGCAGCCCGCGGGGGCGGAGGGGACCCCGAGAGGGGCTGCCCATCTGGAAGGGAAAGGAGAAGGACCTTCTTCTCCTGCACCTCTCATGACTTGCTTGGGTCTTGGGTTTGGTCACCAGGGTGGGGTCTGAGTGGCATTCAGGGCCTGCTGTAGGGGGCATTTTTGGAATGTGGATTTAGGGAAGCTCAGGAGGCTGCCACACTGGATCCTGGCTTACCACTGACTCCCTGGAAGATGCAGCAGGTCTCCCAGGGCCTCAGTTTCCTCTGGAGGAACAGGATACTACCAGCTGCTACTGGCTGATGGTGTGGGGCAGAAGGCCCTCAGCAGGGGGCAATTCATCCATCCCTACCCTTTGCAACATTCCTATGCCTGTATAGAGCAGAGGCTAGCTTCTCTCTACAGAAATCGAAAGGATTCATTCAACCAAGGTGAATCATCCCTAGACTGAGTAGAGCCGACAATGCCATCCTGTGCCTTTTTGGCTCATAGGGACCGGAGGATCAGTTAAGTATAAGCAAATGGACAGGAGAACATACTAGAAAAGGTTTGAGTGTGTACTGGAGCCTGTGTGCTCTCCTGTACATAAGCATGTTCTATGTGTACATGCACACACACGGGGAAAGGGAGGGAGGGAGGGAGAGAGAGACAGAGACACAGAGACACAGAGAGAGAGTCAGAGAGAGAGAGCGAGACAGAGAGACAGAGAGAACAGGGGCTGTGGGCAGCCTGGGATCAGCCTTCCTGCAAAGCAGGCCTTGTTTGCTTTAAGAACATTGGCTGCACTGACTCTGGCTCATGAAAGAGACAAGAGGCAGAACTCAAAGGGAATTTCTAAGAGACAGAAAATCAATGGCCCTGACATCCTGGCCCCCGAAAGTGTCTCTCTTACACATACATGCATGCACCCATACACCCCATTCAGTATGCTCACACATACTCACAAATACTCATTTGCAAGGGCACATATATTATGTCTGACTTGATATGATATATACACAGGCCTAGGAATAAGTAAAGATCTGTGGGAGGATGTGCATCTGTGTAGACACACACCTCCCAGTGCCTGTGTGTACACAGTAGCAGCACACACACAAGGCACTAGCAGCTCTCCATCAAGGATGGACACACATGCTATGGGGTACAGAACACATGTTCCAATCCGTGCACACGATGGCTAATTCAGCAATCATGAGTGTGCTCCTTCCTGCACATAGATATGCAAGGGTTGTGATAGCTCACAGTGAGCTCCAGAGTCACCCACACAGGCAAGGGCATGTGTGCAGCCTATGTATGAGATGTACAGGCACACTTATGGATCCAGGGACGCTCTGTATTTGCAGGGGCTGAGGTGGTGGACCATGTGTACATATGGGTACACAAACATGCTCCCAGCAGACCCAGCACATACGTATGCATAAGGGGCTTCTCTGTGCTGACCTGGGTCTCTGGGGAATTCCCTCAGAAAGACACTTTTGACAGCAGCATGTGGGGGAGGGCAGCTAAGGGCTGGGGTTGCCAGGGAGACGGCTGTGGGGCTTCAGGGGTTCCCAGAGCTCTCCTGCCTGCCCAGGCAGTAAAAAAATGCCAGCGAGCAGTCATAGGTCTTTAGAGCTTGCCCATCACACAGGGCTGGTTTTAGAAAGATCAGGAGTCTGGTCTTCCCCCAAGGAGTTGGCACAACTCTGATGGGTACCAGTTGAGGTTTGCAAAGCCTGCAGGGTAGAATCTCTTTCCAAAGGTGACAGCAGGCCCTGGGACCAGAATCTGCTGGGGTTACAGGGACCAAAAAAGCTCTGCACAGTCCCTAGGCCCCACCCAGGCCACACCCCATGTTTCCATCTAACAGCCAGAGTTTAAGTAACAGCCATCTACTAGATGTGTAGTCTGGAGCAAGTCCTTTGCTTTCTCTGAAACTATTTCCTCATTTGCAGAAGAGGATGGTAAGGACTGAAGTGTGTAAGTTATTAAGATGTCACCTCATACAATGTAGACAGGCTCCCTTTAACTCGTCATCCTCCTGCCTTTGCCTGTGAGGATGGTAAATGTTTGCCTGCCTTGCCAGACCTTCCCACTGCCTGATACCCAGGTATCTGAGTGTGGAGGGTGAGGTGGAACCTTTGTCCTCAGATGTTCATGGCTTTCCTGATGGTCTCTTGAGGACTGTGGGGACCAGGACCAGGCAGAATCAGGGGCTGTTTGTATTCAAGAGTCATTCTATGGGTAGAGACACTGAGTTCCAGGGATAAACTGGGGGAAAAGTGCTTTGCCAGGGTCCCAGATCAAGAGGTGTAGGACCCAAATTTACACCCAGGTGCCAACTCTGAGCTGCTCTTGGGGCACCCACTAAGAGCATCCTGACAGGAGAACACAAGGTCATGCCACAGGTACACATTTGGTACCTGCTACATACCAGGCTTGCTTGCAACTGCAGGGCCACCAACACCATGTGTCTCCCTGATACGTGCACAGGACCCTGCTCTCTAGCAACTTGGCCAAGGTCCACCTGTATAGCCCTCCTGGAGTAAGACCACCATCCTTCTCCCATCTTTTGAGCTCACCAAACACTTCTTAAAATGACTATTTATGAGGTGGGGGTGGGGACAGAGGTCATGAATGTGCCAAAGTGTGTGTGGGGGGAGGTCGGAGGACAATTTTCAGTTGCCAGTTCTCCCTTTCCTCCTTGTTGGGCAGGGTCTCTCTTCCTGCTTCAGTGGCACACTGAAGGTTATGCTCTGCTACATGCAGCGTTTTGTATGGGTTCCGGGTATTAACTTAGGTCAGCAGGCTTGTGCAGCTGGCCATGGTGTACACAGACACACAGACACACAGACACACAGACACACACACACACACACACACACACACACATACACAGGCACACACATACAGATAGACAGACAGACATACAAACACATACATACACACAAACACATACACATGCACAGATACACAGACATACTCACACACAGGCACACACATACAGATAGACAGACAGACATACAAACACATACATACACACAAACACATACACATGCACAGATAGACAGACATACTCACACACAGGCACACACATACAGATAGACAGACAGACATACAAACACACACACACACACATACACATGCACAGATAGACAGACATATACACAGGCACACACAGACAGACAGACACACACACACACCATCCTCCTCACCCCCTGAACACTTTGCACCTCCCTCAAACCTTGGGAAGCTAGAGTTACTGCTTCTGCTCTATAATAGGTAAAGTGAGGCTCAGGAAAAGTAGCTGCCTGATTGAGGTCCAGGACTGGTAAGTGGTGGAACAGGGACCTCTCCTAGTCCCCAGCTTGGTGTGTACCCAGGACATACAGCCATTGCTTAGGGCCCTGGGCCCTTCAGCAGGCTCCGGGCCAGGACCATGCAGGAAAGTGAGTGACCACTGCCCAGCTAGAACAGAGCAGGGGACCGGGACCAAGTCACATTTGTCAGCATGAAGGACAAGAAGGAGTCTCCAGCTCCCAGCTCTCAGGGAAATCCAACTACAAGCCCCACTTATGAGCATCTGCCCAACCACAGACAGTGACAGGGACCCCAGTCAGCTCCAGGATTGGAAGCACTCCAACCTTTCCATCACGGTAGTGAGACGTCTAAGATGGGACGGTGGGACTCTGCCACGTACTTATCACACACATAAGAGGCAGGCACCACCATGGACCCTGAAGGAGCCAGGGTGTCTACCCAGGTGAAAGCTATACTGCCCTGGTGGAAGACAGGAACATTCTAGCAAACACACAAGGGCTGCCAGCAAAGTGCTTGCTTTGAAGAGCTGAGTTTGGATCCTCTACCTGTACGAAATCAAAGGGAAAGCAGAGGGCGGTTCACATATCCAATCCCAGTGCTGGGGGGCAGAGATGGGCGGGTCCCTGGGACCAGCTGACCAGCCAGTCTAGCCAAATAGGTGAGCTCTGGGTTTGGTGAGAGAGTCTATCTCAAAAAATCAAGTGACATAACTCAGAGGTAAAGCCACTTGCTGCTACGTCTGACAGCCTGAATTTGAACCCTGGGACCCAAGTGGTAGAAAAAGAACTGAGTCCCAAAAGTTGTCCTCTGACCTCCGGACAAGTGACATCACACACACACACACACACACACACACACACACACACACACACACACACATTGCGGAAGACCCCTGATGTTGACCTCTGACTTCAACATGCACATGCATGTGTACTCACACATGAACAAGTACACACATACAAAAAGGAAAACACACAGAATGGCTAGCTGAGCAAAGAACAGTCCATGTAGAACAGCCAAGGAGGCCAGGGTGGCAGAGGGAGACACTGAAGGAGATGAGGACTTCCTGGGCCACTTTAGGACACTGGCCTTGCCTCCTTTCTAGATGAGGAGCCTCGAGTACTCTGAGCAGATGGTGTTCTGGGGAGCCTTCTGGCTGTAGTGGATGGATTGAGGGGTGAGGTAGGGGCAGGTGGGGTGGTAGGACAGGCTGGACCTTATGAAAGACAAGGAGCTAGACAGAACGGGATGTTGGGCCCCAGGGAGATGAGGCCAAGGGTTGGATACACAGTGAACACCAGACGGATAAGTGTTAACTTCCTCCAGGGCCTTCAATATGCAACTCACGGGTAGAGTCCATGAGAGACATAGACTTGGGAGGACCACAGGATGGAGGGTCTGGGCCCCACAGTCTGGCTGTGTAATCCAAGATGGGTTAGAACCTACAATTCTGCCTCAGCCTTCCAAGTCACAGGCCTGCTTCACTGTGCCTGCCTTCTCAAGCAGTGTATTTCCTTGGGCCTCAGTGCTTACCAGCTACTCAACTAGTGAGCTGGATATCTGCCTCAATCCCTGGGTCCCCCGGTCCAGGACAGCAGGACAAAAGACAAAGAGACTGAAGTGCTCATGTGATATTAGATATGAGTGAAATGGGGGTGGTTCTTCTTGGCCTGCAGTGGGATAGACAGACACACTTCTGTGCCCAAAAAACTTCTCTCTCTCTCTCTCTCTCTCTCTCTCTCTCTCTCTCTCTCTCTCACACACACACACACACACACACACACACACACACACACACACACACACACACACACACACACACACACACACACACCAACGGCCATAATGAAAGGGGGCTTGGTTGAGTAGCATGGCTCAGGGTTGCTAGAGGCTAGATATCTCCAGGCCAGCCCACCCTTCAAGGGGACCCCCCAGCTACAGGCCAGATCATTTGTCTGGGGGATTATCTATAGACTGCTAACATTACCCTCAGACCTCTACATAGCCATATGGACTCTGGGCATGAGAAGCCCCACCCAGCAGGGGACAGCCCTCTTCCCACCCAGCCATAGTCCAAAGCTTTTTTAGGCCCTTGGGGAACTCTGGGATTTCCCCGCCTCCCTGCCCACCATGAGAGGGAGCACAGTGGATGGAGTGGGGCACTCCATGCTGGACACTATGGAGGTGACAAAATGCTTGGAACACCCAGGCCAGGGAGGCTGCCTGCTGTGTTTGAGTCCCAGCTCTGACCTCACAAAGTGTCCAACAATTTGGCTTTGGTTTTCCTGTCTCTAAAATGGCAACAGCAACCACGTGGGCATCATTAAGATCAAAGTATCTCACGGGGTAAGGCTCAATGACTCAGAGAGCCCCCAGGCTCTGCTGCAGCCAGGCGGGTGTCAGTAAATAAACACAGCACACATGGGAAACGTGTGACCATGGGGTAGAGAAATCACTGGGCAGGCACAGTGAGGAATTATTACCAGGGACTCAGCAGGCTCTGTACCTGGAAGGCAGTGAGTGAGCTTTGTGAGCCACACTTCCGTGTGCAAGCCTTGAACGGATCAAGTTGGTATCTGGCACTTTTGTGAATCTGCTAAACAAGGAATTAACAGTATAGTATACAGTCCCTCATTCCCAGGTGGATTTGGGGTGAGGAAAGGGACTCCCACAAACCTTAGTTCAGGTCTCTCTTTTTAAAAATTACATTTATTTATTTACTTAATAACTTACTGTATGTAGGTATGCACTCCAGTTCACAGGCCATGACACACATGTGTGGAGGTCAGAGGACAACTTGTGGGAGTTTCCATCATGTGGGTCTGGGGATCAAACTCAGGTCCTTCCTCAGCCTTAATGACAAGCACCTTTACCCACTGACCCTTCTTGTCAGTCCAGTTCAAGTCTCTTATGGGCTGTGTAGCCTTGGGCAACTCCTGTTCCCTCTCTGGGCATCAGTTCCTTCTATAAGGTCTAAAGTTCATACCTGGAGGCGTGGGGTGGGAGGATGGGGGGAATCAGTACAGCTAGGACTTAAAGACAAAGGCCCCAGGGAAGGGACACCCCATCAGGGTGGGGCAGAGGCCAGCGAAGGCCAGTGGGCCCGGAGCCAGCTGCTGCAGAGCAATGAAAATCTCTTAACCACACAGCATTGTTAACGGCTCCCAAATCCTGTTGTACCACAGGCTTAGGAAGGCTTAAACTGTTAAATGCATAAACTTCCTCAATAAATGGGGCCTCTCTCGCCAGATCCCGGCCCCGGCCAGATGAAAAGGCAGTGGGCCGGAGGGAAGGGAATGTCTCCAGCAGTTTATGAGCCTACTGGAGTGTGGTGGAGGCAGCCTGGCCCAAACCTGTCACCCCGGTACTGTCTGGGTCAGGGGCGGCCGGCATAAGGTCGAAAGGATGACAGAACATGGCTCCAGAGACGGCCAACCTGAGCAAGGAAAACCTCTCATAGCAATGTCACCCTGGACAGCTGCAAAAACTTCTCGCAACCCACAGGGAGGTGGGGGGGGGGGGAGTGATCCGTGAGAGACACCACTGGTGCGGAAGAAATGAGATGTGGGAGGTCATGAGATCATAGCTCTGAGACTGTCGCCTACATGGGGTCCCATGGTGGCCTTGTCTCTGCTTCTGAATCCGATGGGAAGTTTAAGAAGGGGTCCAGACAGGAGAGAGACACTGGGCAAGTGTGGGTACTGCTGGATAAAGTAGCTTCTCTGTCTGTAGGCTAAACAGGGGTGGGGGGCACTTTCTCTGAGGTCTCTTGGCCACCTGGAGTGCTTTCCCCCACCCCTGGGACCAATTCCACCCACCACTCTCTGGAGAGAAAGCAAGGGTCCTGCATGACCCACGTGGTCTCCTCCACTGGGCAGGGATGGAGGGAGCCCCCACCCCCCAACCCCGTGCTTCTGGCTGCTCTTCTTCTTCACAAGTCCCACATCCTAATCCTGAGTTCTTTAGTCCTAACCCTCATCACTCAGACCAGGGGCTCCTGGGTAATGGGGGTGGGGCAGGGCAGGTTTCACACCTCTATTTCCCTGGTTAGGAAGCCGAGTTCTTTCCCTTCATACTCCGCTGGCTCTCTCCACAGCCAGGGAGATGGCATAGATCTCAGTTATAAAAGGGGAGTCTGGGGGAGAGGGACACGGCCCAAGCATGAGGACCTAAGTCAGGACACCCAGCACTCATGGAAAAAGCCAGGCAAGGTGGTGGCAAGTGCCTGTACTCATCATGCTGGGGAGGTGAAGACATGAAGATCCCTGGGGCTTGCTTTCCAGTCTAGCCGATCATGGAGAGACACTGGCTCAGAAACTAAGGTAGAGAACAGGTGAAGACATCATTGATCTCTGGTCTCCATGTTTGCACAAGTGTGCATGAGCACCAGGACAGACACAGAGACAGGGACGCATGCACGCACGCATATACCCTACACGTACTCTACAAAAAGAAGCTGGTGTTCAGGGAGTGTAGGATGGTGGATGAACTGGTGAACCAGAGGGTGGACCGGAAAGGGAAGTGGAGGAACTTGTGCAGTCTCTAAGAGTGAGGGCCTGAACAGCTTTCGAGCACTGGCCAGGATCCCTACCTCTGCTCATCTGTCCAGGCCCTCCCCACTCACTCCCTAAAGGCTGGGCTGTGTGGTCCTGGTTTGTGCTGAGCCTGGAGGTCTACTGGGGTCACCCATGACCCTACCCTCCTTCCCCCAGCAGGATGTCTCCTCTCCCACTAGCATTCCAACCCCACCCCATTTCCCCAGCCAACGAGTGCTTGGGGCTACTGCCTCCCTCCTACGCACCCCTAGACTGACCAGGCCCCACCTCCAGACTCTCTCCAGACACATTTGGGCCACTGGTCAGTCTCCAAGGGAAGGGCTGGAGTTGAGAGCAGATTTGGAAGGAAACCATCCCAAGGGCCCAGAGAGGAACCCTGCTCCTCGCCCCACCTCTTCCCTCCCTTTGCTAGAGAAGCAGTGGATTCTGGGAGTAAAACAGAAAACAAAGCCCCATCCTAACAGCCCTGCTGGTAAGCATGCCCACAGGCCGGCAGAGCAGCAATGCCAAGAGGGGGCCAGGGCCAAGCTCCACCAGGTCACCTGCAATGAGTATCCAAAGCTCTAAGAAGAGTCCATGCCCAGGAACTTTCTAGCTCCATGCCGGTAGCAGCTCCTAAACAAATCCAGGCAACAGGGCTTGGGAAAGTTCACCCAGCTCAAGTCCAAGGTATGCATGCAGCCAGCCCCGCCCCTCCACAGGAACCTTATGGGATATTAGTACACTTGGAACTGCTCATTGGTACCTCAGAATTCCACCTGCACGTAATGTGTCTGGAAAGGGACAGGAATGTGATGTCAACAAACCCATGGGCTGGGGTGTGGCCAGTGGTAGAGCGATCTTAGAGGCTGAGGGCCCTGGGTTCTACTCTCCCCACCGTGGAACACTCTGATTAGTTTGAGAAGAAGTTCTTTTCTCTTTAAAAAGATCCGTGAGGGCTAGGTGTGGTGGCAAAAGCCTGTAATCCCAGCATTCTGGAGGTGGAAACAAGAGGATCAGGGGTTCAAAGTCACCCTCAACTAACTACCCAACAAATTTGAGGTCAACCTAAGACTTTGTCTCAAAACCTCAAAACAACTAGATAATTAAATTAAATATTAATGGTATGAGTTTGGTGGCATATACCTGTAATATTAACACCCTAGAGGCTGAAGTAGGATGATTGTGAGTTTGAGGCTAGCCTGGGCTATGTATATTTACAATGTGTACATACCTGTCCATATGTCTGGAAGGCTCTCCTCCAGTCTGTTAGCAAGGGCCCTCCCTAGTGATAGATCATGGGAAAATTTAATTTTCTCCTCTTTGTTTATCAATAATTTCTAAGATCCTACAAATAACCTCAAGTGCTTCTGTGATAAAGCAGAAAGTTATTGTTTCCTCAAAATTAAAAACTCATCAGGAAAAAATATCAACACACACCCAAGACAACGTTTATAAAAAGTCCCTAGTTACATAGATCCTCAAATTGCTGAGCACTGTCTCTACACCACAGCAGCCCTTCTGTGAGCCAGCTTTGCAGGAGGGAAAACAGATCAGGGGCTTGCCTAAGGTCACCCAGGTAGCAGGAGGTTTGAAAGAAGGGCCTCTAAAGCCCAGGTCTAGGAGAGGATAGGGTCTGGAAGGCGTAGGGCTGGGCAGGGTGTGAGGCAGGGAGACCATGGGCAAAACCTCACTACTAATCAGGAGTCCTGGCTGGAGCCAGCCAATCAGCATCCTCACAGGCAGGTAGCCACCTTGCTTATCACAGAGTCTGCCAGAGATCTACTGTCCATGGAAGAGAGGAGGACAAGGCTCCCAAAGGCAGCTAGGCTAGAAATCCAATTGGGAAAGAGGCTGAGGTGGGGAAGGGGAAGCAATGGGAAACAAGGCAATCCAGAGAAACCCAAGGCAGGGCACTTTATAATCAAAGAGCTGGACCCACAGCTTTGGGTGGGAACCACAGAAAACACCTGCAGCCTCAGCAGATATGCTAGGGACCCCCAGGGTGGAATCCCAGGGGAGGGGAGGAGTTAAGGGCTTTTGTGAAGAGGTCTCCGCCTGATAGATGTATGTAGCAGGGGGCCCACATCTAGCACTCAACAAATCAGGAAGAGACAACATCTGAGGTGTGTCTAACCTGAGGCCCACAGACCACATGTGCCCCAGGATAGCTGTGATTGTGGCTGAACACAAAATAATAAATTTATTTAACCATCACACAATCTTTTGAGGGTCTTTTTAAATTAACTTAATTGCACAGTTTAACTTTGTAGATGGCAATAGTGTGTCACCATGTTAAAAGGCTGGACACACCAGCCCCCCAGCCTGCAAAGGCATTAAGAGAACTAAACCATGCTCTGGCCTCTAGCCCATCTGGCAGAGCAATCTATCACCCTGTTTTATTTATTTATTTGGGGGCTTTATTCACATAGTCACCTCCACTCTCTCCTCCCAGCCACTCACTACTTCCTCAAGCCAATGCCAGCATCACTTCCTCCTGGAAGTCCTCTGAGATCCTGGGGGCAGAAAGGATGCCTTCCTCTCAGTGGCTCAAGGTACCCTCCTGGGTAGAGGTCATCTCAGGCAGGACTACACTCTGCACAATGCTCCTCTGTGAAACTCGCTCTGTAGACCAGACTGGCCTCAAACACACAGAGATCTGCCTGCCTCTGCCTCTTGAGTGCTAGAATCTGAGATGTGCACACCCCCCATGATCAGTGCTGGATTCCCAGATGTGCCCCCCCCCCCATGATCAGTGCTGGAATCCCAGATGTGCCCATGATCAGTGCTGGAATCCCAGATGTGCCCATGATCACTGCTGGAATCCCAGATGTGCCCAGATCACTGCTGGAATCCCAGCTATGTCCCCCATGATCAGTGCTGGAATTCCAGCTGTGTCCCCCATGATCACTGCTGGAATCCCAGCTATGTCCCCCATGATCAGTGCTGGAATCCCATCTGTGCCCCCCATGATCAGTGTTGGAATCCCAGATGTGCCCATGATCAGTGCTGGATTCCCAGGTGTGCCCCTCATGATCAGTGCTGGAATCCCAGGTGTGCCCCTCATGATCAGTGCTGGGAACCCAAGCCAGGACTTAGTGCACACTAAGTACCCTACCAACTGAGCCTCATCCCCAGCCCCCAATCACTGCCATCGAGGTTTCTCTGGTATCCTCAATTTGGGATGGTCTTCCTGGGTCCTCTAGGGAAGACCTCCAGCAGCTCAAATGACATCTTTTCCAAGAAGCCTTCCTTCTGGGAGGCAGGGACTTTGTGGATCAATGCCATCATCTGGGATCTCCTCTGCCCTCATTCCAGACTGTGGCTAGTTTATCTATTCATTAACCTCTCCCTTGTCTCTTTTCCCATCTACCTATGTAGACTAAGCCCTGGAAAGAAGTGGCAGGGGTCTAAACACGGTTGTGATCTGTGTGGCTCACTTCTGCACATGACCCACAGGAAACACTCAACCCACCTCTGTTTGCTGAGGGGCTATATGGTACCCTGAGGGCATGCAATGCCTGATGGTAGAATGGTGGGCTTCCCCCCTATGCTCTGCATATAAGAGGCTCCAGAGAAAGTGGGTCAAAGTGAACCCATTTATCCTTTAGTTTTACAAGTCACTACACAGAGCATTAGATTCCCTCTGTAAGGTACCATCTACACACTGGGGCAGTGATGAACCCACCTACTGCCTACCTGCCAGGGACAGCATCCAGCCTTATCCCTTCAAATCAATATTAGGAAAAAAAGGGGAGAGTTCTCCCCCCATCAGATCATGTTTGGCTGACTGGAGGATCTTTTCTGATCCCTCCCATCCTTAGGTTGGAGCTCTTGGGGTAGAGGCAAGGCTAGGTTTGTGCTCATCTCCTCAGCCTTCAGCAGCACCAGTATGCTCTGGTCAAGCTGTGCTAGCCCTACTTGTCTGAGCTAATAGTCTCAGGACAGCATCATCCAGGCTGCTCGCCTCAGAGCCACGTGCCCAGGCCTGGGGAGAGACTGGAGCCATATCTAGACACCTGTGTTCTCAACAATTTGCCAGTGGTTTCTGGTCCACAAGAAAAGCCAACAACCCTTAAAGTCAAGAATGAGGGAACACTGGTTCCTCACTCCAACGTGAGCCACTGTGCTATCCCTACAACACTGCTGCAGTTGGGTGCCTTGCCCAGGCTACACAGCAGTTAGGCGCCTGTGACTGTTAGCCATACCCCGGTTGGCCCCTAGGCTGTGCTAGGCCAGGACTGGGTCTTGGGTGTCCTGTTGGTTCCGAGTAGAAAGCAGCCAGGGCTGGGTTGGACACACCCTCATCTGCACTTTCACTTGAAAGGAAAGCTATGACTTTGACCTTGATCCCAGGAACCTGCCTTTGGCCACATGCTCTATTTTTTCTTTTCTTTTCTTTTCTTTTCTTTTCTTTTCTTTTTCTTTTCTTTTCTTTTCTCTTCTCTTCTTTTCTTTTCCTTTCTCTTCTTCTGAGACAAGGTCTCTCTAAATAGCCATGGCTGTCCTAGACATTACTATGTAGACTAAGCTGGCAATGAACTCACAGAGATCTGCCTACCTCTGCCTCCTGAGTGCTGCTGGGATTAAAGTCATGGGCCACCATGCCTAGCTGGCCATGTGCCCTAATATGAGCCTGTTCCAGGCCTTCAAAACCTGGGTTTCTGTAACCATCCTTTGGACTATAGGCTGATTTCAAGGACTCACTTTGAATGGATATGGCAAAGATGATGGGATGTTACTTCTAAGACTGAGTCATAAAGATGCTGACCTTGGGGGCAGCAACACGGCTGTTGATAAAGTGCTTGCCCTGAAACCATGAAGATCAGAGTTCAATCCCCAGAACCTGTAAAAATGTAAAAATTCTGGGCTTGGTGGTGCAAACTTGTAATCCTAGTGCAGAAGGGTAGAGACAGGAGAATCCCTGGGGCTCACTGGCTGAACAGTCTAACTTAATTCGCCAGCTCCAGGCCAGTGGGAGATCCTGTCTTAAAGGAAGTGGATGTTTCTGAGGATAATACATGAAGTTATCCTCTGGCCTAGGCACTCATGCAATCGGTGTACACACACACACACACACACACACACACACACACACACACACACAAGCTTTGTCTTGGGTCCTCTCTCTAGGTATGCAGGTGAGACACTGGGTGAAAACCTCAAGAGGGATCAAGGAAGAAGACCCCTCTCTGGGTAGTTCAGGATGACACTGAAGCCCTAGATGGCGGCAGCCAGAGGCTACACCTGGACCACTTCTGTCCCTCAGAAACTATTTGGTGATCACCACTACCTGTAACCTACTAAGAGCAGCAAGAGATAAATGAAGATATTTCCTTGGCTGCACATCTTCAGATGACAGTTCCTCCCATATGGCCCCTGGACCCTTCAGTCCTGGCTAGACCAGCCAATCTTGTGACGGGCACAGTTGATTCATGTTCTTAGGCCTTTATCCATGTAGATCCATCCTTCGGAAGTTCTGGGTCCCCTAACCAACACATCTCTCTTTTCAGACTCAGCTCAGATGTCACTGCCTCTGAGACACCTCCTGCCATTGCCAGTACCCTCCTGTACCCAGCTGTGCAGCAGAATAAGCTGTTTCAATGAAACCAAGTGCTGGGCTTCTGTATGCAGCCTTTGTTCATAAAAGATCTGTTCCCTCCGAGAACTGTGAGCCCCAGAGGGTAGGGCTGAAGCTGCATTCCCCCTGTATCACCTGAGGCTCAGCTCAAGGACTGATACAACACAGGCTCTGGGAGAGTTTGATGAACGAATAAACAACCATCGTGAGCAGTTGGTTTCTGCTTTGCAGATTCTGTATCCCTCCCCCATCTCTGCTGTCATCTTCCAAGGCTGCATTCTTTCCAAAGATGTAAAACCAAAACCTGTGGGCTCAGGATATAGCTCTGTGGCAGAGGGCTTGCCTAGCACACCTGAGACCCTGGCTCAACTTTAGTACCTTAAAAATAAACAAATACAAACACAATAAAAAATAGTACAACAGGGGGCTGGAGAGATGACTGGAGAGTTCCCAGCACCCACATGGCTGTTTGTAACTCTAACTCTAATTCTAGAGGATCTGATGCCCCCTTCTGGCCTCTGTGGACACTAGGCATACATGCAGTCCACAGATAAAGACATGCAGGCAAAACACCCATACACATAATGAAAAACAACTGCAACAGAATATGTTGCCTTCCACAAAAAACTGGTCCTTCCCCCCAACTTCCCCATTTCTTTTCCTGGGAAGAGGAAGTTTCCAGGTAACCTTGACCCCTTCCTTTGACAGGTCTTTATCTCTCTTCACTGTCTTGAAGAAGCACATACCAGGTACAGCCTTTGTCCCCTAGCACAGTGACATCCCAGCACATACAGCAACCATCTCTGAGACTGCTATTTCTGCCTCTCTAACAAACCTTGCCTCCATCCTACCCACCCCTTCAGGAGCAAGACAACACGACCTAGCTAGGCACGGTGGCACGCGCCTTTAATCCTAGCACTTGGGAGGCAGAGGCAGGTGGATCTCTGAGTTCGAGGCCAGCCTGGTTTACACAGAGAAACCCTGTCTCTAAACAAAAAAAGGGAGGGGGGCAGTGCCTACCGACATCAAGAGGCTGGAGAAGATGCTTAGAAAGGGTATATTTCATCAGAGGCTCCTATTTCCATTCCCAGGAAAACATTCTCTAACTTTACACAGTCTAAACTCTCAGCCTGGCATTTGGGACATCCCAGCACCCCAACCCAACATCATATTCCAGTGGGAAATACAAAAGGAAATGACACAGTAGGCTCCAGTCCCCTGTATAACAACCACTGAGCACAGCTCAGCCAACTTTGCACACACCATCACATTTAGTGGACTACCTGTGTCAGAATCAACGATAAGTATTCTATATGTCTTAAGTTCTTGACTCTCCACACCACCCTATGAAAGATGTCTTTGCACTTGGCCAAGGTCATAGGGCTAATAAGGGGCAGGTTTTAACCGCCTTTGCAGCTTTCTTGCCAACCTTTGGTACTTCCCGCCACCTTCTTATGCTTGCAAATCACCTTCAGGAGTCTTTGTCTTATGTAAGCATCGCCCATACTGCTGTTCATGACCATGCTTCCCTAGGTGAAATAGCCACTCCCAGTGGTTCCAAAGATGGGCTTTGGAGCCATATTCCCTGAGTGAGATTCTCATATCTCCTGATAATGTGTGACCTTCCTGAGCCTCAGTTTCCTTCTCAGAAAACAGTACTTTCCCTCCACTATTTCATGTGAGTTATATCCTAGACATGTTTAACACGCGGCAAAAACAGTTCACAGTGAGGCCTGGTTGGCCAGTGTTTGTCCCCATCTCTGAACTGCAAGTGACCATGGACATACTCTGGCCTTACAGCAGAGCTGTAAGGTGTGGGCTGTTCCAGGTAGTCACATCATGACCTGTTTGCAGCCTACCACACTCTCCCCCCCTTCCATCCATTATGGTGATGACAATATTCTAAACAGTGGCTCCTCCATCACTCAGCATCTCAAACTGACCCATCATGGCCATGTAGCATGGAGGAGAAATAAGCATTATTGTCTGGGCCTATACAGACCCAGAACAAGTTCAGTGGATGCTAACATCTAACAGTCATTCATCAGGACATACTCCTTTTCTTAAACACAAAACCCATCACTTCCACAAATGAACAAGGAAAAAGTACCATTTACCATCCTAAGTAATCACACTATAATTAAAACAAGGTCCCTGCATCCTCTTACTCCTCAGGGCATCTGTATACCTGTTCTATGAACACAAATCATTGTCCAGGAATTGATAGCTAAGGGAGCTTGGAAAGCCAGCCACAGAAAGCCTTGGTGTTACCCCAGTCCTCCACCCTTGCCAGTCAGAGCCAAATCTATCTATCACCATGCCCTCTGCAGGGCCCTGCCCCACTGCCCCTTACCTCTGCAGACGGTGCCATTCTCCACAGCTTCGAAGCCTGCCTTGCACATGCAGCGACCGATGGGTACCAGCCATTCACCATCCCCATTACAGTAAAGTTTGATGGGCACATCCACTTCTTCAGCATTGGGGATGCAGCTGCCCCGAGCAGCCACCAGTGAAGTGCTCTCAGCCCCCGATAATGTCTCCTGGAAGATGGCACCATTCTGGATGACTCTGGGGCACTTTCGGTAGAATACACGCACAGCAATGAGGGACATACAGCCACCGTAGTCCTGGAAGGCCAGGTAGAAGCCGTTGCGGGACACGGGACCAAAGCTCCGCACCTCAGTGTTGATTTTCATGACACGGCCACCCAGGTCCACCTGGGAGAAGCTCTCATCGGCCGCGATGGTGTCTACCTTGATCCATGGATTCTCCATCCAGTTGGGGAAGGTCTTGGTGGCTAAGTCAAAGTCAGCCTCATAGTAGTAGAGGTTGAAGGTCTCCTTGCAGGAGCCGGGCACGCTGGGAATGCTGCTGCAGTCACGCACTGAGAACTTCATCTCCACGTGGATGCGGTGGGCGCCACGGCGCCGGATGAATTTGGTCCGCAGCCAGTTGTTCTGGCTTGACTCAAAGACATTGCACACCTGGTATGTGCGGATAGTGTTCATGTTCTCATCGTAGCCGCTCACCTCTTCCCACTGCGAGTGAAACACTAGTCAGATGGGGAAAGTGGCGCTCAGCCACAGCACAAACACCATCTGAAGGGGGGGGAGGGGGCGAACATGGATTCTGTTTGGGGGAAAACTCTCCAGTCTGATGATGGAGAGACGTTTCCATCTGATGGTGGAGTCACAGCCTTGACCTTAGAGAATTCCCTAGTCTATGAGTGCCACGGCAATCTGATGGTTAGAGGTGCATACCCTCCTCTTGGTATTTATCCCCTAGTTCTCATGGGACATGTGGCTCTGTCAGGAGTTCACTAATCTGACAAAGGACCAGAGACCTCGGGCTCAGGAGGGTCCAGCTGGCAGGGACTTGGAAGGGGTCTGCAAGGAAAGAGAACTTTCTGATACAAGGAGGCAACTTCATGCACGGGGTGGGGGGGTGGGGTGTGGGTGGGTGAGAGACACTGGGAGGACAGGGGGCGGGACGCTACTTGTTTTGTGGAGGAGGCAGAGTCTCTGCCCCTTCGAGAGCTCCCTGTCAGTGAGCAAGATGCTGTCTTTGACCTCTGGAGACTCCCAATCTGATGGAGGAGGATGGCCCATACACCTACTGGTCGAGGATGACAGGGAAGCCAGGGTCCTTCCCCAGGACAGCAGCTTCCCTCAGGGGCTTGCACCAGCTGAGCTCTCCTCTGGGAACTGATGCCTCCTGGTACCTGGAAAGAGCTAACTGGCCCTGCTGTCAAGAGAAGGTGCTCAGATACCTCCCTTCCTGAGCTATAATTAACCAAAAAGACCCTCTAAGTCTCCATGCTGTGGGGGCTGGATTGCCTATGAGCAGACAGGAAGAGTGTGAGACCAGGTCACTTCTGCAGACTCAGGCTGAGATCATCCCCATGGCTGGGCCTCTGTTCAATTCTGTACCTCTCTCAAGTACCCTTTGTTAATTTGTTTCCCCAGTGGTGCTGAGGATAGAACGTGGGCCTTGCGCATGCTCCACAAGCACTCTGCCACTGTATGTTCCCAGCTCCCAAACACCCTGAAACATCCAGGCCGGTTTCAGCACCTGTTCACAGCTTCCTGTGTTTGCATTCACTGACTCTCCCTGGGGACAAGGAACACTTAGCCTCCTGGTTCTCCCCAGTGGATTGGAATGCTGACCGAGGGCAGGTTCCTACTCTTCCGCTGTGCCCCCCCCCACCCCGTGGGGCTGGTCCCCCACCCATGCCAGGCCTGAGGCTAGTGCCTTCACAGTGTCTTTCTTTGTCGTGATTCTCACATACAGCACGTGAGCTCCATTTTGCAGAGGAGGGAGATGAGACCAAACAGGTGAGACCATTTGACTCAAGTCACAGAGTCTTGGTCCTGTTCCCAGGCTTGTCCATATTGCCTCGGAATAAGCACTGTTCACATGTTGCATGATCTTGGGCAATTCCTCTCCACTCTCTGGGCCTTGATTTCCCCATTTGCTAAATGGGACCATGGGGATGGCGGATGATCATGGAGATGTCAGTGTGTAGGACTTGGAGGGAGTTACATGCTGTGAAAGGTGCATGTACATTGGAAAGCCGGAGTCAGAGCTTGCTGGCCCAGCCTCTACCTCAATGGCGACTCTGAAGCTCCCTACATCACATTTAATTTTTTTTTTTTTTTCCTTTTGGTGGCACCATGTGACAAAGTCAGCCCCTTGTTACAACCGCTGCTCTTCCTCAGAACTTAATTAGAGCACTTAATTAGAACGCTCTGCCTTTCTCCCCTCTCTCTAATTAACATGCGGAGGCCCTGCAGCCCAAACACCCCAAATAATTGCGTCCGGGGGCCCTGCAGCCCAGCCTGGCCTCATTACTGGCAGGGTGGGGCCGTGGGCCCAGCAGTTTTCGCAGATGGAAAATTGGTGACAAGAAAGAGCCACAGAAAGAAGCCTGACCCTGGGGCCCTGCCTATTGAGAGCGAGGCCTGAGGGGGGTGGGTATGGATCCCTAGGGCTGCAGCTGAGTCCCCTTGGAAGACTGGAGTGGGAAGGGGGGATGGGCTGTACAGTCCAGGGCCTCCCCAGAGGAAAATGAATACTGAAACCGGTGGTGGAGGTGGTGGTGGCGGTGGTGGTGGTGATGATGATGATAGCTGCTCTCTATTGGGAGCCAGCCCATGATAACCTCTGTGTCATGCTCTGAGGGAAACCTTCGGTAGCAGTGGGCAAGACCACTGTTTCACAGGTAAAGAAACCAGAGTCAGAAACGCAAAGAGGCTACGCACGGCCTCAGCTGACAGGTGGAATTGGGGCAATGCTAGGGAGAGACAGGAAGGCCCATCTTTCTCTCAGGATACTGGGGGCAGACATGGGCTCAGACCCTATCCAAGGGATGTGATAAGAACTCAAGGACGGGCTGGGGATGTAGCTCAACTGCCAGAGTGCTTGCCTAGCATACACACCACCCTGGGTTCCATCCCTCACACTGAATGGAACTGATTATGATGGTGCACACCTGTAATCACAACATCCAGGAAGTAGCGGCAGGAAGAGCAGAAGGTCAATGTTATCCTTAGTTACACAGCTAGTTTGCAGCTAGCCTGCGACACATGAGACCCTTTCTCAAAACAAACATAAAAGAACCCAGGGATGTACACTCAGGGGATCCTTTTACTATGGAGATTCGGAGTTGGGGTGGTGAGGAGTTGGTCCCTGATACAAACCTGAGCCCCAGGTGGGGTACAGCTCAGTGGTAGAATACTTGTATGAGGGCCTGGGTCTGATCCCCAAGCACCAAAAACTGAACCACAGTCAAACAACCCTGAACCCCTTCATTAGAAGCTGTCAGCTCCTGGCAGGTGGCTATATCTCTGAGTTTCTGGATTGGAGATGGCATGTAAAAGGTCCCTGGTGTGGTCTTTGGCCCAGAACAGAATCATATACTTCCCTCTCCTGAAACGGGCACCGTGTGAGTACCTACGTTTCAGCCTCCCCTGGGGAATTCTACAGGATAAAGGCCAAAGTGTCCACATGTTGTCATGGGAACGGGTACTCAATCAAGGGTGGGTGGGATGGGGAGGGTGAGATGTGAGAGGCTCGGTCCTTAAGAGAGGAAAGGGGCTGGGGTGTGAGGGGATGTTTGAGGCATCAGTAGACTCTGAGGCATGCTGGGAGCCAGCCAAGCAGGGTTTGAGGGACCAGAACTCACCCCTGATGGGGGATGCACCATCCAGCCCAGCTCAGCCGTCGCCGTGGTAGAATCCATCAATGTTTCTGTGGGAAGAGCAAAGAGTCACCACCCGCCCCACTTCCCAGTGCTGGCAGTTACTCTGCTGACCCTGGGGTCCCACCCTTCCAGGTTCTTCCTTACAGCCTTTCCTCCAGTCCTCCAGACAACTTGTCCTATAAATCTGGCCTTGTTGCTTCACATCCCCCTTATTCCAAAAGCCTAGCCGACTGTTAGAGTCCATTTTTCTGTTACACCCCTCTCTCTGTGGTCATCCCCATCCTCCAGCTAACTAACTACATCTCACTATCTTGCCCCTCCTTTCCTGGTGGAGGGTCTTGGGGGGGGTTGTTTGTTTTTTTTCTACTTAGAGTTTCTCTGTGTAGCCCTGGTTGTCCTGGAACTCGCTCTGTAGACCAGGCTGGCCTCGAACTCAAGAGATTACCTGCCTCTACCACCCAAGTGCTAGGATTAAAAGTATGAGCCACCACCACATGGGCTGATGGAGGATCTTAATCTAGGATTCTCTCTTAGGTGTTCCAGAGGATCCACCACCAATTCCTCAAAATTTTACATCAAAATTCAAGAATGTATTTGCTTTTCAGTTTGTATCAAATTCTCAGACGCTGGAAGGACAGCCTTGGAGGAGGTCCCTCTTCAGCCTCTGGGGACCCAGCATGTGCCTTACTGGCCTCAGGACAGGTACCCTCCCTCTTCTCCAGGAACCAGGAGTCATCCCTTATATCATGTCTCATCCTGGAGTCCCTCCTCCAGTGTTTAGCCAACTCTACCCCAGGATGGAGCCCTAAAGAGGGGAGTTAAGAGCAGACTTCAGAGTGTGCTTGCCACTTGCTCTAGGGTCCCAGAGACTCGAACCAGTGTCAGAACCAGTAGCTGATGAGGGAAAAGCCACATGGCTTAAAGTGAAGGAGATCCACGGGCCCTTGCAGATCAGAGTCAGTATCCTTCCCTTCTAGTCCTTTCCTACCAAGGGCTGTCAAAACTGAACTGAACTGTCACATCTTGAATGGATTTACACAGATGCTTTCAAGCATTCATTCAACAAACACACCTCAACGTCCGTCTGTTATATGCCAGGCACTGGCCTGGGTACTGCAAGAGAGAAAACAACGACTCAGCAGCAGGAGGCCAGTGAGATGGCTGCCTCAGCAGGTAAAGGCGCTTGGTAAAAGACTGGAGTTCAATCTCTAGAACCCACATAAAGGGGGAAACAGAGAGGAGCCATGGCCACAAAATTGCCCTCTAACATGCCCATAGGGGCATGGATTAGCCCCATCATGCATGTGCATATATACACACATACTAATAATAAATATTTATTTATTTAAAAAAACACCCTACTATGGAGCAGTTCATAAACTGGAGATGGAGATGAGTATGAATATAAATGACTATGCGGGAATTGGCAGAGAGATATAGAGACACTCACAGCTCCTCGACACCTACGATAGGAGACATACTACCCTACTCCAACATTGGGCCCAGTTCAGGCATCATTATTCAGTACCACCATTACGTGTCCATCTCTGTATCCCATGCAGGCATCACTAATCAATCTCTACACTCTGTGGCCGCTAATCACTTCCTCCATAGAGTTCCAGGAAATGAAAAACAGACCATTTGAGGTGCTTGCCTGCTCTTGCCTAGTAGCCTCATTTTGGGAAGAGGGCATCTGGAGCAGTGGGAGACTGTTCAAGAGCTGGTGAAGGAGTGGGACACACAGGTGTCTTGCCTCCTACCATCTACATCTCCAGGCACTTGACACAACTAGTCATTTGGTCTGTGCTAGATGCACCAGGGCCAGGAGAGTGTCCAGGCTGCAGAGAAGGTCCAAATGGGAGGTCATGAAGGTGTGAACTATGGCAGGGCGGTGGCAATAGAGGGTGGGAAAAGGGAGGAGTGTCTGGGCGGAGGTGACCCCAGCCAGACCTCTGGGCTAACAAGAGAGGCTTCAGAAGAGCCTCATGACCGCCTGGGGCTCGAGTTTGTGGTCACTGTGTCCTCTTGCGCTTGAGAGGGGGCCATGGGGGGGAGGGTGCCAGGGACAGTGGGAGCCAGTGCCAAGGGCATCCTTTTGATGGCAAATTGGGGGGAAGTTCCATTGTGTAGCTCTGGAGCTGAAAGAAGGTTCCTTTTCACACTCGAATGCTACCGATTCTTCTTCCTGGAGAGAACAAGGGCTGAACTTTTAACCTGTTTTCTCTTATGGGACTCAGCCAGAGACGCGCCAAGCTGGGCTCTCAGCCTGGGCCCTGCAAGCAGCTGCTGGGGGCAGGGAGAGGGGAGCCTCTCCTGGGACAGAGTGGGGTCGGATGGGAGGCCAGCCCGCCAAGCAGGTGGCCCCACCCCTTGGCTAGATTCCTGGGCTGACCCCCAAGGAAAACGTACTAGAAGATTCTACTACTTAGAGGAGGAGGGGCTGGAAGTGACGATGGAAACTCGGACCCAGGGGGTATGAAGGACACTCCACGAGGCACACTGTAAAAGTCAGGGCTTCACTGTGGCTCCCCAGAAGCCCTGGACACTGTCCTCCTCCCATCCCACTGGCCAAGTGGGATGGGAAACTGCTAGAAGAATAAAGAGGGCGGCCGCTTTCCAGGAAAGAACCAAACGGGAGTGGAAGGTGCAGACAGGACACAGCGGAGCCCTGACCCTGCTCTTCCTCACCTGGCCTGGCCTTACTTAAACCAGCTTTCTGGAAACTGTGACCCCTTGGGCTTTGGCTAGAGGGGGCACAGGGCTGTTCTCCCCGAAACCCACCTTGGCCTTTTAATTCTAACACCCCTTTCTACCCTTTTCCTCTGCAAAGGGAAGTGAGCGGGGCAGGGACCTTGACTTCTTGTTTAGTTTTTTTGTGTGACAGGAACTCACCGTGGCTGAATTAGAACTCAGTACAGGACCGGTAAGAAGATTCAGTTGGGAAAAGCACTTGCCACCAAGCCTGATGATCTGATTTGGAGCCCCAGGACCCACTCGATAGAAAGAGAAAACTGACTCCCACAAGTTGTCCTCTGACTCTCATATATGTACCATGGCACGTGTGTATGTGTGTATGTATATCACATGCACACTACATAAAAAATTTTAATGTATTATCAGAGAGAGAGGGAGGGAGGGAGGGAGAAAGGAAGGAAGGAAGGAAGGAAGGAAGGAAGGAAGGAAGGAAGGAAGGAAGGACTCACTATGTCATGCAGGCTGGCCTAGAATTTACAGCAATCCTTTTGCCTCTGACTACTGAGTACCAGTGATACAGGTATATAATACCATGCTTGGCTGAAACCTCAATTTTAACACAGGTTTCCTCTTGTGCTGACTAGCCTTGAAATTTTGTGTGTGCTCTCTCTCTCTCTCTCTCTCTCTCTCTCTCTCTCTCTCTCTCTCTCACCCCTCCCTCCTTCCCTCCTTCCCTCCCTCCCCCTCTCTCCCCTCTCTTTCTGAACCCAGGGCTTTGCACATACTAGGCAAGCATTCTACCACTAAGCTATATTCCTAGCCTTTTTCTGTATTTTAAAAAGTTTTGCGATAGTTTCCCAGGCTGGCCTTGAACTTGAAATCCTCCTGCCTTGGGTTCCTGAGGAGCTGAGATTATCAGCATGTGGAACCAAACCCTATTAAACTTGAGTCTTTCAAAGCTCCATTTTCCTTACCTGAATTCCTTCTGGGTATGGACAGGGGGTAAGCACGAGGGGAATGTGTCAGCCAGAGCCCATACACCATAGGCCCTCAAGGACTAAGCGCTGAATGTTGCCTTGGGTGTAGCATGGGGTTCCCAGGCCCATGCAGAGCCATGCACACTCACCACTCATGAGCCGGCCTCTTAGATAAAACACAGGGGAGTCCAGAGGCCTCCAGAGCAGTCTGCCTAACTTTCCTGCTCGCAGAGATGCCAAGGCTTGCCAACATCTCACAAGCATCAGACCTCACTGGACGGCCACAACCTCCAAGGAGCCCTTCCTGCTCCATCTGAGGCTGCTTCCCTGAGGCATCCCAGCTTCCTTTGTTCTACTCAAACCTGTCAGAGAAGTCAGGTTCCATACCCTGGAAACCCGGAAATCATAGTTCTTGCCTCAGGCAACTGGGTGGGCTCAGGAAAACAACCCTAAATTCTTTCCCCAGCACTTCCTCTCATAGCACCCCAGACAGCTCTCTGATCCCAAAATCTGCAAAAGGAGAGCAAGCTGAAGTTCGCTGAGACTCCATTAAGACCCAGAAGCCAGGCAGGGTCATGAGCACGCCTTAATCCCAGCATTTGGGCGGAAGATCCGGAGTTCAAGGTCATCCTCACCTACATAATGAGTTCCAGGCTGGCCTGAGCTACTAGAGACCCCGTTGCTTTCAAAACAACAGGCATGGGAGATTGCTCAGTGGTTAGGGTACTTGCCTAACCTTGTGTAAAACCTTGAATTTAATCCCGGGGACCCACACAGTGGAAGAAGACAGCCAGTCCCCAAAAGGTGCCCCCTGGCACACACATGCGGGTGATGGCACACACATGCGGGTGATGGCACACACATGCGGGTGATGGCACACACATGCGGGTGATGGCACACACACTCTCTCACATACAAGACAAATAAATGCAATGAAAAAAACATTGAAAAAAAAATAGCCAAAAGCTCACTCCTATCTGCACAATGCCAAGAGGTACACAATATGTTACCATTTCAGAAATAGGAAAACCGAGGCCAGCAAAGACTTAGGAACTTGCAGGTGGCCCAGCTATCCCATGGATGAGCTGCACTGGAGGAGCACAGGCTATGTGGCACAGTCTTACCCACAACTCCTCACGTGCACTGCTCCTTCTGAGCCTCTCCTCTCTACATGGCCTTCACCTGCCCCAGTGACAGCCGAGTCAGGTCACCTCCGAGCAAAGCCCTAGTGAGCCCACTCACCCCACAGTTCTGCAGCTCAGGGTGTCGAGAGGACCCAGGACGCAAGGAGTCCTTTCCTTGTTTACCACCACCTCATCAGCCTGTACATCCCCAAAGGGTGAGAGCCCCGTGCCCAGGACCCAGGATGGGCTCGGCATGTGGGACATCCCCTCACCCCACCTGCTGGAGTCCGCACCATCAGCCTTGCAAGTTGGAACCTGTCACGTAGACAGGACATTGGCCTTCCCACCTCCAACCCGAGCACGGATTGCTATGATTCATTTACTTTTTTCTTTCCAATTGATTTTTTTTCTTAAGTGCATTTTAAAGAGGAAAAAATACCTCATTATTACAAATGGAAAATCAGTATCATTGGCCTTAGAAGAAGGAAACTAAATATGAGAACTACGATTGCCAACATCCGTCTATGGGTCACCTAACACAACCTCACTACGCACACTGGGGACCACTGGGTTCCATCGGTCTACCTCACCCTCATGTGCTCCGTGATAATGGCAATCCCTCATGCAGGGAAACTGCTGTCACTAGGTACAGATAATTAATCACCATGTGGACGTGACAAGGACCGTAGCTCAGAATGTGTGAGGTAGGTTTGGGAGGATGGGGGGGTGGGGAATGCCAGGTTGTGGGGATGGCTTCCTGGAGGAAGAGAAGCGTGATGGGAGGCTTGAGAGCCAGTTAGGAGAGAGCCAGCCAATTCTGTGTGGGCTGGGGTGGTGGTTCAGTTTGCTTTCCATTGCTGTGATAAAGCAATGTCCAAGACCAACCTTGTGTGCTGTGGAACGATCTTTTTGTACACTGTGAAGATGGGTCTTTGCCAAGGCGCCTTCTGATTAGTTTAATAAAAGAGCCGACTGGCCAATAGCTAGGCAGGTAGAGGTTAAGGACTTGCAGGCAGAAGGAGTGGGGTAGGAGCAGAGTCACCAGTCAGCAGCAGACTAAGCAGGAGATGGACATGCCATGCTGAAAAAGGTACTGCCACGTGGTAGAGCACAGATAAGAAATATGGGTTAATTTAAGATATAAGAGCTTGTAATAACAAGCCTAAGCTATCAGCTAAGCATTTATAATTAATAATAAGTGGTGTTGGTGCACACTTTTAATCCTAGCACCTGGGAGGCAGAGTCAGGCAGATCTCTGTGAGTTGGAGGACAGCCTGGTCTACAGAGGGAGATCCAGGATAGGCACCAAAGCTACACAGAGAAACCCTGTCTCAAAAACAACAACAAAAAAGTCTCTGTGGTTATTTGTGAAACCATAATGAAAACTCAGTGGAAAAAAGGTTTTATTTGGCTTACAGGTTACAGTCTATCACCAAGAGAAGCCAAGTAAGAACTCAAGGCAGGAACCTAGAGGCAGGAACTAAGTATGAACATGGAGAAATGCTACTTACTGACTTGGCTAGCTAGCTTTCTCATATAGCCCAGGGAAGGCACTGTCCACAGTAGGCTGGGCCCTCCCACATCAATCAGCAATCAAGAAAATGCCCCCCAGACATGACTACAGTCCAATCTGATGGAGGAATTCCTTAACTAAGATTCTCTCTTCCCAGGGATGGCTAGGTTCGTGTCACGTTGACAAAAACTATGACAGTGGACCAGGTGGAGGGACACCAGAGGCAGAGGCCAAGGAGGGGAGGAGGAACTTGGCTCATGGGAGTTGGTGGAGGTGGAGCCAGCTGGGCGACCCTGGTGGGAGAGACTCTCTGAGGTCTGGGCCTGGGTTGGAGCAGCGCTGCTTGCTAAAGGGCAGCAGCTTGCCAAGCCCCTGCACTGCACCATGCCCAGCAGCCAACATCCTCAGCAGCCTTGCTGGTGTCACCTGCTCAGCTCCTGTTTGACACAGCTGTCCCTCTGCCCCCGCATCTCCTGGTAACCAGGAAGACCAGTTACCAGGCCTGGACCGAGGGAAGGGCCATTAAAAACCAAAGGACATCAACCAAGCCCCCCAAATGGAGTGCTGAAGAATGTCAGGCCACACAAATTCTCAGCCACCAGGCAAAAACTGGAACCAGAGTGTGTTTCCTCTGGAGAAAACAAAGTTTGGGCCACGGGAGTGGCTTTGGCCCCAGCCCTGCTGTACCGCACCCCCTCTGCTTCCTGGAGACAGTACAGAAGAAAGCAATCAGGAGGCCCTGATTGCACAGGCTGGGGAGGCCCGCCGGCCCCTCCGGCTACGTGTGAATGAGCAGTATGCATTTCAGAAATATTTGAGCTAAAAGGGGAGACACACTGAAGTCGTTAGCATCAGGCCGACGGGAGGTGGCTGCACGGGGGCCCTGCTCACAGGCTGGGGTAGATGTATGCCCCCTGCTCCTCAACCCACCTCGTCAGCTCTACCCAAGCCCATGTTAGGCTGGAATTCTCTAGGGCCACATACACTGTTCATCTGCACTAACATGTGTAAGTCCCAAGGACATGAGGAGGGAGCGTTTGTTAGGCACTGACAGTATATTAAAGGCTGGCCAAGTGTTTTAGTGCCATTTCAGGCTCCTGACAGCTTACCCTACTTTTACAGATGTGGAAGCTGATGTCAGAGATGAGAAAACAAGCACAATAGGATGTGTGGGTACACTTCTGTACATCTCAACATCTGTGTTATTTCTAAGATGCCAGGGCTGTAGCCACAAAAATGAGACAACACAGAACAAGAAAAATCACTAATGCATGTGCATGGCCGGCGTGTGTGTGTGTGTGTGTGTGTGTGTGTGTGTGTGTGTGTGTGTGTGTCTGGTGTACATTCTCTCCATCTGAGTGGGCAGGAGGGGGGAGGAAGCCCAGATGGCCCAGATAGATCCTTGGCTCCAGCACTTTCTAGTGTGACTGCAAGGAAGTGGTCTCTCCTCTCTGGACCTCCTTTTCCACATCTGTAAAATGGACCATTGTAGCTTTAGTGATGTGGTGTCTCCTGAAGTCCTCATTGTTTAAACTCACTATGTAGCCCTGTGTTCTGACCCTTCTGTCTCCACCTCCCAAGGGCTGGAACTGCAGACAAGGGTCATCATACCTAGTTTTATGTGGTGCTAAGGATTGAAACCAGGAGTTGGTGTATGCGAGGCAAGCACTCCCACTGAAGCCACATCCTCAGCTCTTTTGGAGTCCTCATTCTGAGTGAGGGTGATGTCTGCCACTTCACTATGGTCCCAGCACTGACAGCCTGGCACTGGTGGGTACACTGAATCTGAACAGGGCAACTAGGTGACCAAACAAAAGCCCACATCCTGTCACCGACCCCAACACCCCACAGTGTCCCACAGACACTCACCTGGTCATAAACACACCCCACGGCCCTGCCATTCAGGTTAGCTAGTTATCCCACAGGCCATCTTTTCCACTCGCAAGGGTCCAGTTACCCTGCTTGCAGAAGACACTACTCAGAGACTTGATGACTTGACTTTTCCAGAATGTTCTCCCTGGAATGCGTGGCCCTTCCTGCTCTGTTAGCTTGGCTCCTTCTTCTTCTTCCTGGCAGCTGTCCTGGGCTGCTCCCCCTCTGGCTGGGGTAGGAGCGGAGTCACAGTCATTCAGTGAACATTGATTCCTTCAGCCTGCGCCAAGGTCTTCGATGCAGAGACCGACCCACGGGTCCCTGCCTCAAAGAGCACCCAGACTCGTGCCCGACAGATGAACTCACGGCAGAGAGAAGCAGCGGGAGTGGTTGGTCAGGCTGGAAAACTGGGTCACACGTGGGAAAATCAGCTCTGGATACAGAATCAGGAAAGACATCTCAGAGGAAGAAGCAACTGGGCTGGGTGGAGAGGGCTCAGCACAACGGAGTCACAGGTGGGACAGCCCTGGGCCATTCTAGATACCGGTAAAATAGACGCCCAGCTTGCAGTGGGCTCGCGGCTACACAGCGCTGCAGGGGAAGCCATGTATGAAGAAGCTGGAATGTAACGGGCCTTGGATGCAGGCCTGAGGACTTGGGATCTTATCCATAGTCACCAGGGAGCCATGAAGGATGCCTGGAGAGGGTAGTCATAGGGCCTGTCCTGAGAACCACTAGGTAATAGACCAACCCTGATATAGGAAAGGAAGTCAGAGTCGGGATCCAGCTGTGGCAGGGGCTTGAGGCTGAAGATGAGAGGTCACCTGGTAGCTGTACCCAAGGGCCTTTGCTCCAGCTCCTCACAGCCCAGGCAGTCAGCCAGCCTACCAGGGTCCCCATGCGACATGCACTGCCTGCCCTGTGCCCTGCCCACAGTTCCTGCTGTACCTGCCTGCATTGATGTGGCTGAGGTGACTTGAATCTAGGCCTGGATGGCATTCTATAGCCTGGTGAGGAGCCGGGCATAGGCATCAGTAGCTGGAAGCCAGAGTACTATTCCCATGGCCCAAATGAAGAATTCCAAGAGGATGCCAAGAACCACTCATGAGCTGGTCTCTTCTCTGAGCCTTGATTTTTCTCATCTATAAAATGGGGCCAAAGAAAACCTTGCTCTACATCCCTCCTGGCTTTGAGGAACTGAGGGTATGTTGGGTGCAAAGTCTGTTTGTTTTCAGACCTTCTTTTTGAGACAGGATCATGTTATGGGTCCCAGCCTGGCTGTGAACTTGATATAGATAGAGCTGGGTTATCTTCAAACAGGACCCTCTGGCTTCAGCCTCATGAGTGCTTTGCATTGAGTAACATGTAGAATCCACAGGAAAGTTGGCTAGCTAATGCCTGAGGAGGCCACCTCTAGCAGTTACTTCATTAGTATCCTCTCGCTGTTATCCCAGAGCAAACTTCTGGAGAAACCGAGGCACAGAGAGACCAAGGAAGGACTCCTACAAGGCTGACAAGAGGCAAGACAAAATTTGGCCTTTTGGGGTCCAATCCCAGAAGCCACCAGGCCACATAGCTTCAGAAATAGGATAGGGAATTATTCCCTCCATTAGAACCCTCAGTGCCAGGCTCTCACACACTCTGGAAGCTGGCACTGTCATCTCCCATGATAGAAATAAAAAGACTGAATCCAGAGAGTCCCAGAGACCCGTCTACTGTCACACGGCCAGAAAGAAGCAAAGCTGGGATCTGAACGCCCATCAGCCTGCCCAGCCTTCCAGAGACCTCTCCTCCTCTGTGTTGAGAGTGGGCGGGTTGTTGGCCAAGGAGAAGGCCAGTTGGGGGACGATGCTGGAGAAACCCTGAGCCAGCTCCTGGAAGGTTCTGATTTCCTAGTGTGAAACCTGCCAGCAGGCATCGCGCTGTTTTCCCCGGCTTTGCCGGCTTGGCCCTTGGGCTCAAGGAAAGGGGACCCCGCTAATGTAAAATCCGTATGTAGCACTCTGCACTCTTCCCTGTCACGCTGCTTCTGGCCCTTGCCTGCCTGGAGCATGCTTGTGTTTTCTCAGGCCCGGGTGAAGAGTCCCTGTGACGCCAGCTCCTGCACCATGTCCCCAGCCTGCCTGCCGCTGGCCTGGGCATCCGCCAGCGCCGGCTGCCCCAGCTGAAACCCAATCCGGCGGGCCAGCCAGGCTACTCACTAACAGCGGGCCGCATTGTGCAGCCCAAGCTTTGGGGGAGTTTGGATTCGCTGCTTAGGGACCCACTTAACCTCCGCCAAGGACAGGATGATGGATGGGGGTCTGGGACGGGGTTGCTGGGGGCGGGGTGGGCAGTAAATGAATACCAGGGCTTGCTGAGGAAGGGAAGGAAGGGAGGCAGGGACCGATGGCCTGGACATATTAAGAGTTCCTTTCGTTCCCACAACAGCCCCAGGGACGACTTTACTAGCCTGGTTTCATACAGGAAACTTAAACTCTGAGATGTCAGGTGACTTGTCCAGGATCACACAGCAAGTCAGAAACTAAATACCCAGCCTATGGCTTTGGAGCTTTCCCAGCACTTTGGCTTAAATGAATTCACACATTTAGATTATAAAATTTCAGCAGGGGGCATTACTGTGCACCTACTGTGAGCACCTGCTGTGAGCACCTACTGTGAGCACCTATTGAGTCCATTACTGCTCCACCTGGAGATCCTAAGGTGCCAGACTCCTTGAGGGAAAACTTCTAGTCTTCATGGCCATTTCAAGATCAAAGTATAGATGGCGTTACTTGGTAACTCCAGGCCTCAGCCATTTACATGAGGTAGTTACTAAATATTAAAATATTTTGTTGGGCCAGCAAAATGGCTGAGCAGGTAAAGGTGCTTGCCACCAAGCCTGACCACCTGATTTTGGTTCCCAGAACCTCACATGATGGAGGGAGAAAACTGACCCTTGCAAGTTGTGCGCGCGCGCACACACACACACACACACACACACACACACACACACACACACACACACTGTTAACACTCAGGAGGCAGAGGCAGGAAGATTTCTATGAGTTTGAGGCCAGCCTGGTCTACACAGAGTTCTAAGCCACCCAGAGCTACATAATGAGACCCTGTCTCAAAAACAAATCCAAAAGACAATGCAAACAAAAAGTAAAATGATTTTCACCTCCCCTCTGCCCCTCACCCTGGATACAGCTTCTACTTGCAGTGGGTCTAGAAGACCCCGTAGTTTCCCCTGAGATGACCCTAACCCTCCTCGCCTGTACAGAGCACTTAAACTTATGGTTTTCTATCCACTTCAAATGTCACCTCCACTGAGATGCCACCACTGACAAGCCAGAACGCAGGGCTCCCCTGATCATGGGGGTGTCACCCACCCTGAGACAGCTTTTTTCTTACTAGCCTCTCAAATGGACTGCAAGCCCCTGGCAGGCAGGGCTGAGGCTGGTGATGCTGCAGTCACCCCGCCTCACTGTGAAACCTGCCTTACCTCTCTACTCCATCATCCAGGCATCTGGGCAGCAGTGGTTTGTCCTGGGTCACACCACTCTCCTGGCCGCCTAGTGTCTTCTTCCAGCAGACACACTCACAGGCTATAAAGACAGCTGAAACACTGTACAGCTGAGGGGCTGGGTCCCAGGAATCCCACAGGCACCCATATCTCAGGTGCCAGAGTCCCTTCTATCCAATAGCAAAGCAGCTGCACAGAACCCATAAGTTCCTCCCAGGAACCTGCAGTCATCTCTACGTTTACAATATGGAAGACAATGCGAAGGCTGTTGAAACCATCATACCTCATTGTTGGGGAGCCAGAGCAAAGAAAACCGTCAGTATGTGATTAGTTTGGAGGTGATTTTTTTTTAACGGCAGGTCTCATGTAGCCCAGTCTGGCCTCTAACCCTACAGCTGAGGATGACCCGGAACGTCTGATCCTTCTGCCTCTACCTCCCAAAGGCTGGGATTAGAAGCATACACCACCACACTCCATTGTCTGCAGTGCTGGGGATGGAAGGCAGGCAGGCTGGGCTTTGTGCCTGCTAAGCAAGCACTCTACCAACTAAGCTGCATCCCTAGCCACCAGATACAAAGTTGTTTTAGAATGTTTCTGATACACAGTTGGTTGGATCCACAGATGTGGAGCTGTTAGATACAGAAAGTTGACTACGTAATTCAGAGTCCTTACTTTATGCCAACCACTGAACTGAACTGTCACACACGCTCAAAATGTCCTATGAGGTGGAATTAGTATTGTCCCCACTTGCCTATCCACCCACCAACACCCATCTGTCTATCATTCTGTTCACCCAATAGTCTACCGCCCATTCACCCGCCCACCTGCTCCTGTTGTAGTATCCAAGTGGGCATCCATCCCCATTACTGTCTTTTCCCACTCCTTCCTTCCTACAAAACAGCTTCAGAGAGGTTATGAAACCTACCTAACACCACACAGCTAGAAAGGCACAGAGTCCCAAGGCATACCAGTAACTCTTTATCCTCCGTGCTCTGTGGCCTCATGGCTGCCTCACTTAATATCTAACTGTCCTGCTGCATGCAGGCTTAATCGTGTAAGTCGCCTCAAATCCTCTAGATGTGAGCGGAGTGTAAATTACAAATCAATATGACACAGGCCACTGAGAAGTCCACGCCAGGCCTGTGAGGTTGAAGTCAATTAGCAAGCCTGCTGTAGGGCCTGCTGGAGCTGGGTCTATTTGCCTAATTGTCCCTGGTTTCCCCCAGTGAAGGGCAATTAACTCAAACCTCAGAACCGGGAGCACCCCTCTGCTTCTGGGCAATGCGTCGGGCATTTAGCCATGTCAGGATTTAGTTTCGATCATTCATTCACCAGTGACCCCCACACACATATCCATCTGTCTTTCCAATCATCTGATCCTTGCAGTCATGGAGAAAGTCCCCTAACTTCCACCCACCACCGGCACACGCATCCATTTACATGCTTGTCCACCCACCCATTCACTTTTCCAGCAGAGTACCCACCCACTCTCAAACGCATCCACTGAACCGCCCAGTCCAGGTAACCCTTTCTGAACACATTCTGCTGTCTTGACGTTCAACCGCCCACCTTCTCACTCCATTTACTCACCTACCCACACATTCAGCCTCTCACTTACTTTAGCCCTCTGCATCCATCTCTTCTCTTCCTTCTCTTTCTCTCCCCATTCATCTCTCTATTCTTCCATTCTCATCATTCATTTACACACCCACACATCTACTTTCCACTCCTTCTATCCAGCCAGCCTGCATTTGTTAAAAGCCTACTGTGTGCCAAGCCAGTATTAAGTACTGTAGGATAATAATAACGCCCCTCCCCCACAAAAAAACAGGCACCATCCTTCAAAAACCAGCTCATCTGGAGCAAACTCTAAACTCCTCATGGTTCTCATCCTCAATTTCTCTCAAGGGCCTTCCACGCTCCACCAGCCCATCCTTAGCCTCTGCCCCTTGCTCATACAGCCATCCGGTTCTGCTCTGCTGCCTTTCGGTCTGGCTTCTATCTGCCTCCAGATAGCCTGGTTCATGTAAGAACAGGACATGCCTGGGGCCTACCGCACCTCATGGAAGCCCCCCCCCACCTCCATCATGGCTCCCTGCTTCAGAGAGGACCCCAGGCCCATCCAAAGCATGGGTGCATTGATAAGATACCTCCAAGGGATCATTTCTATTCATGTGACCTTCACCCCTGACACCTGCTCTCTTGCCAATTGCTCCAGCGTGTCAGGTGGTGAGGCCCACCAGCTCTGCAAGATGTCCTGCATGCTAGTTATGTCTCATCACAAGGAGCCTCTGAGTCTCCATCACCAGTTACTGTTCATTTCCCACCAACATAGCAGTGATACTGGTCAGAGGGGGAAATGCCAGACACAGACTCAGGCCCACGAGCTCCTAGAACAAGGTGGTGGTGGTGGTGACATGGATGGCCACAAAGGGCTAATGATGGCAGAAAGGGCTTGGGAAGACTCTGGGCTTGAAATGAAGAGGGCTTTGAGTGACAGGACATGGGAGTAGGGGTCTCCCGCGCCAGCTGTGGGGAATAGACCACCCTGCTCTCAGCATCTCCATCACCATGGCTACTGTTTACTGAGCACTTACTATCTGTGGGCAACATGCAGCAATCACCTAAGCCTCTTCAAACCCCTCAAAGCCTATGTCATGGTCCTTATTTTACAGATAAGCAAACTGGGGCTCACTTAGTAGACTGAGATCCCCCTAGATTCGTAGTAAGTTGGTAAGGGAGATGGATTTTAGTTTCTGGGTTATGTGATCAGACCTCCTCTCACTGTTCCAAGGAACCTCTCCTGTGACAGTCTCAGGGGATGGTTAGAGCAGATGGGAGGGACTGGAAGGGTGGGTTCCAGGCCTGGGCACGGCAGCACAGAGCGTGGGAAGCAGGCATGGTCTGATCCAGAGGCAGGAGGCTGCTGCCAGGCAGAGGCAGTAAGGGGGGGGGGGGGATAAGGCTACCTCATCTGTCCACCCTATCTGTGGATACTTTTGTGGCCCCTGTGGGACTGTCAGAGGGGCGCATGAGAGGCCGTGACCCTGCCACTGTGGAGCGCTTTCCTCTCCTGGCTTCTGGTGGAGTCTGACAAAGGAAATGTCATGACTGTGCTGGAGACGCATTGCATGAAGGTAGAGGGGGCTCCCTGGGGGAGGCAGAGAATTTCGAGATGCTCTTCAAAGCTGCACCCTGCACTGGGGAACTAAAAAGCTGCTGACTGTAGGAAAACAGGTTTCCTTACCAGCCAACCAAGACCAGTGTGACATTCATGCCTCTCATAACGGCACTCTGGCCCAATCCCCAGGATGCCCCCCCCCCCCCCCCCCCCGCCAACACTGAAGCCCACTCGACTGTTCTGCTCAGCTATTCCCACCACTACCTTGCCTAGAAAGTTGGGGTTATTGCAGGAAAGCCATGTAAGCTGTCTCAAGTTTCATCTACACAGCAAGCCCCCTTCTGGCCTCCTCGTACCTGCCCATGCTGCTTACCCCACCTAGCATGTCCACCACTTCCCCCGGGAAAACTCTGAATCAGCCTTGAAGACTCAGCCCATTATGTCTTCCTCAGGAAGTCTTCCCTCACTGAACTAGACACCCCTCCTCCAGGTACTGGCTCTCCCTCCAACATCTGAAGTCACCTCCTGGACCCACATTTGGAGTGGGCCCAGGTTCATGCATGTGACCAGGAGACAAGCCTCTCCCAGACATGAGGAGAGCCATATCAGATGATGAGCAAGTGACCATGGGCTCAGCTGTTGAATGGGACAGGCCTGGCCCTCTGCCCTCATCTCTCAGCCCTACAACGAGGCGCCTCCTCACTAGGAATTCTGTAGTGGTGGCAGCAGGCAGCTGGCACTGGGGGTTGGGAGGGCATCACACCCACTGGCACTGGGAATTTCTGCTCTGATGGAGAAACTGGACCTAGAAACTCAAGGACCTCCTATGCCGGCATCCATCCCACTAGGACAGGAGCTTCTCTTGCAGGGCTAAGGTATATGGTGGGTAGTCCCCTCAGGCTGACGGGGAGCCTGACCCCTCCCCTTCCCACACAGGCTCATCTGGAACATGGGGTAGGAAATACCCATTCAGGGAAACCGCTGAGAAATTCTCAGCCTAAAGCCTGCACTGTGTCCATCACCTATAGTGTCCATCATCCTACCTCTCCTGGAGGCCGACAGAGCTGAGGACAGTAACTAGGGAGACCTCTGGGGTGGGCAGCAGGGCCAGGCTACTGCATGTGAACTCCAGGCCATGGAGTACCTACCTCCCTGGTGCCCTTCTGCGTACCTGCTAGATACCACAGAGGCTACTTTTCACAGATTCCCCATCAGAACAATGTAGTAACTGAGGCCCAGACAGGGATGGTGACGTGTCTGAGTTCTCCGGGGAGCTGGAGTGTGCTGGGATTCTGGGCATCACCCGGGGCTTCCTTCTTGCTGCCTCCTTCCACAGCTCAGAGTCCCCTGGGCCAGGCCTGGCAGGGAGTGTTAACTTGGCCTTATTTAAAGTTGCAATTATCTGTCCCATCTCCCGCTGGCTTTGCTCAGCTCTCCAGGGAGGCGGGAAGACCCTGATGGAGGATCCAGATTGGGAAGTTCCTAAGGAATCTCCCCGGGGCTGGTGAGGGAGGCTGAAAGTCTCCATACCTCTAAAGGCCTTTTTCCCTCTAAGTTCTGCTTCTGTCCTAGAACCCAGCCAGGTCTGCAGGACTTCCACAGGGTGACGGAGATGCCTTTTCAGTCCTACAGAAGTGAATGGGTCACAGCAGGCTGAGGTCTAAGGGGCTGTTAAGGTGCCCTGCAGGGAGCGCCCAGTGTGAACCCAGATGGAGAAGGATGAGCCCTCACAACGAGGTGGCAGGCGGAAAGTCAGGGCGATAAAGATGGAGGACTCTGAGAAGCTTGAAGAGAGCAGGGTAGATCAGAGAAAGGCCCAAGCTAAGGAAAGTGATGGTGACTGTGAGGCAGAGTTGGGATGCATGCTAGTGCCTCCTGGGGGACTTGGAAGGTACGGAGTGTGACTTAGCTACTGACAAAGGCCTCAGAAGCGGGTTGGGGAGATGGGTCAGTCTGTAAAGCACTTGCTGCCTGAGCACATGGTGGCAGGACTGGCGAGATTCAAATCTCTACCTGACTTGGCACAAACAGCCACTCAATCAAGGAAATTAGGTACTGTTGCCACTGCAGACGTAAGACCATCCTGTCTGGCCAAGGCAGAAAGAGGTCAAAGAGCTTTCTCGTCTGCGACAAAGGCTAACGGCACCCACATCCTAATCCTTGGAGTGTGAACATTACCTTAAATGGCAAAAAAGGGCTTTGCAGGAATTAAGGATCTTGAGACAGGAAGATGGCCCTGAATACCCAAGTGGGCCAGGTGTTATCGTGGGTGTTCTCGTGGAGGGGGCAGGAGGGAGGAGAGCAGAGGTGAGGAGGGCAGCGGGGGCCAGAGCTGCTGCAATAGATGGGAAGCTCAGCCCAGGAGAGCTACAGTGTCTAGAAGCACAAGCAGGTATCCCCCGCAGCTTTCGAAGGGATGGATGTGGCCCCCAACACCCACTTCGGGGAATCCTAGTTCCCTGACCTCTTGAGCTATGCGATGTTAATTTTGTGCTGCCGGGAGCCATTAAACGGAATCTATGGCGATTTGTTACAATGATGTCAGAATGAATGAACCATTCATGATAGACCAGTCAGTGCTGAGAGCCCACATACCACTCTCCATGGAGAAAACAAGCAAGGCCGTGGTGGACATGAGGTGCCTCTGGCCACTTTCTCTCTACACCATTTCTAACTATGTCCTAGGCACACATGGTGTCCAGTGGTAGGCCTGAGCTGGTGGCAGGTTGGATGTGAGTCCCGGGCCACAGTCACTGCTCTGGATGGTGGGATATCATGGCAGGTGGCTCTTCTGCCATGGGCCCAGTGTCAGCCACATACCAGGTCTCTGCAATAGAGGTCTTAGAGGCAAGAACTATTAACAGCCCATTCTACAGATGAGGAAATCAAGGTTCAGAGAGCTTCTCAGGGCTGTGCTCATTCCCAGGCTCTTGGCTTCTGGCTATTGTGGGCTGCTGGGTGGCTCTAGGGCCACTTTCTGCCCAGCACTCAGAGTCTGGAGGTAGGAGCCATGCCCTCTAATCTGCCTCACAGATTTATACAGTAACTGGGCAAGAAGCAAAGTGCCACAGAGAGCTGGCCACAAGGACAAGTGACACTTAGGGAGATGGGGATGCAGATCAGTTGGTAAGAGTGTTTGCCTATCATGCTCAAAGCCCTGGGTTCAATCCCCAGCACTGCGTAAGACAGGTACAGAGCTCTAAGGGGGAGGAAGCAGAAGGATTCGAAGTTCAAGGTCATTCTAGGCAACATTGTGGACCTGAGGCCAGCCTGGGACACACAGAATTCTGTCTCAGAACTCCTTCCCCTCCAAAAGAGAAAAGGGATGGCATTCCAGGGGTCATGGGGGAGCTCTCCTGGATGCTGCCCCTTCCTCCACACAGCAGCCGTGTGGCCAGTGCATGGGCTTCCATGATTCTGCCACCTGCTTCAGAGTCACCCTCACAAGGTGTTCAGGTCATGGATAGAAATGCTTACTGGGTCTCCCCTTGTCCTCTCTCAGTCCTATAGAGATGCCCCAATGTCATGGTGAACTAGAATACTGGGGTCACAAGAGGGGAAGAGCTTCTCTAGGTCCCTAAGCCAGGAAGCGACCCCACAGGCCCAGAAGGTTCCTGGCCTGCTTCGTTTCCAGTGATCAGGACATGAGGAGCCGGACATCCCAGCCAGGGTTTGCCTTGGAAAACCTCGTGACCTCCTCCAGAGCTGGGGCTCTGGGCATACCTGGGGACCTGATGTCCAGAGACTGCCCTGAGCCATGGCTCTGAGTCTACTTTCTCCTTTCTCAGTGGGGCCTCAAGGACCGGGCACTCCACCAGCCAAGAGCAGAGAAGCTGGGGTTAGGGTCTCAAGGGGTCCTTGGCTGGTGCCCTCAGGGCCACCGCCTGCAACCTAGCCCTTCCCACACACTCCCGGGAGACGGCCTCAGATGACTCCCGGCAGCATTGGTGCCAGGCTCAGGGAGGAGGAGGCAGGCTGGATGTCTCTGCCACAGCAGGCCTCAGCACTCGCGCGGAATCCCAATTGAGCTATTTTTAATGTGCTTCAATTTTCATTTTCTTTTATTGGAAAACACAGATGGTGACTTGCTGCCCCTCATACTGAGTGGTGCTGGCAGGAAGGGAGGCGTGCGGCACACATTCGGGCTCCCCTCCCAGTGCTGGGGAGCCAGAGCCAGCGCCAAGCTCTGCTGCTGCCTCCAGACTCAGTTTACCCATTTGTGAGGGTCTAAGCTGGTCTGGGAGATAATGCACACTGTATGCTGGCAGATGCAGGCATCCAAAGTCAGAGCTTGGTTGCCAGGGAAAGAGAAGTGGGTTGGCTGCGGGAGTCAGGAGGCACCTTACTCAATCCTCAAGTCAGGGTGGAGGGCTTCCTCCCATTTTCTAGATGAGAAAATGAAGGCTCATAGATTACAGATTGTATAGCCAAAGTCCAGTTCCTATACTCACTTCTCCAGGGTCTTTCCTGCCCTAGGCTCCCATGATGATGTATTCTCATGATTAAAAAAAGGCAATCGTGGACTAGGGGTTAGCTCAGTTAGTAAAGTCCTGACTGTGAATGCATGGGACCTGAGTTTGATCTCCAGAACCCACACACAACTACCCGGTTTTGCTTCCTCCATTTGTCCCAACTGTAACACCAATGGGTGATGGGTCACCATATGAAAGGACACTTTCAACTAGCATCCCAAGTCCTCACAAGACCAAAGTCACTAGAATCATGGGACCCAACTGGCAATCAGCAGCTGGGTTCTGTATTTTCAACAAGCCTTCTGGTGATGCTACAGCTGGCCTGGAGGAGCCAGCAGACCTGCTTCAGCTGCACCATTGACTCCAGGGGCAGAAGTTACCTCCAGGTTTCACTTGGCTGAGCTGTGTGGCTCTTGTGGGGTGCATTCATCTCTCTGAGCTTTGGACAAATTTGGACAAATGAGACACCCCCCCCCCCTCAGTCACGCAGGCTGTGAAGAGACTGAGATTAAAAGGCCAGGCAAGAGATACAGCCACCTTCCCAAGGCTGTCATTTTGAGTGTCCCAACACCACTGTGAGCAGGGTGGTGGGAGGGATTTTCAGAAGCTTTGGGTATAATCAGCTGACCCAACATCTGGGTCCATTTTCCCCAGCAATATGAACTCTATATGGCAAGTATCCCGCCTCCTATAGTTAGGATGACAGGAGGCAGATTTTGAGAAGTTTGGGCTCAAGGAACGCAAGGTGACGCTCCCCAGTGGCATGGTCAACTCTGGGGATGCGGAGCCCAGGTGGACAGGAATTACTTGTGTAGGCAGCCAGGAGTCTTCTGATGTCCCCTGCTCCTCACGCACCAATCTTCACTACCATGCCTGAACCTGACCACAGCCCAAGTCCACAGTCTACCTTGGTGGCCTAGCAAAGGCAACTGGGCTGCCTCCTTGCACCTACCTCACACCATACCCCAGGGTATAACTCATTCCTATTGCCCCAATCCCACCAAACTGTGGGAGTTGGGAGGGCAGGGTCGATGGTGAGCTGGGAATGTGGTCAGATGAGTCTTCTCAGCTGTAGATGGGTGTGCTGGGCTGTCATTCCCACCAGTTCTGAGGTTTGGTATCTACAAGTTAGAGGACCCAAGGTCTGGGCAGAGTGTAGCCCAAGTGGGGCTTGGGGATCATCCTTGGTCTTTTCACCCAATTCGGCTTTAAGGTCATATGGGCAGTGGGGCTATGGATAGAGTATGATTGTCATCAAGAAAGGTCAGCTGTTAATTGTCCCTCTTAAACATGAAAACTCCTTCTCAAATGGGGTGACACAGAACACACAGGGGGCAGAGGGGCGGGGGGATTTGGATGGAAGCAGCATTGAATCCTTAGTCCTACAGAGTCTTCTGGGGCAGAGCCATAGTGTGGGTCTGGCTGCAGGTTGAGCTCTAGGCACCATAATTCAGTTTGCAAAGCATGCCCCCTCATTGCCCCATGTTTTTCTTATAACTGTCCTACAACAGGGACACTTGCTCATCAGACCTTTACTGAGTGGTTGTCATTGCACCAAGCAGAGCAGGGTAGATGCTAAGGGAGATGGCATCAGGCCCTCCAGCAATGTGGATGAATTGGAAGAGAAGGAAGGGCCTACAACAGACAGATCACTGTTAAGTACAGTAAAGAGTACACTGTATCACACTGAGAGACACAGAGAAGGGTCACACACGCCTCAGTGTCACCATTTTTATAGATGAAGGAACTGTGGTTGTGTGAAGCCAAAGGTTTACTCCAGGCCCATGGTCATTAGCCCTGGCCTCCAAGTCTAGAGATTTCCAGAAAGCTTTGTGTCAGGTCAGAAGGTCAGCCAGGACAGAGCATGAACATAAATGTCCCAAGAAGAAATAGCAAGTGCAATGATGCTTGGAGACACAAGTGTCCATGATTCCATCCAATCATTTTCTGAGGTGTTCTTTGGTTAGCTAACTTATCCACCCACCCACCCACCCATCCACCCATCCACCCATCCACCCATCCACCTATCAATACATACATACATACATACAATCCTTTCATCCATCCATCCATCCATCCATCCATCCATCCATCTACCCATCCATCCATCCACCCATCCATCCATCCTTCCACCCATCCATCCACTCATTCCTCTACTCACCCATCAATCATCCATCTACCTTTCACCACTTATCCACTTATCTCTTTATCCATCTACTCACCATTCATCCATCCACTGACCCACCCACCCATCATCTATCTATCCACTTATCCATTCACTTATTCACCTATCCATTATCTGTCCATTCATTCATCTATGGATCCATCCATCCATTACCTACCCAGATCAGCTGGCTTCCTCCATGGTTACCAGACTGTATTCTAGAAGATGGGGATACAAATTGGTTTGACTAACTAGCTGGCTTCATTATAAAAGATTAATGCAAGCTCAAAAGTGGGCCCAGCTTGTCTCCCATCCACACGTCCCAGAGGAGGGAATTGAGGCTCAGAGGGACCACTTGGCCAATGCAAGGAAAGACCACGATGAGAGGTACACTGGGACTCGAGTCAGTGTTTCTCAGGCCCCAACAGGCAGCCCAAATCCTGCACTAGCTTCAGAGTCAGAGCTTGGGCTGCTATGAGGCATCATCCTGCTTGACAGGTGTCCTAAAGTTCAAGTGAGAGGCAAGTGCTATGAGAATGATGGCCAGTTTGGGCACAGCACTCACACAGGGTGGACCCGGATCCAAGGATGGCCTGGTGCCCTGCTGAGCTGCTATGGCCTTCCTGCTCAAATGCTTGCCAAGGACAGGGTCTTGGAACTCAGGCAGGGTGTTTCCAGACTCTCAGGAATAGGCTATATACTAGCTTTGGGGATTTTGTGCATGCGCGTGCGCACACACACTTGCACGCACACTCACACACAGACACACACACACACAGAGCTTTGGGGTGGGGTATAGCTTAGTGGTGGGGTACTTGCCTGGCACGCTTGAGGACCTGGGTTCCATCTCTAGCACTGTGTGACCCACTGTGTAAACTAGCTGTGTCTGTCCAAGTGCATCTGATGTCTGACATTAAAATAGCCACTGCCTGGATGGGGACACCAAAGCTCAGACAAAGGCAGAATCTGTCCTGAGTCCCCTGCAGAGTGTCAAAGGCCTTAGGTTTGCTCTTGGTCTCCCTTCTGAAATGTCCCTGCTCATCTGGTCAAATCTTACCACCTTCTGATGGCTGCCATCTTGGGGAGACCTTTTCTGACTTCCTAGCCACATGGGCTCAACCTGTTCCTGCAGCATTCAGGGAGCTCATCTGGGTGGGCCCTGAGGCTTCCGGCAGAGAGGGACCCCCAAGAACTCCAGAATGTCTCAAGAGAGCACTGAGTGCTCTTAGATCTCTAAAGCACACCCCCCTCCAACTGGCAAGGAGAAGCCCCTCCCCCAACATCACCTCTACCATCACTCTGAGTTTTAAAAAAGAAATTCCTAAGTGAAAACAAAATATGCTTATTATGTGATATTGAGACAATATAGAAGGGTCTACAGTAAAACGTCAAAGCCTTCTCTCTGGAGGTGGGCGCAATTAGCGATCATTTAGACATTTTACTACACATTAAATGTATTTTTAGAGGCATAAATGGGCATTTATTCCTTTGAAAGTCACAAATGGAATCACATTCCTACTGAAGTTCATACAGTTTGTAACTTGCTTCAAGTCATACACATCTGCCAACCCAGACACACAAGGTTCTGGAACATTCTACAGCCTCCTGCCTGTAGTTCTTATATGTGACCCTAATCTACTCACCTCTCAGAGCATCTACAAGGAGAAACTGAGGCCACAGGTGCTATCTGTGTTGGGCCTGGCTCTCAGGAACTATGGCTGGGATGTACAATGTGGAATCAGGGTCTGCATGTTCATGCTGTGGACTGGAGAATGTCCTTAGCTCTCCCCTTTCCCAGAAGGCCCATCTTACCCGCCAAGGCCCCATCCTTCCCTGGTCATGTCCCCCACACCTCATAAATCTGCAGGCAGACAGGTCTGCTCAGCTCAGCCAGGATGCCCCTTATATCCAAGATAGCAGCGCTGTACTGGCAGAGGGGGAACCCAGCATTTGGGCCCAGTGAGCATCTCAGCCCTGAGCCCTCACCTAGCTGGGCTTGACCAGGGTCCCAGGTCAGCCTAGCAGGGGACCCTGTGCCTCTCTCTTGGGAACCCTTCTTCCCAGGACAGCTGCCCAGCTGGGCTTCCTGCCTCCCCTGGGGGCCTTCCTAACGCCCATTCATTCTGAAACCGCAGCCGCACTGACCGTCCTGAACACCCCTTTTATCATGTCACTCCCTGACTGTGGCCTGCCAGTGGCTCCCCAGGGCCTGTGGGAGAGAGTGCAAACCTCTTCCCCCAGAATTCCTGAGCTGGCTGCAGCCCCTCTGGCCCCACAGCCCCCATTCCAGCCTCCCCGGGCTGTTTAGTCCAGCCATCCCATTTGGCTTGAGTCCCTGTTCTGAACATGCTGGGTGAAGATGTGGCTGTACCCTTCAAGGGTGTGGCCCTAGACTGTCACCAAGCTCTCAGACAAAGACCTCATCTTCTAGACTCCGAGGACTTCCTGAGAGGAGCCACAGAAGCTGTGGGCACAGCATTTAGCTACTTCCGAAGACCAAACACCTGTTTTCTTCCCGCTTTCTCCCTAAGCCTAATATTAGAAATCCCAGCGAACAAACAGGGCATGTGCCAGGCCCTGTGAGATTATTTATTCATCAACCTATTTAATGTAAGCATGCTTTTGAGAGAGGAGGACCTTCATGTCACACTACAGATGTGGAAATTGAGTCACAGTCAGGACTGAGCAAGGATTCAATCCAAGGTCTCCAGCTGCTCCTCGGAAGCACCTTCTCAAGAAACCCTCCTCCCGCCTCTGACACCAACAAAGCCCGTCCTGAGGCGAGACAGACAAAGCAGCAAGGTGAACAGGTCTTTCTGAGGCCATGGCTTCCCCTTCCTGGCCACAGCTTGACTGAAGACAGCTTCTGACCTGACTAATTTGAGCCCTTTCCTCTCTTATCTACAACTGTTTCCCTGAGCCAGGGAGATGGCCCAGCAAGAAAAGGCACTTGCTGCCAAGGCTGACGACTTGAGTTTAATCCCTGGGACCCACACAGCAGATGGAAAGAACTAACTCTCCCAGCCTAATGCACGTTGTAGCATGTGCATACCTGTACCCATCTATATAGTAAACCCATAAATGCAATCAAAACGATTTTCAAAGCATTTCCTGGTTGTTGTTAAAATTGGTAGAAGTAGAACTGGAGAGATAGCTTAGTTGGTAAAGTGCTTGCCTTGAAAATGCAAAGAACTGAGTTCAACCCTTAGAACCCATGTTAAAAAATCCAGACATAGTAGCCCAGGCTTGAAGTCCCAATACTGGGGAGGTGAAGACAGGCAGACTCTTGGGGCTCACTGGCCAGCCAACCTAGCCTGGTTGGTGAGCTCCAGGCCAGTAGGAGATCTTGTCTCAAAAAAAAAAAAAAAAAAAAAAAACCAAGGTAGATGGTACTAAGAAACAATGCCTTAGTAGTCTCTCCTCTGGCCTCCCCACACATCTGCACACATCTGCACGCACACACACCAATGGTTAAAAATGAGCATGGGGTACTCAGATCCACACAGTGGCCTATACCAATAAGCATCTCAGGCTAGTCCTTTCTCGGCTCAGGATCTGAGTTTTCTCTTAGGATAGTCTCAGACATGTAGTGGTACCTAGCACTTCACTCTTCTTTCCAGTTCTCCCCAGTCTCCCAAATTCTCAAACTGATACATCCATCCAGCTGCTGAAAGGCTAATAAATTTCTGGTGCTCACTTGGTCTTTAACAGACAGAGCACAAAGGCTGGGAAGCAGACACAGGGTCTTATTAGAACTGACTTTGGGGCTCCTCTAGTCTGCAGATACTATTGTTTCTAGGCCCTGGGCTTTTCAAGATGCCCAGAGCATGCTTGCAGCACATGGAACTCTGGGAGCAGCCTGGACAGAGAAGGCAATGCCTTCTAAAGTGCAGGCTCCATAGTCTGCACCAGGTTCCCATGAGTTTAGGCCTAAGCTCCCCGTGGCTGCCCTCCTCTGGGGTCCCCTTCCAGCCTCCCAGTCTCTCATTTGCACAGAGCCCAGCAGAGGCTGTGACTACAAGCTGGACCAGACGCAGGATACTGCTTTGCTGGACCAGACGCAGGGCACTGCTTTGCTGGACCAGACGCAAGGCACTGCTTTGCTGGACCAGACGCAGGGCACTGCTTTGCAGCCGTTGCGGTATTTATAGTCACAGTTACCTTCTGTTTGTGTCAAGAGACATCAGGGCTTTATTTACAGCATGTGGCCTTTTCTTCTTAACACACTGACTCTTTCACTCTAACAAATAGAAAAGTGAGTTATTTCTAGAATAGCAGCAAGAACATGGCCCAAGATGCTGAAGACTAAGAGAAGAGAACCAACAGGGAGCCACATGACAAAACGGTTTCAGAGCGCCCCCCGTGAGGCCTAACTCTGTTTGGCATGGGGGCACAGCTGGTATCTTAGTGGGCTGTCAGAGATTCCAGGCTGCAGTCTTTCCCTGGGAATGACACAAGAGGTCCAATGTCACGGTACCTGAAGCCAACCTCAGGGCCCAACATCAGCTCAAACTCAAGCACCTGGGGCCTGGGGTCAGGGAACAGGGTGGAGAGCAAGCGAAGAGTCTTTCCTCATCTCCCCATCCCACGCCCTTGGGTCTGAGGGGAAGACTTGGGGATGGGCCCCATCCTCACATCTGGAGCTCGTTACATTGGGGCTGGAGAGGCGTAGGATACAAATGGGTCCGGCAAGGGTTTAGATAAATACTGGATGATAGATCCGCACCAGGCTACGGAGGGGAAGTGCGGGATGTTCCCGGAAGACGCTTAACCTTGTCAAGCTCCCCGACAAACTGTCCCCAGGGGGGCGTCTACTCAGCAGCTCATCTTCTGCCTCTGCCCCACGCAAAGCAGTCCCCAGTGAAGCCTGGGGGTGGAGACACCCCCAATCTCAGGACTTCCAGCCTCCTCCTGAGGCCAGGCCCCAGCCTGGAAGGCACTCAACTCCCTTTTTGCACTACTCCAGGAAACCCTTCCTGACCACCCAGGCTGGTGCAGAGCCTGAGGGTGATTCACTTGCCAAAGCCATTCGGATGGGCCAGCAGGGGCTAGCAGAGAGCAGGTGTGTAGTGGCCATATGACCACTGTCAAGTGCCCACCACACAGCCACCTGGAAGGCAGCCTCATTGTACAGACAAGGGGTCTGAGTTCAGAGAGCTAAAGCCACTTGCCCAGAGTCACACAGCCAGTATTCTCTTTCAACACTGAGACACCTCAGCCATTAGGAGGGGGATGGTCAGAGATTAGCAGTTCATTGTTAAGTAGGAAGCAAAGTATGAGTGGGGATGCCACTAGGGTCAGGCCTCCTCGGGGGCTTGCTGCACAGTGCTTTCACTTCCTCCCATATCCCAGCAACACTGTGGTAATGAGGCTGTTTGCTTCTTTTTCTGTGTCCACAGGGACAAGGACCAAGGACCATGGACCTTACATGCAGACTACAGAGGGCGTTTCTACCATCACATTTAACATGCAGATTGCACAGAGCGTTTCTACCGTGACACCTAACGTGCAGACTGCAAGGGACATTTCTAAGGATGCTGATCGTGTATAGCCTCATGGTAGGCATCATGTGACATGAGGAAACCCAGGATGGGACACATGGGGCCTGCAAGCAGCCAGGGTCCATGTCCATTCTCACTGTCCCCTGGATGGAGTTCCTGACCAGGGCTCATTTTGCAAGAAGCCAGGTCTCGCTTTTTCTGCCGCTGAGCCTTGTAAATGACCTCCTGGGACCTCCAAGGTTCAGAAAGGAGAGCTGGCAGCTTCTATAACACAGAAATGGGCCCCTGTGGCAAGGTGACTTGGAGAGGAAGCCAAGCAAAAACATGGCCTGCCTGTGAGGCAGGCTCCCTTGGCCTCCATCATCCTTCCAGGCCCAGGGAACATAAGAACAGCTGAGCTCTGAGGGCCAGTCATCCTGAGAAGGGCTGATGGGGACCAGAACCTGGGTCTGAGTCTGGGTAAGCCCACATGTCCCGAGGCTGGGGCCACAGGAGCTCTGCAGCCACATGGTGGTGGGTGTGAGGAGCTGACTCAGCTTTGGGAGAGAAGGTGAGACACGGAAAGGGACTCAGCAGTGATGACCACTGTTTGGGCCTGTCTATCTCTGCCATGCCAGGAGCAGCTGGGATAAGGATCCTGTTGCCAGGACACTCCTGGACAGGTGAGCACACTCCACACTCCTACCAGCTACCTAGAGCACAGGAAGCAGACAGTGTGGGTGGTAGGGGAAGGCCACTCCTAGCTGCCCTGGTACTCACAGTGTTGTGCAAACTCTGTCCTGTCCCTTTCCCTCTCTGGGCTCCAAATGCCCTTTTCAGCCGAAGAGAGGCTCAGCTGGCTAACGCTCTTCTAACTTCAATGGTTGCTATTAGGCTTTGCGCCATATCTGTGGCATCACACGAACTAGGCTTTCCCTTCAAACTGACTCACCTATTTTTACTGAAATAAATTCATTAGTAAAGGAAAAATCAGGTTAGGACCGTAACAAGAATGCACTAATCCTTCTAACCAGAGGGAGTTTGGATTCTGGCGATGGCTGCCCGAGTTTATGATCCCTGCTCTGACACCACGCAACCTCAGGGGATTTACTCTGTTTCTCTGTGCCACGGCTTACGTACTCATCTGACAGCCAAGGCTATCAGGAGGGTGAAATGAAAGTGCCGTGTGTGTGTGTGTGTGTGTGTGTGTGTGTGTGTGGTGTGTCTTTGTGTGGGGGTGATGTGTGTGTATGTGGTGTGTGTGTGATGTATTTATATGTGTGTGTGTGTGTATGTGGTATGTGTATATGGTGTATGTGTGTATGGCGTATGTATATGTGTATTTATGTGGGGTGTATGTGTGTGTTTGCTACATAAAAATGCATCCACTGAACTGTGCATAACCCACTAAGAAGATACCCTGGCATTCGGGCTCCCTAGCGGAGTCTGCAGCAGGTCTGAGCTGGAGACTAGCTTTCTCCAATGAAAAGGAGATTAGGGGCTGTCAGAGAGGTGTTGGAGAGCGTTGGCAGGAAACAGACTTTCTCCATGAGTGAGTGTGAGTAATCGGCAGGTGTGGGGGACAGGGATGGGGACTTTCTCACCAGTGACTCAGCTTTATTCAATGTCACTTCCCTGTTCCCCTTGGCCCTCTCTGCACACCCCGACACCCTGGTAAACATAAACACAGCACGTCTGAAGTCTGGCTCCTTGACCCTGTACTCCAGGGAAGGAGAGAGCAAGCCAGTGGTACCCTGGCCTTCCCCTCCTCCTCACTCCCATCTTCCTCTTCGTCCTCCTAACTTCCAGCCCAGCTTGGCCTGGATTTTCCAGTCTGGCCCCTGTATGAACCTTCCTCCTGCTTGCTCACACAAGATCGCCACCTGGTAGAGTCTAGGGGTGCGGATTCTGAACCTTAAATTTCACTCATGCTCATGAGCCCTGTGATTTGGAGCTCATCATGGCCTGCTCTTGGCCTAAGAGGCTGTGGGGTGGCTCAAGGTTAGAGTACTAGCCAAGGGCTGAGTGCAGTGCACAGTGGCCGAGTGCAGGCCTGAGTGGGCACATCACACTCAGCAAATGATGGTCGCTGATGTTATAAGTAAAGCCTTAAAGTAAAGTCCCTCTGAATCAAATGTGCCAAGCGTGATCCTAACGACGGGCCTCTGGCCCCGGTCTCCAGCACAGATCTCAGACCCAAGGCCCAGTTGAACCTCGCAGTGCCTGGGGAGACCCCTGTGGATGGGAAGGGAAGGGAAAGCATGTCCTCTCCCCATTCTGGCCTGACACCTGACTCCCTCCTCTTTCCTTCACTGAGGAACCAGGACAGACAACTTTCACTGGGGACTGATGACGGCGTGTGGAATCTGAGACACCAGACCACTCAGAGGCCCCTGAGTTGACAGGGGTCCCTCAATTCTGAGTCCCTCAATTTACTTTGTTTTTTGGTCACTACTCTTGGTGTGCTCTGCCCTGGGCTCCTCAGTTGGAACAGAAGATTCTAGAAGAAATGCACACCTCAGTCTCTGTCCTCAGCTCCCCATTTTTCAGGGCCTGTAGTCAGCAAAGCACAAAGGGAGAGGAGAGACTCCATTTCTTCTCAAGGCAGGGAGGCACCGTTTACAGCCGGCGCTGGTGGCCACTCCAGAGATAAATGAAGAGGACTTAACAATTCATATTCGTTCATCAGGAAGAGCACACAGTGGTCCTTCCAGGGAAGGGAAGGAGAATGTTGTCGTCCCCCCCCCCCCCCCCCCCGCCATGTGAATCCTGGCTTCCCGGAAGTTGAGGAGAAAAGGGAAGCATGCCCAGAGGAGAACATAAAGCAGTAAGAACAGTGAAAACCGTACGGAGTTTCTGATCTGTTCTCGCATTGAAAGCCGTGTGGGGACACTTTTGTAACCTGCCGAAACTGGTAAAATTACTTGCTCCAGTTTTCAGTGAAACAGAAGAATAAATAATCTGTGGCAAGGCAGGATTCGAATGGGAAACTTCCGAGTTATTCTGGTCCGCACCCTTGACACTGGTCTCTGGGGCATGTGGCTTTTCATAGACTTGGTACAGAGAGGTGAAGCAACCTGGGCAAATGTGCACAGCTCCTCAGGGACAGCAAGGGGACCGCCCAACCCATTGTCCTCTTCCTTAGCAGACTGGCTCGGCCTCTCAGCCTCTCGGCACAACCTGACATGACAGGTTCCCAAGCTCATGCCACCCACCAGAGTAAGTAAACAAGTCCCTTCCAGGTGAGGAGACATGTCACTCATGAGGTCCCCTGGGGGGGCTGAGGGTGCTTGCCTGTTTTTCTACTGGCTGCCCCTGCTGACAGAGACCCAGATGACTTGGGGGTCTGGCAATGCGGGCTCACAACCACATGCCACACCACAGTGTTTTCTTGGCTTCCTTGGGTGGGTGAGTCACTTGGGATCTTCCACCCTGCCCCCTCTCCCCCTCCCCCACTGCTGTGTAAGACACTAGTGGCCAGGCTTTGGAGGTCATAAATTCTGGATTTGCCCTGTGAATTGACACAGAGTGGCTGACGTGACCTGGTCGCCAGACCTTGCCCAGTTTATTCTTGCAAGCCATTTCCCTACCTGGAACAACGTCCAGGATTAAGTGACCTAATCCAGGCGGGGTATTTAGCATACAGTTTTGGCTCAGGGACCAGAATGAGCATTGCAGCCCTTATGAATGCAGTCAACCTGGCCTAGACCTGCACTTGGTCCACAGGTTACTGACCAGGACTGGAAGACAAGAACTAGCCAAGCTCAGGCCCCAGCTTAGAGATGGGGGGGGGGGGGACAGCAAACAGGCTGTCTCTGGTATGCCTCCCACTTGCTGTGTGACCTTGGGCCAGCCAATCCCCCTCTCTGGGCCTTATGTAAAATAAGAGGCTTGACTGGGACTTGCTAGATCTGGAAATTGTTCCCTGCACCCCTTAATGTATTCAGAGCACCCTTGGGTGGGGAAGCAAGCAGGGTGTGTCCCAACTTCCTTCTATAAGGGAGCAAAGCAGGGCTGGGCAGGAGGAGAGGCTCACACCTGAGACTAAAGCTGCAGCAATCAGAATTCCTAATGAGAAGTGTGGATGTGCGGAAGTGGCCTGAGAGCTGGTCAAAGTCCTGACTCCTCCTTTCTCTGGAGGGAGGGGTCGCGGGGAAACTCTTGGCTGTTCTGACCCACTTCTGCAGAGCAGGCAAAGCCTTCCCTTGCAGGAGGTCTGGACTTGGAAGGGCTTCCCAATGGCCTGGGAGGCACGGGACACAGTGGGTGGTCACCCCAGGACATTTGGCTTTGCATTGCAAAAGGCTGACCCACGGCCTCCCTTCTCCCCCACAAAAAGCCAGGCTGGCTTCGGGATGATCCCAAGCAAAGCCACCCAGGGCTTCACCACACCCCTTCCCCTAGGCCTCCATCTCAGACTTCCTCTGTGCTTTCAACCACCAGAAGCATGCTCTCTTGCCCGGCCTCCATCAGAGCTGTCTCTCAACCTCAGTGCATGCCATCCCCACCCTGTGAGCCAATCCAGCTCTGGCCATCCTTCAGCATCCTGCCCTGAGCCACCTCTTCCAGGGAAGTCTCTGTCCCCTCCTAAAGTCACCATCCACAGCGCAGCTGTCCCAAATCTGTCAGGACCCTCTGGCCTGCCTCCATGCTCGGCAGGGGTGGGATAGGAGGGGGTGGGGATCACATGGGCCCAGAGCAGGTGCACAGTTATGTCTAGAGACCTTGCTGTGGCTAGAGTCCTTCCTCACACAGGCCACCAATGGGAGAGTGGAAGTCATGCAGAGACTGTCTCCTAATAGTACAATGGGGAGGCCAGGTTTGGAGACTGAAGCCTGTAATGCGATGGTTCTCAACCGGTGGGTCGTAGCTCCTTTCAAGGGGTCGCCCTAAGACCATCGGGAAGCACAGATATTTACATTATGATTCCTAACAAAATTACAGTTATGAAATAACAACGAAAATGATTTTATGGTTGGGGTCACCACAACATGAGGAACTGTAAAAAGGGCTGCAGCATTAGGAAGGCTGAGAACCACTGGTGTGATTATCAGTCACTTTGCAGGCTGAGGCTAGAAGATCCTGAGTTCAAGACCAGTCTGGGCAACTTAGTGAGGCCTGAGTCCAAGCAAAAGTTAAAAAGGAGGCTGGGTGGTGTAACTCCTACCTGATTCTCCAGGTCCTGAGCCAGCCAGGACATAGCACCAGGGGTCATCATGGGTGACAGAGGCCTCCTGTGTGCCAGACAGAAAACCGGGAGCTTTGGGACTGTCACTGCCTCAAGACTCCCAGGTTGTTCTATGAGAGCAGGGGTAACCCCTCTGCCTTACAAAAAAGAAAACTGAGGATCAGGGAGATCAAGTGCCTCTGCCTGGGCTCACTAGGGGTAAGGCGAGCTGGTCGCTGGTGTTGGAGGTCAGCGCAGGGCATCTCTGAGCCCAGGCCTCAGCAGAGATCAGTGTGCCACAGAGGCTGGCCTGCAACGGACTGCAGGAATGTCACTAATGTCACCAATAACCGCTGCAAGGGATGCTGAGGAAACCTAGCTCTTGGACCTCTCTGCCCACAAATGCAGCAGCAAGGGTGCCCAGACCAGACAATCCCACGCTGGCTCTCCTAATCTGGGCGGGACACAGGCACAACGCCTCTTCCCAGGCTTGCTCCCCCTACGTTCCTGCCTCATTCTGCTCTGGCACAAGGCCCACTCTGAATGCAGAACGGACTGTCTGTCTCCAGCCTGCCTCTCCTGGGCCTCCTCCTTCTTTAGCCAGTGACTCTAAATGCTTTCTGGGGCCAGCACAGCCCCCAGCTCTGAGGGCTAAACCAAGGATGGGGCTCTGGCCTGGCCTGGATCCTGTCTACCCATTCACGTTGGGTACAGTCTTCTCAATGAGCCTCAGTTTTCCCATCTGTGGGTACAGTGCTGATGTGTGCACAGGCCATGCCAAGTCAGGGCTTCCCCTGAACCACACTGGGTCCGGTTTCCTCACTCTGAAACAGGCAATCAGAGGCCCCGAGAGCTAGGTGTGCTCAGGCAGGTGACTACCCTTAAGGCAAGGCTGATGGGGAGGGCTCCTGGTGGGGGAAAAAGGAGCAGGTGGGGGTGGGGCAGTACCCTGACTTCCCAGCTTCTTGTGCATTCCAAACATGCCAACAGGACAGGCAGATGGCCTTAGCCTCCAGCCCAGGATAGCGGCTAAGTGCCTACTATGTGCCCAGAACATGTACAGACATCTGTGGAGGGACGCTTATCTCCAGAGGGGAGACAGGAGGCTCAGGATTTAGATAAGAGGGAGACTAGGGGGCGGGTGGGGGAGGGCAGCCAGGCTGTCCCAGCTCTGGGGAAGTGTCTTCAAACATTTATTTAGCAGGGTAATAAAATGGGGATGTCAGGGTAGGCAGACAGATCCCAGAGCAAGGCCCTCAGACAGGATCCAAGGACAGGTGTCTCCAGGGCCAGGTGACCCTATTGTTCACTTTCTGCTTCCTGCAGGGTCTGCCCAAGCACCATATTTGTTGGTCTAGCTGCTGCTGGCTTGGGAGAAAGGGGAGGGATTATCTTTAGGGATGGGATCTGCCTTCTACTACCACAGGGGAGCCCCAGGGGACAAAGTGTTGTCACTAACAGACAGCAGGGTACAGGAGCCAGGCCTCAGCCCCACCTCCACCAGAAGAGGCTTTGCCACCTAGGGACAGCCACACTCCCTGACATTGCTCCATGGGCCCCACAGGAGCGCCAGATTCACTTATCCTGGGAAAGGCCCTGCTCTGTTCTCCACACACTAATGAGAAAATGAGAGTGAAAGCTGAAGACACAGGCTGAGGCTACCCTCCTCGTGATCTGATGCTGTCACAACAGCGCTGGGCCGTGCTGGGCCGTGGGATTATGGGAAAAGGCAGCAAAGGCAGAGAGACACAGGGAGCCTAGGCAGAGACAAGGCAGGAAGCTGAGTTGAAGCTCATGCAGACAATGTCTGGGACCCAGGCTTGAGGCTGCAGTCACTAGTGGTTCTCACTTGGGCATGGCGCCCCCAGGGGACACTTAGAAATGTGCAGAGTGGTGTGATGTGGCTCAGTTGGTAGCATGCTTAAGGCCCAAGGTTTGATCCCCAACACCTCATAAAATGGATACAGTGGTGCATGCCTGTAGCCCCAACACTTGGAAGGTAGAGGCAGGAAAATGGGGAAGTTTAAAGTCATCCTCAGCTACATAGCTAGGGAGTTTGCAGCCTGGGCTACACAACACTCATTCTCATGTAAAGTTTGCTATAAGGACCAGAAAGTCCTACTCTTAGCCATTTTGGTCCTAGCCTAAGAGGGCTGTACGGAATCCCAGGGCCACAAACCTGCCATATATCTTAGGAAACATGGGGACACATCATGGGATGCACGGACATTCCAAGAGCCAGAGCCTAGAGTCCTTAACATGCAATGGGCAGCAAGTACATCCTCACAAAAACAGAACCATGCTGTTAATAGTAATTTTGCTTAAAGTGAGAGAGAGAGGCTGACACCTACCCCCTCCCCCACCTACACCCGAAGAAAGAATGATAGAGACTCCAAAGACCAGGCCTCTTACCTGGGGAGAGGGCCTACTGCTCTGGTTCCATGGAAAACTGTCTCAGGGTCACTAGGGGCCATAAACCAAGTACAAGTAAGTAACCAAAGGCTCAGACAAATCATCTGGGCCTCCAAAGCTTCAAAAACAGGGTTTATTTAAATAATCCTTTGCCAGGCCTCCCGCCTCAGAGCCTGGTTTCTCTGAGGATTTATTTTGTAAAAAATCTTTCTCAACAAGTAAGTCATCCTACCCTGAGCCGATGAGGGAATTCTCCTCTGAGTTCGAAACCACAAACTCTGGGCAGGCCCTCTGCAGCCCACACGCTTTCTGCAGTGTCAGGCTGGGGATCAGGGCCGTCCGTGCTGGACTGGAGGAGGAACATGCTCCTTGTGGCTCTCCCACTGCCCTAACTGTGATGCTCTGCTCTGGGAGACACCAGTGTGGGATACCCGGGTGCCTGTGTGGATACTAGGAGACTAGGCTTTTCACAGGGCTGAACATGCTGCAGCTTCACAGAGTCTGGTCAGTGGTATCTGGTTCAGAAACGTACTAGGGACAGTGACAGCAAAGGTCATAAGAATTGCTGTGCAGCTCAGTTGGTATAGTGCCTGATGTGCATGAGGCCCTGGGTTCTACCCCAACTACAGCAGAAACCGGATATGGTGGGCCATGCCTGTAATCCTGCAATCTCAGTACTCCAGTGAAAGAGGCAGAAGAATTGTTAGTTCAAGATCATACTTGGCTACATATGTAGGTTGATACCAGCCCGAACTACATGAGACTCTGTCTTTATATACACATACATGCATGCATGTATGTGTGTGTATTCCCCTCCAGAAATTAGTGGGAACCAAGTGTGGCCCACAATGCCAATGGGGCCACAAGACAATGCTGGCTCACTGCTACTCCAACCTTTTAGAACAGGGGACTCAGGGCCACAGACAGGTCTAACCTTCAAAGGGCAAGGAGGAGGAGGCACCCTACTCCAGTGAATGCCTCTCCTATGTCCCCATGCCAACTTCAAAGTTTGCAGCAAGTTTTACCTCCCAAAGCCTCTGCAGCAAAAGCCTGACACATAGTAGGTCTTCAGCAAGCAACTCTTTAGTACAGGGATAAATAAGTAACTAAAACAGGTGACAGTACATATGTGTTCAAATGATCACTAGATGAATGGATAGATGGATGGATGGATGGATGGATGGATGGATGGATGGATGGATGGATATGTGGATATGTGGATATATGGATAAATATATGGATGGATGGATATATGGATAGATAGATGGATATATGGATGGATGGAGGATGGATATATGGAAATATGGATAGATAGATGGACATATGAATGGATGGACAGATGGATGAATGGATGGACGGACGGACAGATGGATGGATGGATGGATATACGGATGGACTGGCCAGTGTGGTAATAGAACAAGGAGGCACAAGGGACTCTCTTGGCGACTGAAGCCCTCCCCAGCTCTACCCAGCAGGGATGACCGCTGAGAAGCCACTTTGCTTCTGTGGCCTCAGTGTCCTCACCTGCACTGTGCGGACACAAGGTGATCAGGGGCTACATGAGACCAGCAGGGGCCAAGCTGCTCCCTGCACCTGAATAAGCTTGGAGCTGCCACCCCATCACCATCATCACAGAGATAGCACTTTAGGGCTTGGAGACCAGGAGCTCTTAGGGTTCTGGAGATGGACAGAGGCAGAGGCCTTGAGGGAAAGGGCAGAGGAGGGGCTTGGGGGTGGCTTGGTTATGAAAGTGCTGCACAAGCCTGAGAACCTGAGTTTGCAGGAAAATGAGGTAGGACGGTGCGCCTGCAAAATCCCAGCACTGGGGAGGCAGAGTCTGCAAGAGAGCAGTGCCTGGGCTTGCTGGCCAACCATTCAAGCAATTGGTGAGCTTTAAATTCAGTGAGAGACCCTGCCTAAGCTAAGGGGCGAGTGACGGGGTAGACACTAGATGTCTGGAGCCCACACTGACGCTTATCCGCGCACATTTGTACCCACACATGTTCACACCCACACACAAACACACGTGCACAGCACAAAGGAGGAAAGGAAACGGAGCTAGGCTCCCGGGAGCATACAGTCATCAGAGCTCTGTATGAGCTGTCCCCAAAGTGGGGACACACCCCCAACCTCCAGACCCAAAGTGGAGATTCCAGGTTCTGCCACCCTAAGTGCGGCTTCATCCGGCTTGGCAGGGTCTGTGAAGCATGGGAACAGCCTGAGTATTTTGATCACTTCCTCCCACCTCCATGGGCTGGTGGGGGTGTCACGCTGAGTTGTAAAAGCCTCTAGGAGAAGTTATTTTTAGGGGCAGACAGTGTATTCCCTCATTCATAAAACATGGGTTAGGAACCTGCAGGGAAGAGCTCCGTGCTGTGCACTAAGGAACTAGGATGGAGGTGAGAGGCAGGAGGCTGATGTAGAAGAAATCGGCCCCCCTCACTGTTCCAAGTGGGTTGAAGGCCAGGGGCAGGTACAGGTCAGGTACACTAAGGAGTGGACGTTGTATTGGGCCTTGAAGGATGAGTAGGAGTTCACCACACAGAATTGGGAGGACAGCAGCTAGAGCCTGAATAAAGAACTGGGGGCGGGGGATTGTGACACAGACATGTGAAGATTAGTTTGTGGGTGAGAATGACCAGAACAGGAATTATTTCACCAGAGGCCAGACCCTTAAGCAAGCAGCTGGTCACCCCCACCCCCACCCCTGACCTTGGTTTTTAGACAACAAAGAAGAGAGGCATAAAGAGGGCTGACCTCTTGGTCCTGCTGTCACCAATAAGGTCAGGGAGAGGAAGGGCGAGGCCTGAGGGCAGGTGGCCACTGTAGGGACAAATGAAGGGGTGGGGTATGGCGGTGGCCACTGTAGGGACAAATGAAGGGGTGGGGTATGGCGGGGGGGGGGGGGCCTAGGCACAGCAAGCTCTAGCTCACAGCCTGGAACTCCAGGCTGACAGAATAGGAAACTGAGGTAGGGTTGTACTCACTAATTCCTAGTGGCCTCAGAGGGAGTCCCAAGTTCTTGGTTGTGTTTCTGCCCCAGGATCTACCCAGAGGCCATTGCCAAGGTGACTTATTGCTGAGTTGTTCCTGAAACCACCCCTCCTCCCTGGCTCTGAGGGGCCACTGGGTTGGGACAGGCTGGGCCCCGGGCCTGTGGTTAGAAGCCCTATTATCCCAGGGAAGAAAGCTTCCCTCTGAGTAAGTCCTGCCCCCTGCTCAGGGAGGGCAGGCAGCTCTTTATACGGGCTGACCCTTCCCAGTGTCCTGTAGCCCGCCACAAGACCTCCTCCTGAGGCCCATGGGAACCAGAGTGGCTCCCTAGACACCTTCCCACCCTCCAGGGAATCACATGGGGCCAACATGGTGGCCAGTGCTGTCCCTGGGTTGGAGGAAGACAGTTCTACTCTCCTACTTTGCGGTGAAGGTTGACTGTGAGCCTTGTCTAGCCACCAGAAGCACTGGAAAGGTCAGAGGGCATAGACTTTTTACCACTGGGGGTGGCTCTGCACCCTACTCCCTACGCCAGCCAAGCACAGTGGTCTTTTCCCCACAACCTGCTTGGTCAAGTATCCTTATCTTTGTCTTCGATGGTGGACCACGTGCCCAAAAGCAGGCATTCTCCACTGCACCCACCACCACCTCTAGCAGAGGTTTCCTCTGTGCCAGGCTTGGTATCTCTGTGTTAGACTGTCATCTTGTTTAACTGATGAGGAACTAAGGCTCAGAAAGGCAAAGCAGCCCTCGGGAGATCACACAGCATGGAAGGGACTGAGGCAGGATTTGAACTCAGGATTTGAACTGCTAATGGCTTCATGCTTAACCATTCCAAACCCTTTTGCCCCAGACTGCTTAGTCAACAGGGGGCCAATGGCAGGTTTTTCCATCACATGGAGCAGGAGGGATTCAGAGTACCCTGTGAGAAAGGTGACCAGAGGTACCCTGTCCAGTCTCCAGGGACTTCCAGGCCTGAGGAAGCAGGTTTCTCCTCCTGCCGATCCTCCTAAGGCAGAAACTGCCCGTGAAAATGTTAGAAGGGAATAACTGGAAAAACCCCCACTCTCGGGCTCAGTCGACCAGGCTGCCCACAGTATCAACAGCATGGAGTCACACATAGCTGATTTCAGTTTTTTGAGGCCTTGCTGGGTGTGGTGGCACAGGCCTGTAATTCCACACTTGGGAGTCTGAGGTAGGAGGATCTCAAATCTGAGATCTCGCCTGGCAGTGGTGGCACACACCTTTAATCCCAGCACTCAGGAGGCAGAGGCAGGCGGATCTCTGTGAGTTCAAGGCCAGCCTGGGCTACAGAGTGAGTTCTAGGACAGGCACCAAAGCTACACAGAGAAACCCTGTCTCGAAAAAACAAAACACACACACACACACACACACACACACACACACACAGACAGAGAGAGAGAGAGAGAGAGAGAGAGAGAGAGAGATGGAGAGATGGAGAGAGAGAGAGAGAGCGCGCGCTCATTTTATCAAAAGTGCAGTGCAACCAGGCATAGTGGCACATGCCTGCGATCCAGCACTCTGGAGGCAGATGCAGGGGGATGCCTGTAAGCTACTGGAGGGCAGCCTAGTCTACTTAGTGAGTGTGAGGCCAGCCAGGGCTCTACAGTGAGACTGTGACACAAACACACAGTAGGGCCAGCAAGACGGCTCAGTGTGTAACGGTACCTGCCATCAAGTCCACCGGCATGAGTGTCATCCACAGAACCCACAAGGTGGGAGGGGAGCACTGACTCCTTCCTGCAAGTTGTTTTTCTGACTTCCACACATGCACCATAACACACCTGGGTGAGCACACACATTCACACATGAGATAGATCATAATGTAAACTCGTGCCTACAACTTTCTGGGAGAAATTCACAATTTCAGCATTTTCCTAAGGTTCTTTGTGGCCCAAAGAAGTCATGAAGTACAACCAGGACAACCTCATCTCCTTGCTGTAAACACATCTCTGAGTCTGTTCTGTGCTGGAGAGAGAATTTATCCTGCTCCCAGGCAGCCAAGGCGATGCTGGTAGGATGTTCTCCAGCTCCCTAGAGAGGCCTGAGAGGGCCCTGGCTTGCCTGACCATGGCGGGCTCTGCATGTGTATGGGGGGTGGGGGGAGCTGCTGTGCTTCAGATATTCTGTGTTGGCTCCTGGTTCTGCCCACCAGTCCTCACCAGTCTTTGCACTGGTTTAGAGCATGGGCTTGAGACCAGAAATCTGCGGGGTATGCCCAGTTACGACTCTTTCAGGTTGTGTGGCCTTGGGCAAGTACTGAACCTCTCCGCGATATTAATACCCCCCACTCCCCCACCCCCACACAAGGTCTTGCTATGCACCCTAGACTGGCCTCAAACACTCCATCCTCCTGCTTCAGCTTCCCAAGTGCTGTGATTACAGCATCCTTCCCGGCTCTTAGCCAGAGCCAGGAACCTTCTTGCCCCAGAAGGTAGAGACTCTGTAGCTAATGCGGATGAAGCAGCAATGGTGCACATCAGCACAGCGGGTGCCGCCCCGCTAAGTCCAGCTTCTAATCCCATGTTAACACGGCATCTTGCTTTGGTCATCTCACTGCACCACCCTGCCCTCTATGACCTGGGTCTCCCCACCCATCTGAAAACAAAGGAGCTAAGCACGCAGGCAGGTGAGGAGGAATGTACGGTCTGGACAGTCCTAGGGTGAAAGCTGGGGCAAGTCCTTACACTGTCTGGAGCCTTGGTCTCCATGTTTGAGTGGCGGCTCATGGCTGGATCTGCATTCAAAAGGCATAGCTAAGGGTGTGAATGCATTGGCCACCTTGATAAACCACACGCACCACAGTCTTGCCACCAGCAGTGGGTCATAAGGAACATGCCTCTGGTTGCAAATCAGAAACTGAAGAGGGTCCCTCAATATTTTTACCAACTGGGCAAAATAAGAACTTTCAAATGGGAGGCACAAAAGTCAGTTCTAAAACCCAAACATAATAAACAAATGGCAAAAAAAAGAAAGGAAGGAAGGAAGGAAGGAAGGAAGGAGGAAAGAAAGGAAGGAAGGAAGGAAGGAAGGAAGGAAGGAAGGAAGGAAGGAAGAAAGAAAGAAAGAAAGAAAGAAAGAAAGAAAGAAAGAAAGAAAGAAAGAAAGAAAAAAGTGAAGGGTTGGTGAGATGGCTCCGTTGGAAAAGAGGCTTGCTGCCAAACCTGATGTCCTGAGTTTGATCCCTAAGCCTCACAGTGGACAAAGAGACCTGACTCCCACAGTCTGTCCTCTGACTTCCATACTCATGCTGTGGAACAAGAGCAATCTCTGCCCCCATAACACACACAAATACAAACAAACAAATATTGTCTAAAGCCCAACTGTGTATGTATGCATGTGTGCATGTGTGTGTGTTCACAGTGGGGTGTGGAATAAAATGAGGTCATATGGAAATGGACTATTTTTATTTCAACAAGGCATTTTAAAAATACTCTTAATTATATGAAGATGGGGGAAAAGTGCTCTCAAAAATTAGAGAGCACTGTTACAGCTGCCCTCTGGCCCCCCACACCCTCCTAAACCCTCCAGTCCCCTACCACACCCTCCGCAGCCCCCTCACCTTTCCCAGGCCCCCACTGCTCTTTACATCCACCCCCGCCCTTGGGAGGCAACTGGCCCACACATGTGGGCAGAAGGGAGCCAGACTCCGCCAGACCCCGCCCTCCAAGCTCTCTCTTTCGAAGGTTCTTGGTTCATCTAACAGCCCTTGGAAGAGTCGGCAGAGCAGAGAGAGGGGAAGCATCAGCCCTGGAGGCCAGAGAGGTGGTGGAACCCTTCTGCTAGAGGGCGCTGTCTCCTGGGGTGGCTGCTGCAGAGGCTCAGTTCTGAGATCCCTGGAAAGCAGACCAAGGCAAACTCCTCACAATGTAGACGAGACAGAGATGGGGCCCAGGCTACTGAAGGCATTCCTGGGGCTGCTGGGGGGCTCTTTCTCTACACAACGGTCATTTTTGGTTCCTTGAGCACTCACTATACTGCATTTTGGAGATTAAAAAAAAGGGGGGGGATTCTAAGAGTGAAAGCCACTTGTCAGGTCCAGTCACTTAGGACAGGCTCAGGTGGAGTGACCTCCCCCCCAATACAGCCCATTTCCAGAAGCAAAACCTTGGGTAATGTTATCAGAGGTTCTGACAGGGCCAGGGCCCAGGTTCCTCCCACCCTCTGCCCTAGGCTCCCTCTGGATGGCCGCCCCGCAGGTACTGAAGTCACAAGCTCCTTGCCATGGGGTCTCAGTCACTAATTCACTAATTTATGTCAGAAACAGAATGTCAAGTGTGCCTCCATTATGAGATGAGCTGTCCCAGCAGGGCCAGGGTGAAGAGGGCACAGGGGAAGATGCCCCTCCCTCCCTCCTGCAACTTGGTGAAGAGGGCCAACCTTGTGAGGTTCCTTCTACCCTCTGCTGTGGTGGCTCCTTCCATCATGCACTCTGCTCCCCTCCCCTCACCCTGACTTTCTGGGCACAGGTTAGATCCAGGTGCTTGCTCAAAGCCCTCCAGCACTGCTACCAACTCACTCGCAGGAGAAACAGGTCCAGCCCGACCCCTCCCCTCAGTCACCTGCCTCCAGGCTTCTTCCTCTCTGTCTCTGGCTGCGCAGGCCTCCCTGCAGAGTCTTGGCACAGGACCTTTGCCCAGACTGTCCCTCTACCTGGCACACCTTGGCAACCACAAGACTCCTTCCTCTCCTCCCTTTTCTCCTATAGGTTCTGCTTAGCCCCCAAACACCTCTCCTCCCAGAGGACCTTGCATCCCCCATCCCCTAGTCCTCTGCCTACATTTCACCATTTCATGGTATACTTGTCATCGGCCCAGCCCTGGAAAAGTAAAGCTCAATGGAGTAGTCCCGCTACCCCCACAGCTCGTCCAGTCTCAGAACTGTGAAGGGGCCAGTGAGGCCCGGCACCACCCATCAGAGTATTCTGCCGGAGTAAGGGCCAGTGAGGCCCCTGCCGCACACCCACCAGGTCTGAATTCACATGTACCCTCCACATCACTTCCCCTCTCTGAGCACCAGGGGCCTCTTCTGTCTGCATGGGAGAGGAGCTGCCCCAGTGGGCCCTCCTCCCAGGGGCTGTACTCAGTCGCAGCCCTTGACGCTTGCTCTACCTCAGCTCCCCCCCCCCCACCCTGGGGTCTGGCCCTGTGCCAAGCCCCTGCAGACTTCAATACCAGTCTGTTCAATTAAAGGGAGATGACGGATGTCACAGCACTCTGCCAACTGTCACCCTGAAGAACAAACAGAAGCGTTATCCCCCTTTCACAGAGCGGAGAACTGCATTCACTCATTCATTCTTCCAACCGACACATATTAAATGAACACTTACTACGGGCCAAGCCCAAGGTAGGCCTGGGGGAGCTAGCAGTAGGTAGTGCAATCACCCCCTGCTTTTGCAGTATGGTAGGAAGGAGAAAATACTGATCAAAGACACTAATTAACTTGGGATTTTGACAAATGCTCCTTATGGAACTTTCTGGGAGAGGGAGACTTCCCCCAGGAAACAGTGGAACATGAGTAAGCATTATACAGGCAACAAGGGGAACAGTATTCCAGCTCCAAGGATCAGCCAGTGCAAAGGTCCTGTGGTGGGTAAACCTAGAGACTATAGGGGATCCAAAGGCCAGAGTAGGCTACAACTGCTATGTGATCAGCAGCCAGAACATGCAGACATATGCAGCCTCTGGGGAGGGTAGTGGCTCCATCTCCAAAGTAATAGGGAGCCACAGAATGTTCAAAAGAAACGGCATGATTCGACTCAGAGTCCAATCCTGAACCACAGTCCACTAACAAGTTCAAGAGACTCTGTGTGGCTGTGCTTCGGGCTTCAGGCTCAACTCTCCCAATCTGGAAGTTTTAAGGCCAGAGGTCACCTTTTCTTCCCCATCTCCTTCTCCTCCATCCCCACCAGGTGACAATTCCCACTACCCTCAAAACTTGAGCTCTGCGCATGCCCTATGGCTGAGGGCTATCCTGCAGGCCAGGGTCTACCCAACAATCTAGTAGTCACAGATAATTTAAAGGTGCCCAGAATTCCAGGCACCTTGGTGCAACTCCCCCTGTGATCTGACCGGGAGGCATTGCCCCGAGTGAGCACATTATCACGATGTGTAATTTCTGGAATAAACACAGCTGTGTTTGTTTCTCTGAGTGAGCAACAGACAGAACAGCAGATCGGTCTGCCGCGTGCAGCTGGAGCCTCGCACCTTGGGACGGCCATGCACCGTAGAGGAACCAAGAGGATGATGGGTCTTCCCCAGGGCCTCCAGATACCATCATCCAGGTGAAACCTTCAAGGGGCCAGCTTAAAGCCTCTTGGGAAAGCAGCAGGGAGACCACAGGGGTAGAAACTGGGACATCTGTCCCTTGGGGATGGGTGGATCCTGATCAGTGGGGACAGCTGGCCCTAGAGTCATGAGCAGGTCCCTTAGTATGAGAGTCCACAGAGCTGAACCCCAAAAAACCAATTCCAGCCTGAAGTTTTCCAGATGCAACCCTCCGTTGCAGCCAATTTGTGCCAGCAGACTCCAAGGATGCCATTGCATCCACTCAGGTCCTTAGCAACCTGTCCAATCACATGGGTTCCCCTGTCCAGGTGCTGTGTCCATGAGTGAATTTCAGGCAGCTGTTTCCTCATCTGCAATGTGACCTAGAACAGTGATTTCTCAACCTGCGGGTCACAACCCCTTTCCCGGGGGTTGCCTGAGGCCATCTGCATATCAGATATTTACATTACAATTCATGACAGTAGCAAAATGACAGTTATGAAGTAGCAATGAAAATAATTTTATGGCTGGGGGGTCACCACAACTTGAGGAACTGTATTAAAGGGTCAGAGCATTACAAAGGTTGAGAACCACTGGACTAGAAGATTAAGCAAGATTCTGCATGTGAAGCCTTGGTGCAGGGACAGGAGGCAGGGAGCTGACACATGACAGACATTCCCTACTCCTTCAGTCCATGCTGAATGAACAAGTGCTCTGTCCCAGGCAAGTACTGGGACGTGCAAGCAAGACATAACATTCCTACCTTTGGGAAGCGTGTGGTGTGTGTGTTGTGGTGGGTGTGTGTGTGTGTGTGTGTGTGTGTGTGTGAGAGAGAGAGAGAGAGAGAGAGAGAGAGAGAGAGAGATTTGAAGTAGTGACTCATGCATCCCAGACTAGTCTCAAACTTGCCATGTAACTAAAGGTGACTTTAAAGGTTTGGTCCTCCTACCTCCACTTCAGAGCACTGGGATTCCAGATGTGCACCCACCCACCGGGTTTATTCAGTGCTGGAATGGAACCCAGGGCTATGGGTATGCTAGGCAAGCACTCTATCAACCAAGCTATACCTGCTGCCTGAAGCTTATATCCAGACAGGAAGGAGTAAATCAAGTTTTACCTTTGTTGTAATTATTGTGCCCATTTCACAGCAAACTGAATCAAGGTTCAGAAAAACTAACAGCCTTTAAAATCTCCCCTTTCCCCTTCCTTCCCACCTGACATTCAAAAGGGCTAGAGCCAAGTGCTAAAAAAAAAAAAAAAAAAAAAATCCATCCAAGATCTACCAGGAGGAAAGGGGAGCCACCAATTTCAAGATGTTGTCACCCCAAAGGGTCCTTAAGGCTGCAGATCCAGTTGGCCACAGGCTCTACATGACCTCAGGCAGACAGCAGTTTGGGCTTCAGTCTCCCTACATTTGGACACTCTGAATTCTGGGGTGAACCTCAGGTCATTCGGGCTCTGTGAAAGACCTGGGCTAAATGAGGTGCCGGGGACTGTTCCCTGGCTGGCAGCAAGGAGTGCCTCTTGTGTGAGGAGCTGGAGGGCTGGGCAGGGGAGGCAGGCTGAGGTCCCTCCTGTTCTGCCCCACCCTCACCTCTTTCGCGCTGACACACTGGCTGGCAAGCATGTGCTGCCTGAACACAGGGCCTTGTTTAATGGGGGCTGCGCCTGTCGTCTTCCTAAACAGCTTCCTGCTTTGGATTTTTTTTTTCCTTTTGGGCAGTACTGGGGATGGAACCTAAGGGCCTTGCGCTCACCAGGCAAGCACTCCACCACTGAGCCACATCACCTGCTCCCTGCTTTGGATGTCTTTTGTCAGCCTTCTCTGGCTCCTAAGAGCAGCCACAGCTTGTCACTCAAGGCTACTTTCCTTGCTCACACCTCTGCCAGGCTCACCTCCCATCTTCCATTTCACACACTTCCATCTACAGTGACATCCACAAAGCAGCCTCCTTCCAGCTTCTGGGCCTTTGTTTAGGCCGTCCCTCCACTAAGAATGCTGTTCTTTCCACTTGAATGAATGCATTTGCTCCCACAGCACAGGCTGGAAGACGCTTCTCTACAGCACACTCCATGCTGAACACAAGTATGGGATTTTTGGTTTCTTTTTTGCTTGTTTGTTTGTTTAGGATAGTTACATATACATAATAAGGTATCTTATGTTACATTTTTGTTGTTGTTGTTTTCAAGACAGGGTTTCTCTGTTTAACCGTCCTGCCTGTCCTGAAACTCACTCTGGCCTCAAAGTCACAGAGATCCACCTACGTCTGTCTGCCTTCCAAGTGCTGAAATTAAAAGGTATGCGCCACCACTGCCTGGTGCAATACAGCATCTTAAGGGTTGGCCTCAAGTCTAGAAACAAAGGTGACATATTTCATGTACACCTTCTATCCACAGCTCAATGCTGAGTGTGCTCCCACAACCCTGTAATCCCCGCACACAGGTGGTGGAGCAGAAGGATCAAGACCAACCTCAGCTACACAGAAAATTTGAGGCTAGCCTACACTAGATGAAAACCTGTCTCCAACCAACCAATCAATCAATCAATCAATCAATCAATCAACCACCAACCAGTCAGCATGGCTCAGTGGGTAAAGTGCAGGCTGTGCAAACATGAAAGCCTGAGCTCAGATCCCCAGCACCCACAAAAAAGCCAGGGGTTGGCAGTGCAAGCCCGTAACCCCAGCACTGGATGTGGAGACAGGAGAATCTCAGGGTGCACCGGCCAGCCAGTCTAGCCAAGCGACCAGCTCCAGGTTTAGCCAGAGACTCTGTTTCAAAAAATAAGGCAGCAAGCATGTGCGCCTATACACAAAACACACAAAATAGCAAAAATAAGACAAAACAAAAAATAAAATCCCAAACATCATCAAACAATAACAACAACAAACCCCAGAATCAGCCAGAAGGTCATTTTATGTGGTGTTTTTTTAATGTGTGGGCATTTCTTTTTTGATGTGTTTGTGTGAGTATATACGTATGTGTAGTCACACACATGCATGTGTGCTTATAGGCCAGAGGCTGACGCCAGGCATCTCCTTTTACTCTCTACTCTACATACAGAGGAAGGTCCTCTCACTCAAACTCAGGGCACACTGATTCAGTGAATGTCGTCACTAGCTAGCTTGTTCCTGGGATCCTGCCTCCAGCTCCCAAGCACTGGAACTATAGGTGGGTCTCCACATTCAGCAGTTACATGGATCCTGGGTATCTGGGTTCTAGGTATCTGATCTCTGGTCCTCAGGCCTCAAGGACGTACCCACTGAGCCATGCCCCCAGCCCCAGTATGCCTGCATTTTGTTTGGTTAGGTGTGGAATTTCCTACTTGTGGCCTCATGTTGGTGGAAAAAAATAAGTTTTGGATCTTTTTGGATTTCAGGTTTTTCACATTAGAGAGGCTTGAGCTGTTTAAGACAGTGACCTTGGGTCCCTGGACACTTCTGAACTTGCATCTGTTTTAATTTGCCATATGAATTACTGACTATTATCAGGGTCGCTTAGGATGGTGCTGGCTCATCTGTGGGAGCTGCTCTGAATTAATGAAGGAAGAAGAAAAATAGAAGAGGAGAAAGAAGAGAAGTGATGGAGGGGGATGGAAGAGGAAGAAGGTTTTGCCTATCTGCTGGGATGTCGCTCTGATATCCAACGTCAGTCTGTTTCATTTCTCACAAGGTCCCCTGGCATCTCAGAGACCGTCAACAGCAAGTTGATGAATGGAAAGACAGATGAATGAACTGATGGGTGAAGGGGAGAAAAGGATTAAGGGAAAGAAGGGTGCATGGACAGATGGACAGAGACAGTCTGGAGGAAGCTGAAGGCACTAACTGAGCCCAGCGGCACAGAGCCCCACTAGCAGCAGAGGCGTCTGAGACCAGATGCTCAATCTGTCCCCAGCTGCGGCACCTCTCCCTGGCTGTGAGCTCCCAAATTGGAGCCAGCATCAGTCTGAGCATAGGATGGAGTAAGTGGAAGCATGGGGCGGCTGATGCCCAGGGGAGTCCCAGCTCTTCCCCCACCTGTCACCAGCTCTAAGCACCAGCCCCTGACAGCAGGAAGACATCTCTAAAAGCATGAGCCAAGTCGGCGGGAAAATAGGATTTACTCCACAGACATTCACTTGGGGGCAACTTCTCCGGAACTCTACAGTGTAGAAACTTTGGCAAACCCAGTCGATGGCTCAGAGGATTTTTCTAAACCTAGGGTGTCTGCTGTTTGCCAGCATGATCCAGAGCCAGAAACAGGAGAATAAGGAAATATGATAGTCCAGATACCAAAGAGAATTTCATGGGAGAAGGGCACCCAGTTCTTGTTTATTCTTCTGTTCATTTACCCACCTACCTACCCAAAACATGCCCATACATACTTAACTTTGCCCATACATACTACATACTACATACATACATACACACATACATACTACATCCATCTACCCAGCCAAGCAGCCAGCCACCCATCAAGTATCTATTCATCAATACATCTATCAAGTATTCATCATCAATTTCATCCATCTACCCATCCAACCATCCATCTATACATATATACACATATACATGCATACACACATCCCATATATCTATACATACATACATCCCATCTATCCATCCATTCACCCACCCACCTACCCATTCATCCATCCATCCATCTGTCCATCCATCCAAAATATCTACTCACTCAGCCAGCCAACCACACTTATCCATTCATCTATCATCAATTCTATCCACCCATCGACCCCATTCATTCACCCACCCATCTATCTGTCTATCTATCACACCCATCTATCCATTTATTCATCTACTCATTCTTCATACACCAATCTGCCCATCCATCTGTTCATCCATCCACTTAGCCACCCATCTACCCACTGATCCATTCTATGCACCCACCCACTCACCTACCCATCCTCCAGTCTACTCATCTTCCAATTCACCTAACCATCAAACTTGTCGATCATTTGCCCAACCATCTAATCCATGTAACTGCTCATGCACTCATCTTCTGTCTGTCTAACCACTCATCTATCCTACCATCGACCAGCTGTAACTGCTCAGCTGTTCATCCCACTATCCTCCTATACATCATTCAACCATTCCAGCTGAGGATCCCCCACTATGGCTGGGAGGAAGTGGACACGCTGACCCATTATACACCTGATATAATCTGGGAAATATAATAGAGTTACATGCAAGGTATCGCCAAGGACACAAAGACCACCAAAGACAGAGGGCAATCAGGGCTTCAGACAGGAGGAGATACACAAGCTTGACCTTAGTAAGTGGCAGGAAGATGCCAGAGCAAGCAGATGAAGGAGGACTGAGTGGGGGGGGGGGCAGGGTGCAATTGGAAACAGGGCGCCATAAGTCTAATGGGGGCAAGAAAAATGGGTGGAAGGGGCTGATAAGAGTTAACTCCATGGTGCAGCACTTGTACAAGGCCCTAGTTTTTACCCCAGAACACACACACACACACACACACACACACACACACACACACACAATTCAAAAGCACAGGTCTCCATACCACCCCACTAACTAGCTGTGGGCCAGTATCCTTTTTCACACCCACCAGACTCTGTAAGTCCTCTGTATTTCCTAGAGAGAAAAGGCCACATACCTTCCGGATACCACTCACTACCAGCTTGTGCTCTGCTGGCTACAACACAACTCCATCAGAAAGAAAATCGGCCCTTAGTAATCTCTGGGCCAAGCAGTCAGCTCTGATTCCCATGTCATCTTCTGCTGCAAGTTCCCCAGGTTCTGTGCCTTTCTTCTCTGGCAATGGTAAATCTGCTAGCAGCCCCTCAATAGTTGGAACTAGGCAACTGGAGGCACACCCGGGCGAGCAGCAGGGAGGCTGGCTCTGCTTTCCCTGCTGAGCCTCCAGCCCCTCTGTGCACCAGATCAATGGTTAAAACTCTAGACTTAGGGCTGGAGAGATGGCTCAGCAATTAAGAGCACTGGCTGCTCTTCCAGAAGACCTGGGTTCAATTCCCAGCACCCACATGGCAGCTCACAACTGTCTGTAACTCCAGGGTCCAACACCCTCTCTCAGATATACATTGAGGCAAAACACCAACACACATAAAACTAAATAAATTATTTTTTAAAAAAAAACAAAACTCTGGACCTTAAACATATCCATCAATGCCTCAGCAAGCTTAGTTCCTTGTCTATATCTGCAACTATTGTCTAAACAGTTTAGAAAACAAACAAACAAACAAACACACACCCCCTCTATATAAACCAAGAATGTGACACAAAGGTCCTCCCGATAGTTGATGAGAGTCACAGCTGTATGGATGTTTATGTTTGAAATATTTAAAAAATAGGGCTGGAGAGATGGTTCAAAGGTTAAGAACACTGGCTTCTCTTCCAGAGGACCCAGGTTCAATTCCCAGCACCCCCATGGCAGCTCATAACTGTCTGTAATCCAGTTCCAAGTGATTTGGCACCCTCACCTGGACATACATGCAGGCAAAACAACAATGCACATGAAATAAAAATAAAAATAATTTTTAAATATTTCAAAATGAAGATATCAGTCCTTCCACTTATCTGGCAGCCATTGAGTTTGGGTCCATCTCCACCATCCCTGGTCAAAGTCCATTAGTAACTACCTGCCTTTTCCAAGCCTTATTTTTTAAAGTATTTTTTATTATTACATTTACTTCACATAAGTGTGTGCATACTTGTGTGCACATGCTTGTGAGTGGAAGTCAGAGGGCAATATGTGAGAGTTGGTTCTCTCTTCCCACCATGTGGGTACCAGGGACCAAACACAGATGGTCAGGTTTGGCAGCAGGTGTTTTTACCCACTCAGCCCTCTTACTGACCCTCTCCTTTTTTTGACTCTATAGTCTAGGCTGGTCTCATACATACAGCAATCCTCCTGTCCAGACTCCCTCGCACTGGGTTTACACATGTGAGACCCATCATGCCCAACCGCATTTTTCAATCTATAGGATGTAACAACACTGACTGAGTAAATGCTCTCCAGCACCGACACCCTCAGGAAATCCAAGTCACTGTTCTTATTACTGCTATTGTTCACAACTGAGCAGAGAATTTGAGTCAAGGAAAGGTGTGGTAAAATGGAGACTTTTCTCTCTTCTATTTCTCCGTTAGCACCAGAGGGTCTTACACTCATTTACTGGTGAACAACTAAGGCTCAGGAGGCTGAACCAACAGCTGGGGGTGTAGCTCAGTGGGTAGAAGGTGTACCGAACATGCATGAAGTCTTGGGTTTGATATCCAATACTGCACAAACTAAGTGTGGTGGTGCACACCAATAATCCCAGCACTTGGGGAGTGGAGGCAGGAGGATCAGAAACTCAGAGTCACCTCAAGTGACAGAGCTGACAAGTAGAGAGTCCAGGTCAGGAATTCCTCTCTGCCCTTCCCTCAAAGAGCAGGCTCTTGCCTGAACCTCCTAGCTCCCAGCCAGGGGTCTTGCCTCATCATCCCTCTGGCTCCAGAAGGGACTAGTCCGAGGGGGTCCCAAGTGCCTCAGCTGCTCAGAAGTCCTTCCCACTGCTTTCCTGGAACCACAGGAGCTGCCATCTGAGGCTGTGAGTAGTGACAGCTGATGCTGATGGGCACAAGCAAGAGGATGTCACAACCGGGGCCCTGACTTGAGCAGGACTCCCTGGGCCTCAGCTTTTTGTGGGTTCCAAAAGGGCCCCTTGGGCTCTGGCCGAGCTGTTCCCAGGCCCTGCCTCCTGGGAGAGGCGGAGAAGGCCCATTCAGGAGGGTCGAATCCCACTGTGCTCTAAACCTCTTTCTCCCCACTTACACAGCTCAGATGCTTTTTGTCCTTCCGGCTTCCCATGGACCTGGGCCAAATGACAAGTTGGTGCTGTGGACATATGTCGTCGCCATAATGGGAATGTTGACCTCACGCTCTCCCTGCTGGGGCCAGGCAGCTTGCACCCCGCCCCTGTGCTTGGCAGCTTCTGCTCTCGGGCACACACAGGACTCCTTCCTGCAGTCTAGCTACAAAGGGCACTCATGGGCCTTCTACTGGATCTTAGCAGGCATCGGCTCCATCACCTGCCTCACACTTCACCTGCCTTTACTTTGGGACTCTCTGAGGAGTCACCTCCTCCAAGTGCTCAGTCAGGACAGTGCTGACTGTGTAAGCATGAGACCCTAGAATCAGGCACAGGGGCATCCATGCTGGAGCTGTATACTCTTAGCCTGTGAGTAAAATACATGGTGAGGTATGACAGCTTCCCCATAAACACACAAACTTTGTAGACTATAAGCTTTTTAAGATTGAGCCCCACCTCCTGCAGGAAAAAAAAGAGGGGACAGCTCGGGGGGGGGTACCTTTAGAAAGGACTGGTGTTCTCTATGATTTATTATCAGTCTGACTTTGAACTTTATCTCCCATTTAGGCAATGGATAGGAGCCATATTTCTTGCCTGTCAAAAGTTTAACACAGTGGTTCTCAACCTGTGGGTCTTGACTGCTTTGGGAGTCGAATGATATTTCACAAGGTCATATATCATATATTCTTCATATCAGATATTTACATTATGATTTATAACAGTAGAAAAATTACAGTTATGAAGTAGCAATGAAAATAATTTTATGGTTGGGGGTCACCACCACATGAGGAACTATATTAAAGGGTTGCAGTGTTAGGAAGATTGAGAACTGCTGGTTTAACACATAAAACCCCACAAGCATTGCCTGGGCCCATTCTCCAATGGGTCTCTTCAGGTGATGCCAGAGAGGTACCTGTACCCACCCACATCATCACAAGTACTATCTTCTTGTGCTATGAGCCAACCTGTGCTCCAAAAGTAGATTTCACAGCAATGGCAGAATCACATCTGAACCTCTCCTGTCCTTCCCTTGCCTCCCTGCACATGTGATGGCCCCTGACCACATCAAGAATGACAGCCACAGTCACATAGTCACATAGTCACACCTTCAGTCTTTTATAGTTGAATGCAGAATACAGCCGCTTCTTGACACATATATCACAGGTGGTTGAAACTATGACTCCTAGGGAAACTGAGGCCCAAGGGGGACCTTACCTAGCAAATCCCATGTCACTAGCCCAAAGCCTTTTCTTTGACCTCGAACCTCACACAAGGTCTTGAAATAAGCTTGTCCCTGGCTACCCTCACTAATTTGGAGGTTCCCTGATTTTATATCTGTCAGACACTAACTTGGGCATGGGTCCCAAGGTGACAAGAGCCTCTGCTTGCTCAGGACAGATCACACCTGAAAGATACAGAGAGAAAATTGCTGGGATGGAGTGGAGGGAGCAGAAGGCAAGAAGGAATGGGCCTCCTGGCTGCCTGCTGCCCCCATCCCTGGGCTATAAGCTCCGTGGAATAAACTGTCTAAAAGGTGGTGGTCTATAGGTCCTGGCCCCAATGAATGTAATGCTCCTGTGTTCCTCTGGCAGCCTAGATCAAAATCTGGAGCACAGGTTAGCCCAGAGCATGTAGAGAGGTGTACCAGTGATAGCATGAGATGGGAGGGAGTCCAGAATTTTGAGTATCTCCTCAATGGTGTGCTTTGGTGAGGAGGAGGTTACTCCAGTACAGTGTGCCAAATCTCTGGCAAGAAAAGGGCCTCTCTTTAAGGCCTGAATGGAAAACAAGACCATGGGTTTCCTCCCTTCCTGGGAACACTAATGAAGGAGTCTGGGATGACCCTGAGCTGGCTTTGGGGCTGATGCAAACTGATAAGACGCCAGAGGGTGACATTTTGTGGCATCAGCTCCTACTGTTCAAGAAGCCTTACACAGATGCTGGGAATGGTGAGCATGCTTGGGATCTCAGCACTTGGGAGGCTGAGGCAGGAGGATTGCCAGGAGCTAGCCTGGGCTACAGAGTGAGACCTGGTCTCAGGAAATCCAAGCTGGTGAGATGACTCACTGGGTAACATTTTCCCACACAAGCCTGGTGACCTGATTGGCTCCCTGGGACTTTGGTGGAAAAGTGAGAACCCACTCCTCTGACCTCCACAAGCATGCCATGACACATGCATGTCCACGCTCACACCCACACATCACACACACGATAATGAACATTTTACTTATGTATTATGCTCTTACTAAAACAAATCCTCCATGGGCTGGGCATGTAGCTCAGTGGTAAAGCACTGGCCTAACATGCACAAAGCCTTGGCACACCCTCAGTACAGCAGAAAAAGAAAGAGGAAAAGTCTGGTGTCTTGCTTTGTCCCCTGGGGTGCTTAGTGTAGATCAATGGTGGGTGAGAAACACTGAGGAACCAGGGGGTCCAGCCCTCCAGCTGTCCCCAGGGCCATTTGGGCACTTCCAATCTCACTGCCCGAGCCCCCTTCTCCACAAGGACCCTGGCTGACACTATGGAACAGAACAAGTATCTCCCAAAGACATCAACCTGCTGACGCAAAAGCCCTAAATCACCCCTCTCTAAGCTAGGACTAGGGGGCTGCTTGTTACCCAGCAGCAGACCACAGATGTACTTTCTGTGGTGTTCTTCCCTGACTGGGGTCCAGCACCTGGTCCTGAACCTAAGAGTTGAAGGAGCCTGGCCCATGTCATAGAAGAGGTGGCCAAGGCCCAGGAGAACCCTGAGCAATTGTCTCAAGGGTCCCACAGAGTCTGGGCCAGACTCAAGGGTCCCACTTGACCCTGCAGGGCCTGGAGGGCAACAGCAGTATGTGCTGCAATGTGACGGCGAGTCACCCAGTACTTGGGGACTATGAGGAGGTGGCTGCTGCTATCCAGCTCCAGCTGACAATAGCCATGTGGTGCTATGGGCCTGGGAAGCTAGACTGACTTTCAGAGAAGCCAGAATCATGAATTTTTCTATATGGCTATCCTTCTTTATGTTGGCTAAGCACTCAGCGGAAATCGTGACTTCTGGGCTCTGTGGATAGTCCTCCATTTCAACAAGCCACTGACTCTGGACAGGTCACATTTTTCTTTCAGGCCTCAGTTTCCCTATCTCTGGAGTGAACCCGCTGGCTCCTGCCCCCTTGAAGAGTGGCCATGGCACTCACAGGGCTCATGACCCTCCTGTCCTACAGCAGCCTTCCAGTGACAGCTCCACAGTCCCCGCCCTCTGTGGAGGCGACTGACTCCCCCCCCCCCCGGGGCCCCCACTATACACAGTGTTAACATTCGATCTGTCTAACTTACAACAACATTATTCTGACCACTATGACAGAGATTGCGTTTTTATGGCAGGTTTGTGAGTTCCAGAACACTCCCGCCTGCATTATCTCAGGATGCTGATGGAGTCAGAGGCTGGACAGCTGCCTCAGAGACCCTTGCCAGAGCCAAGTTACCTCTAAGCATGAAGCCCAGTTGCAGAGGCAGCTGGAGAAGAGAACACACACACACACACACACACACACACACACAGAAACACACCCTACTGCCCAGTGCCACCCAGACCCAGTCTGAATCTCGACCTTGCCATACCCTGGGTGTAACCTGGACAGTCAGTATCTGGGTTTCCTTTCCTTCATCTGTAAAATGGATGTGACCACATGGCCACCACAAACCTGTGGGACACGCAGACAGGCTCGGCAGTGTCTGTAGAGAATCATAGCCATCATCACCTTCCTGGCAGGAAGTAGGAACCAGGCAGGCACTGGGCCAAAAGTAGAGTGTGACCATAGAGAAACTGGGGAGGTTCTGGGGGTGTTAACTGGGTCAAGGCCTTTGAGGAAATGGGGGTGGTGTTAAACTAGGGCAAAGCCTTTGAGGGAAACCCTCAAAGACGGGCTGAGGGGCCTCTTATTCTCCAGCCAGGGTCAGTTGAAGCCCAGCTGTAGAACACACAGGCCTTCCCGGTCTTTGCTGCTCCCCTGCAGGTGAGGGCAGGGCCAGGGAGAGGTGGGGATGAAGGATCCCCACGTTCCCCAGCTCTGAGCCCAGTTTCTGACTAGGATCCAGCAACTGCAGCTTTTCTAATGTTTACTTGAGAATCACTTAGCTCACCTTCCTCCCGGGAAAGGCTCAGTTCCCCCAACCACCTCAAGGGCTAGAAATGTTATTCCCCTATGACAGAGCATGGAACTAAAACTCAGAGAGGGTAAGCAACAGGCTTAAGGACACACAGGACAGGATGGTGTGACTCCACATATCGTCGTGTGTGTGTGTGTGTGTGTGTGTGTGTGTGTGTGTGTGTGCACGTGTGTACGAACATACATACACTGCTTACAGAACAGGAGGGAAGGGAGCCAGGGCTACACCAAATGTCTTGGGGACAGAGGAGAGAGTGTTCACATCTCAATTATGCCACCAAATAAAGCTGGGCATGGCTGAGGATCAGGTTACTTTGCTGGTACAGACTTGTATACTGGCTCACACTTCATCCTCACAGTGTCTCCAGCAAGGCCCTGTCTGCTGCTTACAAATGAAGAAACTGAGGCTCTGAATGTAACGCTGGCTTAAGGCCTCGGAGTTGGAAAGGTTATCCTCATCAGAAGGTGTACTCACTCCCAGGGCATATAGGGGTGGGTGAAAGGGGAGAGCAGGTGGCTCTGGGATGCTCACCTAATGAGGCCCAGGCTTCAGTGGCCTCAGCAAGCCCCAGGTGACACAGGAGTTACCCTCCCCCACCTTCCGGAAGGCAGCTGCTTTAAAAGGCCCTAAAACGCTTTCAAGGCCTTATCAGTCCTGCTTCACTGATGCCAATCAGGAAGCTTCCAGGTGCTGCACCAACGGCCACCCCACCCCTTGGAGCTGTACAAACATTCCTCCCTCCCACTCTCCTCCTCTCCGGGCCTCCTTCTAGTCGGCAGCCACCAGGAGGTGCCAGGAGGTGGGCACAGGCTCTGCTGGACATCATTTCAATCTGGCTTTCCCCAGATTCTGCCTGGCGGAACTTCTCTTTCAGAAGTCCTGGGTTGTATCTCAGGGCACTGGTGACAAGTGTTACTCGCTGACAGAAAGACCAGACGGATGCTTAAAATGGAGATTCCCTCACCTTGCTCCCCACCCACCAAACCACCAGCTGAGGCCAGCACACAGATCTGGCCTGCCTCTGCCAGGAACTCCAACCTGATCTACACACTTCGACCTCAACAGGAGCCCAGGCCACTCCTGCCAGGCCCACATCTCTGTCATCAGCCAGCTCCACCTTCCACCCACCCTGTCTATGTACAATGCTCTTGCTGGGCCAAAGCTCACAGGTGAACACAGGCAGGCAGGGTTGACAGGATGAGAGCCTGGGCTGAGGGTCCTTAAAGATGCCTTAAAGGGGACTGAGGATGTGTCTCAGTTCACAGGGAGCACACTAGCCTAGCATACGAGAGGCCCCGAATGCAATCCCCAGCACTCCATCAACCAGGAGTCATGGTGCACAACTGTAATCCTAGCAACTGGGAGACAGAGGCAGGAGGATCGGGAGTCCAAGGTCTCTGATGGCTGCAGAGCCACTTTGAGGCCAGCATGCGTGCCCAGAGAATGCATCCCTACCAGGATCAATGAAGGTGTCATAGATAGTGAGGACAACCTGCAGGATGCACTGGAGCTACAGCAGGGCAGAAGGATGCACTGATGGACGGACAAGACTCCAGAGGTGAGAATCCTCTGACAGCTGAGGTGCCTTCCCAGCCTGGGTTCTATGACCATCTCAGGGTAACCAGCGTGTAGAGCTGTGGGGAGTGTGAGACCCAGAGGGCTTCCCCGCACGGTCCTCGATGTGGTATCTGACTCTATGCACATGTAGAGCACTGTCCCAGGGCTAGGGGGAAAGGCACCTGTGAGGTGGAGTCAGAATAGAGGCCTGCCACCCAAACTATCACAATGCCACATAGGCAGGCACATCCCAGCCCAGTCATCATGGGCTACACCCACAGATAAAGCAAGGAAAGGAGCCCTGGGCCCAAACCAGCACATTTCTATACTGAATGTCTGGCAAGGGAACTATAGGAGATGAAGTCTAGAGAGTGTGAGCACCTTGTCCCAAACCACGGCATGCAATGTTCATATCTGAACCCAGATCTATTTCTCCAGAAGGCAGTGTCTTCATCCACACCATCTATGAAGTCAGCAGGCTCTGTTCTCTACCACAGCCAGACTCTGTTTCCTATCCACAACCTGTCCCTGAAGATGGATAGACAGATGAATGAATGAATGAATGAATGAATGATGGATGGATGGACTGATGGATGGGCGGGTAGAAGGAGGGTAGATGGTTAGAGGATGAAGAGATGGGTGTATTTATGGATGGAGGAGAGATGGATGGATGGATGCATGGAGGGGTGGATGGGTGGAGGATGGATGGATGAGTGGGTGTATGACAGAACAGGTCCATCTGATTAGAGTTGTCCAGTGCTGGGTTTTAAAGTGAAGCCCTGCTTTCACTGACTAAGACATACACAAAAGCTAACTCCTGGAGAAACAAAAAACAAACAAAACAAAACAAAAAAAAAAAACAAGCATACATAGAAAACAACTGCAAATTTATCCCACATTCACCAGGGCTCTAGGCATATGAAGCCCCAGAAGACAGAGCTGGGCTCCCAGCCCTCATCAGAAGGGGTCCGTGTGGCCCTTTGGCTGAACTGTCTGTCCCTCACCCTCAAACACTTCCTGTTTGGACTATCCCCAGAGCCTCCCTCTCCAGGAAGGTTTCCTTGGTTCCCCCACCCTTTCCTTCTCTGCCGCTCCTCAGTTGTTCACTCACTCAACACTCCATCCATTGGATGCACCTTAGCTGACGGCACACTTATCACTGAGTGCCCCGGGTATCAGAGCAAGCAGCTCTGCACATTGGGATGCCACAGCCAACACGGCAGCTTGAATCACTTCCTCCTGGGGTTCATGGTCCAGAGGGCCAGGCAACATGAAACAAAGAAACCAACATGGGTGATCGGAAGTCAAAATAAGTGGGTAGGATACAAAGTAGCAAAACTGGCATCTGCTTTAGGTGATCCTGTCAGAGAGGGCCTCTCAGAAAGAGGCATTTGAACGGTTTTATGTATCATAACTATGGACATACAAAAGGTCCAGGGGGTCCTTGCCTTTAGGGAACTCATAGTCCAGAACACTGGCCTTACTATGACTCTGCAGGACCAAATCTGGATTATTCTCAACATCCCCAATGACTGAAGTTACCCATCTTCCCAAACACAGATCTGGCCAAGTCCCTCAATAATCAGCTCAAGAAGCTTCAGTGGCTCCCCACCCACTTCCCTCGGCATCAAATCCATACTCTTAAGTCATCCATCCCTGCCGTTCTGTACCTGTCTGTTCTCCCTTCTCCGGACACCTCACACTGGTGCCCTCGAGGCACACTCCCCTAAGTCACACCCAAGGAAATGCCAGATCATCCCCCCCCACACCCCTGCCTTTCCATATGCTGTTGGCTTGCCCGGCAACATTTTCCTCATCCTCATAGTCCCAAAGTCAACTGCCTCAACTCTGAAGAGATCCATCTGTAAAAAAAACCCGCCAGGTGGCTAAGAAAGTTCATTGTCGGGAGAGTGGAGAGTGAGAAAATGAAACACAGCATTGAGCCATAAAAAAGGAAATAACCTTTTTCCAGCCCAAACTGCACCCCCAGGTGGCCCTCAACTTCCTCCTGGCAGTGCTCAGGGACACACTTCACACATTCGTTCTTGCCAACTGTTTTCTCTGTCAGCCTGTCCCCTGTCTCCCTGCCCGCCCCAGGGTCCGGCACCACCTAGCCAAAAAGGAAGCACCATAAATATTTGGAGAGCAAACGAAGGGCTGTGAGGGGGGGACCCCAACCTTCACACTCCATCTAATAGTGAGTGGGCCACCGTCCTCTGTGAGATGTGTCCCGGGGCTTGAAGCCCCAGCTCCAGATGTTCAACACTTTGCTTTTCTTGGAGAGATCTTGTGGTTTGGGCGAGACACTGTGCTCACCATTCTTGCCAGGGGACCACTCCCCAGCACACACACATGTGTGCACACATGCACGTGCACCCCCATCTCCTCTTGAGCACCCTCTCTCCTCTCAAGCATTCCACAGGCTGGAGCTGGGAATTCTTAGGCTGTAAGCTCACTCAGGCCAGCCCTGTGGTGGGCTGGGAGACAGAGCAGCCAGAAGAGAAAGGAAGGCAGGCAGTGCTATCATGGCTCTCAGTGCCAGAGACAAGAGCTGTCCTCTCTGGCCTCTGGCCTCCGTACTGTCCCACAGATTGGGGTGGTAGCTGGGAGAATCCAAGTGTTCCCTGGATGTGCAGCACCTCTCAGCCCACCTTCCCAATTCTTGCAGTCGGATTATTTCCCCATCCACTATTCAGTGTGCTCCTTATGATCACACAGGTGAGACAGCCACTGTGATCACCCGTAAGTGACAGATGAAGAGAAGGATGCCCCGAGAAGGGATTATGGGATGGTGAGTATACATAATAGAATCCCTCGAGAATAGCCAGAGGCCCTACCTAGGGAAACTGAGGCCCCTACAGAGAAGAGAGCTGGTCCAGGGTCCCGAGTGAATTAGAAACAGACCCCTGCAGCCCACCTCACACCGTTTCTCAGTCCAATATGAGCAGATTAGGATGGATAAAATTCTCTAGTGTCTTACTTCTGCCCCCAAATGGGCAGCCGTCCCATCTTGTGACATCAGCTGCCAACCAGCCCTGTGTCCAGGATCAGGGCCCAGTCAGGCCACGGCCCCCCAGATTCTAACCACCCACTTGCCAGGGCTGGACAGACGTGGCCCTTCCATCTACCCCACGGTAATTAAAAACACACCCAGGCCTTCTCAAACACGCAAGAGAGGCCAATTTTCCTCCCCTCCAGCCCCACTGACTGCAACCTAAATAGCAATATTTATGCCAAGCTCCCCATAATACTGTAAACATCCCAACGTATAGCAGGCCAGCACATGAGTCATTTCCCCAAAGCCAGTGTAATAAGTGGTACACCAACCAAATCCCAGGGAGCTCCCCGCCAGCAGCCGGGCTCCAGGGCTGCCCTCCACACCCAGGGCCCGTGGCACCCTCAGTGCCCTGGCCACCCCACTCTGGGAAACCGCAAGCAGCCGCCAAATCCTGCAGGAGCCGGAGGACGGCTGCCTTGGTGCCAAACACGATGGCTGCCATCCAAGGACCCCCTTCTTCCCCCCCCCCCCTCCCACACTGCGGTCACTAAAATGCTCATTACTGAGAAACTAAGTTCTAGCATGGGGTCCCCCACCATGCCTGTAGTGGCTGTGCCTGGACCCCTCAAGGCTTCTTCACACTTCACCCCAAAGTGGCCCAAGAATAAGACACGCTATGCCTCAACCCTCAAGCCCCTGGTGGCACACTCCTAGAAGGGGTCACCCTCTTTAGGGACAACAAAACACAGCCAATTGTTTCAAAGACCTCAGACTCAGGGCCTATTTTTAACACCCAATGGCTATGGGCGAGACAAGATTTTTCTGAACCCGCGGTTTCCCTATTTGTTAAAAACCAGTAAAAAATTTCGACCCATCTGGCTTCCCGGAAGACTTCTCTTGAAGGATTCAACACGATTTGTCGGCCGGCAAGCACTTTGCAAAGAAGGCTTCAAGTACCTTGTCAACCGTGCAGCACGCTGTAAACCACTGAGAGCAAAGTACTTCATAAACTGTGAAGCGATTGGCAAACTGTAAAGCGCAGTACACGTGAGAACCATTATTAGGATTCACGCCTGGTCCTACCAGCCCAGCCATCCCTGGCGGACACACCCAGACCCCCGCTAACTTTCCCTGTAGAGCCAGCGAGCTGCGACCACCTGGCAGCCACTCCCGCCCCCGGGGGGTCGGGTGGTACCACAGCGCGAGGCCTCGGGGAGAGGCCCGGAGACCCAGGCCAAGGCCAACAACACATGGCAAAGCATCTGGTCCGGGATCTGACGGCAGCTGGAGAGTTCTCGGGGCTCCAGACTCCACGCAGAGCTCTGTCGCCCTCGGGGCGGTGGCCCGCGGAGGTACCCGGAGGACCCCGCGCGCAAGAGAGATGCCCATCGCCCCATCCCCCGCTCAGTCCTGCTGGGGAGGGGACCCCATTGTACGCCGCGGGCGATCGGGCAGGCACGGACGAGGGGGTGGGGGACACCAGCGCTTTGCTCCACTCAGCGGGTCTTCCTGCTCTTCGGGTCGCCCAGGCTGCATCCAAGGGGGCGCGGCCCGGGATCCCCAATCCTTGGCGCGGCCGCGGTGCCTCCCTCGGAACGCTCCCTGCCAAACTTTGCAGCGCCCACTGCGCGCCGGGCCCGCGCCCCTGAGCCGGGTGCCGAGCCAGGCTGGGCCAGCGCCGGGCTCTGCTGGGATGCGGGGACCCGGGTGGCGGGCGCGCAGTGGGCAGAGCCCCCGGCCCTGGGCGGCGCTCGCCGGGCTGGCTACAAAGCCTCGGCAAGATGGTCCCTTCGCCTCCTCCTGGCACAGTCAATCAGCGCCCGCCGCTCGCCCGGCGCCCGCGGGGCCCCGCGTCCTCCCCAGCGGTGGCCGCCGGCCACACCTCCCCGCGTCCACCTGCGCCCGGCACCGGCCCCCGGGCAAACTTTGCGACCGCGGGGCCGAGTGAGGGGGCGACCCGGGGCCGAGGCGGCCGCTCCCCGCCCCCATCCCCGCTCACCTTCCACGGCGGCTAGCAGCGGCAGCAGCAGCAGCGCAGCCCCCAGTCTGCGCACGGCCATTGCTGCGCTGCCGGGAGCCTCGGGCCGCGGCGCCGCGGGGACCCCGGGGCTGGAGCGCGCGCCCCGGGCTCGGGGGGCCGGCGGGTAGCGGCGGGGCGCGGCGCACACACACACGAGCCGCCGCCGCCGCGCAGCCAGCAGAATGAGCCATCCAGCCCGGGCAGAACGGGGACCCGGGCTCCGCCAGCGCTGGGCACGGCCCACCTGAGCCGCGGGCGCGGGGGGAGCCGGGGTTGGACTGCCAACCCTGCGCCTGTACCCCACGTGCCCACGGGCTGCACCACGCCCGAGGCACGGCCCTCTTAGTCTTTTATATCCCTTTGGAGGGAGCAGCACCCGCGCTGGGACACTGTGACCCCACGCACCAGGGCGTCCGGGACCCCGGATTCCCCCCTGCGCGGCAGTGGTCTCTCCCGGCGCTGTGGCTCCTCCAGATAAAGCAGCGATTTCAGCCCAAATGTTTCTCAATTTTTATTGAATGCTGCAAAGCCGAGATCGTCTGGCGCGGCTGACAGGAGCAGAGAGAGGGGACCCGGGGCGGGGGGGCTGGGATCGAGGAAGGGGCTGCCCAAAGCCGGGGGACTGGCCCTACCTGTCAGGGCCGGGAGTGCCACCCCCTTGCCTGAGCCCTGCCACCCGCGTCCCTGCGGCTTCGAAAGAGACTGAACTGCAATGAATGAGGGGGGAAAAAGAGGAGGGGGGAGCTGGGAACAAAACAGGCGGCTTTCCCAGGCTCTGGGGCTGGGCTGGGGCCTCCGCCTGGGAGAGTGGGCCTTGGCGCTCGCCCGCGGGCCCGGGGTTCTCTCTGGCAGGGGTGGCGGGCCCTGGCAGGCAGACCCCAGGCCTTCCCTCCTTGCCTTGTTGTCTTGCGCGAGCCCACCGGCCCCTCCCCGCGGACCTTTCCAGCCGCACATTGTATTTCTCCTCTGTTGATCTGGTTCCTGGTGCAGTTTGCACGCAGGGGTGTGGAGGAGGCCCAGGGGGGTTCCTAAGCGACAGCCCTTACTCCACCCCTCGGTGGAATGGACCTGTCTGGGCTGCTCGGTTTTGTGCATAACTGTTCCTTCAGGGAGGACACAACCCCTTGTTCCATTTCTGCGGGCCCAGCCTGCTCTGACAGCCTTCATCACCGTCATCATTAGCGGGCTTGCTGAGGCCGGTGGTGGGCGGACCGTAGGGACCCTGCGGGAACCACCCAGGCAGGGCCCCTGGCCTTTGGGATCCGCGCTTCTGAAAACACGCTTAGCCAACAGCACTGGCCATGCTCTTGCCTTGGGTGGAAGAGTCTCCTAGAGGAACAGGCTGTTAAAGCCCAGTACGGACCCCCTTCAGTCTCTTTGTCCCACAAACTAGCAAAATGTCCCAGAGATGTCTTCCATTTAAGGCCCATCAGGCAGACAGTCCTGAGACAACAAGGAGGTTTGGAGATGTGGGTCACCTTTGGAAGCTCTGAGAGTCAATTGGAAATGAACGTCAACCTGGGAGGCCACCAGAAAGAGGAGGGCCTTGAAGGCTGCAAGGGAGGCAGAGAGAAGTGGGGGGGGGGGTGTAAGAGGAGACTGGGAAGACACTCCCCTCTGCCAACACTTTCCACCCCATGTTGCCTGCAGATTCCTGTTTAGGAATAGAGATGAATCGGGTGACCCTGGCTTTTATTTCTCTGTTTCTGCTTGTCAGACGTGCCAAGGGACTTAGGGCTTGGTGGACTCTGAACCTGTTCTTCTCCATCCCAGATGGCCCCTGCCCATGTCCACAAATAATTGCGTGGCATCTATTACATGCTGGGTGGATTCGGCTCTGCTTGCTTTCTATCCCCTGGGGCCCTTGCCATCATCAACCCACCCCTAGCAATTGCATCCTTCTTTGATTCAAACTACAAATACCAGACACTAGCTTTCTTTGAGGACCCTGAGCAGGGATGAGGCTCGGGGCTGTTTATGGGTACATAAACATGTCTTCTCCATTGTCTCAACCATGGTAGGAGGGTCAATCATCTCAGGTGATGAGACAGAGGGCCAGGTAACTCATCTGCTCAAGGTCATATAGCACATTGGAGCTAGGATTCAAGCTCTGTCTGTCTGACATCCCCTGGGCCTCCCGCAGGTCCGCAGAAGGTCAATTAACCAACTTCCCAAGGCCACTGAAAACCTTATTGTTAATAGGTAGCAATCTGGACCTTTACCTGGTTTAACACAAAAATCACAGTAACAATAAAGTCCCTCATCCGTTCTCCCAACATGTTTTTTTATCCCGCATTTGGGATCCTATAGAATGGCTGAGTTTTGTCATCCAGACAAGGCCTTCCTCTCTGCTTGGCAACTGTCTTCAGCCTGCCTTGTCCGAGTCAACCTCTGCCCAGCTTTCTCTACTCCATGACCAGGGGTCCACCTCATCAACACCCTACTAAGAGTCTCCACTGATTTTGGCCTCTCCTCCGGCTGACACCCATTTGCTTACAATGTTCCCTGAAAGATGATTGGTGGTTCTCTTGCTGGGGCCTCAGGATAGTTTGACTGTCTTCAATTTGCATATCGCCTCTCTGACCCCAGCAGATTAGGTGCTCCATGTGAGCAAGCGTGAGCTGTGCATGCTAGGGAGCTGCCCCTCTCCAGGTGCAGAGGCTGGAGAGCTTTGGATCCAGACCTGGGTCCCTCCCTGCAAAGGAAGAGCCGGCTGGAAGCTTCATTTGTCTAATGACAACAGCTCCCTGCATTTGCAATCACGCTTTAACAGTTTACAAAGCAGTGTTCACACCCATCAACTCGGCTCATGATAATTCAACCAGCCGAGCCTCCCGCCCCCAGCACCAGCTTTTAGAAGGGGAAACTGGGATCCAGAGAGGGAACATTACTTGCCCAAGTGCTCCTAGCCCAGTTCCCTGTGTGCTGCTGCAGCTGTAGAGATTTTAATGACCTAACTTGTCTGTGTCGCTCTCTATCTCATTTGATTGACAAACATGAGTTGGGCATTGCCTACATGCCAGGCAGGGGGAAGGCAGGAATGCAACTGAGGACCTGTTAGACAAGACCCTGCAGGGAGTCCCAAACAGGGACAAAATAATGGACAGTGATCCCAGCCAGGAAGACAATAAAGCAGGGTGACAGATCACTGACTGGCCCGGGTGAGGGGGTGTGGGGGGTGTCATGGAAGCCTGTCTGAGGAGAGAATATGACAGCTGAAAGCCAGGCCAAGCAAATGTTGGGGAGGGGCCTGCTGGGTATCTCCTAACTGTGCTCTACTCCGTTGCTTGCCCAGTTACTAACTGGTGGGGGCCCTTGGCCATGTATAGATCAGAACACACCTCCAACCACGGCCCAACTGGGGAATCTGAGCAGACAGCTCCAGTTCTGTCCTGACACTTGTTTGCTGTGTGACCTCCAACAAGGCCTTTCCCAGCTCATAGGTAACTTTAAACTTCTAGTAGCCACATTAAGAAATTAAATGGAGCTGGGCAGTGGTGGCACACACCTTTAGTTTCAGCACTAGGAAGGAAGAGGCAGGCTGATCTCTGTGAGCTCGAGCCCAACCTGGTCTACAGAGTAAATTCCAGGACAGCCTGGGTTACACAGAGAAACCTGGTTTCAACCCCTTCTTCCCCCTAAAAAAAAGAAAAGAAAAATTAAATGAAGAACTAGGACACATGCAACTTCGTATGCTTTGTGTGCTCAGCATGTACGAGGCCCTGAGTTCTTTTTCTTCTTTTTTAAATACAATTTTGATTTTAAAAAAATTTTAAATTTAAATTTTTTAAATAAAAAAATGATTTTTAATTTAAATTTATTTGTGTGCATTGGTGTTTTGCCTGCATGTATGTCTGTGTGAGGGTGTCGGATTCCCTGGAACTGGAGTTCCAGATAGTTGTGAGCTGCCGTGTGGTGCTGGGAATTGAACTCAGGTCCTCTGGAAGGGCAGCCAGTGCTCTTAACGGTTGAGCCATCTCTCCAGTCCTGGCCCTGGTTCTAACACCACTTCTAAGAAAAATAAAGGGAAGCAGGGAAAGCTAACTTTAATTATTTAAATCAACAAGTCAAAAATATTACCGTGTCAACATGTAATTAATGAGACATTTCATTTTTTTTTTCTTACCATCTTCTGTTTTGAGACAGTGTTTCATGTAGCCTACTCTGGCCTTGAATTGTGGCAGTCCTCCTGCCTCAGCTTCCTGAGTATTGGAGTTACAAGAGTGAGGAATCTGGTATTTCACTTTTTAGCACTCCTCGGCTTCCGTCTGTCCCATGTTGAATGCTAAAGAACCCCCTGTGACAAGGGGCATAAATGTAGACATGGGAGCTGGGATGTGACTCAGTTGGTAGAGTGCTTGCCTAGTATACACAAGTCCTGGGTTCCATTCCCAGAGTTTCATAAACCAGACATGGTAATGCACACCTGTAATCCCAGCACTCAGGCAGAAGGACCAGAAAGCCAAAGGCATCTTCAGCTACACAGTGTGAGGCTAGCCTATGCTACATTAGATGCTGTCTCAAATACATGTAGATACTGACAGCATTAACTTTCCTGCAGGGTGAAAAGTGAGATTCGTCCAAATTCTCTCAGGGCAGAGGACAGATTTGCAGCCTCTCTCTGAAGAAAGGGGGCGGGGCTTCCCAGAGGAGGGGCTGGTAAAGATCATCTTGACAGCTAGGATCTGACCCACCCCAACCCCTCTTTATTTTTGTCTGAGACAAGGTCTCCCTAATGTAGCCATGGCTGGCCTGGAACTCGTTAGGTAGACCAGGCTGACCTCAAATTTATGATCCTTTTGTCTCTCAAATGCTGGTATTACCGACATGTGCCCACATGCCTGGCTGCCCTCCCTCTTTTGAGAAAAGTTTTTTCCTACCTTCTGATAATATCATGACATGTTCTCATTGTAAAGAATAAAAATGACAATGAACACTTCAGAGGAAATAAAATAAATAAACAAGATTCACCCAGTGCCCCTACCCGCGATCCTGAGATCCATGGCTCGTGTTCCCTTTTCTTTCTCACCAATCCTTTTTCTTTCAGGCACACATTTGAGATGTAACTACAGCCTTGCTGCGTGCACAGTGCTGAGCCTAACTTTCTCCTCCTCGCATGGGGAGTATGTGTTGTTAGATCATGACTAAGGGAGATGTGGCACCCCAGGGACCAGAGGGTGGGAAACATCAGTTACTCGTGATGACTCCTTGCTTCTCCTAAAGGCGACGGAAAACAAACCCCCGCTGTGGATGATCCTCTGAGAGCAGAGTAGAAGTGAACAGAGCAACCAGGAGGGGAGGATTCCACTGAAAGCCACTTTGAGTCTGAAGCCAGCCCAGAGTCTTTGTCACTGGGAGGTAGAGGTGACTGGGCTGGGCTGAGAGTCTGGGCAGCTGATCCCTCTACTGCCACCTGGTGGCCTCTAGCATTAGTGCACTCTCCAGGAGCCAGGTCTGGACAGACATGTTAACAGGCTGGAGGTACTGGAGTCTTATCTAATCTAGTCCTCTAGATGGATTTCCTCCAAGATCTACATATCTGATCAATCCTCCTTCCTGCTGTGGGCTCTCATTTGCCTCTTGCAGTAAATACAACCCCCCTATCCTGACATTCAAGGCTCCTCAGAGACTGGACCACTCCATTCTCCAGTGGGATTATAGGCATGTGCCATATGCCTGGCTCTTGGTTTATCTGCAAAATAGGTCCAAACCTTACATATTCATTAAGAGGACCGAATGAAGTTGGATGTGATAGCATAGGCTTGTAATCCTAAGTTAGTAATGTTCAAGAAGATTGGCAGTTCCAAGCCATCCTGGGCTATATAGTATCTCAAAAAGGAATAATAATAATAACAACAACAACAAAGAGAACAAACTGGCTGTAGTGGCATATGTCCATAATCTCAGCATTTGGGAAGTAGAAGCAGGAGGCTCACAAATCAAGTTTGAGGCCAGCCTGGGCTATGTCAAAACAAAGCAATATAGAAATGAGGTGCCAAGGCAAACCTTAGAGTGTGTCTGGGACACACCAGTCTTCCTTCCCACTAGCCCACATCCCCTGTGTCTCCTGACCCTCTCCAGGCCCATGTCCTGTTCCCCTTTAGATCCCAGGGTCTAGCAAAGGGCTACAGCGTGGGTATTGAGTTGCTGATTGACACCTCTCCTGCTGACAAAAAGAACCAGCTTGGCACCAGAGACAGGTGGTAAGACACTTTGAAGTATCTGTAAGCTACCAGAGACAATGATTCACTTCTTCCCTAGAATTGGGAAGGCCTGGGCTGTCTATCTGGAGCAAAAGGTCAAGGCAGGGGTGGGTGGGGCCTGGCTGGCAGCCTGTTCTCTTATCGTCTTTGATCCTGACAACCATTATGTGAGCCAGCAAGGCCTCCCCACTTGACTGCAGAGGAAACTAAGGCCCAGAGAGGAAGTGATTTGGCTAAAGTCATTCAAAAGACCCAGGAAATCTAAGCTGAGTGCCAGGATTCCCCTTCCCTGGGTTAAGGCTTTCTGAAGCTTGTGGCCACAATGAAGTTGAAACCAGATCTGAGTTCAAATCCCAGCTTAGTTCTTCGCCTTCTGCACAACTTTTATGGCATGGAACTTCCTAAGCCTCAGTTTCCTTGAAGCAGGGGGCCCTGTTGGAAGATGAAAGGCGTTAGAGATGGTGACGCCTCTGTAAACGGCAGCGTGCCATACCCAGGTGAAAGGTTGACGCAGTGGCTTGTCGAGCCTGATACAGGTTGCTTTGATCTTGGCGCCCTGCAGTTGAATGGGGTTATATGACTGGCTGTTCACCTGGCCGCGCATTTTCTAATCTGCCTCTCTTCAGGAGTTTGCAGGAGCTATTTGGATGGGTGCCTGGCAGCAGGGGTGCAATAGGATCAGCAAGCTGGCTATGGGAGGCAGGGATGCCCAGGGCAGCTGCCCCATCTAGGCACAGTCCTAATAATACATGTAGGCTGGATGCTGGGGTTGAAGAAACTTGCCAAAGGTATGATGCAGGACTCATTTTTTTAAGGACCCGGATGTATGAGAAGTAATGGGATCGGGTATAATGAGGAAAGCTCCCAGCACGAGTGAATCAGGAAGAATAAAGATTACAGCTGGTTCACTTTTAAACTGGATCAAGCTCAAAGAGGTGTTCTAGAAGTACTTGACAACAGGATAGTTGGATGGATGGATGGATGGATGGATAGATGGATAGATGGGTGGATATATGGATGTATATAAGAGTATACGGGCAGATGGTTGGATAGCACAGAGGACAGAGGATAATGACAAGCAGGTTGGCTTTCAGGAGTTAATGACATATGAGTTTAGATAAATCTTGGGTTTAAATTGACTTGAGAGTTCTTAAAAGGGCATAACCAGCTTTCAAAAGTTAAGAGATACAGAACAGACCTCTGCAGCTCTGCATACTCCTCAGACTCTGAGGCCTCCAAAAACACTCAGATGTGGTGACTACCATGGCTGCCAGGTGGCATGATGAGCATCCTAAGAAAGTTACCCATCATCTCCCAAATCCTCCCCAGTGCTTTCTGAGGCCTGTGTGCTCTTCTCTCTCTGGTGTGTCCGAGGCTCCCACCTCACTCACCTGGCACTTTCAGTTCCTCTTGGAAGATATTTGGATTGGGGAACCAGAGTACTAACGCAGAGCAGGTTGAGCTGTCCTGTTTTGCATGTTCTTGGTTCTTGTGGGCATGGTACATAGGGATAGGGGGCTGGACTGGAACTCAGTCCCTATCTCTGCAACCATAGGTGGGAGTGGCTGAGGTACAGCAGAGTATCTGAAATAAGGGAGAAGGAGCTTTGGGGGAAGTGGCCCAAACATCTCAGACTTCACAGCTGTACTTGGGGTCTGCTCCCAGGAAGTGACCTTCCAGGTGATAAGGCCAAATGTACCACAGAACACCTTTCATGCCAGGGTTTGATCAGATGAGGGCAGAAACTCAGCTGGCTTATATTCAAAAGGGCCTGGCATCCCACCTCCATCATTTTATGAATCAACGGGCTCAGAGAAGAAAAGGGATTTCTTCAAAGTCACACAGCAAGGTAGTAGGGCACAGTGATAGGAAGTTTTCCAGTTCCTGGAGGGGGACTGGCAGGTGGCCTAGACTTCAAGGAGAAGTTGGGTACAAGGAGACCAAGAGCAGCCCAAGGAGACAAGGAGGCCGTTGTATTCTCCTAAGACTGGCTAGCAAGCTGGGCAGAGCTTCGCACCATGACTCTCCGAGATGGAATTGGAGAGCAGCCAGCTTGTCGACTCTAGCTATTAACTAATAGCCTATTATTTCCCACTAAGATTAATTTTTAAATGCAAATGGCATGTTTTTATCACACATTTGAACATTTAGAATCCACAGATCCCTGGTCAGAGCAGGGCAGTCCTTTTCTACTGCCTGGAGAGGCCCAGGCAGTCCCCAGGGACCACAGGCCCGGGGAGGCATATGGAGCAGGTTCCTCTTCTGTTCTGGAATTCCAGTCCTATATCCTTCCCATGATCAGTTGGGAAGGATCAAAGTTGCAGAGATGGCATGAGGAGACAATGGAGGAAAACAGGGCCAGTCTCCTTGCCTAGGACACTTCCTCTTCACTCCCATCATATCACAAAGGGAAGCTGGGGCTGCACTGGATTGTGGGGATTATGCAAATGAAACCGTGGGCTGAGGTTTCTGAATGCAGTTTGTTTTAGCTGCCACCAAGGCCTGTCCAACAAATGCCCACCAAGGCCACAGCTAGCATTAGTTCCTTCATTGATTCTAAAGTACAGGAAGGTGTGTGGGGGACCCCAACAGAACAAGGTCCAGCCTGGAGGGAGTCTGGAGCAGGCTGCCTTAGTCGAGGGGAGCTGAGAACAGTTTCTTTGAAGGGAACCCAGCCGATAGGAGCAGAGCCAGCTTCTTATCCAGGTGGAACTGGATTCACATCCCCTCTCTGCCACTTGCCTTAGACTCCTCTGCCATAGCATCAATGTGAGCAAGCATCAGATGAGGGACGGCTCAGTCGGTAAAGGTGCTTGCTGTCAAGTCTGATAACCTGAGTTTGATCCTGAGACCCACATGGTGGAAGGAGACAACTGACTCCTGTAAATTTTCTTCTCCCTTCCCCCCACCACACCTGTGTACACATGTGTGCTATGGCACATAAACATGCATGCACATATGCTCACAGACACACACAAATAAAATAAATGTAACAAATCAAAAAGGAGACATGGTGTGTGCAGTGCCTGGGATCCTGCTCCATCATGCTAATAATGGTGGTCCTTCTACAGCGCCCCTGAGGAGTGTGCCTGCAACAATAATTCATGCACTATAGTAATAACAGTATTAGGATAAATAATATACAATGTCAAAGCGAGTGAGTTTTAGGGGCTAAGAGTATAGCAGAGTGGTGGAGCACTTGCCTAGCAGGTTACTGACCCTGGGTTTGATTCTCTGCACTATGAAGAAAACAAAACAAATCATATCATCCTTGACTCTGAGGGAGGAGGGGGTCCAGGACCCCTAGAGATACCAGGGCCTGCAGGTACCCCAGTCCCTTATCGAAAATGCCATAGTGTTTGGCTGTAACCCACGCAGAATACGTCCTCCTGTATACATTAAGTCGTCTCTAGGTTACCTACACTGAGCACAATGTAAATGTGATGTAAATAACTGCCGTACTCCCTGCTTCGGGTATAATAGCAAGAAGAAAGTCTGTCTCTTTGCTACAAATGTGATTTTTTTTTCAAATATTTTTGATCCAATGTTTGTCGAATGCACAGGTGCAGAAGCCATGGAAGAAGAGGGCTGGCTGGATACCGTGTCAGCAGGAAACAATATCACAGTAAATACCTTCCACACTAGGAGGGGCTGCCCTGAGCGCCTGGTATATGTGAACTCACTGCAACTCAGGCATGGACATGGCAGCCTGTGACAGGAGGAGGCCTCTTGTGCATGCTCCTCTAAGTTGATCCCTGCTGGCCCAGGGTCCTCAGCACACTCTGTAAACACGTCATAAGAAGGGTCCTGACATTTGGGCCAGGAAGATGGCTCAACAGAGTCAGGTGATTGTTTTCAAGTCTGACAACCTGAGCGTGATCCCTGGGACCCACATGGTTGAGGGAAAGACAGCTTCAGCAAGCTGTCCTCTACACACACACACACACACACACACACACACACACACACACACACGTGATATTTACCTTTTTTAAAAAGGTAACTTTGGTGGGCTGCATTTCTTTTCCAGCACTCAGGAGGCAGAGTAGGTGGATCTCTGGAAGTTACAGGTCAGCTAAGGCTACACAGTGAGACCCTGTCTCAAAATCAATTAAGATTAAAAAATAAAAATCAAAACATCATTTTATCCATATTACTCATGCTATGCATGGTGCTGCAGGCTTTTGGGCTTCACTCATTTTCCTAGGAATCACCCAGGTGTGTAATCACAGTGATGATATAATGCTGATAGAATGACATCACACACAGAACACAATCGTATTAAATGTTGAATGATCTCACATATAGAACATCAGAGCCATTTTACAGATAAAGACCTGAACGTTTAGAGGTTGATTTCTCACGGGCCCCAGCAGCAGACAAAGGAATCCACACCCACTTCTGCAATCTGTCCAGTATGGCGGCCATTGGTGGCACGCAGCTATTGAACACAGGCCACGTGCCGGGCTGAGTGGAGATGTGTCTTGAATACCAAGTGCACACTGGATTTCAAAGATTTAGTAAGAAAAAGAGACCGCAAAATAGCCAGTGAGTTTTTTTTTTTTTTTTTAATTTATACTTCGAAAGGGGGAGATGCCTGGGCCCTGATGCATGTATGGAGGCCGGAGGATAACCTGTGAGAGCTGACCGTTTCCTTCCACCATGTGGGGCCCAGAGATCAAATCAGTTGTCAGACGTAGTGGTAGGCCCCTTTACCCACTGAGCCATCTCACTGGCCTTTGTTTTTTAAAACCTCTTGGCAAAATGTTGTGATAACATTATGATATAGTGGATTAAATAAAATGTATTATCGAAATTAATTTCACCGGTTCCTTACTTTCCCCAATGGTGCTATTTAAAAAAAAAAAAAAATTTAATTCCCCTAGTGATTTGTCTTACATTTAATTTCTTTTCTATTTTTATTGTTTTGAGATGGGATCTTACACAGCCTAGGCTAATCTTTTGTTTTTGGAGGGGGAGGGGCTGAGACAGTGTTTCTGTGTGTAGACTGGGGCTGTCCGGGATCTTGCTTTGTAGATCAGACTGACCTTGAACTCACAAAGATCCACCTGCCTCTGCCTCCCAAGTGCTGGGATTAAAGGCGGGGCGCGTGCATGCGTGCGTGCGTGCCTGCCTGCGTGCGTGTGTGCATGCGTGCGTGCGTGCGCGCGCTCTCTCTCTCTCTCTCTCTCTCTCTCTCTCTCATTGTTGTTGATGCTGGGATGGAAAGCATGGCCTCTAGCATGCTAGGCCCAGTGCTTTGAGCTACGCCTGGGCCCTGCTGCCTATGGCTCTGCTGGGCAGAGTTGCTAGACCAGGCTGCCTGCAGAACTTTCTAGACTGATGGAATGATGGACTGCACAGCTCTGGAGGATCACCTCCAAATCTGTGGTACTTGAGAGCTTGAAACACAACTCATGTCATTGAATTTAAATGCTCTTCTGCTTTAATTAATTTACATTGCAAGGTTAGTAGCCACATGTGGCCAGTGGCTACAAGATCTGGCAGCGCATTTTCAGACACCTGTAATTCTCTATCTAGAGAGAGAGAGTAGTCTTGGTGTCCCCACAGGTGTTCTAGGACAGGACATGGGTTTCTGTGGATCTGGTTGTCCAAATTCTAGCTATGGACAGGGAGACTCAGAGAGGAGCAGAGATCGCCCCATGACACATTGCTCCGCAGTGGTGGAGGGGAGGTAACTCCCAGGGCAGCTTCATTCAGTGGGGCAACTGTCTCTAGGCGCCTTTTCTAGCCTGATCTGCAATTCCCAACTTGCAGCTTGACACCCCCCCACTTTGAGAAGCCCCTGCTGTGGTGACCTGTCCACTTCCCTGTCCTCTCACTCCAACCCTTCACACCTGAATGATCACACCTGAATGATAACTTCCCTTCGAGGGGCCACGGGGTCACATCTTGTCTCCCTATTCTCCAGCACCTCCCAGGCCCCATACATTCTGTCCCCCTATCTTCATGAACCTCTCTGATCCCTGGTACTCTGTTTCACTCTCCACTCCTACAGAGGCCTTGACCTAGAGGTTGCTGATTTCCACAGCTCCTGGAGGCCCACAGACACTTTCGAACAGCCTGTGAATTTCCCAGTGGAAGCAGGAGCAGAAGCCTCGGGCTTCCTGCCATCCTTCCAAGCTAATAACGGGCTGGGTTCCCACCCCAGCTCTGCCACCCACTGCCTGTGTGACTCTGGCCAAGGCGCTTCTCTCTGAGCCTCAGCAGCTCTCTGTAAAACGGAGAGGCAGAGACCCCATCCAGACCAGCCCTCGTGCTGATCTGCCTGTACTGAGAAAACACCATGAGTGGGAAATGCATTGGGTCCCCTCGCCAGCTCAGCAACACCCACCACCACCACCAAGTATCAGTTTCTCCTGTAACTGTGCACCTAAATGGCCATCTGGGAAAGATCCCAACTTGAAACCCAAAGTACTGCAGGGCAGGGTGACAAACTGAATCCAGCACTCAGGAGGCTGAGGCAGGAGGGTTATCATGAGTCTGAGGCCAGTCTGATCAATAGCATGGAACCAAACAAACAGCTGGGCATGGCTGCTCATGTCTTTGATTTCAGCACCCAGTAGGCAAACACAGTTTCCTTTCCCTTTCACAACATTATAAAGCTGAAAAAGTCCTAAGTCAAATAAATAAAATAATCATTAGTTAGATTATTTGAGACCTACCTGTCTCAAATGAGGATACCAAAGGAATTCTTTCTAAGGTGTGTGTGTGTGTGTGTGTGTGTGTGTGTGTGTGTGTGTGTGTGTGCCTGCTTGTCTACATGTGTTCTACATATATGCAGTGCCCTCAGAAGCCAGAAGAAAATGTTGGATCCCCTAGAACTGGAGTTACAAGAGATTGTGAGCCACCCAGTGTGGGTGCTAGGAACCAAACCAGGGTCCTCTGCTAGATCAGCGAGCGGTTTTAACTGCTGAGCCATCCTGCCAGCCCCACCAAAGGATTCTTATAAACATTAAATATAGCAAGATTGAAATTTTATTTATTTATTTATTTATTTATTTATTTATTTATTTATTGAGACAGGGTCTATTTTGTAGCTTTGGCTGTTCTGGAACTCACTGTATAGACCAGGCTGGCCTTGAAAACACAGAGATTCACCTGCCTTTGCCTCCTAAGTGCTGGGATTAAAGGCATGCCCTATTATGCTGACTGGGAAAAATTTTAAAATATTTCAAAGTAACATGTGAGATCATGGGAAATAACTGTGTTGTTTGTGGCTGGGCTCTCTGCCAAATGCTAACCTCATCCTGCCCTCAGACTGCAGTGATGGCGCTGTGTATCTCCTCCCTTCCAGCAGCAGAGACTTCCACGCAGGCAGTCTGGAGTTAGGACCTGCTTCTAATCGGTGGTACAGAGGGGTAGAGACACCCTGTGGCTGCGAGCTGTCAGCTTTGGACCTCCTACTGTCTTTAGCAGAAGCTCTGCCATGTCTCAGGACCCCTATGGACAAACGCTTCTGACTGGCAGCCAAGTGAGTGGGCCACCTGGGGTGTGGATCCTCTAGTGTCCGCAAACTTCCCAATGGTTACTACTCTGACTGACATTCTGACCTAACCTGGGAGAGATCCAGAGTCATCCCTGAGTTCCTGACCTACAGAAACCAGTGTTCATCATGGAAGCTACTGGGTTTCAGGGAAAATGTATCACACAGTAAAGGAGATTTAAACATGGGCTCCATCACTGTATCCTTACCACATAGCCATGCAGGGTAGGGTTTGTTTTTATTTACTTTGAGATAGGGTTTCATGTATCCCAAACTGCCCTCAGACTTGCTGTGTAGCAGAGGATGACCCTGAATTCTGGATCCTCCTGCCTCTGCTTCTTCAGTGCTAGGATGGCAAGAACAGTCAGATGTATCTTTTATTTGAGACAAGGTTTCTCTGTGTAGCCCTAACTGTCCTGGAATTCATCCTGTAGACCAGGCTGGCCCTGAACTCAGAGATCCGCTTGCTTTTGTCTCCCAAGTGCAGGGTTTAAAGGTATTTGCAACCACTGGCCAGCTCAGATACATATTATCTCCCCCATTTCATAAACACTTGCCTGACATAGCTCAGCAAAGATGTGGTGGCTCTAGACCTAAGGCCTGAACTATTTGGATGAGATCTGGGAAGAGTCCAGTCAGCACCAAGTCACCACTACAAGGGTCCAATGGCCAAGTGTAACTGCCTGGGCTGGAGTATGGGCTGGTCTATCCCAATGATGGAGGCTTTAATTTAAACATCTTGGTCTAATTTCCACGTCTAGCATCTAATAGTGGTTCATTAAATGTTGGATAAGGGCCTGGACATTTGGATCCTGTGTAATCTTGGGTAGGTCCTTGGCCAAACCCACTTGATGATTTTGACAGCCAGGGAAAGATTTGAATGGAGTCCCTATAACCCATATCTGAGTATTTAAAAGCTAAAACTCAGCTGGGCATGGTGTCAAAGGCCTATAACGTTGACACATGGGAGGCAGAGGCAGGAGGACCAGGAGCTTAAGGTTATCTTTAGCTACATAAATTTGAGGCCAGCATGGGTTACATGAGACCCTGCCTCAAAAGGTTGGAGGCCACTAGGGAAGTGCTCAGTGGGAGGAAGTACTCAGTAGGAGGAAGTGCTCAGTGGGAGGAAGTGCTCAGTGGATGGAAGTGCTCAGTGGATGGAAGTGCTCAGTGGGAGGAAGTGCTCAGTGGGAGGAAGTGCTCAGTGGATGGAAGTGCTCAGTGGGAGGAAGTGCTCAGTGGATGGAAGTGCTCAGTGGGAGGAAGTGCTCAGTGGATGGAAGTGCTCAGTGGGAGGAAGTGCTTGTTCTGCAAACTGCAGACCCAATCTCAAACTCCAGCATCCACATAAAAAGCTGGGACATGGGCCGGTCGCAGTGGCGCACACCTGCAATCCCAGCACTTGGGAGGCAGAGGCAGGTGGATCTCTGTGAGTTCCAGGCCAGCCTGGTTTACAGAGTGAGTTCCAAGACAGACAGGGCCACATGGAGAAACCCTGTCTCAAAACGACAACCGCAAAACAAAAAGCTGGGACATGAATCTGCAACCTCTGCACTTTGAGGCAGAAGGCCGATACAAAGAACGCAGTGGTTCTAGCCAGCAGAGCCAATGTCAAGCCTCTGGTTTGGTGAAAGATCCAGTCTCAAGGCAAGTGAATGGAGTTTGATAGAGGAACACACACACACACACACACACACGCACACGCACACGCACACACACACACCTATAACTCAAACTAATAAATAAAATACAGCAAACATGCCTTTATTACAATGAAATATAAAATATGCATTGAGCTATGGCCTTTATAAGCTGAAAGTATCAAAGATGACTGAATGTAATTATTATCGCATATATATGTGGAGTCCCTTGAAGGGTTAATAGTATTTGAATGAGTAACAAAATAAAAACATAGCACAAGTAATAATTTTCTGTGTGGTGCTGCGGATGCTATGTTTCAATAAATCCTTCATAAATTATGAAATATTTGATCCATCAACTAAAAAATTTTTGCCTTCATTTCAGCATAATTAGAACTGCACTGTGAAAAGGTAAGATTTTTTTTTTTTTGATAATTTCTGCTCTGTTGACAGTGACATAGAACTAGATCACCTTTCTCAAATCATTGCATTTCTTAGTTTTTAATTAAATTCAATGTGGAAACACTTGCTCTGCTGAGGATGTGGCCACAAATTGCCCATAAAATTCTTAAATCGATATTTCCATTCGGAAACGAGCTGTGTGTTTGATACAGTGAGCGAAGGAGGTGGGGCTGCGTGTGATGAATCACTGCCCTGCAGGGAACCTCGCTCCTGTTCCAGGTGTTTTACAGGCCCTATCAAAGGTATCTTTTTGTTCGGTTGGCTTTTTGTTGCTTCTGGGGTGATAGGGACTCTTGGTGTAGTCCAAACTGGCCTTGAACTCACGGCCATGCTCCTGCCTCAGACTCCCTAGTGCTGGGATCATAGGCACGTGTGCTGCCACACCTCACTGCTATCATAGATTCTTGATTTTAACTGTCTCTAAGTAAAATGCAGACCCAGCAGCCATGAAGGCAGATGACGTTATGCTTGACTGTCACTCACATAGACACAAATCTAGAGGTGATACGGCCTATTTAACGATGAGGACTAGCCCATAGCTGCCAAGTGTGAGGCCTGTGCACCTCATACCCCCACATTTTAGGGGCTTTGCTTGTTTCAGCTGGGCTTCACACGCGTTAGGTAAACGCTCTGTCACTGGGCTATGTTCCCAATCTCTTTTGATTATTTTGAGGCAGTCTAACTTTGTAGCCCAAAGTAGCCTCAGACTCATGGCAATCTCCTGCCTTAGTCTTCCTAGGGTGGAAGTTGTAGGCTTGAACCACTACACCAAGCCCTTGATCTCCCCCCCCCCCCGTTTTGTATTTTCTATGGAGAAAACCAGGCTGGCTTCAAACTCACAGTGATCCTCCTGTCTCTGCCTTCCAAATGCTGGGATTACAGGTCAAGCGTGCACCACCACACCTGGTTTAGATTCTCTTCTGTGGTGCTGGTGATTGAACCCAGGGTCTTGTGCATACCAGGCAAACATCCTACCCCAGCCTTTTGTTTAGACCTCTGGAGCCTGTAATTAGAATGGAGAGAAATAGACACCCACCAATGCTGGGATTACTGAGAACCCTGCCCTCTAAGAGAAAAGACTTAGATGTCTCACTAGGCCTTTCTCTGAACTTAGGTTTCCTGTCACTGATCTCAGCCTTCCTGTGTCCTAGATCAGGTTCTGCATGGAGTCGGCAGTGTTAGCCTATGGACCTTGGCAGTGTTAGCCCACAGATCCGGGCAGTGCTGGGCTGCAAGCCCTCATGTGGAGGACAGAGAACAAGAAATAAGGAAAAGCATGTCCATTCTTCCGCTGGGGCCCCAGCATGGTCTGTCAGTTACAGGAGTGAGTGTGGAGGGTGACAGGGTGTGCTGGACCACGTGACAGAGGCGCCAGCAGCTAAGTTAGGTAATAAACTGTGTGCGCTGGTGATGGGTGTGTCTCTGCACTCTTGGTGTGTGGTCTGGAACTGGGGGTGGTGTGCAAACTGCCCAGAAACCAGGAAGTGTTGAAAACCTTTTGTGCCAGGAGAATACTGTTATATGTGCAAGCTTGTGTTCATTTTCCTAGAAGGGTATTTTTCCTCTTTTCTTTCTTTTTATTAGCTATTTATTTGTATGTGTGTGCTTTCATAAGGAGGGAGTGGGGGATGCCACTTTGCACATGTTGAGGCTAGAGAATAGCTTGCAGGAGTTGGTTTTCCCCTCCACCGTGTGTGAGTCCTGGGAATTGAACTCAGGTCATCAGACCCAGCCGCAAGCACCTTTACCCCCTGAGCTATCTCAATGCTGTTTTTTCTGTTTTGTTTTTGGTTTTTGTTGTTGTTTGTTTGTTTGCTTGTTTACGTAGGAACTCATACAGCTAAAGCTGGCCTAAAGTTCTGTGTGTAACTGGGGACGGCCTCAAACTTCTGATCCTCCTGCCTCCACCTTCCAAGTGCTGGGATTACAGGTATGCACCACTACCCTTCAATTTCATTTTTTTTTTTTTAATAATTTTTTTTCTAGCACTGAGAATCGAACCTCAGGGCCTCTCACATGCTAAGCAAGTACTCTGCCACTGAGCTCCAGCCCCATCCTCAGCTCACAGGAACGGTTTTATGAAATGTTGTAAGGTAGATGTAGCACACTCGTCTCACCCTGGTTCCTGCTATTTTAACAGCGCTGTTCTGCGAGGTGCTGTCATTTTGAACGTTGCCATCTAGATCACTGTTAGAAAACTGTTTTCTTTCGGGGGGGGGGGGGGCAGAAAAACAGTTTACGGTGCTAGCCATCTTTCAAGTGTCTTGGTGAGCAGCAGCATGTGTATGCAAACACTTGTGAGACTTCCAAGGACCTTTTCTCACAAAATGCCTAACATGCAAAAGGCCCTGAGTTCCATCCTTAGCACCATGCATGCGCTTACACACACACACACACACACACACACACACACACACACACCACAAGGAGGGGGTCAGCAAGTTGGCTCTGTGGGTGAAGGTACTTGCTGGAAAGGCCTGAGGACCTGAGTTTGATCCCCAGGTCCTACAGTAGAAAAAAATGAATGGAATCCTAAAAGTTGTCCTCTGACCTCCACACACAAGACTTGACAAGTGTTCATCTCCTTCACCTCATATCATACATAATCATACACATATGATGATGGAGGTGATGATGATGATGATGAAGGGTGTGGGGGCAGAGACCTGAAGAGGGTGAGTTTAGCCATGTGGGAGTCATCAGTCATGTATTGGTTTCCACAAACAACGTCACCTCAGCAATTATATAACAGTTACCCTCACATATTTAGATATCAGAACTTTTTACAGGCTTCAAGTTGCTGTCGTATCTTAGAGGTGCTGGGGCAGGACCCAGGGCCTTAAAGACTCAGCCAACCCTGTGCCACCTGCTCTAGACTTCACGGCACTTTGAGGATAATGCCAAAGAACTCTCATTTTTACTGATTATTGTTACACCTTGTTAATGTGTTACTTGCATGTATTAGAAATGACGAGCAAACACAGGCCAGGATGTAACTTTGTAGAGTGCTTGCCTGGCACACACAAAGCCCTGGATCCAACCTCAGTGCCTTATAAACCAGGTGTGGTAGTGCACACCTCTAATGCAGCACTAGAGAAGTGGAGGTAGGAAGCCAGGGCAGGACGGCCTCACTTCGTTTTTGACAGCTCTTACGTTAGCTAGTTATTATGGTAACATTCGGCTTTTGCAAACTTCCCAGGAAGGTCTCAGAGTCCCCCACTAACCCTCTGAGGAGGGTGGATTGGAAGCGTTCCCCTGCACACTAGAGGTGGAGGCCAGTGGAAATAGATTGTCTAAATGCTTTGGGGATTGGAAGGGAAGCCAGGGCTGCGGGGAGGGTGGTCAGACTTTGCCTGCAGAGGGCAGAAGTGAGTACCGGGAGCCATCAGGCTGGCTAGGTGCCCAAGCTGGGCTACTGGAGAAGCCGCTCTGGGAGGGGTGACAGATTCTGTTGGCAACTCTGGGTTTGAAGATCTGTGGACTCCCCAGAGGCCATGCTCAGAAAAGACTTGGGCCAAGAAGGGAAGTGCTATCAGGAGAGAGCATAACACTGTGAATCCAGGAAGGCAAGCTGCCAGGACCCCAGGGAAGGACCTCTAGGAATGGAGGGGGTGGCCTTGGAGCAGTACCTGGTGGCCAGCAGGTGCTATTACGAAGGGTGTGTCTGACTCCTCCCAGCTGTGAGGCCAGAACTTGTTCTAAGTTGCAGCTGCCATAGTGGAAACTGGCAAGAGCCTAGCCAGAGCAGACCTAGGGACATAGGTGCCCAGGTTGTGTAGACAGTTTGAGAAGGTGTATGTGCCGGGGAGGGGGGACTTCAGTGTGGAAGGGACCAAAGACTTCTCCCTGTGTTTGAATCTCTGCTGTTCCCAGAACCTGACTTCTGGCCAGGAAGGGGCAGTGCTGGGCCAGTAGATCCCACAGTGGTCCTTCCATCAACCTTCCCTGGCCATGTGAGACACTCTGTGCTATTCTCAGGGGCCTCTGGGGACTGGTTTGGGTCGCACATAAGCCATGTCTCTGCCTTTGTGCCTCTGCCCTCCCTATCCCCATGCCAGCCAGTTCCAAGTCAGCTCTTTCTTAGTTGCCAGCCTCAAATATGGAGGGACTTGCAAGACTGCTGGGAGAGAGAGATCTGTGTTCAAGTCAGGGTTTTCATTGCTGCAAATGGAACACCATGGCTGGAAGCAGGCTGGGGAAGACAGGCTTACACTTCCACATCTTAGTCCATCATTGAAGGAAGTCAAGACAGGAAATCTAGCAGGGCGGGAACCTGGAGGCAGGAGCTGATGCAGAAGCCACGGAGGGGTGCTGCTCACTGGCTTACTCACATGGCTTGCTCAGCTGCTTTCTTATAGAATCCAGGACCATCAGCCCAAGATGTTACCGCCCACCATAGGCTAGGCCCTCCCACATCAACCACTAATTAAGGAAATGTCCTACAGCCTGATCTGATGGGGACATTTTCTCAGTTGAGGTTCCCTCCTTTCACACGACTCCAGCTGTGTCAAGCTGATATAAAACCAGCCAGGACGGCTGATAATGGACACTGACAAGTGATAAGTGCCAGGTCCTGCATCTGAGGAGACCTCACTCAGGTCTCAGGACAAATACCAAGACTTAAAAGATATTGCCACCCTGTGCTAAGGATGAGAAACAGAGGAACAGAGAGGCCGCGTAACTCTCTCGGGGTCACACAGCTGGGAAATGACAAGGGTGTGCGTGTGGGTGGGGAAGGGGAGGTTTGAGCCTGGGATGCTGATCTGTTAAACCGGTGTTTCACTGCTATGCTCCGTGGATGCCATTTCTGAGTGCCACTTGGTGGCAGCCACAGGAAGAGCTGTGGGGTCTCTAAGGTGATACTGTCCCAGCTGGGGGAACATGGGGAAGGCTTCCTGGAGGAGATGCTGGGTGGCACAAGGGATTACCCAGAAAAAGAGATCAGAGGATGGAGGTGTCCCACACAGTGGCTACAGAGTAGGTACAAAGAGGACAGCTGAAGCCTGGCTGCTTCAGGGCTGCCAGGGCCTTATGCAGAGTGGCTGGGGACATCCAAGTGGCTGCAGGGGACTGGGGCAGGACAGTGTGGAAGCAGATTGATGACGCTTCCCTTTGGAGTTTGGAACCCTTCAAATGTCCAATCTAAGACCCCTGCCTTCCTCTGACCCCTGGACATGGGGGGCCCTGTCCTCTCCCTTGGTGATATCCCATTAGCTTGCACAGAATAGATGCCCTGCATCCCCATGGACTGGTCTTGCCTCTTACAACCAGCCCTCAGCCCCCACCTTTCCTTGGGCTGTGCCACTACTGTACCCGTTGCCTGGGCCCTGCTGTGGGCCGGACCATACCTTTCCACCTTCAAACCCTCCTAATTCCCACCACATTCCTTCCTCCTATGCCTGGGTGGCCTCTCAAAGCTTGCAGGGAATCCAAGTTCCTCAGCCAGAAGCCTTGCCTGCATGCTCTGCCTGCTCACTATGTTCCAGGCTTCCGGTGATCCCTTTACTTTCACGGAAGCCGTGTACCTCCGGGCCTTTGCATCCACTGCCTAGAAGCCCAGCCACGGGCCCCTCTCTCCAGTGACCAAAGTGGCTTCACCTTTACTCTGACATTCTATGGCTCCATACCTTCCCAGTATCATGTCAGACGTGGTTTCAGCTGTCTTTTCTGGTGAGTCCCTTTAGACAAGGCGAGAAGTCGGAGGAGGGGAAAACCTGTTCCTCTCTCAGCACAGAGCCCAAGCTTAGTAGGTGAGCTCTCAGAAGTGTTTGGTGAGTGATTGAATGAGGTATGATGCCTGCTGCTAAGGAACCTGGGAGCTCTGGACAGAGCTAATACATGGTAATGTACGCAGAGCGCTAGGCCCCCACCAGAGACCAAGTATGACAGGGACAGCTATGGGAGACCAAAGGAGGTTACGACAAACTCCCAAGGAATTCTCTAGAGCAGACAAGAATGAACTGCTGGGCTTTGAAGGATGAATAGGAGTTTATTAGACAGAGTCGTAGGAAGAGCTGTGGAAGCCGCTCCTTCCTGTAGTGAGTGAGGCCAGGAGCCCAAAAGATGTTGGGAGAACTATTCTTAACGGCCGTCTCTCACTGAGCTGAGGCCTCTCTTGCCTGGGAGCAGCAAAGCACAGACCCCAGGCCCACACAGCGAAGACTTAGTCAGATGTGGCTCCCTGTCCCGTCTCTCCCTCCCCTAGCTGTGTGATCTTGGCTGGGTTATTTGCCCTCTCTGAACTCCTGTTTTTCTCTTCTGCAAAATGGGACAAGTCAATCTAAGAAAAGGAAGGGACGCAGAGATGGGGTTGTGTACAGGTAGAGGCAGGAGCAGAGTTGTGCCATAGCAAACCTGGGAGCAGTAGGGGTCAGCAGAGGGTGGGGGGGCAGGAAAGACACTGCCTAGACCCACAGAGGAAGCCCGCCCTAGCCGCCATCAGCCTGGACCTCTAGCTCTGAGAAACAAGACAACCGTGGCTGCTGCTTTGAGCCACTGGAGTTGTGGTGCCTTGCTGTGAGCTCTCCATCACTGCATATGAAAAAACGATCTTGTTTATCTGTGTACTTATCCTCCATCCTTCTCCCAAGAGCCAGATTCCAAGAGGCAGATACTGTCTGTTTCGATCACCAAGCACCGTGTCCCAGAAGATCTGGGGTAGTCTTCAGTATATGGGTACTCACCAAGTACTTGGCTGAGTCAGTGGGCAATGCCTGAAACCCCCTCAGCCTGACCTCCAACAGACTGGTCCCAACTCATCATCCTGTGAGGCCCTTAGGCTCCTCCAGGCCACTTTCTACACACCCTGCTCTTGAAAACATTTAAAAATTACGTGTGTGTGTGTGTGTGTGTGTGTGTGTGTGTGTGTGTGTGTGTGTGGTACTTGCAGAGAGCTCAGAGCACAACTTTTGAGTGTTGGGTCTCTCCTTCCACATGGAGATCTGGGACTGGAACTCAAATTGTTGGGCTCCGAGGCAAGCGCAGCCTTCCTGTCAGCCTACATCTGCTTTTAACAGATTGCTCCTCCAACCCCAGACACACAGGCTATACCGCTCACACTCCTGCAGAGGCAGTGGAGCCTGTGATGACAAGCTTGGGAGTGTGGGGACCCCAGACCTGGTTTCATCACCCATCACTCCTCTGCCTATCAGTTTCCTCTCTGGAAAGTAAGGACAGACTCCCCGAGCAATCATGGCAACGTTAAGGGCACGAGACACAGTAGGCACTCAATAAACGGTAACTGGACTTAGCACTCCTTGATCTCCGGTCTTCCCCAGAGGCTGGAGTTCTCTAGTAGTACCCTATCTGATGTCCTCAGCTCCTAGTTGGGCTCTCCAGACACTCAGTACAGCTTGTCTGAGTCTGGGAATTCTCTTCCATGTGAGCGTCTCAGATCCCCAATGGGCCTCCCCACCCTCGCTGGGTTTTATGGAGGCCCTCTCTCCCCCTGAAGGAGAGAAGCCGCCTTTGATCTCTCTCCGCAGGTTCTTGCTTTGATGCCTGCACCCAGGGACCTGCTGAAAGTCTGCCCACTGCTGCTGCTTCAGGCTGGGCCCTAGGCAGGTGCCTCCCCTCTGCCAGCCTCAGTTTCTCAGAAGGGAAGCCTGTGCAAAGAGGATGTTCTGCTCTCTGTCAGTCAGACAGTCTCTGAATTCAGAGAGATGTCATTTCAGCCCCAGGTCTGGAAACTTCTCCTCTTTAAATTCCTGGGACAAGTTGGCCCATGAGGAAGCATGAGACCAGGAAAGGTGACAGCCTCATGCCCCTCCACTAGAGGTGTGACAGACATTCAACCCAAATTGCCTCTCTCCAGAGCTCACTTATTCCTGAGACCCCAAGGCCATAGTTACTTGGAATGATGTGGTCTGGGACATCCTGGTTTCAGTGAACATGGGGATTTGCAGGCTCACTCCGTCCTTGGAGGGGACAGATGAAAGCTCTGGGCAGGAAGCTGGGAACCAGAGTCTGGAGGAGGCCCACTGCCAAAGGTGGGCAGATTCTTACCCAAATCTGTGAACTCCCCCAGGGCCAGTGCTAAGGATCAAACCGTTGTGGGGGATGGACCCTTGAGTGCCATGCACAGAGGAGGGGCTCTGGAAGGAGGAAGGTGTGTCTGGGTCTGTGACAGGTGCCTGAACTGTATCCTGTGCTCCAGGACAGATCCAGGATCTGTGGGGAAGCGGCCGGCGGCCTTGATGTGTGGGTGGGACAGAGACAGGCTCAGCCACCAACAAACTCCCCTGCAGAAAACACGTGGTGGTTAGAGTTGGAGGAGGAGAGAAGAGGGGAGAGGAGAGGCAGGGAGTGAGGGACAGACACAGGGAGTGAGGGACAGACACAGGGATGTGGAGGATGAGAAGACAGGAAGGAGGACTGGAGAGGTAGTTCAGTGGTTAAGAACATGTACCGCTCTGGCAGAGGACCTGAGTCTGGCAGCTTACAACAACCTGTAACTCTGGCTCTAGGGGATCCTGCATGCTCTTCTGGCCTCTAGGGGCACTGTATTCATGTACACACACACACACACACACACACACACACACACACACACACACTCACACACACACACACTCACACACATACACTCACACACAAAATATACATAATTAAAAATAAAGTAATTTTTAAAAAACAGCAAGGGGGGCTGGAGAGATGGCTCAGAGGTTAAGAGCACCGACTGCTCTTCCAGAGGTAGTGAGTTCAATTCCCAGCACCCACATGGTGACTCACAACCATCTGTAATGAGATCTGGCGTCCTCTTCTGTATACATAATAAATAAATAAATCTATAAAAAAAACAGCCAGGAAGGAAGGAGTGGGGAGAGAGGGAAGTAGAGACACAGAATCCTAGGTTGATGTTCATAGTCTGGGCAGAGCAGGTGCAGAGTGGAGTGTGGGGGATACCACATCTGTCAATCGACTTCCATGGGAACCTAACAATACCACCACGTTGCGCTATCCTGGTTCCCAGCGTGGCTCCTGGATGGGAAGAGCCTGAAGAGAGGCTAGTGGGGATAAGGAACACGAGCCTGTGATGGCAGGTGGAGGTCATGCTCTGGAGCTGAGCCACCTTTAGTGAATCATAATCCCATTTTTCACCCCAGGCTTGGAATCTGTAAATAGCCAGAGTTGGGGCCCTGTGCACATGTGTACATTGGGTGTTCACGAGGACACGCTCATGTGCATATGTATGAGTATGCCTGTGTACATGTGCACATGTGTATACATAGATGTGTGTGTGTGTGTGTGTGTGCACACGCGCGCGCATAGGTGTGGACATATGTGCATGTACATGTACATGTGAGTACACACGGGTAGGAATCAGCTTTGGGGCTCTTGATGTCCTGGACCCTGTTGATTTTGGCTCTTGGCCTCCCATGGGTATGGGGGAACTTCTGTATCTCAGTCTCCTTCTAAGAAGAGAGTCAGTCGAGGGCCCCAGATGTTACCACTTCTGCTTCCCCAGCCCCCCTACTTCTTCAAATCACCAGGAAAATCTCAGCATGGAAAAGATGGGCATTTGGGAGCCACACAGGCAGAAAGTGCTGTTCCCAGCTTTCCCTGTTCCAGGTCCATATTGCTCTGGCATGTTTTAAACTAATAATCTGTCACTACTGGGTGTTCTCTGCATAGCCAGACTGTAGCAAACATCTATTATAAACCATCTTCTTAAACCTCAGAACCTTGCTCCTTCAATGCCCGCTCCACAGAGACAGAAAAGGAGTTCGTTCGGGTGACGTGTCCCATCTGAGGACACACAGACATGTTGCAAACTGAGTTATGGAGCAGAGACCAGAATTCAGGGCAGCGTAAAAGCCAAGGTTTTCTCTGTCCCATGACATGGGGACACGTTGTCTTCTGCCGGCTGGCATCAATCCGTTTCCCTATCAAAAGGCCAACGGTAGGAAACAGAGCTGGTTTCAGAACCTCTGCCTGGAGAAGCTCAGCAAACCACAGCTCCCCAGATGACGGAATTTAGGTTCGGCCCTGAATGGAGATCCCGGCTCTGCCAGGTGGCAAGCAGCTGGGTGACCTCCGGCAAGTGACTCAGCCTTGCTGAGCCCATTTGTAAAACAGAGTGGTACAAGGAAGAGGGGGTGTATCTAAAGGGCTCCCATAGAGTGCCTGGCACAAGGAGAGGGGGACCTTTGATCCCTTCTCCCCTCCCCTGTCCTTTGCAGGGGTATGGGAAGGAGAGCCTTGGGGCAGGAGGGGATTAGCCCTGGGTCCCTCTCCCTGGGCGGCACTTTTAACCGCAGTCTCCTGGAGATCAGCCCTGCCCCCTCCCAGGCCCTGGGCCAGGCCAGTGTTTGCCATGGGGATCTGGGCAGTCAGGGCCAGGCTTTCATTGCTGGAAAGCTTTTGCTTGCTTTAGGAGGCGCGCTCTGCCGGCTCCCAGGAGCAGATGGGCCTCAGTGGGAAAGGCGCTCGGCCCTAAGAGGATTGGCGGCCTTTCTTCCCACCCTTTGTGTGGTTTCCTTGGGCCGCCAGCGCCCAGACCATAAAGGCCGTTTGTTTGGCCTGCCTCTGGGGGCGCAGGGGTCACAGCTGGTGTCAGGGGCACCCTAGTGTGTGCGACACCCAGCACATCAGAGCACCCAAGCTGGGGGAGGGAAGTGGGAAGTCCCAGGATCCTCACATGTCATGGAGCACGCTGTGATGCTGACCCTGGACAAACTAGCAGCAGAATCGAGGACCCTTGGTTTTTTAGGGTCCTTGGGATCCTCGGTTCACTGAAAGCCAGAGGCCCACAGGGAACCACAAGCTAGACTGTCACACAGCAAGTGGGTCCCTGGATTCCCTCTGGGGGACCCTACAGCCCACTGGAGCACATTGTGATCTTGGAAATGTAGTTGGGGCAAGGTGGGGGTTGGGGCTCTGCAAACAGGAGGAGAGGGAAGGTTTGCATTAGCTGAAGTCCCGCCATGGGGCCAGGGGCCTGGAGCTGGGTGGTAAAGATGAGAATGGTACTCGAGGAAGGAGGGGGAACCTCACCCGTGCAGTTATGCAAACCGGAGGTGTTGAGTGCCTGGGCTGCGCTGGGTGCTAGGGAAGCAGAGAGATAAGACTGAGTTGGGTCCTGGGGCCTCTGCACTGGAGACAGGCTATTGTGCACCAAATACATTTTCTGCCTCCTTCCAATGGCCCTCAGGACCACGGGGCTAAATTCTTGCCCCTAGTGGGGTTCTTTTCACTGTCTTGAGATTTTAGAAACATGTCCAATGACAAAGACGACATGTCTGTAGATAGGTCTAAATGCCCCCTGGGTAGGTGGCGGTCATAATCATCTGCTGCTTCATTGGACACCATTCTTCTGTTGTGAGTGTGTGTCATTGCTGAGACACCAGGGATGCTGCATGGGGCTGCAGGTACCAGGCTCACAAACATTGCCTTCTCCTCCTCGGGGGAAGGATGACCTAGTCCACACATGGATGAAATGGGACAGGTGTTCCCATTTTAGGTTCCTGGAGGAGGTGACATTTGAGCCAGTCCTAGAAGGGTGAGTGGGAGATCCCAGACACCAAGAAGGGAAGATATCCCAGGCCAGACAGAGCACACAGCCCCTTCCTACACCGCCCAGAGGTCCTGTGTGGATTGTTGTGAGCTGAACATCTCTGGAGACACAGCTGTGCAAGAACGGGCTTCTGCTGGCATGTGGGGGGGGGGCTCAAAGCTGGCAAAGAAGCTTTGCCTGTGGTCTGGAAGGGCAGGGGCTAAGCAGGCAGGGGGAGGGAATGTGGCAGGCAGAAGAAGCAGCCCCTGGCCTAGCTACTGAATCCCTGAATGCCAGAGACAATGGGCGACCTACAAGGAAGAAGCTAGACAGAGGCAGGCCGATCTCTGTTCTCTGTGAGTTTGAGGCCAGCCTGGTCTACAAAATGAGTTCGAGGACAGCCAGAGCTGTTACAGAGAAACCCTGTCTCAGAGAGAGAGGGAGAGAGGGAGAGAGGGAGAGAGAGAGAGAGAGAGAGGGAGAGAGGGAGAGAGGGGGGAGAGGGAGAGAGAGAGGGAGAGAGAGAGAGAGAGAGAGAGAGAGAGAGAGAGAGAGAGAGAGAGAAAGGAAGAAGAAGAGGAGGAGGAGGAGAAGCAGCAGCAGCAGCTGCTGAACAGGAGAAGAGAGGAGAGGCACTGGTTTTTTTGGGGGGGTAACTGAGGGGGTACTGGGGAGCCACAGAGGACATTTGAGCAAGAGAGTGTTAGTTTCATTTTAGAAATTTCACTTGTGACTGTTGTGAAGCGATTGGATCTGAGGGGAGCTGGACAAGTGGCTAGGGGTAGTCACAGCCATCCAGGTGTGAGACCAGGCTGAGAAACGCATGTGGAGCGCAGGGGACAGTCTCACAGACACAGAGAGGGTGAAGCTTGAGGACACAGGCTGGAATGCGTGGAGGAGGGAGCTGGAGGAGACATCTGGGCAGATTCTGGGCGTCTGGCAGCACGGCCCTGCGACAAAGCACCAGATTAGAAGCACCAGATAAAAGACTTTGTGGGGAAAGAGATGTCTGCGAAGCGGAGAATACAAATTATTTTTGGAACTTTGCTCTCATGCACCATCTTTAAATATTGATAAGCGACATTTTTAAAGAGCTTAACGTGACGTGCCAGGCGCTGTTCTGAGCGCTTCGTGCTCATCAATGTGTTAAGTCCTCAGAGCAACCCTCCGGAGGAGAGGTTTCTTTCTCCATTTTGCAGATAAAGCACAGAGAGAGTAAGTAACTTGTGCCGAGTCACACAGCTAGTGAGCAATCAAACCTGGGTTTGAACTCAGGAAGTCTGATTTGTAGAGTATGTTTTAAGCCTGCATCACTTTGGCTATTTATAAAGTCCCATATGATATAGTCCTTATCTGCCAGGGATAAGTAAGACTCTCTCTCTCTCTCTCCCTCTCTCTTCTCTCTCTCCCCAGGACTGGGGATAGAACCCCTTTCTGATGCTAGGCAAATGCTTTGCCACTGACCTATACACGCCAAGCCCAGCGTCTTGCTCTTGACAAAGGCAAGCATTAATATTACTATTCCAAGTCAGGGTTGACGTAGGATAGTTATGGTGTCTGCTAGTGATGCATTAGGGGAGGGCAGGACACACCGCAAAACGTTAATACAATAACAGGAGAAGCTCCGGACATAGCCGCATGTTCCTATACCACCCCCACCACCCCTATTCCCATACTCTGGAGGCCAAGGCAGGAGAATCATTCCAGGCCAACCTGGGCCAGAGAAAAGGGAAAATAACAACAATATGTAGCCCAGCCAGGCTGGCCTGGAACTCATGGCTCTCCACCTGACTCAGCTTCCAGAGTTCGGGACTTACCGGAGTGAGTCGTCACACCCTGTCCAGCGATGGCATTTTATAGGTTGGGGCAGAGAGACATTGAAAAGGGGAAAGGGAATCATTTTTGGGGGAATCCTAACCTGGGTAGTAACTGCCGCCACCTGGTGGAGCCATCACAGAGACCCTCCTTTTTTTTTTTTTTTTAATTCACATTTGTGAAAGCCACCCCTGGGTTTGAGAGCTTACTCACACATCACCACTGTTGTGGAAAAGGGTCCTTGGCTGGACAGGAAGGAGATAGGACTCTCAGGTTGCAGGGTGTGCACAAGAGAGGGCAGAGATCATGGGTACCAGAATGGGTTGCCAAGACCTGTCCCAACTCTCACCAGTCTCCTAGACAACTAGCATCAGGCATTTCTGAACAGCTGGTGGAGCTAGAGGTGGGGTGGGGTGTTACTCTGCAAACAGGCTGTACCCGTGACCCCGACCTTCTAATCCCAGGGTTTAACTGACTTCATTAACTCTGGAGGCCTCAAGGGAAAACCTCAGTCATTCCTTATCAAACCATACTCATAAAAGCCCCCCCGTCTTGGGAAGTATGCAGGAAAACCTCTTGCCCAAAGGCAGGGGATTGGAGGGGATGACCCTGGACATGAACCGGTGACTGACTTGGAAAGAGCAGAACCAGCCCCACCCCCTGCCTGCCTGAGGGCAGTGAGGGAGAAAACTGGGTGAGAGCAGAGCATGCTGGGTAGCCTGGCCGAGAGCAATCGGTCCAGCTGCCCACCCCCCACCGTGGTTGCCATGACAACTGAGGGTCGAGGGAGGAGGAGGGAAGAGACCACTCCCCCTTAGACAATGGGAACTTATTCCAGGTCACCCATGGCCTTATCTTAAGGAGCTCTCCATATCCTGTGTCCGAGGATTTGGGGGAGTAGTCAGTTCAGGCCCTATCTGGGGGTCTGCTTGAATGGACATACAGATAAGTTCTTCCTCCTGGGAAATCCAGGCTCCACTGCTGCCTTCTTTTGTGGGGTGCCCAGATCCCCCAAGATAAAGCATTGAACATGGCTGTACAGGGGGAGCTGTGGGTACAGGGAGCAGACATCCACTCTGGGGACAGAGCGAATATTTTATGAGTAATTTACTATCTGGAGCAAGAACACTGAGCAGAGAATCTGTCAGTCAGCCACCCAGATCAAGGAGTGGGGCTGAGCTTCTTAATGTGGGTCTGAGGATGGGCACTGAGGGATGGGTTGGAGCCACTGGGACGCTAACCCCTTAGGGGATTCTGGGAGGAAGCCGGGTGAGATAGGACCATGTGGCTGCTGTGCATGTGCCCTGGAGCCCAAAGGCACGATGAGTGTCTGGGGCAGCCTCCCAGGCTTAGGACCTGAGTTTGGCATCTGTTAAATGTTGATGGTGGACCTGCCTGTAGAGGCTCAGTTTCCTTACCCTTAAGATGGGATGATAATGCACCCACAGCGTGGGTTCGCCGTAGAGTCTGGGGAACAGCAGGTACTCAGTGAGAGACTTGTCCTGGGCCTGACTCTGATACCACCGGAACCTCCCAACAGTCCTTTACAGTCTTCAGAGTCCCCAGACACCCTTCATGGTTTTCTTCACCACCCTGCTTTGGAGGGGATGGCGCAGCATGGCCTTCCTCCCATTCAACAACTGGAGAGTCACAGAGGATGCTGTTGACAGCTGGTGACAATGGCCTTCTAAAGTGTGAGCACACAGCCTGGTTCTCCTCAGGTGCTTCCAAAGAGCAGCTCAGTACTGTCTCAGCTCCACTGAGCATGAACTGTGAGGTCAGGTTCTCTCTTCCTTCACTCCGGGTCCATCCAGAAAAAACTGGCCCAGCAATATCCCTCACTACTTGGTGGCGCTCCATCCAGACTCGGGAAGCATCTAGAACAGAGTTCAGAGAGAAGGCGACCATGCTAGCTGCCTTCTTTATGGGGAAATCTTCCTCTGAGCAAAGGGACCTCGGACTGCCTCCCCGGCCTCACAGCATCCCTGGGCCTCTGTGGGTCACCTTCACTGGGCCTAGGCTGTGGTGTGGGGTCTTTCTGTCTCCTCAGGCCTCCAACAGTGAAGGACTTTTGTCAGGCGGTCCTACCCTACCTTAACTCCAGGCAATGAAACCTTCCCTTGCCTCGATCTTTTCTGGTGACCGGAGGCCAAGCTGGTCCAGCTTTCTTGTCTTAGAGATTGGGAAAATGAGACTCAAGGGGAGAATGATAACTCCCAAAGCCCTATGGAGGGCGCTAAGGCTAGGACTGGCCCTTCTGCATGCCATGCTGCCTCAGTGGGCTGGATACTGCCAGACCCCACTGCCACTCGCGTCCATTACTTTTATACCATTGTGACCAAACACCTGACCAAAGCAGATTAGGCAGGGAGGTTTTATTTTGGCTCGATGCTCATGGGCCACAGCCTATCATGGCGGGGAAAGGAACCGCAGGGTCTGTGGTAGCAGGAGGCAGCAAAGAGAGTCAGGTGACCCTGGCTTTAACCCCCAAGGTCCGCTAAAGGCCACTTATAGTGATCTACATTCACTAGCTTGGGACCAAGTGTCCAAACACTTGAATCTGTGGGAGGTATTTCACATTCAAACTGAAACACTCCTGGTAGGGATGTGGAGGTCTAGACACCTCAGATCCCCAGCTAACAATGGGGCCAGGAATCTGGCCTAGTAAACTCCCCAAGTCTGAGAGCTCTAAGACCCTGAGGGGCCCCTTAGCACCTGGGTAGCTGTTTAGATCCCATCATGGGGCTCTGGAATGAAAAGCTCAGCCAATCCAGGGGTAAAGCCCCACTTCACAGCTGAAACTGATCCTGGAGGGAAGTTGTCACTTACCTGGGGTCAGTTAGTAAACCAGGGACTGTGGGATGAGTGGTCCTCTAGCATACCCCCCCCACCCTGTGACCTACTTTAAAGTTTCAGTAAGGGTCTTTTTGTCCTTCCCTGCTTGGATTCCATTCAAGGGACAATCATGGGACAACTGCATAGTCTGTGTTTGGCTCCAGGCTCCAGTGTCCCTCTGGTTTTCTGGAGGCTGTGAGCATATACTCTTGTGCAAGACCCTGACTGGGCATCTTACAGGTGCTCTTTTATCTCTTTAATAGCATGCAGACACAGACTTCATCATTCCCATTTTAGAGATGAAGAAACTGAGGCTCTGGAGGAAAGAGACCTCAGGGCTCACAACTATCCGCCAGATACAGGGTACCCTGGAAACGCATCTCTGCTCTCTTTTCCATCCTGATACAGAACTCCAAATCCACCCCTGCTCCCCCCATTCCTGGCAAGCCCCACCCTTCATGGTGACTTGCTCCGATCAAGCCATGGGGGAGAGGGAACAGGGCCATGAAACAGAAGGAATGAAGATGTGTTTTTCAGGTCTCCTTCCCCAGAAACCAGCTGGGACTGGGTCCCTGAGAGGTTGGTATTTATGTCCCGCCTTTAATCACATTAGCTGACATATTCCAAACAAGGCCTGGAGACACTGTGTTAATGAGGGCCGGGCTGTCTCTCCAGGGGATACCTGTGAGCAGGGACAGCTGCCCTGGAGAACTGCTAGCTTGGGAACTGGAGCTTCAGACAAGCTGCACTGTGGCATGGCCCTTATGTCTCTTACACCCCACTGTGAGCCTGGCATGTGTCCAGGGTGGTGAACACAGGAGGGAGGGAGAAGGGAGACCACCCCAAGGTCTTTCTTTATTCTGAAGCATCTCGCCTTTGGTGGCTTACCTGAACCGAGGATAGCGTTTCACAGATAAGGATGCTGACATTTACTGAGAACCTACTATGTGTGCAGCATGGTGTATGACTTTTTATAATGGCTCCTCCTCACTGCACACGTACTGTGTGCCAGGCAAATGCTCTACATAGGCTGGCTTGTTCAGCTCAGGCCAACATTCATTTGCTTGGCACCTGAAGAAGCAGAAATTCAGCAGGAAGGTGGTTGATTTGCCCAAGGTCACATCACTGCAAAGTGCCAAAGCAAAAACGAACTTGCTGGAGCTTGGATCCTGAACATGCCCCAAAGGCACATGTGGTACAGGCTCGAGACCCAGGATGGAAAAGACTTTAGGAAGTGTGGCCTTGTGGGAGGCTTGTAGGTCACTAGGTTTTGTGGAACCTTGAACTCTTCTTTTGTGTGTGTACATGAATTTATCTATCATCTATCTATTTTTCTCTCTATATATATGTATATCTACATATATATGTATATCTACCTATTTATTGTGTGTGTGTGTGTTCATGTATGCTATAGAATTGCTTCTGTCTTTTCTACTTGAACTCCGTGAACAGCTGAACTCTGTCTCCACTTCCCAAGACTGGGGCTGTCAGCCTGAGCTGCCATGCTGGGCTAAACCCAGTCAGAGACTAAGGATGAAGTTTGGTTAGTAGAGTGCTTGCCTGACATGCACAAGGCCAGAGACACAGAAAAACACTGGTGTGGCGGAACACGCCTATAATCCCAGCCCTGGAGAGGTGTAGCAAGAGAGACAGCTAAGGCCAGCCTTGGATATACAGCAAGCTTGAGGCCAGGCTAGGCTACTGGAGACTGTCTCAGTCTGTGAGCCAGAGCTGCTGTTCTCCTCTTATGGGTGAATAATCTTGGCTACTTTGCTATAATGATGGAGAGCGGAGTCACAAAGCTCCATGGGGAAACAGAGAGGGACACACAGCCTGCATCCACATGGCTTACATCCACATGGGGAGCTCCAGGCTTCAAACCTCAAAGTTTCCACCCGGTTCACATTTTCCCTTGTTCAGAGGCCATGAGCAGCTTGAGGGGTGAATACCAGAGGTGTCTGGAAGGTGAGAAGAACCCTTGGGGCAGAGGAACAAGAGGAGGAGGCAGAGTCAGCCTGAGAGCAGGGGGGAAGTGCCCCACACTGAGTTCCTCACAGCCCTTCCTATCCAGCAGCATCCTCAGGCCCCAGGTCTCTATGATCTGGCGCGGGTAGCCTTGTCTGTCTTGCTTCAGAATGGGTAAAGGATGTCCATGGATATGAGGTGAGACCCAAGCACATTCACGACGCTCAGCTGAAAGCAGTCTTACCTGCCTTGGTTTCCCCGCAGGGTGCCAAGCCTTATAGTGACCATCCCAAGGGCATGGGAACACTCACTCTTTGTTCTTTTCTTGGGGTATCACTTTGATGTCCTTTCTGTTTGCTCACAGGGGAGGAGTGTTGGGGCCCTCAGATTCCAAAAGCTAAGAGTTCTCGCTAGGAAATGTCGCCATATTAGCACAAGGCTTGTCCTTTTGTATACTGAGTATGTCTGTGTGTGGCATATTTGCATTTGGGTGGGCATATGCATGTACGTGTGTGTTCATGTGATCATGGTGGGTAGAGATGGACATCTGGTGTCTCCTATCATTCTTCACCTTTGTTCCCAACTTCTAATTTTATCCTTTTTTCTTATTTATTTATGTGTGTGTGTATGTTGTGTGTACTCACCCACGCCATGGAGGAAAGCTTGTGGGAGTCAACTGTCTCCTTCCACAGGTCACCAGGCTTGGCTGCAAGCAAGCACCTGTCTTGGGTTTCTGTTGCTGTGATGAACCCCAGGACCAAAAGCAACTTGGAGGGGAAAGGGCTTAGTCATGGAAGAAGGCTGATGGCTGGCTTGTTCCTCCTGCTTTCTCCTACACCCAAGGACCACCTGCTCGGGAACAGCACTGCCCAGTGTTCTGGACCTTTCCATGTCAATCATCAACTATGAATCAAGGAAACACGTCACAGGCTTGCCTATAGGCCGATCTGATGGGGGCATTTTCTCAACTGAGGTCCCTCTTCTCAGATGACGCCAGCTTGTGTTATGTTGATGAAAAACCTAACCAAGACTTTATCTGCCAATCCACCTCAGCACTTGACACCACCTTGTTGTTTAGACAGTCTCTCACTGAACTTGGAACTCACCAATTGGCTAGACTCGTTGGCCAACAAGCCCCAGGGGTCCTCCCGTTCCTACCCACCTCCAAGATCTTGAGTTACATCAAGACACCAGCTTTTTGGTGTTGGGGAATCAAATTTAGACATTCATGCTTGTACAGAAAGCACCCTACTGACTGAGCCATCTCCTCAGCTCCTGAATACTTAAAAAATACATTTTGTGTGTGTGTGTGTGTGTGTGTGTGTGTGTGTGTGTGTGTGTGAGAGAGAGAGAGAGAGAGAGAGAGAGAGAGAGAGAGAGAGAGAGGGAATGAATATGAATGTGCAAGAGTGAAGTCAGGAGTGTGCATAGGTATGTGATAGTATGTGCAAGCTTGAATGTGTTTGAGTATATGTGCTTAAGTGCGTGTGTGTTTGTAGAGTATGCATGTATGGAAAATACAGGCCACAGAAAGACATCTGCTGTCTTGTGCTCTAACTCCCTGCCTTATTCTTTTGCGACAGGGTCTCTCACTGAAGCTCTAGCAAAGCAGGTGAAGGAGGGCCTAGAGTTTTCTTGGGACGGCCTTCTCATGGCCTGGGGGGTAGAGGCATGCAGGGCTCTACCCAGGTTTTAAAAAATACATATTTTTTTACAATCCCTGGAGAATTTCATACAATGTATTTTGATAATATTCAACCCCAAATCTTCCTCCCAACTTCTCCCAGACTCAGTCTCACTTCCCTACCCACCCCCAACTTCATGTCCTTTTTAATTTTCATTTTCATTTTACAACCCACTGACTCCGGTTTGCACTCTCCATGTACTTCTACATATAGGGCAATCTGCTGGAGCATGGTTGACCTAGCAGGAGCCACACTCTTAAAGAAAACTGACTCTGCCCCAGAAGCCATTAACTGTACACAGCTCCTCAGTCAGAGGGGCTCATGAACCCCTTCCTCCCCATGCTGGAATGCTGACTTGATCCTGTGCGGTCCACCACAGCTATTGTGTTCGCTAGTGCAAAGGTTCTGTCATGTTCAGAAGACACTGTTTTGCTCTGGTCTTTCCTGGCCTCTGGCTCTTAAAAACCTTTCTGCTGAGCCATCTCTCTAGCCCAGTGCTTTTTTTGTAGGTGCCGGGGATTGAACTCAGGTCCTCATATTTTTGTGGCAAGCTCTCATACTGGCTGAGCCATTTTGGAAGTCTCTATGTATACTTTTGTTGTTGTTGTTGGTGGTTTTCTTTGTGTAGCCCTGGCTGGCTGTCCTAGAAATCACTCTGTAGCCCAGGCTGGCCTTGAACTCAGAGATCTGCCTGCCTCTGCCTCCTGAGTGCTGGTATGAAAGGTATGCACCATTATGCCTGGCTTACCTCTGTATACTTTTAAAAACTTGTTATTCATTGACTTTGTGGCCTCTTCCTTAGCTAAGTCACCTCAAGATGACTTCTAGTAGCTAATGCAATGGAAATCTATGCAAATAGTTATGTTATCTTGCTTAGAGAGTAATAAAAGGCAAAGAAGCCTGTGTGATTCAGTATAGACATATCCCTCACAAGCCTAGTGGTTATGAGGAGGACACCGAGATGTGTGGGGACACAGGAGAATGACAGTATTTGGCTCTAGGCCCTATACCCGATGAGGTAAGCAAGATGAATCAGAAAGTTAGGTAAATAATACATCCACACTTTCATTCATTCTTTTCATGAATGTGGCCCTCCCCAGCTCTCTGGACTGTCAAAGCTTGGCCTCTGGCTTACTCTGTTGCTTCCGGAGTCTCCACTGATATCTGTACAGGAGAATATTCTTCATAAAGGAGGGAAAACTCTGTGCCCTTTCCCCATAGGTACCACCAGAGAGCCTGGGCCCCTCATCTTCTACTCAGCTGACTTCCAGTTAGTCTTAGAGCCTGTTTCTACCATAAGTTCCCAGTGCAAGCCTATAACAGTTGATCTCCTTCAACTCCCTTCTATAGGGCAGGCTGAGGTTCAGAGAGGGTTAGCAACTTGTCTGAGGTCACACAGTTAAGTCAAAGGTGCAACGCCAGCCTAGAACAGGAGGATTTTGACTTCTCTTTTGGAGGGTTTTCCGCTCTCCCAGGACCCCTCGCTGTGGGTGTCCCTCCTTGGGTGGGCCGTGCTGGGTTTCTTGAACAAACATCTCCCTTTCTCCTGCATCTGGCCAACAGGGTCGGCTATGAGGATGCCTTCTGGCTATGTGCAAAAATAAACTCAGCTTGCAGCTTTCTGGGAAAGGAGGGTGTGTGCTGGGTGGGAAGTGGGCAGGGCACCTGGTACTGGGTTGTCACAGGAGACCAGAACAGTAAGAACATGCAGAGGAAGAGGAGAGGCCACTGTGTCCAGCATCAGGACTCAAATACATTCCTACCAGAGCCCTGTCCTGTGTCCTTTGCGTTGGAGTCAGGCTGTCTTGGGGTTGAAGTCCTCAGCCTCTCCTCCAAGCTTGGAACCATTCTGTGTCCACAGCAGGACAGTGAGCTGTACATGGTACCAAACCCCACCATGGTCTCACTCCTGAGAATGTTCTTCACAATTTTATGTAGGTGGAAACAAACTAAAAAGAAAACTATGTAAAACTCAAATTTCATAAAGATGTTTCAGAAGCTGGGCAGGGTGAAATATGCCTGTAACTCCAGCACTCTGAGTTAAAAAAAAAAAAAAAAAATGGAGAGATGGCTCAGTGGGTAATGTGCTTGTGTAAGTAGAAGGACCTGGGTTCAAATCTCCAGCACTCATGTAAGTAGTTCATCTGGGGTTGGGCTTGGTGGTGCACCCCCTTAATCTGAGCATTTGGGAGGCAGAGGCAGGCAGATCTCTTTAAGTCTCTTTAAGCCTGGTCTACAGAGCAAATTACAGGTCAGCCAGTGAGATCTGTCTTAAAAAGTTAAATTATATTAAATTAAAAATGGCCCATCTATAATCTCGGCATTCTAGAGACAGAGACAAGTGATCTTTGTAGAAAAGCTGGCACCTAAACTAGTCAAATTGGCAAGCTCCTGGTTCAATGAAACCCAGTTTTAATATACAAGGTGGAGAAGAGACCAAGGAAGGGTGACTGGACATTAGCCTCTGACCTCCACACACACACATACATAGCTGCACACACATGTGCAAGCACTCATACACACATGCGGACACACACACACAATCATGTACGTCATACACATATACATATACAAACATATCTGAACTTAACCATCATTTGTGTATAGATAGTCATCTCTTAGTCTCCCAGAGATGCGTTCCAGAACTCTCTCAGGGATCTCAAGATCCGCAGATGCTCAAGTCCCTCACAGAGAAAGGCACCGTGTCTGCATAGGAGCTGTACGAGTCCTCTGTGTATGTAGCTCATCTCTAGACTTGTCAGACCAAACACAATGTAAACACAGTGAAAGCAGCTATGCTGGGCTGTTTGGTGAGCAATGATGGTGTTCCCACATGTTCAGACCAGATGCGACTTTTCCCGTGTATTTTCCATCTCCATTTGGATGAATCATAAATGCAGAGCTGGTGGGTCCAGAGGGTGACTGTATATTATGTAGGCGCAGTGCCGTCCTACAAAAAGAAGGTTGAGTGCTCCCAACAGTCTGTGGCGCCCAAAACAAAATATTTATTGGTTTTTCCTTTTTCTTTGTTCTGAGACAGGGTTTCGCACATCCCAGGCTGGCCTCAAACTTGCTGTGAAGACGGAGGACGGTTTAGAATGCCTGACCCTCTTACTTCCACCTCCCAAACACTGGAACCCCAGGCATGCGCCCCCATATGCGCCCCCATGTTGGGTTGACAGGGTGTTTTAGTTTTGTTTCTGCTGCTCTGATAAACACCTCCACAAGGGGGCCGGAGAGATGGCTCAGCAGCTAAGAGCACTTACTGTTCTTGCGGAGCACCAGGGTTTGATTCCCAGCTCTCGCTTGGTTCACAACCATCCATAACTCCTATTCCAGAGAATCCAACACACTCTTTTGTTCCCTGGTACACAGTATGCATGTGGTGCACAGAGAACAAAACACCCCCACACAAGGTAACAAAGTAAACAACAAAAACTCACCTTGACAAAAAGCGATTTTGGGGAGAAAGAGTTTATTTCATCTCACACTTCCAGATTACAGCCCACCATAGTGAAAATGTCACAGTGACAGACAGGTACCTGGAGTGGCTAGCCACATCCGAAGTCAAGAGCAGAGAGGGAATGAATAAACGCATGCTTGCTCGCTTACTTGCTTGTGCTCGGCTGATTTTTCCACTCTTCAGCATTTCACGAATGCCTGCCTAGGGAATGATGCTGCCCACACCAGGCTGATCTTCCTATATGAGATAATCTCCCCACAGATATGCTCTTAGATCAACCCGACGCAGACAATCCCTTATTGAGACTCTGTGACTCTAGGTTGTGTCGACAATGCTAACTGTTACATGCTGTGCTGGGCATCAAATCCAGGGTTTTGTTTTTGTTTTTCGAGACAGGGTTTCTCTGTGTAGCTTTACACCTTTCCTGGAACTCACTTGGTAGCTCAGGCTGACCTCCAATTCACAGAGATCTGCCTGCCTCTGCCTCCCGAGTGCTAGGATTAAAGGCGTGCATTGGTATTAAAGGCATGCGCCGCCGCCGCCGCAGCCGCCGCAGCCGCCACAGCCGCCACAGCCGCCGCAGCTGCCGCCGCCACCACCACCACCCGGCTCAAATCCAGGATTTTATGTGCACTTGACAAATACTCTATCATCTGAGCTATGTCCCAGCCCTCCTATTTGTTTCTTTACAGAAAAAAAAAGTTAGGCATCCCCTTTGTCTGGAGTACTGGCTTTCCAGGACTTCTTTGTTGTTAGTGTGTGCTGGGGAAGGAACACAGCCTTGCCATGCTGGCTGTATGCTCTGCTACTTGGTTCTGCCATTGGTTTCTACAGTGGCATTTCTCAGCCTCCTGGCCCCACCCATCCATGGGCGGCCTGTGGGAGCAGGTTGTATTCCCTCCTTAGAGTTTCTGCTTCAGTTGGAACAAGGTGGGGGCAGAGATTCTAGGTTCCTAAGACAGCCGCTGTGAAGGTGAGGCTGACCAGGGCCTAACTTAGGAGACATGGATCTTCAAAGCTGACTGGCACCCCCATCCTAGAAGATCACGCCCCACCCTGAGACTGGGAAGGAAGGGAGGGGAGCTTCCAGGTGCCACCTGGCATCAGTCCTGGGCAGGCCATCCTTCTCCTGGTGTCTACTTCCCCCTGGTGGCCGCAAGATTAAAACTGGCCTGGATGTCCAGCCTTGAAGCTAGGGGCTCTCTGCAGAAACATTCCAAAGCCTGGAAGCAGCCAGGTATGATGGTGTGCACCTTCGGTCTGGGCACTAGTGAGCAGAAGCAGTGAGTGTGGTGAATGTGAGGCTGGCCTGGGATGTAGAGTGAGATCCTGTCTCAAAAAGTACAAAGGAAGCAGCTGGAGAGACGGCTCAGCAGTTAAAAGCACATATTGCTTTTAACTCAGCGCCTAAGCCTCACAACTACCTGTAAATCTGGGGATCTGACAACCTCTTCTGGACTCCACGGGCACCTGAACTTATATGGACACATTCATCTACATAGACAAATCGTTTTAAAAATTAAATAAGTATTGGGCTGGAGAGACGGTTCAGCAGTTAAGATCACTGGCTGCTCTTCCAGAGAACCCAATTTCAACTCCCAAGCATCCACACAGTGGCTCACAACCATCTATGAGTCCAGTGGTCAAGGATCTGACATCTTCTGACTTCAGTGGGCACCAGGCACACACATAGCACACATACATACATTCAGACAAAACACATTTATATATATGAGATAAAATAATCTATTTTTTAATCTTTTTTTTTTTAAAGTAAAAATAGGGGTTGGGGATTTAGCTCAGTGGTAGAGCGCTTGCCTAGCAAGCACAAGGCCCTGGGTTCGGTCCTCAGCTCTGGAAAAAAAAAAAAAGTATATATAAAGCCTTAGGGCTGAAGAAATGTCTTAGCCATTAAGATAGTGGTTCTCAACCTTCCTAATGCTGTGACCCCTTAATACAGTTCCTCATTTGTGGTGACACCCCACCATAAATTTATTTTCATTGCTACTTCATAACTGTAATTTTGCTACTGTTATGAATCATAATGTAAAATATCTATGTTTTTTGGTGGTCTTGGGCAACCCCTATGAAAGGGTTGTTTGAGCCCCAAAGGGGCCATGACCCACAGATTGAGAACTGCTGGGTTGAGGGACTGGCACTACTCTTGCAATGGACCTCAGCTCTGTTTGCAGCACCTGAAGCAGATGGCTCACTAGCACCTGTAACTCCAGCCACCCTTTAGATCTGTAATCAGGCCGTACCTCCTCCCCAAAGCAGGGTTATTCCAGCCCTTCCCATTCTTCCCTTCTCAGCCCCTCACAAGGTCAGGTCTGAGCTGACTGACACAGGTGCATGGCAGCTACATACAATCCAATGTCTGAGGCATCAAGACCACAAGAGTGAGAGCCCAGTCAGAGGCTTACCTGTTAAGACCCTCCTGCTAGCCCCACCCACCAATCCTGTCCCCAAAGTGGGAGGGATTTAAGGTATTGTAGCTTTTCTTAGGGTCCCAGCCCCAGCTCTGCTTGCTGATTGGCAGGCTCATTTCTCAGGAGCTTTACTTCTTCCTCCTCAGGCTCTACAGGGATCCGATGTCCCTGGCCTCTACAGACACCTGCACATGCCCACACTTGGACACACACGTGTATACACATACATATAATTAAAAATAAAAGAAAACTCATTTTTAAAAGCCTAGGCAATCTCTGTCCTGACAAGAGAGATTGTATCTAGGAAATTAATTCAACGGAAGAGTCAAGGACATTGTTGTCACTCCGCTGTTTGTTTATAAGGAGCTGAAACAGGATACCCGAGGGCCATCACTTGTTTTTAGTCACAGTTGCTACAAAGCCCAGACAAGACCGGAACTTGTGTCTGTCTGACTCCAAAGCCAGCCCCCTTCAGTGCCCAACACAGCACCTCAAGGTGGGCCCTGCCTGCTGCAGGGAAGCTTGGGTGACATGGCTCTGGGCCTGCTTCTCTCACAAGCTATGTGACACCAGGCAGGTCGCTCAACTGCTCTGTCTCATGGTTCCCAGTCATGGGAACCTACTGTGCAGGTTGCATGAGCTGAAGACCCTAGAGCGGTGATGAGATCATCCTAATTTATCCAGCCCTATCTCAGATGGGCTCAGTGGCCCAGCCTGGAATCCCAGCTACTGGGGAGGATGAAACAGGAGGATTGCCTGGATGACAGAGTTCAAGGCCAGTCTGGGTAACTTAGCAGGTCTACAGGGTGGCTAGATCCCAGAGTGGAAGGCTTCTAGGAGGAGGAACCACCCTGTAGGAGAGCTTCAGAGGGAAGGTGCAAGCTAGCTGCAGGATGTCCAGGCTCCCAGGTTGGGGCTCTTTCCAGCAGACATTGGAGAGCTACTGAAGGTTTTGAGCAGAGGTGTGACTTTGTTTTAATAAATGAGTGAACACTCACTGGGCTGGGGAGACACTAAGAGGGAGCATGCAGGGCAGAGGGTGGGGTGGGGTGGGGATCCCTTGAACTCTGAGTGGCAGAATGTGAAAGACCATTAGGAGGTGCCGGAGACATATTGTCTTAGAAGTCTCAGGCACAGCCACTTGGAGACCTGCTATACGGTGGGATCACAATCGCTGCATCTTCTGGCCCATTTCCCACCTCTGTAAAGAGGTCTGAGGTATCTTGTTCCCGAGGGAGAGTGTGAGGACCAAGGAGAGTGAAGAAAGGGCAGAGCTCAGAAGTGCCGGTGCTGCCTCCTACTGTGTGCTGGCCAGGAGAGAACCACAAAACGGAGCCTTCCATTCCATTCGTCTCTAGTTAACTGGGGGGTCTTGTAAATGTGTGTGTGTGTGTGTGTGTGTGTGTGTGTGTGTGTGTGTGTGTGTGTGTGTGATTTCTCAGCAACCTCCTTTGAGACAGGATCTCTCACTGAAACTGGAGCTCACCCATTTCCTAGACTGACTGGCCTGAGATCCAATCCCCCACGCCCTCTGCTTTCCCAGTGTGCTGGGAATACAAGGGCATGCTGCCATACTCAGCATTTTTACCTTACTGACTGAACCACCTCCCCAGCCTGTGAAAATTCATTTGTTTATTCTTTGACTAACACTTCTCAGCCCTCCCATGAGCCAGGTCCAGGGACTAAGACTCAAACTAGACCATTGTCCTTTGGCCTTGAAGGTTTATTTATTCTGTAACATCTACAGGGCTCTGGCCTGGGCTTTGAGCAGGCCAGGGAGGATGTCAGGGGTACAAGGAGGATTGCTGGTAGGGAGGCAGGAGACGGTCATGAATAGGTATGGTTTGACCCTGTGATCATGCATCCATGTCAGGGAAGAGCAGAAAGCCAGTGAAGATGCTGTTGGCTCCCTCGACACCCAGCAGGGAGTTCTTGTCTGTGGCCTGCAGGTTAACAACCTCGCCTTGCTCCAGCTTCAAGACTACACCACCTGTGGTGACCTGGAAGGTGTTCTGGGCATAGTCACAGAAGGTGAGTACCTTCTGCATGTGATCCCGATCCCGGCCACGCACGAGGTTCACGCACAGGTTCCCTCGGGAACTGGCGTGGTAGGTGAAATAGTAGAGGCCAGGCACTCTGCAGGTGAACCTGCCACTGCGTGGCTCATAGTTCTCATTCACATTGGTGATCACCTTCTCAAAGCGGATGGTCTGGTCCCGTCTCAGGGGGGTGTTGATGGTCCTCAGAGCAGAGAAAGCTACTTTCTGGGTAGCCTTGTAGTCTCCTGAGTCACCTTTGGGACCAGGGGCTCCAGGGGGCCCTGGAACACCTCTAGGGCCAACAGGACCCTTGGGGCCGACTTTGCCTGGAATCCCAGGGATCCCTGGGTCCCCTTTCTCTCCAAACTCACCATGGTCTCCAGCCAGTCCAGGAAGCCCTGGAGAAACAGAATCAAGAGAAAAGAGGAAACTTGAGGCCACTGTGATAAAGGAAGAGCTGGGTTCATTGCACCTCTCTGGGTTCCACTTGCTAACTATAAAATAGTGGGGGGTGAAAGAGAGAGCCTCCTAATCTCCCTCTACTCCAGGTCTTTAACTCTGTGTTGGGTTTGAAACTCATGGGGAACTGATGCCCGGGGGTTGAGTGAGTGGAACCCCAATGAAGAAGATGTGAGCCTTGTTTCTCTTCTCAGCTCACACACCTTTGTCAAGCTTAAGCCTGAAGCAAGGACAACGAATTCACATCATACATGCTATCTTTTCTCTTTCCTAGCCCATGGCAGACATCCTTAATCGATCACAGCCCACCTCTGGCTACACCTAGTTGTGGATGGTAGAATTTCTCTCACATCATCACTGTAAGCAGCCATGGTCCCCACCATCATATTCCAATAGAAAATCAGAGCACAGTGCAGAGAGCGCACACTCTAGAGACAGATGTGTCCCATGTAATGCCTGCCCCTCTGAGTTGTATCACCAGACACAATGAGACACAGTCTCTGAGGCTCAGCTTCCTCATCTGTGAAACAGGGATGGTTGTATTTTGAGGAACTGTGAAGATGTAGTGGGCTTCTGAGAGAAGAGGGGCTGCCACAGAGGGTGGCTCATAGCTCATGGATTAAATGAAACTCTGTTTACGGAGGGAGTTTCACAGCAAGGATCCTCTCAAACCCATGTCTGCCCTGACTTACAGATGAGGGCAGCTGGTTACCCTGGAGGTCAGGATGAGTGCTGTCCTAGCATGGAGGAGGATCCATTGTTTTATCTGAACCTAAGCTGCCTTCCTACACAGTTCCCCTGTTTGCAAAAGGGCAAACAGAAGCCTTTCCTGGAAAGATACTGGAGTCTCAAATTCTCTTGCAATCTCTAAGGCTGTGACTCAGGAGGTAGAAGATGGGGCCATGACCAGCAACATTAGTGTGTTCCCAAACTGTGCAGTACCTTTGTCCCCTTTTATCCCAGGAGTGCCAGGTTGGCCATCAGAGCCAGGAACCCCAGGGATGCCGGGGATGCCAGGGATGGCCGGGGGCCCTATGCAGCTGCTTTGGGCCCAGGAGACATGGAGCAGGCCCAGGAGCAGCAATAACAGTAGCGTTGAGACCTTGTCCCACCACGTCTTCATCAGCTCAACCTCTGAGGCCTCCTACAGGGTGAGAACATGTGGAAGTTACTGCCATGATAGCTTCCATCATTCATTAACCCATCCCTTCATCTATGCATCTCCCCATTTGTCCATCTCCCCATCTCTCTATCCATCCATCATTCCAAATAACCACCTATCCACCTACCCATCCATCTCTTCATCCATCCATCTCTCCATCCATCTATCCATCCATCCATCCATCCCTTCATCTATGCATCTCCCATTTGTCCATCTCCCCATCTCTCTATCCATCCATCATTCCAAATAACCATCTATCCACCTACCCATCCATCTCTTCATCCATCCATCTCTCCATCCATCCATCCATCCATCCATCCATCCATCCCTTCATCTATGCATCTCCCATTTGTCCATCTCCCCATCTCTCTATCCATCCATCATTCCAAATAACCATCTATCCACCTACCCATCCATCTCTTCATCCATCCATCCATCCATCCATCCATCCATCCCTTCATCTATGCATCTCCCATTTGTCCATCTCCCCATCTCTCTATCCATCCATCATTCCAAATAACCATCTATCCACCTACCCATCCATCTCTTCATCCATCCATCCATCCATCCATCCATCCATTTGTCTGTTCATCTGTCCATCCATCTAATCACCCATCCATTCATTCCATAATCTACCCATGCATTTACCCATGCCTCCATGCACCCATGTATTCATGTACACGTACATGCATGCATCCATATGTTTACAGATTGCCTTTCATACACTAGAGCCTGAGGGTACAGTGACAACAAGGCAGAAATGGTCTCTGCCCCCAAAGTCTTTTGTTACTAAGTGGAAGCAGTCAAAAAGTACATAGGTAGACTGAGATGGACGCAGACTGATGGGTGCCTGAAGGAGGAGAATGGGTGAAGTTTGGAGGGGGCTAATCTCAGCAGGACTGTATTCTCCACAGGAGACAAGTAATATTTGGGCTGAGATCTGAAGGCTCAGAAAGGAGTGGGGCAAGTATGTTCCAGAAATGTGTCTCAGAGGTTGAAAATACTTGCTGGTCTTCCAGAGGACCTAAGTTCAGTTCTCAGCACCTATATGAGGCAGCTTGCCAATGTCTTTAACTGCACCTCCAGGGAATCCAATACCTCTGGCCTCCTTAGACATCTGCACTCATGTGCATACATCCACATACAGACACACACTTACACATAATTAAAACTAATAAAAATATGGGGCTAGAGAGATGACTCAGTTGGTAAGAACACTTGTTCTTGCAAAAGACCTGGGTTTGATTCCCAGCACCCATAGTCAGTTCACAACCATCTACAACTAGAGCTCAAGGGGATCTGATTCCCTCTTCTGACCTCTGCAGGCACTAGACATACATGTGGTAGACATATATACATGCTGGCAAAATAAAAGAAATAAGGGTTGGGGATTTAGCTCAGTGGTAGAGCGCTTGCCTAGCAAGCACAAGGCTCTGGGTTCGATCCTCAGCTCAAAAAAAAAAAAAAAAAAAGAAAGAAAGAAATCTAATTTATTATTATTTAATTAATTAATCTTGGGGGGCGGTTTTAGACAAGGTTTCTCTGTATAGCCTTGGCTATATTCCTCAGAGATGAGGAAACAGAGGCTCAACCATTTGAAAATACCTCCCACTATCACCTAGCAAGCTGTTCATGGACAGGGCTATGACAGGACTTTTCTCTGGGCACAGTTTACTGTTCTATGAGATGGGGACAATGCTGAACTCTAGTCTATATTGGGAGTCTCAAGTCTCATACTTGGGGAGGCCTTCAAATCCTCTTGGTTGGACCACCCGCCTCTTCTGCCAGCCCATCATCACAGCCCCTCATCTTTTTCTACTCGAGCATGGAGCCAGACCAAATGAGCTTTGAACTCCCATCTGCCACTCCCTGGCTGTGTGACCTCAGACAAATGTTTAACATCTCTGGTCTCTTTGATGCGGTTCATTTCTGGCTTCCAGGGCTGTCAATGGTATTAAATGAGATGGCACGGGGAAGATTAAGGCTTCTTAGGCAGCATGTGTCCTTTGCAGATACGATTTTGTCACTCAGGACTAACCAACCAACAATGACCTCCAACTCCAGGTGCTGAGGACATGCGATAGTGGACAGAAGAGGCCTGGGTTCTTATCCTGCCTCTGCCTCACTGACAGAATCAAGCTTGGTCTCTGCTTACTGCACCCATAAAAGGCTCTGTTCTCCCCAGAAGAGGATTTTGGGACCAAAGAGGTTATGAGACTGACTGCAAGTGACCAGCATGCAAGAGACAGGAGTGGCGTTTGGTCTAAGTCTCCATGGTTCCTGAGACCAGGATCCTAGGTGCTCCTGTTACAGGCTGCCTACCCATCCCCTGTGCTGAGGTAGCCACGGATTCCTAGTTCACCCCAGAGATTCTGTGCTGTGGATCTGGGTTTGGGCTTTGAGAATTCAGCCCAATTAATAATTCCGACGTTCATAGCTGGAAGCAAGGCCTGTGTTGGTAAGTTAATCCATCTCCCCTGCCCACCCCTGGAGTGCTCACCTGAATACAGAGTCCTGATGTCCTGTGATACTCCAGGCCAGACAGCAGTGGGTTCTCAAAGCCCAGAGCCTGCTCCTGTCTACAGAAAGCGGAAGTATGGGTCCCTAGAGGCAGGAGGGGCCCTCCCTTGTCCTCTCCCAAGGCCCAACACACTGACCCCCCTCTCTCTCATCCTTCTGTTCCCCCATCCTGCTGCCCTCAGGCAGTTTCAGGTCCCATTTCTGCCCCTGGGGAGGGAATTACTGTAAACGATGGCTGTGACCAGCCTGGTTTTGTCGACTCAGCACCCGGGTGGGGAGGGGGTCGGGGAATAGCCTGTCCTTGGGGATTGTCCCCAGCTGGCTGCTTGCCTGCAAGGGCTTTGTGAGCACGTGATGATTTCCACAGGGACTAGGGTTCCTCCATGGATGCAGAGAGGCCCATCTAAGGCCTGTACCCTGGCTTCACAGCCAGAGACCCGGATTCCTACCACAGCTCTGCCACTTGCCAGCTAAATGCCCTCAATACAGAGAACCCAGGGGGCGTCCCAGTTTTCCCCACTAAATGATGGAGCTGTGACTATGTACACTCTGGCTCTCCCAGGCCTCCAGGAGAACAGAGGCGGGATTGGAGAAGGGACAGAGCAAACTCGACTCGTGAATTGTGAATGTCACTTCATGTCCTAGGTTCCCCTTTCTGGCCTTATCTCTTTCTCTGCCTCCCTCTCTCCACCTCTGCTCTCTTCTCTGTCTCCAGAAAATAATCCAATAATGAATTTTAAATGTATTCATTACTTATTCATTCCCCTCCTTCCACTCCCAACAGGGCTCGGAGCCCTTGACAATGATAGCCACAGGCAGGGGACTGTTGCCCAGGGATCTAAAGATGACACCAAGTGAGAACTGTAGAGATGCTTGAAGGCTACTGTGTCCACCCTGTCCCTCTTTTTACTGAGGGAAACTGAGGCTCAGAGGCATGAGTCAGCAGGCTTTTTTTTAAAGATTTATTTTATTTATTATGTATACAGAAGAGGGCACCGGATCTCATTGCAGATGGTTGTGAGCCACCATGTGGTTGCTGGGAATTGAACTCAGGACTCTGGGAGAGCATTCAGAGCTCTTAACCTCTGAGCCATCTCTCCAGCCCCCCCCCCCTTTTTTGCCAGGTACTGTGAGTCCCTTTAGGGGAGGCTGGAGCTGGATATTGAGTGTTTCTGCGGTAAATGCCACAGAAAATCAGGGAATCTCAGAACCCTTATCCCAGGGCAGGGCCTGAAGCCATAGAGCTCTGGGGCCAGGGTCTAGCTGTGCTGCTGTGGCTGTATCTATGACCAGGTATCACACCACTCCAGGGCAGGTACCCAGAGGGTACGGGCACTGAGCTCCACTGGAAGCTTGGAGAGGGATCAGTCTTCGGCTCGTGCCGTTACCTATGCATGGAGACAAGGGGTTAACTACAGGAACAGAGGGAAAGAGGAGGTAAATACGACAACAGCAGATCTCTAGGCTCAGCCAGGTTCATAAGAGAAGAGAGAGCTGAGGGATACATGTTCAGGAACCCTCTTTCTTATTCATCCAGTTCTCAGAGAATCTCACTATGTAGCCCAGGTTAGTCCTCAGACTCAAAGTTCTTCTGCCTCTGCCTCCTGAGTACTGGGATTACAGGTGTGCATCATGACACTCAGCCTCGGGTCCTCCTGAGTACTGGGATTACAGGTGTGCATCATGACACTCAGCCTCGGGTCCTCCTGAGTACTGGGATTACAGATGTGAATCATGACACTCAGCCTCGGGTCCTCCTGAGTACTGGGATTACAGATGTGAATCATGACACTCAGCCTTGGGTCCTCCTGAGTACTGGGATTACAGATGTGAATCATGACACTCAGCCTCGGGTCCCTGATTCCCGAGTAAGTGCCAGTAGAAGTTCAGCCTGAACTTGAACCTGGAGAAACATCAGGGTGAAGAGCAGGAAGCAGGTGCAGTGGGGGATTGAGGATGGTCTTTTCAAATTTGAACTCTACCTCTCCAGTCATGTGGGTTTGAGCACATTACTGACTAGGGTTCCATCAGGTCTACATCAGAGATGGGGGAGCCTGTATTCTGGGGTTGTTGGTGAGACAGAGAAGTAACCTTCAAAGTCCAGGGCCAAAGTGGCCTCAGACACAGTATTATCTGTATGACAAGCAGACAGGCTTAGAGCGGGCAGGGTCTATACCTGAGCCTGGGTCCCTGGCAGGATTAGGAGCTGAGGGGCCCCTGAGCCTTGGTCCCTAAGTGAGAAGTGGTATCTCTTCCTTCACTTTCTGACAGAATGGTGGTGATAACTAAATATGGAGAAGAGCGAGAAACCCCAGCTGCCCAAAGAAGTCCCTTGCATCAGGGTCTCTTTCTGCTTCCTGCCTTGTCCCAGCTCGCAGTACCCACCTCCTCCACACGGCCAGTAGGCTGGCACACTCTAAGGTCTGCTCATCTTGTAGCGAGGACAAGGGAATAATTATGGAGGGATGTGTGTGTGTGTGTGTGTGTGTGTGTGTGTGTGTGTGTGTGTGTGAGACAAACCTCGTTTCCCAGATACAGGCACTGGCTCTGACTCCGTGGTTGACATAAGCATTGCATTGATTTTTTTTTAACCAAAGGAGAAACGAGAAGAAAGATTTATCACACAGGGCATCGCTGGGTGAACTGCTAAGTGGTTGATGGAGGGACAGCTGGGGATGCTGTGGCCAGTGACCCAGCCTGGCCCTGCTGAGTGCCCAGATGCAGTGAGCTGGTGGGGTTCCTAGCCTGGCCTTCTGCTGTGTGTGTGTGTGTGTGTGTGTGTGTGTGTGTGTGTGTGTGTGTGTGTTTCCTTGCGTGCACATATGAATGCATCTTTATTTCCCTCTGTGCCATCTTACCCATTTCATGAGCCTCTACTGCCAGGTAGGCATCACAGGATTCCCACATAGTCCTGTGGGGAACACCGAACCATAAAGAGGTTAAGTGACAAAAGCTGATCCATAGGCCCTGGGACCATGTGCACCAGATTCACCTGTAGACCACCCACTGTTGCCTTGAAACAAAACTCTAGTTCTGTTTAAAATGTCTTTAGATTGATTTTATAGACAACCAGACTTGGGAAATTGGGAAATTGGGATCTAAAGAATCCTGAGCTTGAGGTCCAAGTCTATGAAAGGTATTGTGGGGACTCATGAGGGAATCCAGGCAGGCTTCATGGAGGAGGTGATCTTGATTGAAGGATATCGCCCAAAGGTATGTGGATAATTTCTATAGAGTGAAGGTTCAGTCAAGGTGAAGGCATGAATGTGTGATCCTTGCAGGATGAAAGGGTCAAACTGGACTCAGGACACTCATTCACCTGAGCTGATGATTATTTATTTGTTTGTTTGTTTGTTTGTTTATTTATTCATTCATTCATTCATTGTTTATTTGTGCCAGGGATGTAGGCTAAGCTGCATCCTCATGAGCCTCATGTGACAGGCTGAGATCCCAGCTGGTTGGAACTGGTTCTCCCAGACAGGAGGTGCAGGACCTCCCTCATACCTCTCTGCCCCAGACAGTTGCACTCTGTGATTTTTTTTTAACTTCATTTTTAAGTGTGTGTGTTTGGGGGAGGGGTATGTACATTATGAGTACAGGTGCCTGTGGAGTCCAGAAGAGGACATCTTGTCCCCTGGAGTTCCAGGCAATCATGAACTGCCTGATGGGAATGTTGGGAACCAAACTCCGAGCCTCTGCATGAACAGCAAGTGCTGTTCACCACTGAGCCATTTCCTCTAGCCTGACAATTGCACTTTGCATTCTGTGAACTCAGGTACACCAGGGACCTCCCTGGTGCTCTGAAGATTGTGGTGGCCAGTCCCTGCCATCAGGATTTTCATAGCCCAAACTTGGCAACTTAAGGGCAGCTACTTTTTAGACAGCTTCTTGGGGTTCCTAGAATATGTGTGTCAGCCATCAGGGATGTGTGTGTCTCTACTATCCACATATCCATGTTCGTCTCAGAACATGAAAGTGAATATTAAGCACCTGGATTCATAAGAAGGACTTACATGCTAGCTACTGTGGGTTTATATTGGCTCATTCATTTGTTTTGTTTTTACTCATAAACGTACCCATTTCAGCATTCATTAATTCACCCCAAATCATCCCTTCCCTTAGCACGAACTCACAGATGCAAAACTCTACAAGCCAAGTTCAAAGCCTTCCAGTAAGAAATCTGAGTCATGCATATTTAGTGATCTATTTATTTATGTATCTCCCCATCTGAAAAACAAATCAACAGTCTCAAGGTATTGCTAAACTGCCACAGGAATGGTACCAGTAGGTGGTTCCTGGGGAAGCTCAGAGGAGTCAGCCGGTGGATGGATTAGGAGCCAGGCGGGCTTCCTGGAGGAAGAGGTCAGCAGTGTAGAAGGGTCTGAATGAGGATGAAGGAAGCAGAGGGAGCGAGGTGGGGGGATGGAGGCTGGGGCCAGCCTACCACTCTAGTCGGGAAACAGCAGGAAGCCTGAGAAGACGCTGTCAGAGCCCTCAGTGCCCACCATGCCATTGTAATCGTTCACGGCCAGCCACACCTCATCGCCCTTCTGAAGCCGCAAGAGCACTCCTCCTGAGCTGACCTGCTTGCTGTTGGACATGTGGTCGCAGAAGCTGGTCACCTTGACCCTGTTGAGGAGCAACTGCACGCACAAGTTGGCCGTCTGTGATGTGTGGTGGACGAAGTAGTACAGGCCGGGCACTTTGCAGGTGAACTTGCCCGTGCTGGTGTCATAGTCCCCCTGAGGGTTGGTGACGACAGAGTTGAACTTGACCAGGCCATTGGCCTCTGGGTACTGGGCAGTCTGCCGGGTGACTGTGAACACTGATTGATGTTTCTGTTTGTATCGGCCCTCCTCACCTGGCTCCCCGGGAGGTCCCCTGGGGCCTGGATCCCCTGGTAACCCGAAGGTCCCTATGGGGCCATTTTTTCCACGATGGCCAGGCATGCCAGGCTCGCCCTTCTGACCCTTGGGTCCTCGTGTCCCAGGGATGGCTGGGATTCCTGGAGAGAGAGCAGGAGGAAGGAAGTGATAGGGTAGGGGACAGGAAGGGGGACCCCAAGTGAGTCTGGCAGTGACCTGTACCTCCCAGGTGGCTCTGACCAGGGGTAAGGGGCAGGGTGTGTATGGGGTTGGGGGTGAGGTCTGCTTTAGTCCCACACTTGGTCCAGCCCTGTCTCACTTTCCAGATCTGTGGTGGAGGAGCAGGAGAGGGCCTGAGTGGCAGCGAAGGACAAGAGAACAAGAGCCTCTATGTGACTCGGAGCCAGTTGCTTGATCTCTCTGGACCCCAGTTTTGACATTCGCAAAGTAGAAGCATATCATGCCTCTAAAGGATTTAGGCCTCAGTTTCCCCATTTGTAAAGCATGACTGAGATGTTTATCTGTTCTGGGAGGTGAACTTGAAGAGTGCTCAGAGTACACCGGAGCTGAGCCTGGTGTCTAGGGGATCTGTCCTTGACCAGCCTATGTACAGGGTTCCCTGAAGTGCAGCCCTGGGGAGGGGGGGGGCTCACTGGCTCCCCTGAAGTGAGTAATTCCTTCCAGAGTTGCAAGATTCCATTCTGTGGCTTAGAGGGAAGAGGGCAGTATGGACATTCTTAAGGACACTTTCCATTAACCCCCCTTCCCTGCCCCGACCACATTCCTCTGTTCTCATGAATTCTGTTTGGTCCCACCCAGCCTTCCTCATGCCCATGTACCACTGATGTCCCAGAGAAGCATGCTCACTTGGGGAAGGGGTCACCACACCTGCCCTCCACTCCTACCTAACCCTAGACTCCTTTCCCTGACCCTTCCTTCACACCAGGGCACCCATCCGAACATTCTGGGTGAAGTCCTGACCACCTGTCCCTTGCATCTTGATTGATAGACCATCAAACCTGCCAGGAGCTTCATTTGTGCCACATATGCAAACTCATTCAAAGCCGAGACACCCTGAGAAGCAAAGACCCCAGCACCTGTTTCACAAATGTGGAAACTGAGGCAGTTAAGACACTGGTGCAAGCTGGCATGGAGGGAGGTAGTGGGTGTGACTTTGACCCTACAGTCAGTGCACCTGAAGCAGCCAGGGTGGACCACCTTCCCTAAGTGTCCCCCTGCATAGTTAGGAGGCTGTTTACCTGCCTGCAGGGACAGAGGCTTCTCCTTAACTCCCTTCCACAGGACAACAAGCTACAAGGTCACCAGAGTCGGCTGGACGCTGAAGCCTGGACTCCAAGGACAGAGGAACTAGGCCTGCCGAAAGAGAGGCCTGCAGACTCACCTGGCTCACCCTTGGGCCCTTGGATTCCATCATGTCCATCCTTCCCAGGGGCCCCCGGCAGGCCTGGCATCCCTGGGATCCCATAGCAGCTGGTGCTGGCCTGGCTCCTGAGTGGCAGAGCCAGCAGAAGCAGCAGCAGGTAGAGTCCACATTGGGGCTGGCAGCTGGGCCCTACCTCCATCCTGAGGAGGGGCTGTGGAGAGAGACGGGGAGCTGGAACTGAGCCCCCCACTTGCCTTTCTTCCCCACACTGCCCTGCCCCCTTCCATAACCCTTCATCCTGGGGAGCCCAGATCCATCCACAGATAATGGTTGGATGATGGACAGATGAGTAGTCAGTCTCTTCTAAGGCCCAGGCCGGGGCTTCTCATGGTTCAGGAAAGGTCTGGGGGGAAACTGTGTCTCACTCCCACCGGGGCAGGGTCCCAGCCTCACCTGACGGTGTAGGGGACTTCAGGTCTAATCAAAGAGATGTCCTGTTCTCCCCGACAGGAGGACACTGTGTCAGAATGGACAGAGAAGAACTGCCCAGAACAGGCTCTGGTGCCCCTCCCCCCACATCACCCTAATCCCACATCCTCTTTCCAGTAATTTTCCTGACTTGACACTTTCTTTTCTGTTCTGAACCACAATGACACCTCTATCCCCGCTTCCTTCCCTGGCCCTAGGTCTTGTGTGATGAAATGAGGAAGTGTCTGCTGTCCCTTCATCCTGGGAACATCAGTGTGTGTGTGTGTGTGTGTGTGTGTGTGTGTGTGTGTGTTGCACATCTATGTGCATAGACCTGAGCCCAAGGCACAACTGTTCCCAGGGGCAGGTTGGCCATCTAATTTGTAGCCCCACTACGGTATTCGCCATGCCCAAGGTTCAATGTCCTTCCATCTTCCATCTCCCTAAGGGAAAGTTATAGTCCCTCTTCCAGAAGAAGAGACTGAGGCTTGCTCTAAGTCACACACTGAATACTGGTCAGGGTGATCCCTGTGTTCATCAGTTCCCGAGAACCAAGCCTCACATGCAGCTGTCAAGTGGTGGGCTTATTCTAGAAGCATCCACAGGCCCCTTCCATTGTCAGGCTCAGGGAAGGATGCCAGGGCGAGCTTGCTTTGCCTCCATGCATCAGCTGGTCTGGCTATAGAGCCAGAGCCTCAGATTTTCCTTGCTGGTGACTCCCTGATCGGTAGACACAACCGCTGCTCTGCAGACCCGTTGCCCCACTGGGTGTGGGGTGCCAGGACATGATCGGCACTACCTCTTTCTTTTCTGGGCCCCCACAGCCTTGATGGGCTTCCCCATTCCCATCATCCTGGCCCCCACCTTGTCTCTGGTCCTAGGGCTTGTGGTCAAGCCAGGCATCTCCCCGTCTCTTTGCTCAAGTGGGATTTTTTTTAGGATGAAAGGAAGTTTGGGGAAGCAGAGCAGTCCAGCCTTGACCTTCTTATTACCTGGACTTGGGTGGGATCCTGTGTAAGGCATGGGGAGGATTCTGTACCATGCTTATGCTACACCCTAGGCCATGCTAACAGTTTAGGCTGCCTAGCTAAGGAGCCCTCAAGGTTTTGTTCTCCCAGTCATCCTGATACTCCCTCCATGCCATGAGTCCAGCGTGAGAATGCACTAGCATCCCAGGGCTTGGGGGAGCAGGCGTAATGGGCTCTGCATTGTGGGATGGCAGTAGTGGAAATCTGCTCTCTTCTGTCTTGGTCACCTCCGTGCCATGCCTAACTCTTCCAGCAGGTGGCAGTCTCGGTCTGTGCTCAGTCCTCTCCACCCCGCCCACTTTTCTGCCTGGCTCAGCTTCCAGGCTCAGAGGAACTGAGATTTGCAGATGAAGGGGTGAGGCTGGCTGGAATGTGGGTTCAACACTCTCCACCTCTGATTCAGACATCCCCCTCCTCTCAGTACCCCACAAAGTGATGGGAGCCCTCCGCTTTGGGGCTAGACAGCCTGGCTTAGGTGTAGATCCATCTTCCAGCAGGGAGGCTTGAGGCATGCCTCCTTTCATGGAGATACAGTGTCCACAACTGTTTTGCACTCTGTGACTATGGACAGCCAGCACACGGGGTCCCCAAAGTCAATGTCTTTCTCAGTCTGTGGAGGTGTACATTCAGGGAGAGCTGGGGGCAGAGTGGACAGAGAAAAAGCCAAGGAGCTCTGAGGGCTGTGTGGTGTCCTGGAGCTGAGGAGGCCTACTCTCCCTGGAGGGTCTCACTTCTTCCCGACCTCAGAGGCTCTTGGCTGTAGGGACAGGGCATGATTATGTATGTGGAAAGGGACATGCAGGCTGCATCAGGGACAACTCTGAGACCAGGTGCACCAGCCAGTGAACCAGAGGGCTTGTCCCTGACTCTGAAGTGTGAACACGTTGGGTGTGGGGTTAGTGTGGTAGAAAACACAAGCTTTCTTATTCAGGTGCATGTGGGAACATGTATATCCATCACAAGTGTGCAAGAGTGTATGTGCATGTATATGTGTGTGCGCCTGTGTTTGTGCTTAGAGAAGTAACTAGTAACTAAGGATGTGCATAGTGTTCGAGGAGGAAGTCCCTGAGTTCATGCTTTGGTGAGGAGTGGGTGAATCTCAGCCCAGGAATGCAGGACATTTTGAGTCTCAAGGGTAGTACATGCGTAAGCAGGAGACCGTGTATGTGTGATTGCTGTGAAACTGTGTGTGTAAGCCTCCATGTGTGATTGTGTATGAGACTGTGTGATTGTGGGAACACACCTGAGCATCCAGGATCCTCATCCCTAACCCCCAACCCCCTGCAGGATGCCAAGCAGTCAGCTGACAGCAATCCAGTCTCCATGTCTGCCTGACAATCACTCAGGAAAAGCAGCTCTGGGAAAGACTGCTGGGTGTCTATGAGCCATTCACTTGCCCTCTCTGGGCTAGGCTGCAGAAGCACCAGTGTGATTTGTCCAGTACAGGTGGGAAGACTGGGGAGGTGTTGGCCAGCCAGTCTGATTTTAACTCCAGCTTCTCCCCGGAGGTGATGACCTGGGCCTTGATGACCCTGGCTCTAGCCTCATGCCACCATCTTGGAGATGCGGTCAGACTACTCACCTTGGAGCTTGGTTAGCAAGACTGAGCAGAACAGAACAGGGACAGGCCCCGTCCTCAGTTTCCACGCAGATAGCAGGGGATGACATTCAGATTGCAGCCAGGCTGATGTCCCCTCGCACCCCCGCCCCCCCCCCCCCCCCCCCCCCCCCAGCATTTGTGTGCAATGCTAACACTGCCACCTCTCAAGCCATCAGCGATGGCCAGTTTTAGGCCTCCTTCCTGCCCAAAGCCCAGAACAACACCACTACACCTCAAGCCACAGACACAGATGGGGTCATTTATTCCAGAAAGTGCTTGAAGAAACCCCTGGGCTGTGTGCAGAGAGGCACCAGTCCTCAGGGCCCTCCATGCCAGCCCCTCTCCCCCCCCCCCCCCCGCCCCCCCCCCAGGCTGCTAAAGCCCCAGCTCTATCTGGCTCCTTCACTTTGCAGAGAGAAGGGCTGCAGGGCAAGGCCCCACCTCAGGGAATGGAGATGGCCCAGCATGGGGTGGCTCCCCAGCTCAGGCAGAGGGGAAAATGAGAAATCCGCTGAAGATGCTGTCGACTTCAGTACCTTGGTAAATGCGACCCTTTGCAGGGTCCTTCTCGATCCATACTTGGTCCCCTCGTTGCAGCTGGAGCACAGTGCCCCCTGAGACCACCTGGAAGAGGCCCTTGCTGTTGGCATCACAGAAACCCAGGGAACTCCTGGGTTGGCCCCGGGAGGAGGATTTGATAGACAGACAAATGTCCCACTTGGAGATCACTTGGAAGGTGAAGTAATAGTAACCGGGCACCGCACAGATGAAGCGGCCCGTGTTGTTCTGGTATGGGCCCTCCTCGTTGGTGATGACCTTGTCGAAGATAACCACATTGCCAACTGTCGGTGGGTTCTGCCGAATGGCCGAGAAAGCTGGCCTGGGCTGGTCCCTGATATTGCCTGGATTGCCTTTGATACCCTTTGGCCCTGGGGGGCCGCTGCTCCCCAGGGGCCCATTGGGCCCTGGGAACCCCATATTGCCAGGTTTGCCAGGGGGCCCAGATTCCCCAGGATCTCCTTTAGGGCCTCGGATACCAGTCCGGCCGCCAGCAGCTCCTGGTGGAAAGAGAAGATTGATGGATGAGGGTCATCTTGGGTTATGGAGTCTAGAGCCTGCCAGGCCTCACAGAAAAAGCCTTTGCTTTAAGAGACTGAGTCTGACTGGGCTGACTGGCTGTGTGGCGCTGGGCAAGCATGTCAGCCTCTCTGAGTCTCTGCTTCATCCACAAAATGGGGTGAAACAAAGACATTCATGTGGCAGACCCTGAATTCTAGGAAACGTGGGGCACTCTGGCTGTTGCCTCACGTGCCTCCAGATCACCTTTCTCAGTTTTGGGACCTTCATGGGGGATGGTGTGTGTGTGTGTGTGTGTGTGTGTGTGTGTGTGTGTGCGCGTGTGCACACAAATTGTGTCAGTGTTGGTGAGGGTCCTTTTGGCCTGCTGGAGACCAGGAGGATGAGGACGACAGGGGGCTTTCCTTCATGCTCTGGGCTCTGATCATCACCTCCCCCTTCCTACCCCCCTCAGGGTGATGTGTTCTGACCGGACAGAGTGGACAGGGAAGCGGGACAGGAAATGCAAAGGGCAGTTGCTACTGGCTGAGTTTTCTCATGTGCTTCTTTTTTTTTTTTTTTTTTTTTTTTTTGAGACAGGGTTTCTTGGTATAGCCTTGGCTATCCTGGAATTTGCTCTGTAGACCAGGCTGGCCTCAAACTCTTAAAGATCCACCTGCCTCTGCCTTCTGAGTGCTAGGGCTACAACTGCCCCACTTGTTTTTTCTGGGGGGGGGGGGGGGGGTGGTCTCTCTTACATGCTAGGCAGGGCTCTCTCCTTGCAGCCTGTTCTGCAGAGGAGGAAGGGGGGGAGGGGAGAGCTGAAAAGGGTCACAGAGAAGCCTGAGGCGGGGGCAAGGTCCCAGAGGCAGCTAGGCTCTCAGGTTCCAGGATATGCAGTTGCACATTGCATTGGCTTCCTGGACTCGGATGCATCATTGCTTCTCAGGGCCGTCCCAAGCCACTGCTTTGAGCATGGCAGGACCAGGGCTCCTGGAGAGAATGCTTACTTACCTGGTTCCCCTCTCTCTCCTTTGAGACCTGGCCTCCCTGGGCGGCCAGGATTTCCTGGAACTCCATCCTTCCCATTGGGTGCTCGGCAGACATCCTCAGTCTGTGTAGCTACCAGGGTCATGGCCAGCATACAGGCCACCAGCCACCCCTGAGAGGCCTCCATGATGTCGCTGTAGAGACACACAAGAACCCTGGGCAGGCTGGACACCCAGAATCACACATCTGTCACACAATGAATACCACATGCAAGGTTCTGGTGACCCTATCTGGGGCCTTGGTGTCCACCAATGAGATCTACACATAGCCTCAGCACCTATGATCAATCATAGGTCCCTAATTCTAGCCCTAACAATGACCTTGACCTTAGCTCTGACCTTAAACCTAGCGCCCAGCCCCTACCCTAATCCTAATCCAAGCCTATAGGTGCTAGCTCTAGCCTTAATTCTGACCTTGACTTTAACTATAACCTTAATCCTATCTCCTAGCTCTAGCTGGGATCCTGACCCTGACCCTGGCCCCAACCCTGATCTTAACCCTGGTCTTGATTCTGACCCTGACCTTGATCCTGATCCTAGCCCTAGCCCCAGCTCCAAACCTCATACCTTTCCCTTCGCACCTGCTCAGCACAAGATCTGATACCCACATAGCCCTCCCCACTCTCTGGACACACAGGCTCACATACTCCCACGGATGATGGATCTTGTTGAACAAATATTTACCAAGCGTCAGCACTGTTTTAATTACAATCTCCTGCCCAGATGGCAAGCTATGCATGCTCACAGGCTTTCACAGACATCTGCCTGCTCCCCGACAGCCTTGGCCCCCTTTCTACATCCATATGAGGGTTTGTCCCTGCAAACCCCCTGCTGGTCCAGCTGCTGGGCTCTGGCTCCCCAACCTGCTTCCCAGCTTCCTGTGTTCTTTGGTGGGAGAGAGACAGGACCCATTAACTCTGTTAGAACCATGAGCCCGGGTTCTCTCACCCTCCCCCAAACTTTGGCCAGAGGATAGGGTCCCTCTGCCTATCTGCTCTGGGTCCTAAATCAATATCCACCCCCATCCATCCTTGCATAGAACTAGCTAGCAGGAATATTCTTCCCTCCCTGCCTCAGTTGTCCAGAGTGGTCCAGCTACCTTGTTTGCCCAGCCCCCTCCCCCTCCAGCTTGGCCTCACCTGCCTCCGTGGTCAGCTCAAACTGGATGCTCTGGCCCTTTGCTGATGGTGGGACACCCATCAGCAAAGGGGTGTCAACAGAGTGCTGCCAAGTTTCACATCCTTTCCCACTTCCTCTTCTTGGGATCTGCCCCCTGAACTTCCCCAGGGCCAGACACCAGGCACGGAAATTTTAAGCGGACCTCAGCAAGATTGGGACACAGGAGGTCCTATCCCAGTCACAGTTGTGAGGAGAGCAGAATGGGGCTTGGGGATCCAGAGAAGCAAAGAATATCAGGGCAGAAGGAATCTGTGTTTGAATCAGTAACTTGGGTGCCTTTTTCATGATTAGGAAAGACACAGAGTTCATGACCAAGTGCTTGTAAAATTCAAAGAAGGAACAGAGAGTACTAGGCACAGGGAGGAAGAAGGCATGCAGCAATCAGCTTTGAGGCTCTCCACTTCCCAGCAGCCAGACTTCAGAAGTTGCCATATCTCTCCTCCCTCTCTCTCTCTCTCTCTCTCTCTCTGTCTCCCCTGCCTCCCGAGTGCTAAGATTAAAGGTGTGCGCCAAGACTGTGGGATTACAAGTGTGTCTCTATTAAGCTTGGTTTATTCAAAGCTGAGCATCGAACCCAGGGCTTCATGAATACTAGGCAAGTATCTACCAACTGAGCTATACTCAAGCCCTTTTAAAATAATATTTTAAAAAAGGCTGGTGTGTGGCTCAGCTTGGAGACTTGCCTAATATGTATAAGGTCCCAAGTTTCATAGCAGCAATTTTTTTTTAAGACATACTTCTATATGCAATATTTGCACACATATTTGCAGGGTTTTGTTTTTGTTGTTTCATAGACCATCATATCAAGTATAGTGGTGCATGCCTATAACACCAGCACTGGAGAGGCAGAAACAGGAAAGATAAGGAACTCAAGGCCAGCTTGGTTGTATTGTGAGTTTGAAGCTAGCCTGGGCTACATGAGGCCCTCAATAAAGCAGTAACAACAAAAACAAGGGCCAGAGAGATGTCGTAGCAGGTAAAGGCCCTTGTCATCAAGGCTGGTGACCTGAATTGTCTGACCGCCACATGTGTGTTGTGGAATGCAAACACTCATACACATGAATACATCAATAAGCAAGTCAACGTCATAGAAGTTTCTTGGAACATGTCAGCTTTTGTGGCCTAGGAATGATGAGGTCAGCACCCCAAATCCATGTTTTTATCTACAGAGAAAAGAGAAGGAAGGGATTCCGTCAAAATAACAAGAGTTCTGGAAAATTCCTAAGACTGTTGTGTTAGATACAAAAATGATTAAAGTTCTTTGGAATCAAGCCTGATGATTGGAGTTCAATTCCTGGGAGCCACAGGGTGGAGGGTGAGAACTCACTTTAGAAAGTTGCCCTTTGACCTCCACATGGACTCTGTGCATGCAAGCACAAAAATAAATAACTAAATGTAATGCAAATTAAAAAAAAAAAAAGACAGTTCTATGGGACAATAAAGTCTAAGGAAAACCATCATTTACATCTCTATGGGGCTAAAATAATCTTGACTTACTAATTTTCTCCCTGTTCACAGCTGTCTTTATAGAGCAAACAGTGCATTATGCAAACTGACATTCCCACAAAGTGGCAGGTGACCCTTGGCACTCCTTAGACACAGCTCAAACTTGGCTTTGAAAGGACATGGTTATCTGCCTGCCTTATTCCCACAGGCTGGATGGTTTTACTCCTCAGTGTACACACCCCTGCAAGTAAGCCCGAGCATTCACATCCACACACATAGCATTAGCCTGGGAAGCAAGCTGCTCAGAGCTGGGGAGCTGGCTCAGGGGTAAGTGCTTGCCTTGTGAGCATGAGGACGTGAGTTCAATCCCTAGAACTCACACAAAATTGCTGGTTTGTGGTGGCATGTGTTTATAATCCCAGTGCTAGGGAGGTGAGGACAGGTGGGTCCCTGACTCAATGACCTGTCAGCCAAACCTAATCAGTGAATTCCAGGCCAGTGAGAGATTGTCTAAAACAAAGACCACCAAGGGGGACAGAGCCTAAAGAAGGACACCTGAGGTTCTCAGGTTGTCCTCTGGCCTCCACATGATACCTGTGTGCATGCGTGCGCGCGTGCGTGCGTGCGTGCGTGCGTGCGTGCGTGTGTGTGTGTGTGTGTGTGTGTCAAATGGGTCAGCAACAACCCCAGAAATAGTGCACAGGGAACATCTTAAGCCCATACATTGTGGGTGGGCACATTCTTCCCTGTCTACAGAGCTCGGACTCCTGGAGGGGAGGCAGTAGACTGAGACATGAGAAGCTCTTGCAGCATCACTCATGAAGTCATGGACCATGTTTTCAGATGCATAGTGGAGTCAGGGACAAGAAAGTGTATGTTATGTGTATGTGTGTGTGTGTGTGTGTGTGTGTGCACATGTGTGCACACGCTACTGGGGATTGAACCATTGAACCAGGGCCTCACACACACTAGGCACACTTTTGATCACTGAGCTACATCCCTAACCTCCCTTTACATTTTGTTTTGAGACAGAGTGTCTTCCTAAATTGCCCAGGTCCAACTTGTTATTCTGCAGCCCAGGCTGGCCTTGAACTCACAATCTTCCTGTCTCAGCTTTCCCAGGTAGCTGGGATTACAGGCCTGCACCACCAGACCCAGAAAAACAATATCCTTTCAATTATTCAGATTTTTTCTTGGAGTTCTGTTAGGTGAGCCCTGTTTTGTGGCAGTGTTTCTGTTGGTGGCAGGGGTCTGGCTCATGGGGGAATAGCACCTGCTGAGCCTACATAAGGCCCTGGTTCTAATCCCTGGCACTGGAAAAAAAAAAAAAAAAGTACTACTGGAGAAAACATCCAAAGAAAGTGCCACATCGGAGGACACATTAGCATTCTTTAAGGGTCCTCTGCTGTCCCTGTGGGCTTTGATGTTAGGACAGATTTTCCATTCAGTTGAGCAGTTGACTAATGTTAGCCAACACTCCCTCCCCCAAAAGGAATTGCATCTTTGAAGACAGGAGTCACAGCGTGAGGAGCTGAGGACTGAAAGTCTCCCTACCCTGCTCATCTCAGAAGGTAACACAACACCCCTACTTTATTTCAAATCACCACTTCTAACTCTTTCTTTGAATCATAGTAGGCAAAGTGCAGTTTATATATATAAAAATTCTATTTTATTTATTTATTTATTTATTTTATTTAGAAACATTGAACAGATATGGTGGTATAGACCTGTAATCTCAACACCTGGGAGGCCTAACTACTGGGCTACATACTGAGGTCCTGGGTCAAGATGATAATAATAATAATAATAATAATAATAATAATAATAATAATGGAGATATAAAGTATAATTTGTATAGAGTGAGAATCATGATAGCCAATGTTTGTTTTCCGGATATTAGATACCTCTATGTCCATTGCCACCTGGTCAGACTTGGGACATTTCTACTCTACCCACAAGTATCCTGGAACCCCTTTCAGGCCACAAGCCTTCCCCTTGTGGAAGCAGGGAGGCTGGCCCACTTCCTATCACCACTGTTCCAACCTCAGGTACAGAGTCCACCCTCTGCCTCATTGTACCTCCTGGCTTCCGGTGACATTTGAGTGGCCATGAGTGCCAGTTCTGTATACAGCTGCTGGGCATCCAACACACTCACCGCCTGCTCCCCGTTCTGTCAGTGGGTGGGCTTGGAACAAGGACCTTATAAATAAGTTCTCACCCTGCCCTGTGAACTGTTGTCTTGAAGTCTCTCTTGTGCTCTCCCCACACCCAGGGGCAGATTCACCCTCTGCAGCCTCTCCATTCACTGTCTCTGCACCATCTATGCCCCCAAGACCTGCACCTTGGTGGAGACCCCTCCCCTTTTCTCACATTCCTGTCCTCACCCTTTTGATGAACAGTATCTTGGCCTCTCTTCCTCGCTCCTTTGGGTCTCCCCTTCCTGTCCTGCTCTCAGCACCCAATAGATGGGGATTGTGAAGGTTGGAGCTGGCAGGGGCTGGAAGGGACTGGCAGGGGCTGGCAGGGGCTGGCAGGGGCTATTGAGGTCATCCCTGCACACTCCTTGCCTCTCTGAACAGGCGGTGTGGAGGGCAGCAGATCTGAGATCCAGAATCAGCGTCACTTCAGTTCTACCAGGGACTTCACCCATAAAATCGAGGGAGTAATGGACCTCAGCTGGTGAGCGTTAAGCCTTCCACTCCTCCAGAGCCTGTGTTACTTGGTGCACCCCGGAAGTCCTTCCTTCCCCCGTCCCCACCTGCCACTCAGAGGGCCACTTTCATAATGGACTGCTGGAAAGTCTGCGAAAGAAAGTGGAAAGCTGGGCATGGTGGTGCATGCCTGTAACCCCAGCATTTAGGGAACAGAGGCAGGTGGACCTCTGTGAGTTCAAGGCCAGTCAAGTCTACATGGTGAGTTCCAGGACAGCCAGGGCTATGTAGAGAAACCCTGTCTCAAAAATAAAAAAAGAAAGAAAGAAAGAAAGAAAAAAGAAAGAAAGAAAGGAAGGAAGGAAGAAAGAAAAAAGAAAAGAGAAAAAACCCACAAAAGCCAACCAAACAACAAAACCCAAACAAACAATGAAAAAGACATTTGTTGTTGTTGTTAAGAGAAGATTAAAACCCTCAACCCCATCCTTGCCCCTGCTGGAGTGGGGCACCCTGGATGGTGGAAAGGCAGCCGTCCAAATCCTGGAAAGGCCAGGGGAGCCTTTTGGAGAAATCCCAGCTAGAAGTCGCCCAGCTGGGCTCCAGACAGGTGAGTTGTAAAGAGATCAGGAGGATTAGGAGAAAAGGCTTAGAGAAAAGCCAGGCATCTGGGGGAGCCAGCTGGGAAGTGTCCCCGCACCTTGGCCACAGTGTAATTGGGCTGCTCGGAGCTTGTCTGTCCTGCCAGAGGCTCCCTGTGGGTCTTTGTTCAACAGTCCCCCTGACCTCAGGTCTAATCAACCAGCTCCTTACCCCAGAGCTGGGGACGTGCCCAGGGTGACTAGGCATGCTGGGCCAATGCTGGGTTTTGACACAGTCCCTACCATGCACAGACTCACTCTCACTGGTGCTCTGAAATTTGGGCTAATGACAGTTGCCTCTGCCGGTGTCCTCCCCTCTTCCCAGCCCTCTGCTGATTGCAAATAAACACCCGGTTGACGCAGGAGAGTAATTAACTCTCCAATGTGGGGAGAAGTAATCAGCCCAGAGTGTGCTGCAGGTGGGGAAAGTGAAGACTTTTCCTAAGTAGTATGCAAATGAGCCGTAGTATGCAAAGGAGCCCTGGCTGCTCCTGGGAAGGGCTGTCATAGCCTGGAGCCTGGCTGGTGCAGGGGGATAGGCTCCAGGAAAGGGCAATGGCTCTGTGTGTGTGTGTGAGTGAGTGTGTGTGTGTGTGTGTGTGTGTGTGTGTGTGTGTGTGTGTAAAAGAACTCATCCCTCAAAACTGGGCTGGTGGTGGGGTCAGGGTAGGAGGAGCAAAGCTCCTCTTTAGGGCCCCAAGTTCACCTGTGTGCAAGGCACCTGAGGAGATGGCAGAGAACCAGGGTCCTCAATTTGCTTCTCCTCCATTCTCCCTGTGACCTTGAGTGCAGGTCGGCCTTCCTGAGCCTTAGTGTTCTCGTTATGGGGAAGTGGGAGTCAGAGATATGCTAACACACATGCTGACAGCCTAGGAGTGACAGTCCAGCACTTAGCAGGTGTTTAGGACACAGGAGCTTACCAGGCAGCATGGAGATACACCAAGGACCACGTGTTGCCATGACAAGGCAGAGTCCCACCCAGATCTACCTTCTAGGGTGCTCTGGGATGGTGATCAGAAAGTCTCCCCTCTCCTCCCCAGGGCCAAGCCTGGAATTCACACCTGGTCTACTGTAAGGAGGGAGGTTGGAAGGGCACATCCCCATAGGAGAGACACTGACTGTCAGCTTGGCTCAAGTGCAGATTTACCCCTAACAGTGAGTGTCTCTTCAAAGTCCTCTGCCCTTTTCTGTACTGGAAACGGAGCTCACTACAGGAGAATTAGAGGTGGCTTGCAGTTGGCTGACTCGCCCAATTTTTGTTGCAGCACCTTTGGAATTCCATCCTTGTGGAGTCTTCCAGGGGCAGGTGTGTGGCAGGGGAGTAGGCATTTCTTTCAACTTGGATGTCCTTTAATGTCCCTGTCCTGTGTGTCTGAGGTGTAGCAGGTCATGGGTAGGGCACAGGGACAGGGCAGTTTCCTAAGGTAATGCAAACATTGGACATCCGAGCTAGTGTGTCAGTTACAAGGGTGTATACATTGGCCAATGTTCATCAAGTGCGACAGGGAGTTCTATATGTTTGTAAGTTTTACTGTCATAAAAAGTTTTTCAGATAAGATAAAGTTGGGGGTATTTCTGTTGGCAGAGTGTGCCTCGTGTGCACAAAGCTTTAGGTTTCACCCCCAGCATCGGTGTAAACTGGGCATGGTGGGCACACCTTTTATCTCAGCACTCAGTAGGTGGAGGCAGGAGGACCAAAGGCTATCCTTGGCTATAGGGTTTGAGGCCAACCTGCAATACATGAGACCCTGTAAAAAGGAAAGTAAGTCTTTCCAGGTAGATCACAAGCTATGTAATAATGGTACCTAATGTGGCCATCTAGCTTCTGTTTGCATGCTTCCTGTGATGGGGAGCTCACTGCCTATGAAGGCCATCGTGTGTTTGGCTATGGAGCTAGAATTGCAGCTTAGATCAACTCAAGTCCAGAATCCAAGGCCTCGACTCTTATCCACAAGACAGAAGTGAGGGGGGCCATGTGCAGTGTTGCCTAATGTGGGCTGCAGACTTCCAGATGCTATGCCCTGCCCTGTGTGTCTGGAGGTGTAGCAGGCTTGCATATCTTGGATTGTCCCTGTGTCCTCAATGCTGTGAGTTGATTCATGGACAGAAGTGATACTGCAGGTGCAAACTCTCCAGCATGCTCCTGCTCTTCCTGTACAGCTGAGATGTCCTCATGGGTCCCAGGTAGAGCCCCAGCATCCCTGGGTGTGTCTTGATATGTCACTAGGACCCAGATGAGCTTTGCAGGTGTGATGAGGAAATCGCCATGGCTAAGCCAAGGAGGCTCTGTTCTTTAGTGCCTGTGACTCAGTCTACCCTGACTGATAAGGCACAGGGTGGTGTCCTCATGGTCTTGATCACCACCGTCCTTGTTACTTTTCAAGGCCGTGAGCGGCCACATGAAGCCTGCAGGGGGCTCCATCCCACCTTAGTCCCTGTTGAGCTGTCCAGGGTCCTGACTTGACTTAGCCCATTCCCTTGCCACCTCGCCATCTGATCCTTAGGAATTCTCAAATAAAAGATGACTGCCACCTCTAGAGGACTTAGACTCTCCTGGGAGAGGCAGACACAGAGATGGAATCAGAAGATTGGGGGCACCAGACACTTAAGTAACTGGTGTAGGTAAGAGCAGCATCACCCTAGGGCAGGCTCTTGGGAGCTTGTTTAGGGAAGAGGGAGGTGTCAGCAGGGACCTCCTTCTCGGGATCGGATCATAGGCTCAGGCTTTTGATGCTCTGCTTCCCTCCATGTAACCATGGCATCAGCATCTTCTCTTCTAAAGCCATAGTCTTCTCATCTGTATAACAGAATGACAGCACATCCTCGGAGCATCACTGTGAGGGTCTAGTGGGCTAATGTGTGCAGAGAGGCCAGGTGTAGCCTGGATTACAAAGTGAATGCCAGGCTAGTCTGGGCTATAGAGTAAGACCCTGCTTCAAAACAGCCAGCTGGAGGGTAGATTCTGGGGAGATGGTAAGCATGAGCTCAGTTCTCAGCACCCATGTAGAAAGCCTAGCATGATGATATGTGCTTATAATCCCAGTGCTGGAGAGACATAGACTCCCACAGTGGATCTCTCAGGTTCATTGGCCAGCCAGCCAAGTCAACTAAGTGAGCCTCAGATCCTAGTGGGACACTTTGTCCTAAAAAATAAGGTGTGGGCTGGAGAGATGTCTCAGCAGTTAAGAGTTAAAGTTGCTATGAAGTCATGAGGACCTGAGTTTGGATTCTGGCACCCACACAACCAGCTGGGCATCTATAGGGCCTGCAACCCCAGCTCTATAGTGCTTTCTTCCAGCCTTGGCATGTGCTCAGAGACCCATGTGCCCCTCTCACATGCACACACACAGAAATAAAAAAAATCTTAAAAAAATAAATAAGTAGGCAGTTCCTGTAGAATGATAGCAGAGGTTGATCTTCAGCCTCCACATGTGTGCACACATGTGCATACGCACACTTGCACACACATCCCTGCATATACCTACACAGATGTGTATGCACATCCTACATACACCCACACACAGTTCAGAGTGGGTACTTTATTTATTTACTTATTTGAGACAGAGTCTCTCTATTATGTAGTTCTGGCTGTTCTAGAACTTCCTGTGTAGCCCTGGCTGTCCTGGAACTGGCTCTGAAGACCAGGCTGGCTTTGAACTCACAGAGATCCACCTACCTCTGCTTCCTGAGTGTTGGGATTAAAGGTGTGCACCACCACACCTGGCTGTGGTGCTCAGTGGATAGTAGGTGCTTAGTTATTGTTATTACAGCCTTGTCTGGTCCTTGTAGCAGCCCCCAGAAGGGAGGTGACTAGTGTTCCCTCCATTTCACAGATGAGAAACTGAGGCAGCAGGGGCAGTGACCTGCTTAGAGTCATGGGGTCTGGAGCCCACTGAGCTTGACCTGAAGGCTGCACTACCCCCCTGCCCAAGTTCAAGGTGTTATTTGTGGTTGGTAGGCCGAATCTCACCTTGTCCCCTCAAGATTCCAAATCTTTGGATTTCCCCAACCCCAGCCTGACCTGTGAAAGTTACTACTTCTTTTTGTATTGCAGCAAAATATATATTATATGACATGACTACTGAATCATTTCAGGCATGCAGTTCAGTGGCATTAAGAAGGTCCACAGTGGGGTTGGAGAGATGTCTCAGTGGTTAAGAACACTGGTTGCTCTTCCAGAGGACCAGGGTTCAATTCCCACACCCACATGCCAGCTCACAACTGTCTGTAACTCCAGTTCCAGGGTACCTGGCACCCCCATACAGATATACATGCAGGCAAAACACCAATGCACATAAATAAAAATAAAAAAAAAAAGAAGGTCCACAGTCAGGCATGAGGAGCACACTGGAATTTCAGCACTGAGGAGGCTGAGGCAGGGGGATCACAAATTGGAGGTAAAACCTGGCCTGTATAGACCTTGGAGAGAGAGACAGAGAGACACTAGTGTGCATCTGTCTCCACAGCCCTTTCCTCATTCTCTATGACAGCCCCACCCCCATGTAGCCATAACATCTGAGTCATCCGCAGTCCACTTCTGTCTATGAATTCAACTATTCCAGGGGTCTCGTGGACCAAGCCCTGTATGTCCTGGGTCTCTTATTTCTCTCAGCCTGTGGTCCTACTGTTTCATATACATCAAGACCTCCTTATTTTTGACCAGAGATGTGTTCCATGGTGGATTCAGACATATATTTTTAATATTTATGTATTTATTTGAGACAGGGTTTCTCTGTATATCTTGGCTGTCCTGGAACTCATTCTGAAGACAAGGCTGGGCTTGAACTCAGTGATCCACCTGGCTCAGCCTCCCAAGTGCTATGATTAAATGTGTGTGCCACCACAGCCAGATGCATGTATTATTAACCCTTCAGCCATGGAATGACATTTGGGCTGTGTTCCCCTTTGGGCTACTGTGACTTACAGGGACAATATATCCCTGCTTTCATGAGACCCTATGACTGCCACCTCTTTGGTGCCCTGTTTAGGTCCACAGAGCACAGGTTGGCATTGGTCTGGTTGTGTGCCCCACAACCAACCTGTGTGCCTCTTGCTGGTCCTCATCTCTATGCCTCTGATTTCCCAGCCCCCATTCTCCATGCAGGTCCCCACAGTTCCTGCATCCCAAGCCTACCTGCTCTTGAGGAGCACTTCCTAGCCTCCCAGGAAGCCTCCATTAGAGGCCCACCTGCCTCTGGAGCCCCTGATGCTCTGACTGCCTCTTACTTGGGGCTCTGATTGCCTTAAACCTCAGATGACTTAGACTTCTGTCTACTGTGCTCTACCCCTTCCATAATTGGGGAGTTCCTCCAAGATATGCCTAAGGTTAGCATGTCTTAAAGAAAGGTGGGATACAAGCTCTCCCTCCAGGACAAACCCAGCTTGTCATTGGCCACTTCCACTAGTGCAATGTCTTAGAGGTGACCCTGCTCCCTAATCCACCCACACACAGCCTTGGGTGAGCGATCACTTAAGGGCTTCAGTGTTCCCATTACAGGAAGCACTGGCCATCTTGCCATGTTTCCTCCAGCTTCAGGGTCAGTGGACTTTGTCTCTCTGTCTCTGTTTCTCTCTGTCTCTGTCTCTGTCTCTCCCTCCCCTTCCCGTGTGTGTGTGTGTGTGTGTGTGTGTGTGTGTGTGTGTGTGTGTGTGTGCGCGCGTGCGCAACAGCATGCATGTTGAGGTCAGAGGACACCCTTGGACTCACCATCAACCTTGTTTTAGACAGGATAGTTCACCTTCTACCTTGTTGGGGGACAGGATATCTTGTTCTCCACTCCTTACCTCGGGTGAGCTGGCCCATCGGCATCTGGGGAGTCTTCCATTTCTTCCTTCCATTTCTCCACTGTACTGCAGCATCTGGCTTTACATGGATTTGGGGGACTCAGACCCAGGTCTTCAAGCAAGTACTTTATATACCAACCCATCATCCCAGCCCAGGGACTTAAAAAAAAAAATCTAGATGTTCACAGTGTCACCGGCCGGTGTCAGGCTCCAAAAGTGACATTACTCACCCAAACCTCACCATGCACCAAGAGGCTCAGTGAGTAGGACTTCACTTCAGCACACACTGCTGTGTGGCCTTGAGCGGGTAGCTGTGCTTCTCTAAGCCTTGGCTTCCACATCTGCAAAATGAAAAGGACAGGCTTTTCTATTCGCAGGCTCTGAACAAAGGCAGGTGGTAAGATCCCAGCAGACCGCACTGAGGCTCCAACAGTTGACAGACATCCTGTGTCCATGTGGGGATCCCCAACAGAATGACAGGCTGCTTTCTCCAGAAGCCTTTGCCGGCTCCGTGGGTGTGGACACAGCTAGGTACTCATGAAGCCTCCGGTCTCTGGGAGGTCTCCACCTGCTCACATTTAGGATGCCCCCCACCCTTGTTCTATAGTGCTGGTTCTGAGGCTGCGACGACCCTCACTCAGGCTTCTCAGCCAAGTCCCAGAGCTGGGTGTGGGCTGGGCAAGATCCTCCTTAGTAGTGAAGGGCCTGTGACTTCCTGCTTCTGCAGGGAGGGGGGGGGGACTAACCTAGGGTGCTACAGCAGAGTGGGCCCCTTTGCATCTCAGCAGTTGGGGTGCACAGGTTACAGCGGTGACGAGAGTTTAATACATTGAAAGGCACGGCTCTCACTCTATACGGTAATTAGCCGCCGCGGCCATGCTCCCCCTAATTGTCTCTCTCACTCCAGACGGGAGGAGATCAATAGGAAGCGGCTGCTGTGCGCTGAAAGTCACAATTAATTAATTGTCGGGCATGTGTGTGTCTCCATCTCTGTCACATCAAAGGGCCTGGGCGGCAGCTGCCCACACCTCCACAGTGTGGGGCCAGCCCATCCCCCAGACCCCAGGTGCACATGACTGCATGCCACAGGGCTTGCTGTTTCCCCCCACAGCAGCAGGCTCCAGGGGAGGGATCCCCTGAGACCCCAGGCTCAGAGGCCTTCTCTGACAGCCAGCATCACCCGCCACCCCCACCCTAGGCCATCTCTACCTTGTCTGTCTCCCCCCTCCTCCATCTAACCCAGACACCCCCTGTAGCTCCTGCAGCTTGGTGGGCTTTTCCAGTTGTCGGTGAAGTATTGACAGGGAGAGGAATGTGAGGAATGCTGGGAATTTGTGATGTGGGTGGTGGGCTCTCAGTGTGGGGCTCTGTGAAAAACTGTTTCTCTGAACCTTTGAGATGAGTAGAAACCGTTGAACACACACGTGTGCAATCAAGGCAGACCCACGTGCACACACCGGCACCTTCTCTTCATCCCATGGTCAGTGAGTGCCAAGTTTACCCACCTTGCTTACACAGGTGTCTCACTAATGCTTTGGAGGTGCAGGGCACCATCCCTGTCACACAGATGGGAAAATAGAGGCACATGGGGTTAGGGTTGGGCCACCGAGGGGGGAGGTTGGAGAGTGGAGAGTATAAACTAGGGCTTGAGTATGCCAGGCTGGGCTCCGAGGTCCACCCTTCTTCCCCCTAGGGAGGCTGGTGAAGAGGGATGGCATTTCCCAACAGAGGCTAGGAGAGAGCAGCTCTTGTCTGAGGCTACATAGGGAGAGAAATCGGTGGATCAGAACGCAGGTGGTCTTGTTCCGTTGTTCTGTCTTCCTACAGAAGGAAGGGAAAGAAGCAGGCAGAGAGGAGAGAGAGAGAGAGAGAGAGAGAGAGAGAGAGAGAGAGAGAGAGAGAGAGAGAGAGAGAGATGAAGGATTCAGATCATTGAATCCAGAATCCTTCCAGCCTAATTTGAGCACAGAGTAGGTAGGTGTCCAGAAAGACACAGACATGTGAGTGCATGCTCTTATACACACATGTGCACACATGTATGTACACACATTTGGCACACACATACAAGTGTATACATACATGCACACATACTCTCACACACACTTAGCAACATCACCCACCCCATTCTTTCTAGGGGGCTTCTAGCCATCCTGGGGCCAGATGTCCAGCTTTTCCATCCAAAGGGGAGAGGAACATCTGTTCTCAGGTGTGTTGTGCTCACCCACTGCCCAAGACATCTTGGGGCTCAGTGAGCTGCCTGGGCCTTATTGTGTCCCACCGCAGTGGGTAGGGCCACCTGGACTCCTGGCACTCAGCTGTGCCCAGGGTCTGCTGCCTTGCAGGAGCCACTAGGCTCTGGAAAGGGCCTGTTCTGTCCCTCCTGGTTTCTCTTCTGAGTCCCTCTCACCTCGTAGCAGGCACATCAAGCCCCCCAGTGCTTGCCAGTTGACAAATATTATACCAGCCTCCACTGCGGGGGGAGGCATCCTTGTCCTTCTGTCTACCTCTGGCCACGTCTTGGTGAGAACAGAGCCGCAGTCCAGCCTTCCACTCTCAGCTGGCCGTCAGGGGAGGCCACCTCCACTCTCCCATCACCGCTGCCTCCTGTCACTGAGCCTTTGAAGTGTCGCCTGATTTTCCAGTCTGTCTGAAGTCCTTCACTGTTTATGCAGCAGCTGGTCCAGCGAGGCCCTCCTGCCGGGCCTTTCCATGATGGGGACAGCCACTGGGGACACAGGGAGACAGCCACTGCATCGGGGGGGGGGGGGCGGGGGGGGACTGTGAGAGGACGCCATGATGACATTCCCATCTTCAGGGTCTCTGAGACCGAGTTTGCTTACTTTTTTTTTTTTTGTTTAAAAAGACAAAAAGGGAGTTTCTGAGAACCCCAATGTGCTAGTTCACTTCAAAGAAAAGGGAACAAAGGAAGGAAACCCGAAACAAGGGGCTGAGGTGAAGCTCAGGAATGGTTTGGAATATTTTTTGCCACTGCCGCAGCTGCATGGTAGGAAACACTGAAGGGGGGGACACACACACACTTACTGGGCTGGACAACCTTGGGCCAGCCACCTTTAGTCACCCGATCCTCCATGGGGGATGAGGGGTCCCCCGCCACTCTCCCCCTGCCCCAGACCAGGCCTTTTTTCCAACACAGACCAGGCAAACGGCAAGGCTACAGCTCAGGATGATCTGGCAAGCCCTGGAGAATGGACTCCTCACAATAAGAGGGCCACAGCTCAGGACCAGAGGGGTTAAGCAACTGGCCTAAGGTCACACAGTGAAGAAATCCGTGGTAGAACAGGCCTACTGAGTCTATCTCTTGGCTGACAGGCTGGGGACTATTTTATCTGCCTCTCCTGGCTCAGGGGGACGCACTTCAAAAGAAAGGGAGTCTCCTTTCCTTTAGTTCACCTTTTTTCCCTTGCACCTCTCTTTCTGTCTGTGTGGTATAAGTGAAATCAGAGCAGGACACTGAGTGTCTTCCTCTATGGCTTGCCGCCCCATTGCCTGGAAGATGGGTCTCTCACTGAGCCCAGAGCTTCACATTTCAGCTAGTATGATTGACCACAGAGCTCTCAGGATCCCCCATCTCTGTTCCCACAACATTGGGGTTACAGGCATGCACCCCCCTCCGTGCCTAGTTTTTTTTTTTCCAAAATGTATTTTATTCATGTGTATGTGCATATGCTGACATGAAAGTCTGCCGTGTGTGTTGGTGCCCCAGGAAGCCAGAAGAGGGCGTCGGATACCCTGGAGCGTAAGTTACAGGTTGTAAGTCACCTGGTTGGCGCTGGGAACTAAACTCTAGTTCTCTGTAAAAGCAGTGCATGTTCTTAACCACCGAGTTACCTTCGCAGCCCCCCTCCTGACCTCTTTCAACAGAGTACTTCAAGGGTGAAGGCTTTGGGGTCAAACACAACTTTGTTCTATAGCAGTCCCTCAGTTCATGCCTCCAGCCTCAGTTACCCTCACGGTGCAATGGGCACCCCTAGGCATCACTCCCGCACAGCTGTGAAGGGTGAGGAGCAGCATGGGCATGGTTCCCAGGCCTCATGAGTCTCTGCCGATGCTGACCTCTGCCTGTCAGCATCTTCTGTACAGACTGGGGCCTTCTGCTTTGTTCTCAACTTTTGGAAGAGGAGGGTACACGGGCTGCTCTCCAAGGCCTGGCTGTCACATCCCTTCTCCCATCACAGCCCCTCCCACCAGAGCCCCTTCCTGGGGAGAGACAGGCAGTGCCTGCCAGGCTGAATGCAAAGCATCAACCTCATGTCACTCAGAGGCCTCTGGCAAACTGATGAGCCCCCAACGGGGGGCGCCCAGGGCCTGGCCTTGTTCCCCCTGGGCCAGGCCTTTCTCCTTTTCACTGTCACAACTCCGACTACAGCCCCTGGGAGGTGATCCCCGCTGGTTGTTTGGGTCACCTGCCTGGGGCTAGGGACCTGTCAGTGTGGGCTGGTCTTTCAGGAAGCTGGAAGGATGTGGAAGACTCAGCCTCAGCAGGGTGCTGGGGGCAGGGTGGGTGGGTGGAGGGCACAGGTGCAGAGCAGGCAAGGAAGAACCTGAATCCACCCCCGACTCATCTGTCACAGGTGAAGTTGCCTCTGTAGAGGAGGGTTTATGTGGTGGTGGTGGAGGGCTACAGGGCTAGGCAGTGTGCTCCCCACAGGACTCTGAGGAAGCCTGACGTGATGCTCACACCAGTGTGACACAGGTGATGGGAACCGGCCAGATGGAGATGGCTACCTTCTTGCTTCCATGGGTGAGCACAAAACTCATTCATTTCTTTCATTATTATTACTATTGTTGTTTTCTCCGCCCCCCCCCCCTTTACTGGGATTGAACCTGGGGCCTCATGTATGTTGGGCAAGTGTTCCACTACTGAGTCATGTTCCTGGCTTTTTTATTCACTTTTTATTTTGAGACAAAGTGTAACTAAGTTGTCCAGGCTAGCCTTGCACTTACTCTGCAGTCCAGGCAGGCCTAGAACTTCCAACCCCCTGCCTCTGCTGGGCTCACTGGTTCTCTTATTCAATAAAGAGCTGTTGTTCACTGTGACTCCCAGTTCCTGGGACTCGGAAGTCTATAATGAACAGAGACAAAGTCCCTCAGGGAGCTGACATTCTAGAGTCAGGAATGGCCCAGCGGAGTCAGAGGGTGACAGAGAAGCCTCACCTTCTGAGTCTGTCCCCACTACCAACTTGCTGTGTGGCCATGAACAAGACACTTCTCTCTCTGAGCCCTGGTCTCCACGTTTTCAAAGTGGGACTAGTCACTCGGTTTCAGATCAGCAGGAGACCAGGCCTGAGAAGGCAGGAGGAGAATGGGGTTCTCTCTGCCCGTCCCGTTCCATCCCCTTGGAGATCAGGGCTGGACAGCCAGGGGAGGACCTGGGGGAAGCCACTCACAGCACTTCCACTTAACACGGGCGTCCAGCCTGAACACCCAGATGCTGTGGCCTCAGAAATGGTTACTTTGCCTTTTGAAGCCTCCAAACCCAGGATCTCCAGACTAGGATTCTCTGCTTGCCTGGACAGCCTGCCTTGTGGGCGACCAAGACCGGCAGCACTTATTCATGCATTCATTCACTCATTCACTCATTCAGTTCTTGTCAATCAGCAAACAGTTGTCTAGCATTTACTATGTGGCAACTCCATGCTAGGCACAGAGCTTTAGAGGGTGTGTGTCACTTTTGTCTTATCACATTTATTTCACGGAGGTGTGTCACAGGGTGTGTGTGGAAGACATTTTTGGGGTCGGCTCTCTTCTTCTACAGCTTGGCTTCTAGGGATCAAACTCAGGTCATCAGTCTTGGTGACAAAGCTCCTTTATTTGCTGAGCCATCTCACTGACCTAGGAGTGTCGGTTTTCAAAGAACTTTCAGCATCTCTGTTCCAGGCACTATGCGTCTCTGTTCCCAGATTGAGAACAGTGATTAACTGATTTGTTCTGCACTTAGAACCACCGTGGACCTGTGCAGAGTGTTCCAGCCTCCTGTGCCAAGCCCTGTGCTGGAAGCAGAGACCAGACACTCGTGGTTCCATGCACACCCATTCTGCACCTGACTCCAAGCTTGGAGAACTGTAGCTGACGTTTTATATGCAGACGTGAAACCCGGGGTCTCCCTGTGGCTAATGAATCGCCGGCTTCACAAGAGAAGCCAACAGACCCCTTGTCCATGAATTTGCTAATTGAGCTCCTCAAACTCAGACATTAACCTGCATTACCATGATGACTGCGGAGGATGTCTGTGCTTTGAGCTAATGGAGAAAATTGGTTGAGGAATAAAACTGAAATGGAATCATAAAACCTTATTCTCACCATTAATTTGAACCTCATCTTCCCCAAATACATTTAGTTAAATCTTTCTCTCGAACTGTGGGGCTGGAATAGGGAGCCTGGGGCTGGCAGAGGGCTGTTCTGTGCTGAGGTCGGGGCTCCAGGGGTGGCTAGGCTGTCTGCCATGACTCACTCACTCCCTGGTCCATGGCCTTGAGCAGTGGCTTTAGTGACTATACGACCACCTTCATGTGAAGAAGTAAATGAGCACAGAGCAGAGGAAGAGCAGGGGGCAAGAGAGGAGACAGACAGGAGGAGGGTAGGGCTGCCTGCCTGCCAGGTAGACACGAGACATCAAATGAAAGACAGGGCAGTCCAACCAATCAGGAGCGTTTACCAATGGCCAACCTGACGGCTATAAGGGTAGAATACAAATGCAGAGGAGGAGGCTCTGGAAGGACAGACAGACGATATATATAGAGAGGAAGGCCAGCAGATAGAGTGGCTGGCAGACAGATGGACGGCTGGGCTGACAGAGTGGTGATGACTTGAAGCAGGTCAGGGTGGGGTGGTCAGTCTGTCTGCTGAGAAGCTGGATGGATGATTGATAGGCAGTGGAGAGGAGGCAGCAGCTGGTAGTAGACTAGGGCTGGGGGAGTCCCCATGTGCTCTCAGCAGGAGGGGGAGACCGGGTAGCTGCCTTATGTTGCGTGCCAAGCCCTTCAAGTGAGGGAGACTGGCGTGTTGGGTGCTCCCCTGGGCTCCAGGCTTCCTGACATCATCCCCTCCCCTCTTCCCCCTCAGAGCACCATGGCACGCAAGTCAGGGAGTTTGGAATGCTCTGAGTTGGACTGAGGTGGGTGTGGGGCGCTGCCTGCATACTCTGTGGTCACCTGGCCCCAGTTATCATCAGGGGTTCAGACCCAGTTCACAGTCCCTGCCCTTGGGACTGAGGGGTCAGAAAGTCTAGAAGGAGCCTGCTGGGTTGTAGCCACACTTCTCTGCCATCTTCTCACCCTCCGATCCTCCCTGCAACTTGGTATGTAAGATCCAGTTATAAACCCCACTTAGCAGAACAGACAGGCTCAGAACATGGAGGCAGGGGAGGGAGGACATCATCTCCTACCTGTGCTCTAGAGGTGGGGCTCCCAGCTCAGGGCTCCTTGGCTGCACTGAGAGTCAGCCATACCCTGAGTTTACCACAGGAAATCCAGTAGCCCTCAGGACTGAGCTGCACAGTTTTTGAGGCTCTTCACCAGACTTTCAGACTTTGATGACAAAGTCAGGGGAAAGCCCTTAACAGTCCCGGAACAGCTATGATTGGTCAGGTCTCCATCTTGAGCCCCAGACCAACATGACAGCTGAGAATTGGGGAGCTCCTCTAAGGAGTGAATGGGGTCTTCCTTCCAGCTTATTATTATTGTTATTTTGGTGCTGAGAATTGAACCTGGGGCTTCATGCATACTTCATGCAAGAACTCTACCCACTGAGCCACTTGGCCATGCCCTATTATTGTTTGCTTGTTTGTTTTAAGAGATAGAGTCTCAGTGTAGCCCATGCTGGCCTGAAACTCACTAGGTAACCCAGACTGGTTTTGAACTCGCAACAATCCTGCCTCGCTCCCTTCTAAGTGATTACAGGTGTGAGCCAGCACGCCGAGCCTTCTCATCTTGTTGCAGTGACAAGTCTTCAGAATGCAAGTGCAGGAAGGCTGTCACACCTCTGGTGGGGACAGCAGCAGAGGTGGTGACAGTGGCCAGTTGTGGAGTGATGGTTGAGAGGTGGGCCAACTCTCAGGACCTCCGAGCTTAGTCCTCACCCATGAGGCTGGCACTGTCCCATTCCTAGAAACAGCCACCCTGAAGTCGCTTTGGCACTCATAGCAGAAGGTCATTGGTGTCCACCCTGGACTGGCTTTGTCGTGAGAGGTGGTGTCCAAGCTGGGACAGCTCCATAAACCTTAGGGAGCAAGGGAGGAGAGGATGTGGTGGCAGATGGTGGTACAGACGGGAAAGCCCACAGGGTCAGCAGGCAGGTGGCCTGAGTGACTTACAGGCAGTGGCTTCCTTGAATGCACAGAGACCTGCCTGTCATTTGATCTGGATTAAAGGTATATGACCACTGCCCCAACTCTCATGAAAGAAACATCAATTTTAATCTCCTTGGGCTCCACACACTGGGCCCCTGCTCATCTATTTTTCATTCATCTCTTCTTTAAAAACCAACTGTAGAAGGGAAGAGGGGAGTGAGTGAGAGAAAGCTGGGAAGCTGGGTTGTGGTCGGGATGTCTATCCCTGGCCTTGTTCAGGGAGCCTTCATAGCACTGAACCAACAGCATGGGTTTGGAGTCAGACATACATGTGTGATTCCAGCCCTGTGGCTTTCCAGCTGTGTGACTGTGATCAAGTGATTTCCCGTCTCAGAATGTAATTTCCTCATCTGTAACATGGAGCCATGGATATACATGCTTATGGGCTGTGGTCTTTTGTGGAATATTGGTTTAAGATGTGTTGCATTCATTTATGCTGTGGCACATTTGTTTAATGATGCAAAGATGTATTGCATTCTTTCATGTTACATTTGTTTAACTCTGTGAAGCTGTGCTACTTTTCCTGCCTAAAAAACCTGATTAATCTAATAAAGAACTGAATTGCCAATAGCTAGGCCGGAAAGAGAAATAGGTGGGGTATGATGATATTTTATTTGTACTGAAATGTGATTTTATATGTATGTTAATAAATAAAGTAGCCTGGGGGGTCAGAGCTAATAGCAAGCCATAGCAGAAGCCGGCGGTGGTGGCATATACCTTTAATCCAGATCACAGGACATGCATTCAAGGATACAGCCAGCATGGAGACACACACCTTTAATCTCAATACCAACCATAGAAGACCTGGAGGTCTGTACAGATAGGCAGTGACAAGGAGGTCATGTGGTTGGGTTTACAACCAATGAGAAGGCAGGATAGAAGGTCTATAAAAAAGACAGACATGGGTTGGGGATTTAGCTCAGTGGTAGAGTGCTTGAAGCACAAGGCCCTGGGTTTGATCCTCAGCTCAAAAAAAAAAAAAAAAAAAAAAAAAAAAGACAGACACACAGGAAGTAGATCTCTTGCTGAGGGAAGAACAGCAGTGGCAGGAAGGGTAAGGAGGTTTTAAGCTATTGCTCTGACCTCTTGGCTCTGTGTTTCTTATTTAATAAGACCATTCATCTACAGTGGGGCTGCCAAGCAGAGAAAATAAATACTTAAAGAAACCTAGGCTAAAAAAAGAGTGAAAGACAAGGAGCAAGAAAAGGAGAGGAGGATGTCAGGGGCCAGCCACACAGCCACAGGGTAAGAAGAAAAGAAAGATATATAGAATAAAGAAAGGTAAAAAGCCCACAGGCAAAATGTAGTTAAAGAGAAATGGGAAAATTTAAGTTAGAAAAGCTGGCTAGAAACAAGCCAAGCTAAGGCCAGACATTCATACATAAGAATAAGTCTCTTTGTGTTTATTTGGGAGCTGGGTGGCAGGGCCCCAAAGAGTTAAAAAAAAAAAAAAGCAACTACAGTGGGCAGCACATAATAGATGTTCAGTAAGTAGCAGCTATAGCACTTAGGGGCTGATCTACTGCCACAAGAACCCTTTCTGTCAAGAAGCCCACCTATTCCTGACTGAAAAAAGACAACCCCTTCCTGAGGAGCCCTGGCTGTATGAAGAGTTTCTTAATTGAAATCTGTCTTCCCAGGGCTTCCACCATCTGGTTCTAGGAAGATCATCCTCTACTGTGACATCCCCGCAGGCATACCCACCCTTCTTCTCTCTCAGCTGCATCAGCCTTCCAGACTCTCTGAGTCCCTGATGCGCCAAAAGAGGTGTTCAGCCAACAGTGAAGTGAGCTCCAGGCATGCCAGGCCCATATGCAACATGGTGGGAAAGCTCATTTCCCTAATCATAGCTCTCTGCTCCTAATAATATGACTCCTAGGACCTGAAGTCATCCTGGAATCAGGGTTTACAGCTTCTCAAAGTCAGTGTAGCCCAGCCAAGGCCCACAACAGATACCGGCAGGTACAGCTTCAGCACCAAGAACAGCTCCCACAATCTCAGGTGTTTCCTCCCAAGCCACCCCTTCCCTTCCCGGGACTCCTCCAGATGTCAGGACTGAACTATGACTGTTAAGAAAAATTATGGAGCAAAAGGCCTAGAGAAGTAGGGGTTTGGGAGAAGGCCACTTGCAGTTGAAGTTGAAGCAAGGGTCTGGGTTCCTTCAGCTGCACTGTGGGAAGAAGGAATTCCATTAAATTTGTTACATTAAAGGCATGCTGCAGAATCCTTCTGAGACTTAGTTCTTCTTGAGCTTGGGGTGAGGACTGTGCCTGGCCTAGGAGGGATGCTGGAGCATTCAGTCAAGAAGGCAACTGCCCTGTTAAGTAGATCCAACACCGAGGACAGATCTTTAGTGCTGAAGAGATGGAGAGCCTGGATGCCAGCAAACCCTCTCGATGTGACATGTGTGCGCGCACACACACACACACACACACACACACACACACAAGTACATACTTAGTTTCACACAAGCTCATTAACAGTTATGGAGACATGAACCCTCTGACTCATGCACACACAATCACATTGCGGTGCTTTGCAGCAGTCATACACATTTTTATACCTATGTCACTTGGCCTCCACTTCCCTTGGCCTCAGAGAAGGTGGTTACCTGTTGAGGCTCTGGTCTTGCTCACTTGGAGATAATACCACACATACTTTTTGTACCACAGCATACCAAACACCACATGTACTCATATATAGACACAGTCCTTTCATGCTGCAGCGAAGTCCATAACAGTGGCCCTGCCCTTCTGACCAGTGGCCCTAGATGCCTTGGGAGGCAAGTTCAGGTGTTCACCTTGCTGGCTGGCAAGGTGAGTCCTGAGCCAGGGTGATGCATGTTGTGGTTGGAATGTGAGATGCTGTCTATGGGCACCTGTGTTTGAGCATGCAGCCTCCAATTGGTGACTGTTTGGGGAGGTTGTGGAACTTTGTGGGAATAAGGCCTAGCTGGCTGATTGGGTCATTAGGGAGCAATCCTTGAGGGGGTATTATCTGAATGCACTTCTGTTTCGAGTTCTCTGCTTCTTGATCTACTGAGATGTGAACAAGCCCAGTTTTCTGCTCCTAAAGCCACAGATAGAAGAGCTCTCCTACCATCATTAATGGAGCCCTTCTATAGCTGTGAATGGAGCCCTCCTCCCACTATAGATGGAGCTCTCCTATAGCCGTGAATGGAGCCCTCCTCCAGCAATGGACAGAGCCCTCTTACTGCCATGGATAGAGCCTCTCTTACTGCTATGCATTCCTTCCATGATGGACTACATCACCTTGTAGTCATTTGAAAGAGAATGGCTCTTATTAGCTCATATGTTTGAATATTTGATCTCCAGTTGATGACTAGTTGGCGGGGACTAGAGGGTGTGACCTAGTTGGAGACGGTGTATCACTTGGGGTGAGCTTTAAGGTTTCAAAAGACTCTTGCCGTTCCCAGATCTTCTCTCTGCAGCCTCTCCCCTCTGAGCATGCATTTGGGTGTGTAGATAATTGCTGTCAGCATCCAGTAGATGTCAGCCCAGGGAGGACACCCCTGGGCTCCCCAACCCCAACTCTAAGGTCACCCTGACTATGTCTGGGCTTGAAGTTTCCTGCTAAACGAGCTTCCTCCTCCTTGGTTGGATCTGCACCAGCCATCCATGCACCCTCCCTTCTCCCTCCAGCACCAAGTCCCCAGGTCCCTTCTTCTTCTTCCTTTGGGCTTCTGCCATCTCCAAGCCGGAAGGTGGCTCTCTGGCTTATTTTGCATTTTTGGTATTCAGAGAGACGCTCTCTCGGTAATCTCCTCACTCTCGATGCTCATCACATCCCTCTTAAAGCCACTGGAGCCCCCCCTCCCCATCTTTTATTCATCACCTTCCGCCAGCCCCAACACGAGAGACATAGAAAAGCACACCCTCCCAGGACTGCGGCTCCTGTGCCTGGGGAGGTGGGCAGGTCCTTGTGAGGTGCTGGACACTGGGGATGAACCGGGAAGACAGTAGAAAGCAGAAGAGGCAAAGCTGAGGCTGTTACAGCATCTGGGGCTCTGGCTGGCCTGTCCTTCTTGCTCACAGAGCTGCACTCATCTTTGAGGGCTCAGCTCTCACATCACAGCTCTCTGCCACCTTCCTTGAAGTCACAATGACAATCACCTGTCCCTTGCACCTAAGCCCTCAAAAGAAACCTGCAGAATGGATATACAAAATGAGCCCATGCTATAGATGATGAAATGAGATGCAAAGAGAGTGCATGGCATTCTCAAGTTCACAGGGAAGAACAACCTGGCCTACTGGTTGAATAGATAGTGGGAGCCCAATTGAGGCTCCTTCACTGATGGATGGGCTATCTCACACCGAATTCTGCTAGGGTCAGGTCTGGGCTAGGTATGTGGGTACTGTGGCTAAACAGGGCAATTCCCTCACTTGTCCAGGACCAGTCCATGGGGAAAGTAGCATGTCTACCACGGTGCAATGTAAGTGGAGAAGGCCTGGGTCCATTGGGATCGCAGAGAAGCAGGCATCTAGCTCTGAGTTAGGGGAGGCGTGAAGAGGTTGAGATCAACATGAGGTTTAGAACTAGCCCAGGGGATGAGGAAGGAAGAGGCACGTTCCTCTGTAAGAGTCACACATGCTGGCCAGGGAAGGCCCAAGTACTGATAACCTATAAGACCTTCTGATGGCCAGAGAGGCCACTGACTTGCTGAGGACTGAGAGCAGGGCAGGAGTGCTGAACTGAGCAGGACTAGACAAGAAAACTGGGCTTGGGACCCTGGCTACCTCTTCTGGTGCTTCCTCTGAACTCCTGGTCACATTCCTGTTGAGATGGGAGAGTCATGTTGGCTTTGTCTATTCTGAGGAGCCCAGGAGACATTCTTCTAGGTTTCTGTTTGCTCAGGAAAATAGATGGATTTTGAGGGGGACAGTCCAAGCACTTTATGAAAGGGGAGGTGTCAGGGGCTGGAGAGATGGCTCAGCAGTTAAGAGCACTGGCTGCTCTCCCAGAGGTCCTGAGTTCAATTCCCAGCAACCACATGGTGACTCACAACCATCCGTAATGAGACCTGGCGCCCTCTTTTGGCCTTCAGGCATACACTCAAGCAGAACACTGTATACATAATAAATAACTCTTATAAAAAAAAAGGGAAAGAAAAGAAAAGAAAGGGGAGGTGTCCTGGGACCTGTCTCACGCTTCTCCCTCTGCCATTCTGCTGATGGCCACTTCAGTCAGTGGGGGTGAGGAGGGCTTCTTATAAATGCAAACTGCAAGAAAATATGTGGCCTGGGATCACACGTAGACCATGCATCTGATGTTGTATGAGCTTGGGAAAGTCCTTGACCTTCTCTGGGCAGGCTTGGGCTATTTTAGTTAATAAACAAGGGGTGAGAGATGAGCCACCAGATTACTTTAAAGTCCTTTGATTCTTTAATAAGGGAAAGGGGGATTATCTGCCTTCTGAGCCTGCGATTTGGCTCTCTGTTCTCTCTAGCCTGTGAGCATCCTGAGGGCAAGGATTATCTTATTTATTCTGGAATCTACAGACCCAAGTGCAACGACTGTCACAGAACAGGTGCCTGGTAAGCATTCATTCAACAAACATGGATTGCTACCTGCTGGGGCCAAAGCACTGAGTAAATCACACAAGGGACCTGGAAGCAAACAACCTGATAATCACACATGTGAGATAAGCCCTCCAGTGGGAGTGCCGCAGGCACAGGAGGATGTGATAGCTTCAGCAGAGATCTCCTGTGGTGGTCACCTGTGGCTGAGCCCTTGGGAGATGGGGAAGAAGGAAGAGGGAACACAAAGCCCGTAGGTCCAAAGGATGAGAGGCACAGTGCTGGGGGAGGGTGCTGGCATGGTGGTGGGAGAGGCAGCAGATTCAGTTTGTGCAGTGCTGAGAGTCAGGGAATAGTTTCAGGTGTGAGGGAACACTAACCTGTTTGGATAGTGGTAATCAGGGATCTGGTTTATGTCTTTTAAAGTTTTAAAAGTTTCTTTCTTTCTTTCTTTCTTTCTTTCTTTCTTTCTTTCTTTCTTTCTTTCTTTCTTTCTTCCTTCCTTCCTTCCTTCCTTCCTTCCTTCCTTCCTTTCTTCCTTCCTTTCTTTCTTTCTTTGTTTTTCAAGACCGGGGTTTCTCTATGTAGCTTTTGGAGCCTGTCCTGGAACTCACTCTGTAGAGCAGGCTGGCCTCAAACTCACAGAGATCTGCCTGGCTCTGCCTCCTGAGTGCTGGGATTAAAGGTGTGTGCCACCACCACCCAACAAGTTTCATTTATTTTTAAAGAACTATTATTACTATTTTAGACAATGTCTATGTAGTCCTGGATGGCCTGCAATCCACTATGTAGACCAAGTTGGCCTTGAACTCACAGAGATCTGTCTGCCTCTGCCTTCTGAGTGCTAGGATTCAAGATATGGCCACCTCACCTGGCCAGAATTACTTTCAACATTTAATTGTGTGTGTGTGGGGGGGGGTGCTTGCGCGCGCTTGCGCGCATGCGCACGTGCATGCGCGCGCTTGCGCGCGAGGAGTGCCTGCAGAGGTCAAAAGCACTGGATCTTCCAGAGTGGAGATTAGAGGCAATTGTGAACCACTCAACATGGGTATTGAGCACCCACCCAAACTTGTGGGGCTGGAGAGATGGCTCAGTGGTTAAGAACACTGGCTGCTCTTCCAGAGGATCTGAGTTCAATTCCCAGCACCTACATGCCAGCTCACACCTGTCTGTAACTCCAGTACCAAGGCTTCTGGCACCCTCACACAGACATACATGCAGGCAAAACAGCAATGAACATAAAACAAAATAATTAAAAGAAACTACAGAATTAGAAAAAGAAAAAAAAAAGTGAAGGAGAACCAAACTATGTGTATGTGTATGCCCGAGACATGATGCATCTGTGAAGATCAGAGGACAACTTACACTTAATTTTAGCCAAAAGGCCGAGAAGAGACCAAAGGATTACTTACAAAAGTAGGTTCTCTCTTTCCACCACGTAGATTCCAGGATTAAACTAAGGTCATTAAACTTGCATGGCAAGCTCCTATACCTCCTGAACCATCTCTCTGGCCCCAAATTGGTGCTTTTAAAAGTTCTGTTTTTCTGGGATTGAGTGGTGGGTGATGAGGGTCATTGATAGCCATGAGGAAGCTCCAATAGGGCCTTGAAAGTATAGGACATGGAGGCCTGTCCTATCTGGGGCTCAGACCCGCAAGTATATTGCAATGCAGACTGAGCCCACCATTGGAGTTCAGAACCCTGGACAGTTCTTCTCAATCCAGGACCTTGGACAGCGCAGCCCCAGCCGTGTCACAGGGCCAGTTCTTTGAGCCCTTTTGGAAGACACTGGGCTGTTCCAAGGCACCTCAGAACACTCCCTGTTGATTAAAACAACAATAGCTATCATTTTTTTTTTTTTACATTTTATTTTATTTTGTGGGGGAGGAAGTGTGGCAAGCATATGTGGCACAGTGTTCATGTGGGGGTAGTTCTCTTCTTCTACTATGTGGAGTCCCAGGGTTTGAATTTAGGCTGTGAGGTTTGGTGGCAGACACCTCCACCCACTGAACCTTCTTGATGGCCTACTCACAAAACCTATCTTTTAGAGAAGCATCAGGTTCACAAGCAAGTTGAATGGGCAAAAGGATCTGTAGTGGATAGCCATCCCAGCATTGGCCTGGAAGTTCCAACCCCCACTGAGGCTTCGGTAATGGTCACGCCCACAAGGCAGGGCAGAGGAGGGAGCGGAAGACCGAGGATCAAGAGGAGGTCACTCTCTTGGTTCGGGGACCCTGGACGCAGGAGGTAGACCGAGCAGAGTTCTCCAGAGAACACCGCCGGACTGTGCTATACCTTTGCCAGACCCTGCAACCTACCCCTTCATTTGTAAGTTACCCCACAAAATAAACCTCCCTTTTAACTACGTGGAGTGGCCTTAATAATTTCACCAATAAGGATCCGTATGTATGGGTCTTGTGTGGTTTTGTTTGCCATTCATTTTATGTGTATGAGTGTTTTGTCTGCATGTATGTATGAGCACCACATGTCTGGTGCCTCAGAAGAAGTCTTCAGATGCCCTGGAGCTGGAGTTACAGAGGTTTGTGAGCCACTGTGTGGGTGCTGAGAACCAAACCCGGTTCCTTAGCAAGAGCAGCAAATGTTCTAAACTGTGGAGCCATTATCTTTAGCCCCATGTTGCTCTTTGAAGCAAAGTTGTCTTAGGGTTTCTTCTATTGCTGTGAAGAGACACCATGACCACGGAAATGCTTATTTAAAAAAAAGCATTTAATGGGGTGGCTTACATTTTCAGAGGTTTAGTCCATTATCCTCATGATGTGACATGGTGGCATGCAGATAGATATGGTGCTGGAGAAGTAGCTGAGAGTCTTACATCTTGATTCCCAGGCAACAGGAAGTGGTCTCAGATACTGGGCAGCATCTTAAACATATATGAGATCTCAAAGCCTGCCTCCACAGTGACACACTTCCTCCAACAAGACCACACCTGCTCCAACAAGGCCACACTTCCTAATAGTGCCAGTTATTTGGGGGGGGGGGAGCATTTTCTTTCAAGCCACCACATTGGTCTTGAGATGTATCTCAGGCTGTCTGCCCTACTCAGTCTCCTTGGTGCTGGAGTTACAGGCAGGTGCCACCACATTCAATTCCTTCTGGCTTTCAAACATCTTTATTTTTAAGATTTCTTTTATTATTTAATAGATGTGCATTTTATATATTTTTGGGTGCTCACAGAGGCTATAAAAGGGGGTCAGGTTCTCTGGAGTTTCAGGTGTTTGTGAGGTGCTCAATGTAGGTGCTGGGAACTGAACTCCTGTTCTCTGTAAAAGCAGCCAGTGCTCTTAACCACTGAACCCCCTCTCCAGCTTCCAATCATTTTTATTGACACACGGGAGAGGAAAAACTCAGAAAACAATTATATGCATATATGCATATAGACATACATGCATCCATCATCAAGATTGAGCACTTTTGGCCGGACAGTGGTGGCATACACCTTTAATCCCAGCACTCAGGAGGCAGAGCCAGGTGGATTTCTGTGAGTTCGAGGCCAGCCTGGTCTTCAGAGTGAGATCCAGGACAGTCACCAAAACTACATAGAGAAACTCTGGCTCGAAAAACAAACAAACAAAAAACAAAAACAAAGAAAGATTGAGCACATTTTTGCCATATTTATTTCAGTTCTATCTTTTCAAAAAGAAAATGACGAAACACAAGTAGACGGGCGCTAAGCCAGGGTTTACCTGCCCCCCCATGTTCCGTGCAGTATCCTGTTGCAACGTGTATTTCTGAGGTTTCCATAAATGAGATGACACTGTGTCTGCTCCGCTGTCACTCATCGCTCTCTCCAGATGATGTTTGGAAGACTCATCCGTGCTGACTCATGTTGATCTGGTTACTGGTGTTAACTGAGGTAGATTATTTCATTGGACTTGTTAAGCAGTTTGTTTTCCTGGTCCCACACTGAGAGGCTGTCTGCTTGTCTCTGCTTTTTCTGTTACTGGTAGGCTGGGATGGATAGCCTTGGATACACATGCTTTTACAGTGAATGGGAACCACTGCTGGTGGGGCTGGGAGTGTAATTTAGCTGTAGACAGCTTGCCTAGCATTCTTGGGGGAGGAGATTAATCCACAACACTGTCCCCCAAAGTGCAAAACTTACAGTTGATGCCTCACTGACTGTCTTTTCATCTGTAGGTGGCTTTGTCCCTTGGCTGCTGTGAAAGTTGGTGCTAATGGCTCATAGCGGTCCCTTCTAGGAAAATTATGAATTTGTGGGTGGCCCACAGCCTGTGACTAACATGAAGGTACAGAAAGACGAGCTATAGGGTCACTAATGCCCCAGTGCCTCATTTGATCATATTAATGCGAATGTTGCAAGAACACTGCACTGCGGGGCTGCAGAGATGGCTCAGCAGTTAAGAGCACTGACTACGGTCCTGAGTTCAATTCCCAGCAATCACATGGTAGCTCACAATCATCCATAATGAGATCTGGTGCCGTCTTCTGGCCCGCGGAACATGCAGGCAGAACACTGAATAAATAATAAATAAATCTTAAAAAAAAAAAAAAAAAAAGAGAGAACACTGCACTGCCCTGCTGTCCCCTCATGAGTCACCTGTGTAGGACTCTCCATCCCAGGTCCTGCTGAGGGACCAGAAGTTATGGCAGCACACATTCATAGTGCTATTGGCCAAGTCATAGACCTGTTCATCTTAAAACTTACTAAATGTTTCTGAGCTGGGTGTGGTGGTCCACTCTCGTATCCCAGCACTTTGGAGGTGCAGGCAAGAGGATCAAAAGTTCAAGGTCATCCTTTGCTGTACAGTGAGTTCAAGGCCAGCCTGGGCTATAGGAGCCCTTGTCTTAAGACAAGCAACAATAAAATTTTCCGAAGCATTTTCAAATGACTCTCCAGAGTAGCATGCCAATTTGTATCCCCCGCTAGCGTGCCAATTTGTATCCCCCCAGCAGTCTCTAAACAGTTGTTTCCCTGACTTCGTCCATAGCTGTTATTCCGTGGAGGCCACACTCAGATGGATGCAGCCAGCGGTCTCATTGTTCTCCTTTGCATCTCTGTGTTGATTGGTTGAGAATCTTTGTTGGCTACTCAAATGTCTTCCTGTTGTCTGCCCATCTCTGGCCCCCAGTCCTATTTCTGGGCAGGTGGTGGTAGTGAAAAAGATTCCAAGGTTTTGTTATTGTTTATTTTTCATTTTCCTGGTACTAGAGATGGAGCCCAAGGCCTTATGCCTACTAGCCAAGCACTACCTTGGTGCTAAAGTCCGTTGGATTTTAAAAGGGTTTCCCCACCTACCCCCACTTATTCATGTGTGTGTCACACGTGTGCACACATGCCACAGTGCACATGTAGAAGTCAAAGAACAACTTTTGGGACCCACATTGATTCTGGGGATCAAACTCAGGTTGTCATGTTTGGTGGCAAGTTTCATAGCTCACTGAGCTACCTTGCCAACCTCTGGATTGAAAAAAAATTAATTATTTCAGAAACAAATTCTGTTTTGGCTACACAGTTGACAGGTACAGTCTGTAGCTTGAAAAAGAAACAAAACCTATTCTTATTGGGCTGGGAATAGATCTCAGTGGTAGAGAGCTTGCCTAGCATCATGCCCAAGGTTCAATTCCTAATATCACAAACCCATCAATCTTATTAGTCTATTGAGACAAATTCTTGCTGGGCAGCTCAAACTGGCCTTCACTCATAATGTAGCCCAGGCTGGCCTCGGGCTTAAGAGCATCTGCTTCTGCCTCCCGAGCACTGGGATAACAGATACCCACGCCCTGCCAATCTGTTGATCTATTCTCCAGTAGAAGGTCTTGGATTTAGTGACGAAGCCCCATCATGTCTTCCTTTATCATTTATGCTTTTTGTGCCTTATCAGTATTTTCTCCTGTTTTCTTTCGAAACGTTCATTAGCTTTCTTTATACATTTAAGGCTACAGTCACCAGGGAACTTATTTTGTAACTGGTGTGAGCTGGGACCCCATTTCTGCCTTTTCTGCAGTGCTCAGTTGTCCTGACATCATCCTTCAGTGGGACCTGGCTGTACCCTTGCCACGGTCAAACTCTCATGTGTATCAGAAGCAGATTCTCTATGATTTTCATATGTTGGCCTCTGGCTTGGACTAAATCAAATGCTCCCATTTGCACTTCATGATGGTGGAGTGAATTCCCTGCCTTTCCCCCTTGCTCCTTTCCAAAACCATGTTGGCTGTTCTGGCTTCTTTCTTACTCCACACATATCTTGGGCTGACCTTGTCACGTTGCAGGGACAATGCTGGTGACTCTTTTATTCAAAGTGCAAGGTGCAATGTAAAATGGAGGGATACAACCAAGGCAAGCTTCTCCACCCCCACCCCACCTTGCTTCTCTCTGCATCCCTTGCTTTCTACCAAGGGTTGCCTAGAAAATCAACGCCCAACCCTTCTCATCATTTAATGCCAAATAAAATGCTTCTCTCTGCAGGAAACCCTTGGTGACAGTCCCAGGCATCCTTTTCTCTGGCCTCCTCTAACCCCTTTGTGCCCAGTTTTGGGATGTTTAGAATGTTGGATATTCTGTGAAACTCCACTGAGCTTTATGGCCCACGTGGGGTTCAGTAGAGCCTGATGACTGGTGTGTAAAGATAAAGACTGGGCCTTTTCCTTCCAGAGAACAGCAGGAGCCACAGGGAGGAGCCACAGGGAGGAGCCCGAGGCTAGGTTTGGAGTTTCCATCAGGCATGGTTCCTACTTTCTCAGTGACCTGCTGTTACATCCTCAGTTTCCTGAGGTGACTTCTAGGTCTCCCTGCCTTGCCTTACAGTCTCAGCAAGTTGTTCACATGAACCTTTTCCACCTCTTGTCTTTCTCCACTAGGGGACGTGTTTCTTACATACAAGGAGTCCAGCAAGGACATTGACTGGCTGTGAGGACTGGGCTGGGGGGCTGAACCCTAACTGCAGCTTTGGAGTCAGAACCTGGCCTAGGGGAGAAGTGCATCTCCCAGTGTGTGGGCTTCAGTTCACTGACACCTAGACTTGACTTGGAGCAGGTCGTTCTCTCCAAGACTGCTTTCTCCTGGAGCAGAGGGCTGGGAGGGATCTTGGTGTGAAATCCACATTGCTGGTACCTAGTGGAAGCAGGAATGGGGGGAAAAACCAGGATGCACAGGCAAAGATGAGACAGAGTTTATTCTCATCACAGGTAATTTCCAGACAGGATGGGAGCCACAGAGAGGCCCCCAGGAGCCCCAGACACTGGGTGAGTGGGGTGGGGTGGAAGACGGGGTGTCCCCCCACCTCGTGTCCTGACCATGTTTCCCACTTCCATAGGAAGGAAGGGCAGCTCGGCTACATAGTACTATAATATATAGAAGCGCAGGAGCTGGCCGCGGCACCTGGGTGGGGCTGAGGCCCCTGAATTATTGCAGGAGGGAAGGGGCTCAGTGCTGGTGTCTCGCGGGGTGCTGTGCTGGCTGTGGGCAGGGATGGGCAGGGGAGGGGGCCACCGTTTCCTCTGGGTTGGGGCTCCTTGGGCCCGCCTCCCCCAGGGTGGGGCTTTCTCACCCAGGGTGCTTTGTATGTGCTTTGAAGACCATTTTTGCATTGTCAGGAGTGAGGAAAAAAAATATTCTGACATGGTAGACAAAAAGATATTTACATACCCTGGTGGGCCGGAACAGGGGGTGTCAACTTGTGGGGGATGGGCTTCCCAGGCACCTCCCATCCTAACAGACCATGGCTGGGAGGAAGGGGGCCCAACTTGGAATTTGGTTGTCATGTGACCTCAGACAAGGCATCCCCTCTGGGCATCCCTATCTGGTATAGGAAGGGGTGGGATTGGAGATTAGCATCTGCCCCATGCTCCTATTCCCAGCATGGGCAGGGGTGGCAGGGATGGGCAGTGAGAGGTTGGGAAGAGGCATCACAGCCATGAGAGTGGATGGTCAGGCAGCCAAGCCCCTCTGAGGGCATCTCACACTCTGCTGTGGCCCTCTATGAAAGGTGACCAGAGGGACTGGCCACAGGAACCCTGTTTTCCTGTTGAGCAGCAGGAGGAGCCAGGCAGAAGCTGCAGGTGGCCCTCCAAATAGGAAGGAGGCCCGGACCTGAGATATAGCCATGGTGGGCTCACCCAGGCTGGACGGTGGGCCTGGTGCTGGTGTAGTTCAGAAGCAGCCTGGGCTCCAGCCTCCAGGCACTGGTGGGAGCAGATGTGAGCCTCTGTCTGGTCCCCACAGGTACTGGAACTGGGCAGTGTCAGCTCAGATTTCTCGCTCACACTATCACGCCTCCTCACTCATGATGTGTTATCTGTGGTCACACACACATGGCTTCTACCCTAGTGGGTAAGCACACACATGGTAACCTGCACACATCTGTGTCAGGGCCTGACTGGGAACAGACATGGTCACACATTGCTTCCACCAGCTGCCAGGACCTTGTGAGAGCACACCCTTACCATCACCTACGTGCATGCATGCACACACAGGTAGGTGAGTGACATCACTGTTGGATTCTTGTGTTGGAGGCCCCGGGCTCTAGAAGACATAGGTTCTGCGCCTCCAGAGGCAGGTGTTCTATCCATTTGGTGCACCAAGGACCTTGTCCCAGGAGCCTGAATCCTGTAACTGTAGGTCCTATGGTAGAGCTCAGGGGCTACCCTGACTGCTGGGTGGCCCTTCGGAGCCCGACAGCTGGTATGACCAGGACCAGGTGGCCATGAGTCAGAGGTGCCGGCGGGGCCCCTGAGTGCTGCTCAGCTGGGCCCTCATGGTCTGGATGCTTCCAAGGATCTTCTTCTGGTGGCCCATGAGGGTGATGCCAAGGGCACGCACATCCCTGTGAAGGAAGAGGTCCTCTAGTTTGGCCTTAGGAGTCTGGGAGCTGGAAAGAGAGCCCACGGCCCACCCCTGAACTGCATGGAATTGCCTCTGGCCCTGCACCCTCTTACCCGCCCTGTCACTCACTGAGCATTCATGCGAAGCACCATGCCAAGAGAGGAGTACCCGCCGGCAGCAAAGTGGTCCCGGTACCGGCCCATTCGGATGGAGTCCAACCAATCCCCCACAGTGAGGTCCCCATTGCCACTTCCACCCCCTCGGAGGTCAAAGCAGCTCCTGGAAAAGGCAGGGGGTGGGCACCTGGGAGCAGAGTGAGTGGTCTGTTAGGGCTCCCGCCTTCGCCAGGGACACGGGCACTGGGCACCCTCTTCCTCCATCCCAGCCCTGCATAAGGTAGAGGATTTGCAAAACCAGACTCCAGGAAGGAGACAGTAGGGCTGCTGCAGGGCTCAGATACCTGCTGACTGTGGCTGTGGCCCTAAGGTTCTCAGGGCTGTGGACCAAGGCATCGAGAACGCTCACGACGTGAGAGAAGCGAGGCCGCTGGGCACGGTCCTTGTGCCAGCAGTCCAGCATGAGCTGGTGGAGCGCGCGTGGGCAGCCCATGGGTGCTGGCAGCCTATAGCCCTCCTCCACTGAGCTGATGACCTGGGTGGGGCACAGTGCTAGGCTCAGGCTGGCTTCCCTGTTGAGGCCCCACCACTGCAACCCTATCCTGGGCCCCAGACTCACATCCTGGTTGGTCATGTTCCAGTAGGGCCGTTCACCATAGGCCAGCACCTCCCACATGACCACACCGAAACTCCACACATCACTGGCTGAGGAGAAAGTGCGGAAGGCAATGGCCTCGGGCGCTGTCCATCGAATAGGGATCTTCCCTCCCTGGGATGGGTATGAAAATGTTGAGGGACCAGCGGCTGGGCTTGTCCTCTAGCCCCAAGGCAGAGTCCTGCTTCCCAGCCCATCAGCCAAGAGCACCTATTTTAGGGGATCCCCCCTTCCCTGAGCCACTAGAGAGATAAGCAAGACAAGACTAAAGCACCCTGAAACAGCGTGTGTTCCACAGAACCTATCAGAACATGACTGGCTGCTCACCAAGCTTTAGAAGACAATGTAAAGCCTTGCCCATACACCCGGCTCACAAGAGGGTGTTGGAAACGCACCGCAGTGGTGTAGGCAGCTTCGGGGTCGTCCTCCAGAGCCCTCGAGAGCCCAAAGTCTGACACCTTGCACACCAGATGGCCATCGACCAGGACATTGCGGGCGGCCAGGTCACGGTGGATGTAGCCCAGGTCTGAGAGGTAGCGCATGCCAGCGCCCACCCCTCTGAGCATGCCCACCAGCTGCACAATGGTGAACTGCCCGTCGTGGGTCTGCAAGGGGACAGAGTGGTGTGGGCTTTGGGGACAGTTCCTGGCTCAGGGCTGGGGAATCTCCCATAACTCCTTAGAGACTGGAGATGAACCCGCAGTGGGCAAAGTGAAGTGTCTGGCTGCTTACACCGGCTCCTGGAGGTGTCTCCTCTGGGGAAACAGAGGCCCAGAAAGGTTACATTCCAGGTGTGAGAGCTCCCAGTGGGTGCTGGAAATGTAGCCACTCCCTCCAAGCTGGTGGTACAGGTGGCTTGGGACAATGTCATCCCTTAGCTTGGGGTAGGGCAGTAGGGGCCCTTGCAACAGCAGGACCTTCACAATAGGGGGCCAGAAAGCAGTTTGGTCACCGGACCCTTAAGATTCCCCTCGCACCTGCCTCTTCCCCATGTGTGTGAGATGCAAGCTTGGGTGGGGTGAGGGGTGCCGCTTACAAACTCTCAACAGCCAGACTGAACCGAACCCCCATGTGCAGACAGCAAGTGAACATACCCCACCTGTGTGGGTGGCAATGATGGATGTGCACCCTCCCCCTAAATGGGGACAGACATACCCTGAGGAAGGCATCCAGAGAGCCATTCTCCATGTATTCAGTCACGATCATTGCCAGGTGGCCTGGACAGGAAAGGGGAGATGGGGTCCTGGTGTGTGTGGGGGGGGCAGGGCTGCTGATCAGGGACCCCAGGAACATATGCCCCCTCCCCAGGAGCTGGTCAGGACAGTTTTTAGGATCCGACTGGGATCTTGGGCCCTGAGCACTCCAGGGTCATCTAGGGACCCAAGACACAGGGACAGAGTCAGGATGGCCCAGCAGATAGGCTTGATCCCTCAGAGTGGGAGTGTCCTGCAAGAGAAGCTGCCCTCGTCTGGCACCTACCACGGGTGACAACACCCTCAAGGCGGATGATGTTAGGGTGGTCAAACTGGCCCATGATGGCTGCCTCGCTCAAGAAGTCTTGTCGCTGTCTCTCTGTGTAACCAGCTTTGAGGGCCTTGATAGCCACAGGCATGTCCCTCTGGCCTGGCACCTGCAGCCGCCCATAGCATACTTCTCCCGACTCCCCTGTGGGGCCCAGAAGGAGCAGCAGTGGGATCAAGCTCCCCCTCAGCCCACTCCCTCCAAGCCTCCAGCACTGGGTGCTCCAGGGTCCCCATTCCCCACCCCCCTGGCCATGGGTCCCCATTCCCCACCCCCCTGGCCATGGGTCCCCTCCCACACCAGCCCTCCCTCCCGGCCTCTGGGGCTCACCCGAGCCTATGATCTTCTCAATATGGATCCTGGATGCCTCGATCTCTCGAGTGAAGCTGCGGCCTGCCCGACCTGGCTCCTCGTAGGTGTGGGGCTCTGCACCGAATTGGGGTTCTGAGAACTTCCCCGGGGGGTGATTCAAGGGCAAGAAGACAGGTGGGGGTGCTGAGGAGTCAAGGAGAAGGTCCTCAATGGGGACAGGAGGAAGTTCCCTCTCCCAGTATTTCCTAGGGGGAACAGGGTGTCTCTGGGAATCCCCAGATGTAGCATCAGACAGCAGGGACCCCCACAATGCTTACCCACAGGCCTAAGTGGGAAGTCTATGGCATGGTTCTGTGTTCTGGGTCTCTGCTGTTGTTACCCCTCCCCCCCCCTGCATGCTTTGAGTCTCTGTGACCTTAAAATTGTTCTTAGGGTGGTAATGCCATTAAGAAAGAGTTCACAAGTGCCAGCTTTGCCTGAAGGTGGGTCACTAGAAAATGCATTCTGAGGCTGCATTGAGCTTAGTGGGAATGGGCACTCTGACTGACATTAACGTGCACAGTGGTGGGATGTGGTGGGAGGTTCCCTCAGGTCTCCCCTGCTTCCTGCAATCTACAGGATCCTGAAAAGCTTTCTGTAGCAGGGGCTCTTGTCCAAGACAGCACAAACCCCCACCAGAGAAATCACACATGAACTATGTATGAGTGGACATGGCTGGGCCTTGCCCTGTCCAAAGAGCCTTTAGCACCCTCCAGAAGGCTGTCATCCAGCAAGGTGGGGGTGGTCTCTGTAACAGCTAGCCTTAGCCTATGGGCTCTGCCTGGCCTTTCCTATAGACACTGGTCCTACCAGCCCTGCACTGGGTCCTGCTGAGGCACAGCTGAGCACTCACCCTGCCCATTCTGGTAATGCATCTTCTCTTCATCTGAGTCCTGGAAAGCCTTGCTGTAGCCGCAGTGCCTGCATGGGGGGGGGGGTGGGGGCCAGTCAATACTCCGCTGGAGCCAGGCCAGCCTAGACCCAGTCAGAAAGTGAATTAGGGTGCCCCTCTCCCAGCAGGTTGGCTCTTGTCCCTCAGCAAGCCTTCAGGGGGGGTCCTTGTTTTGGAGGCTCAGAGCTTAGCCCATGAGGACAGCCCCCAAACAGCTACAATCTACAAAATGCCCCAGAGCAGCTGACCCTCACACAGGTCATACTTGCTGAAACGTGGGCTTTCAGTCTCTTCTGGGCCACCGTAGCAGATCCCTTTTTTTCCTGGTCTGGGTGTGGCTGGGCATGGCTAGGCTGTAGTTGGTTGTGGCTGAGGTTGGCTGGGCATGGCTAGGCATGGCTGGGGTGGGGCTGAGGTTGGCTAGGTATGGCTGGGTTCTCGCTGGGGTGGGGCAGAGGGGTCCCTACCTCTTCTTGCAGATTAGAAGTAAGAGGAGCACCACCAGACCCGTGATGAGTGTCAGGCAGATCCAGACGATGGTCCGAGTGTCATAGCGGGGCCCTGCAGGAAGGCCTGGCCCGTTGCAGCCCGCAGCCAGCTCTGTTCCCACCCTACCCTACAGGAGGCTTCCCTTAGAGCCCCTGCAGCTGGGCTCTCTGGCTTCCCACTGTGCAAGCTGTGCAACTTACCCTCTTTGACCCAAACATTAAGAAGAGCTGAAAACCACCCATGCTGCCTCTCAATCACACAGCACCAGGGATGTATCGAGAGATGCGAGTGCTGGCCTCGGGGGACCCTCTTCTCAGCCCTGTAAGACGGGGCCTGGCACTGTCGGCACCCTACCCGAGGCTCTGAGAACTCTTACCGGAGGCCACACAATAAACGGAATGGAAAGGGCACGATTGCCACCTTCGGTCTCAAAGAGACCTATGAACATCGGGGCTTGTGCAAACCTTTAACTGCTGGGCCCTCTTCTCGGGGTCTCTGATTCAGGGCAACAGGCCTGGGGACTAGCATTACCAACAAGGCCCCTAGTGATGTGGATGCTGTGGGTCCCAGAGTACACACGGGGAAGCTTCTACAGGCTGTGGAGAGCATGAGCTTCTGAAAGATGTCCCTGGGACACCCATCAGGTCATCTGGAAAAGGCCTCACTCAGGCTCAGGAGAGGCCCCGTAGGTGAGGGGCCTGAGCTTCACTTCCTGCCTGTAAAGATGCAGCCCCACTGGGTTGGATAATGAGAACAGGGGTCTTGCGGGCCCAGCCTGGTATGGCCACAGGCTTCCACCTGCTCACCCTCCTCCTCCTGGTCTCACCCGTTCCTTGCACTCACGGGGTTTCCCCGTCTCCACCTCCATGGCCTGGCTGAAGCGGCCACAGCCTGCTGAGGTTCGGGCTCGGACCTGGAACACGTAGCGAGTGCCTGGTTTGAGTCCTGACACGGTAGCGCGGGTGGTGACAGCCTTGAGGGTAGAGTAGCTTTGCATCTCCTTATCCTGCCCGAAAGAGACGAGGGCAGTGAGGCCATGGGGGCTCTGAGGCCTTCCTTGCTGACCATAGCCTCCTGTTGGCTTCTCGCCCACCCACCTCCAGGAGCTTTCTCAAACCTTCTCGTAGTACTTGATCTCGTACTCCAGGATGATGCCGTTGGGCTGCTCTGGTTCCTGCCACAGCAGTGACACGCTGGTCTGCCCCGCCCGCTCCTGCCGGATCACCACCACCTGGGATGGGGCTGGAGTGGCAGCTACCCATCAGGCCCAGCATGGGCCATGCCTAGGCCTCTTCCCAGCCTTGCCCAGGCCCCTCTGGGACCCCAGGCTCAGCTTGTTGACCTTCCTGCTTCTACACCAGGACAATCAGTAGCCCCATACCCTGGAGAGGCACTGGCTGACTCCTGGGTCACTCCTTGGGGCCAGCTTAACAGCACAGCCTGGCTCTTGGGCTGGGATGTGGAGCTGGCTACATCTGGGCAGGCCTGCTTGCCCTCAGCGCCTCGATCCTGAGCAGAGGTCTGGGTGTAGCAGGACATGCCTCAGGTATGCCTGAGGAAGGACCTTGGGTGGAGTCCTGGCTGGGGTAGCACGGGACAGCAAAGGGCAGGAGCTGAGTAGGCCTGTCTGCATTCAGGGGTTCTTTGGTTACAGGAGGTGCCCTGTCTCCTACCCCTGGCTTCATCTTCAGGTACTCTGTGCTCTCCTGAGTCTGCTCGAAGGTCACACATAGCTACAGACAAGGCCAAACAACGAAATTAGCTGGGCATGGTGACTCCCACCTGTAATCCCAATACTCAGCAGGGAGGCAAGAAATCAACATGCATTCAAGGCCAGCCTGGACTGCAGAATGAGACCCTGACTGGCCAGTTCTTCCTTGTCTAGGTGTCCTGTTGCTCCAGCATGCCTGGGAGCTCTTTGAAGGCAGGGGCTGCATACAGTTGGTGCTCAAGAGATGCTGCTGCTGCTAGAGACTCTGATGAGAAAGGTCAAGAAGGCCCTATGGAAGGACCTGAAATAGGGGAGTCAGATGTGGGCCCTCACAGCTCTGCGGTGGCTTTCTTTCTCATGAGCTAGGGCCGTCATCTGAATCACTTATGGCTGTCCCTGCAGCTGCTCTAAGGAGACCAGGGCTTGCAGGCAGATGGGCAGGGGTACAGAACAAGGAGAGGCACCTGCTGCACGTGCAAGGTGGGGAAAAAGCTAGCAGATGCAGCTGAGGTCACTCTGCAAGGAGCCTTGTGGGAGAGAAGGCCTGTCCACAGGGGCAGTGCACGAGACCCGTAGGGTAGCAGTGTATCTGTTTCTAATGTGGGTGCTGTCCAAATGCTGCTGGGTTCTCTGCTCTTCTGCCCCACTCCACACACCCTCCCAGTACAGACAGGTGGCAGAGCAGGGCTATGAACCCAGGCACCGGTCTGGTCCTGAATACTGCTGGACAAGAGGGTGGAAAGGTGGGGGAAATCAGGTGTGTCCTGGATAGATGTCACTGGACCATTGGAGAGATGGGAGCGCTGAACTCCCCAGGAGGCTGCTCGGTTGGGTCCTGACCTCTGCTTTCTATGTGGTAACAGGGGAGTTCTGAACCATACCTGTGTATGCTATTGGTGGGGAGGAGCTGGGGGTCCTGGGAATGTTCCAGGGTGACTATTCCCTGTCCCTGGCTGCTCTGAGGACCAGGCTGCCACCCGACAGGCAGGACCCCCACTTCCTAGAGTTTGGAAAGAAAGAACCTCCAGGGTCTGGACTCAGTCCAACTGACCAGAGATAAGTGAATGGCCATGATCCCAAAATGGCCAAACCCACCTAGCTCTGGAAATAGGCACGGAAGTGATGACATCTAGGATTGGGGGTGTGGTTTAGTTGGTAGGGTGTTTGCCTGGCATGCGTGAAGCACCAGGTTCAATACTCAGCCCTGCATAAACTGGGAGTGGTGGAACACATCTGTCATCTCAGCGCTGAGGAGGCTAATGCAGCAGGGTTGGTGTGGGTTCAAGGCCAGCTTGGGACAGTGTGAGGCTCAGCTGCCAGCTGCTGGACTGCATACTCTCCCTCCTCTCTACGCCTCCACAATAGGGAAGGCAGTACTGTTACGTCCATTGCACAAGAAAGTGGAGATATGGGCAGGGAAGTTCTAGAATCCAGGCTCATGACCCACAAGAGAAGACTGCCCCTGTGCTTTCTGGGGTACATCCATCCACTGGATGAGTTCCGCTTTCCTACAGACAAAAAGGTCCCCTGCTCAGGTCCTGGTGGGGAAGGAAGAGCCACAAGAGAGACAGTGGCTCAGGAGGGAATGGGGATCCCCAGGGCTGCTCCGCCTACCTGCCTGGTTCGTGGTGATGTTGACCACAGCAGCACTGCGCGGCTCCGGGCTCAGGTTGGACACACCGTTGACAGCCTCAATCCAGAAGGAGTAGTTCATGTGGGCCAGCAGGTTGGCCACCAGAAGACTGGCCTGTGCCAGGCTTGTCTGCTGCGGGACGAAGCGTGTTCCACTCCCACAAGCCTCACAGTGGCTCAGGGCCCAGGGGCAGCGCCGGCATACTGCATTGTAGGTGATGTCACTGCGGCCGCCTGGGTCCAGGGGAGGGGCCCACTCCAAGGTCACAGATGTTCCATTCACACTGGAGATCAGGTTGACAGGTGCTGAGGGTGGCCCTGAGGGCAGAGAGTAACAAACTGGCCCAGGATCCCCATTATATCTGGACCCCTTTAACTATGAAGTCACATCTACTCCATCCTCCAGAAGCTCAGAGGGCACAGGCTGTGTCAGCATCTGAGGCAGGAGCCTGAGTTTCTATGCCACAGGGCCACAGTGTGTGTTCCTACAAGTCTCTCCTATAGCTGGAGGGACACTGCACAGTCCTGGGGAGCCCACAGCAGTCACACTATATGTAAACTGTCTGGTCGTGTCCACCCGCTGCCATCCTGCATTCTTGTGCTAATAAAAATGCCACTGAGCACTCTCTGTGGTACAGGAAACCTGCTGTGTATCCACCATGCACCCTTGTCTCACCTCTGGAATGCAGGCCCAGGCTGGGCAGCACACACTCTGGAGAGAGGGGATTGTGGCCCCTTACTTGGGCTGATTGTGGGGCTGGACAGAAGTGTTATGGGGGTTGAGCTGGGAGGGCACAGGGTGGGGAGAGGACCACAGGGCTCAGAATTGCAGGCTGGGAATCTTGGCCTTGAGAGACCAGAAGCACACATTCTCAGAACCCTTCTTGCAAGGTTCTCAGGGGTCTCGAAGAATTCAGAGAAGAATTTCCAGGCCAAAGGTAGAAGACAACAAAAGCCCTGACTTATGGACTTAGGCCAGCTGGTAGCTTTGGGCCCTGTATCATGGGCTTGGAAAGAAGCCCGGAGTCTAGCCAGATGTGGACACCTGCTTGGGACTAAGAGCTAGGCTTCCCCTCAGCTGAGGAGGAATTCTTTCTGCCCCATCAGGCCCCACATCAAGATAATGCTCAAGTTTGGGCAAGAACAACTAAGGAGGGCTGGCTGGCATGTGTATGTGTGGCACCCATGGGTGTGAGCACATTCAAGCCCTGACCTGCCTGTGCAGGGAGCCTGGGGCTGGGTGGTGATGAGAAGGGTAAGGGAGGAGGGATCTAGGCAGCAGCTTTAAGGCAAACTCATTCAAGCCCCTCTGCAGCAGGGAGTGAGCGAGTGCTGGTGAATGCCGAGCCCCAGGCCAGTGGAGGTTGAGGGCCAGGGCTGAGAAGTAACAGCAGTGCCAAGACACTCCTGCATCCCTCACAGTCCCCTTGGGTACACAGGGCACATGCACACAGAACCTCCTTCTCCAGGCACAAGACTCACCCGCTCAAGCTCAGGAATCCTTTCAACTGTCTGTCCTGTGTCTCCCCCCCCCCCGCCCCCCCCCCCCCCAGAATCTGCCATACACATGAGTACAAATGCATTCTGCACACTCACAGTCAGGCATGCAGACATTATCCGTGGATCTGCCAACACTCACACACACACACACACACACACACACACACAAGCACGCAGCTTCCAGCATTCAGCAGTTCCTGCTGGCTTGTCAAGGTTGGTGGGGGTGGGAGTGCTGTTCCGGCTCCCACCCTCACCTCACACTGAGCACAAGGCTTGCCTACACAGCCCTGGGACATTGACATCACTGCCAAGTCTGATGACCAAAGCCACCTTGCTCCATGAAAGCGAGAGCCCTGGGTGACTGTTCCTTTAGTTGAGAAAGACTGAGGGAAGGGTAGAAAGAGGTTCTTGGGGGGTCCCTGAAGAGATGGCAGGGGACCACAACAAGACTCCAGGAGATCAAGCTTGATGTTGCAGTAAGAGCCAACCCTTCCCCTACACACCAACCCACCCTTATTTCACAGACACCTAGCCCCTGTGCCCTGGGGGTCCTACCAGAGAGTTAGGCAGTACTCACGAGTGCAGGCTGCCGATGGTGGGTCCAAGGCCGCACGGTAGTAGCTGAGGTCACAGCGGCAGGTTTGGGCTGCAGGGGTCGCAGAATGGCTGTGGGGTGGGCATCGGGCACACAGCTGGTCCCCGGGGGCTGACTTGTAGAAGCCCAGCTCACAGGCTGTGGAGGATAAGCCAGCTATAGGCAAGCTGGGGGCCCACCAGAGGGCTTCAGGGTGGAACCCCCCGAGCTTCCCAGGATGTGTGTTGGGGGGTCCTGGAGGGACAAGCTTCTAGCCTGTAACACGAAGCTGATAACCTCACCAACAAATGGGGGGACAGAGTGTAGAGAGGACATTTGACTTCCATAAGGTTGCCCAGAGCTTAGCTAGGACCTTGATATGCGTGCCGATATCAAAGCGGACACCCCAAAGCTCCACCCCCAAGCTTCTCAAATCACCCACCCTCTTGGCTTCAGAATCCGACAGGGCCCAAGCAGCTGAGAATCAAAGGCAGGGTTGTTAAAGCCAAGGCTTGTGTGATTTGCGTGGCATAAAAGAGGGTGAGGGGGTGTGGGGGAGTAAGGAAAGACCCACGCATGACCTGTCCTTGGACAAACAGGGACCCTCTCCCATTAAAGCCAGCTTCTGGCTCGAGCACAAACCCCAAGGGGGCAAAGTCTGTGGCTGGGGTCTGACACTTCATGCTTCACAAGTTCCCGGGTACACCTGACTCCAAGGCCAGCACCATGTCACCTCTGCTGTCCTGTCTCCTATCTGACCCTTTCTCCTGCCGAACCTGCCACCTGTTCTACCTCATCTGAGTGACAGTGGCAGCCTCCAGCTGGGCCTCTGGTCCCACCTGCCCTCTCAGTCAGCTGCTGGCCAGACAGCTTAGGAGCAGGACCCTGGACCAGGCCCTTTTCAGACCAGGGGACCCTGACAGGAACTGAGCTACCCAGTCCGCTTTCTGGGGCTGCCGTGTTGGGGAAGGAGATACAAGGCAAACATGATAAATCATCCTCAGGAGGGCAAGGGAGTCATGCAGGGCAGTGCCAGGAGCCCCCTCCCCAAGGAGGGGGGATGCCTGAAGGGTGAGAACAAGTCAGACAGGCAGACAGGTTCAGGAATCCCCACCAGCCTGCTCAGCCCCTTGGAGTTCCAAATAAAAACAACCTTCACTGTCAATGTCAGCCACCCATCCTCAGGCGCAGACTGAACGGGCCATTCCTCACATGCTGCTGGCCTCAGGGCCTTTGCACATACTGGGGGCCTTTTCTCTCCTATCCATGTGCTGAATTTCTCTTTCCAGATCCATTCCAACTGGTCCTTAGAGACAGCATTGCTGGCCCTCTCCATGGAACATACTGTGCCTGTCCCAGTCTGTCACTCCTCCTGGATTGTGAGGGCCTCATGGGGGTGGGGTGGGGCAGATCCTTAGGAGGTAAGGATCGATTTGTTCCAGAGCAGGTGCTTGCGTGAACCCTTCTGGAAGGTCAGGCAGACCCAGTCCACCCAGCCGCTCCCAGCTCTGTCCTAGAAGTCCTCGGCCACAGGGACAGCCGCGGGCTCCCTGGGTTCTCTCCACACTAAATCTCACTCTGGAAAAGCCAGTCCCCCAGGGAAGTTTTATTTAAGAATGTCATTTCAGAGCCTGGTGCCTGTGGATGCCAATCAGATCTCTTTATTATACCTGCTAAAGCCAAGTAAATTCTAAAATTCTGCAGGCTTGCGGGAAAGTGGGAGGCAGCCTTGGATGGGGCTCAGCGCTGTCAGGTGATGGGACAATATGCCCACGCTTTGAGGAACCTGCCCCATTCTAAGGGACCTCAAGCAGATTCGGGCTTGATTCCATTTGGGCTCAGGGTACAGGGACCTGTCTCGGGGTGCATGCAGCCTGGACATAGGCACCTTCCAAGGTGGGGAGCTATCAGGGCAGCACTGTCAGCAGGGAGCTTGGCATCTCCATGCCGGGCCTGGGGTTGGGCAACAGTGTCCTCACCATGGTGGGAAGACCCCTGTGGTTCCTCCTTCACCCATCTCCCATTCCCCTGCCCCTCCACTACAAACTAGATCAGAGGAGCTGGCTCTGCCCCATGAGCCTTTGAGCAACAAGGGACAGATAAGTAGTTCTTAGGGACATCTTGATGTGATATGGCATGAAGAGTGTACAATGTGACAGCCATCTCTGAAAGTCTTGGCTGTCAACACTTCATAGGAGGTAAGGGTAGGCACTGGGGACTCACTAAGTCTCTTTCGGGCATAATGCCACAGTTGGGCTAAGGGGCGCAGGGAACACCTCAGTGCCAGCTCAGGGCTGCAGTGACGGTCACATGACCATCAGGATCTCGTAGTACCCGGCACTGGTTGCTATAACTAGATGTAATCGGCAATTGTAGTACAACTGTTTTGCATGTACATGGGAGCCCGTGTGCCTGTGTCTGTGTGCATGCTGGGGACAGAACCCAGGGCCTTGCCCAGGCTCGGCAAGCGCTCTGCTCTGATTGTATTGCACCCCAGCCCATAGGACCCTTTGGCAGCAGAGGGAACAGCTCAGAGAGCTGCGGCCTTCAGCTTCAGCTTCTCAGCCCCGGGGTGATGCAAAGCCAAGCAGGGACCTTCCAGTGGGCCCCTAACTGGCTCTCCTTACAGCCCTAAGCTTAGAGGTGGCTGTGTCTTCCTTAACCACTAAGCCATCTCTCCAGGCTGGCTGTGTCTTCCTATAGCTAGTCGGCAGTTCCTTCCTTCTCCACTAATACCCAATAAGGCTATCACGTGTCAAGGCCAGATTAATCCACGCCTTGAAAATAAAATCATCTTTAATAAGAATACTAATCACCAGGCCTCAGGGAGTCCTGGATCCTGGAGGCTGGGCTAGGAATTAGTGGCTGGGACAGATGGAGACGCTCCAGGCTGGGGCCTGGTCCTGCCCCGTGACCCAGGGGGCTTCTGGAGTGGTCGAGGACTGGAGCTTCAGGCTGTGGGCCAGGAGAGGCCGCTGCCCTGCCGAGGGCACCTTGCCCAGGCTGCCTGTCAGGCTGGCAGCTGCCCACAGCCTCAGCCACCTCACTGCTCCCCCTGCATGAAGTCTGAGATTTGACAAATAAGGTGCCCGCCCGTGGTCGACCAAAGGAAATTAATTCTAAATCAGATTTTAAACACAGGCAGGAAGGCAAAAGAGCTCGTCGTCGTCCCCGCTCCCCTCCGAATGAGCCTCTGATATTTATAGAAAGATGATTAGGGCCCCCGAGGGTGATTTACATCCGCATCCAGGTGACAGGAAGGACAGCAACTAGGCTTTGGACTCTCCCTGCCACTCAGAGGGTGGGGGCGATGCTCCTAGGCCCTGGAGGAGTTGGGGGAGGGGAGGAGTGCAGGTAGGTGACTGAGGTCACTGAGTCACTAAGAGGCAGTTTCCTGCGGGGGTGGGGGGGAATCCTGGAGACTGGAGATCCACCTACCAGTCCTTGCTGTGTGTCCCTGGGCCAGTAACTTTACCTCTCTGGACCTCTGTCTCTCAGTGGTAAATTGGACCAGCTTTATATGGCTCTGACTTGTTCCCCATGAATTTCTGACGACCGAAAGAAATCTCATTTAGGCACATGAGGAGCCAGGCGACAGAGCAGAGTTTACAGTCTCCAGAGAGAGACCCAGGCAAGGCTGCTGGCCTGGCTCCCTCTGTGAAGGTCTCGGCTCGGAACCCATGTGGCTCCTTCCAGATGTGGTGACACAGACAGTCACAGATGCCACCAGCAGGGCTGGGGAATGTCCCTCCACGTGGGACTCAAAACCCGCAGTCCGTTCCTATGGCTGCCTGCAGTGCACTGCGAATTGATATTTTTTATAAAACCTGTAATTATCTTGCAACTAGCGTAATTACGTTGCATTATGATTTAAATGTAAAACTCAAAACACACTGCAGTTCCCTAACCCTGCCCTGAGTGTCTTTGTTATTTTTTATTAATGGGCTGGCAGCAGCAGGCAGTAAGCTTGGCCTTGGCCTCCCAGTCTCCGAGGAATTCTCACCAAGAGCCCTGCCCTGCCCCATTTCCCACCTCTGCCAAACAAGGGGACTTCCCAGTCTTTCCCACTCGTGTCTTGGTGCACGCTGGCTTCCCTGTAGAGCTGGGAGCCAAGGCAGCCCTGAGCAGGTGTTAGCAGCCAGTCTGCCTGGAACTTTCTCAAGGCGGGGCCTCTGGCCCAGACCTCCATGTCCCTGAGCACACAGGTGCTCAACAGAATAGCTGACCGAAGGGAATTTATTAAAGTCTCCAAACATGGCAAACATTGGAAAAGGTGCCACAGAGATACTGTGTTCTCCTGGTCTGCAGGAGGTATCTCCGTGACTCCTACAGAGGAAGATCCCTCCCTGGACCCTCCATAGCCAGAACCAAAGTTCTCTATAGCCAGGCTTGTCTGTGCTCTGATGGCAGAGGGACCATGTGTCCAGCCCCTAGGGGATCCAAGAAGGGAAGAGGGAAACCAGGCCAAGCCCCATACCAGCTGGTGCCCCAGCTGGTGCCCATGGAACTCCCCTAGGCACTTGTTCTCAGCATGCCAGGCTGTAGGGTCCCACATGGATACACAGACCACAATGTGTGCACATGCACACACACACACACACACACACACACACACACACACACACACACACACACACGCAGCGCAGTGCCTAGGTGTCCCTTGTCAATTGTGCCTGGTTTTGGTATACCCAGGTGATCAGCCATCCCCAACAGGACTTTGTAAGCTCCCCTAAACAGACAGCCTGAGTCTGGGACCATGTGACAAGACCAGTCCAGCCTGTCCTCCTTGGGTGGCCCTGTCGGCATGTCTTTGCAATGCCCACCCCCCATGCTTTTTCACTCAGAACGCTGGTTCTACCTCCGTCCACTCCACACTTTGGAAGGTTGGTGACTGTCAGTTTAGAGTCTGGAGCCAAAGTCCAAATCCTAGCTTTGCTACTGCCTAGCTGTGTGACCCGGGGCAAGCAGCTTCCCCTCTCTGCTCATCTTCAAAACCAGGACAATAATAGCCCTCGCTTCACAAGGTGGTGATGGGGACTGAGTCAGTTAATACATGAGAAGCCTCTAGAACAATGGCCACATGGGTTAGCACACAGTGTTGTCTCCTACCCTAGGGACATGCCTGGTAGCATACCCGATCCTTTGACAACGTCCACAGGACAGGCCACCTGCCTGTTCTCCAGCCCCCAGATGCCCTGTGCATCTGCTGACAGGAAGCCAGATGGCTGGTGAGGATGTCTTGTACAACAGCAGCCCTGCCTACATGGAGCCACCTGCCGCCCACCCACCTGGCCAGCCAGCCTGGAGTCCCACTCACCCATACAGGCATCTCGCCGTTCCTCATAGCCAGCACTGCATACGCACTTGCCGATGGGTACCAGCCACTCGCCCTCAGCACTGCAGTACATCTTGGGTGTGTCACGCTCCTCTGAGTGCCGTACACACTGGCCTCGCACCTCTACCAGCGAGGACGAGTCGGCCCCGGTCACTGCCTCCGAGAAGGCCGCCAGGTTGCGTACCATGGCGGGGCACTTCTTGTAGTAGATTCGGAGTGAGAGGATGGCGAGGCAGGCACCTATGTCCTGGAAGGCCAAGTAGAAGCCACGCTTGCTGAGTGGGCCCACACCACGCACCTCCGTGTTCAGCTTGAGCCTCCGCACACCCAGGTCAGCGCCCGTGAAGCTCTCATCAGCAGCGATGGTGTCAATCTTGAGGAACTGGCTCTCCTGCGTGCTGGCGCCCAGGTCCCGGTCAGACTCCAGGTAGTGAAGGTTGAAGGTCTCCTTGCAGGTGCCCAGCACACCGGGAATGCTGTTGCAGTCACGCAGCGTGAACTTGATCTCAGCGTAGACGCGTCGGGCGCCATCGCGGGGCACCCAGCTTGTGCGCAGCCAATTGTTCTGATTGGGGCTCATGACGTTGCACACTTGGTATGTATGGATGGGCCGGAAGGACTCGTCCACTTCATTGATGGAGTCCCACTATGGCAAAGAGAACACAGTCTGCCAAGGCAGAGGCCATGCCTGGTCCTCTCCTGTCAACCCCTGCATAGGTTCCAGGAAAAACACAGGAGAGAACTTCTCTGGGCATGCAGTCACTACTGCCCAAGGCCAGGCACCTGCAAATGAACCCTTAAGTTACACCCGTGGAAGTGTGATTGACTTACAGATATGATGGGGAGCCAGATGTGTGCCACCAAGGGGTAAGGGTGGCAGGAGCCAGGGCCCACCTTTGCCTGTCTGCCGCCCAGGCTCTGACTGTTGTTTCTATATGGCTCTTCCCTTCATCCCGAGGGTAACAGGGTCTTGCTTGGAGAATTTCCCATTGAGCTACTAAAGGGACCCATCCAGCATAAGAAGCAGTGGCCCTGGGTTGTACCCCACCTCAAATCTCTCTCCAGCTCCCTCTCCTTTGTCAACTATTCACTCTACCCCACTGCTTCTTGGTTTGTGGTTTGTTCGAGATAGGGTCTCTTGTAGCTCAGGCTGGCCTCAAACTCACTTGGGAGTCAGAAGCAATCCTGAACTCCTGGTTCTCCTTCCTGTACCCTCTGAGTGCTGGGATTATAGACCTGCCTGGTTGGTGGAGTTGCTGGGGATGGGACTCAGGGCTATGTGTGTGCTTAGCAGGCAAGCTACAGAATGAGGTTCTGTGCCACTGTTCTTGGCTTGGGACCCAAGGTTTGGCCTGGACCCCACTCAGGTCAGAGCAAGGTGGAGGGAAAGGTAAGCGGTACTGTTTCCGTCTGGCCCTACTCGGGCGAGGGAAACAGAGATAAACCAAATGCCCCCACAGAGCTGAAAGAAAGGCAGCCGGGAAGCAGGGGAAATCTGCCAACCATATATCAGACGAGACGTTAATATCCATAACAAATAAAGAAATACGGCTCACCAACAGAAAACTAACAGTCCAATTAAAAAGGGAGTAAAGGACTTGAAAAGACATTTTTTTTTTTCTAAAGAAGATACACAGACGGCTAAACAGCACAAGAAAAGACACTCAGGATCGCTAACCACTGGGGAAATCCAGATCAAACCCACAGTGAGAGCCCACTACACATCCGTTAGATATTTAAACAGGTGCCAGCAAGGGCATGAGAATGCAGGAGCCCGCTACATCGCTGAACTGTGCAGCCGCTGTGGCAAACTGTGTAGCGAGGGCCTCAGAAAACGGAATTACATAAGGCAGCAGTTCTAAGTGTACATCACCTTGATGAGATGATACCTGTATATCCATGCTCACGATGTAGATGGGCAGCTGGGTATGCTGCTAAGTGTAGTACAATGCTTGCCTAGCATGCAGCATCCCCTGGGTCCGATACCCAGCAACAAAAACACACAAAAATCTCAAGTAGCTGAAAAAATGTAAACAACCTATCTGCCTATGAACAGCAAAACGGACAGAAAAAACAGCACAGACAGACAGTGGACTATTACTCAGTCTTAAAGAGGAACAGGAGTGGAGGCGGGAGTGGGGAGGACAGGGGAACCCATGGCTGATGTGTAGAATTGAAACACAAATATATTAAATTTTTTTAAAAAAAGGAATGGGAGTCTGATAACCATGCTAGGACATAGGTAAACACGTTTGTGTGTGCACGCGTCCGTGTGTGTGTGTGTGCACGCGTCCGTGTGTGTGTGTGTGTGTGTGTGTGTGTGTGTGTGTGTGTGTGTGTGTGTTTACCCATGTGCATGAAGAGAGATCAGAATATGCTGAGTGAGCCGGGCATGGTGGCGCACGCCTTTAATCCCAGCACTAGAGAGGCAGAGGCAGGTGGATCTCTGTGAGTTCAAGGCCAGCCTGGGCTACAGAGCGAGATCCAGGACAGCCAGGGCTGTTGCACAAAGAAATTCTGTCTCAAAAAAAAAAAAAAAAAATATGCTGAGTGTCATCCATTTTCACTTTCCATCACATTCCCTCAAGACAGGGTCTCTCACTGAAATTGGACTTCATTGCTTTTCAGTTAGTGGCCAACAAGTCCAGGAATTCTTCCATCCTGCCCCCTCTATCAATCACCACCATAGTGCTAGAGTTTCAGGTGCACACCTAACCATGCATGGCTTTTTCTGTGGGTGCCGGGGAATTCCAACTCAGGTCCTCATGCTTGGACAATAAGAACTCTTACCACTGAGCCATATCGCCCAGCCCCATGGGTGAGTCCTAAAGGCATGCTTAATCAAATCAGCCATAAAGGGATCAATGCTGCCTTATCCCACCCCACCAGCATCAGGCCGTTAGGCCAGTCTGATTCATAGAGATGAGAAGCAATGATGCTTTCTAGGGGCTGTGGGAGGGGAGGGCAGGGTGTTACTGTCCATGGGTACAGCACCCGGCCTTGTGAAGATAAAAAGTGTTCTGGAGATGGGTGGCCTGTACGGTGGTGATGTAATGGTCACATAGCAATGTGAATGTGTTTCACGCCATTGAACTGCATGGCAGAAGTGGTTATGGTGGTAAATGTTATGTTATGTGTGTTTAACCACAATCAGAAAGGAGAGGGTATAGCTCAGTGGTAGAGTCCATGCCCTGCATGTTTGAGAGTCTGGGTTCAACCCCTATCTCTAATACCACGGCAACCAGGACCATCATGAAGTAAATACTTCCTGCTCACAAAGCGGGTTCCTGGACCCCCAGTAAAACAGTGAAGAGTGATTAGCTCAGGGGACCTGAAATCCAGAGGAGAGGGAGAGATTAACACCTGAGCCCTCCTGATGTGGCACTTGCCAGCAACATCCTGGGTGAAGCAGGGGCTTTATTTAGGCACAGAGAGGGAAGAGCCCTGGCTCCCTCATCCACACCGCTACCTAGCTCCAGCCGGGGGCAGGCACTGGGCTGAGTCCAGAGGACCTTAAGGAATTGCTGGGGGCGAGGACAGATGGCCATGTCCACATCTGTGACTCTCTCTGCCCTGTAGGAACTAAGGATCTTGTTACTTCAGTACAGGGGGGGGGGGTGCTTAAAGACCCTTCCTCCTGACATTACACTAATCTGTGGGTCAAGCTTGCTCTGTGTGGGGCACAGTGGGGGTCCTGAGTTTCCCAACCCCTTTCCTGCCTGTCACAAGTCCCTCCTTCTGCTTCATTTCTGCCAGCTGTGTGGTCTCCACCCCAAGCACCCCCAGACAGGCCCATCTCTACTAGGCTGGGAGGACACCAGGAGAAAATGCCTACGGAGTGCTGAGCTCAGGCCTGGCACAGGAAGGCACTCAAGGGGCAGGGCACGAACGCACCGCTACCCTTGCCAGCACATCCCTGATCCGCCTGCATGCCTGCAGGACCATCAGAGTGAGGTTCTTGCCCACAGGGCTTCTGGGGGTGTGGCCTCACTTGTAAGAGCTTGTGCCTGCTGCCCCACATCCCACACCACAGCCCCAGCTCCAGGCAGCAGTGCCACATCTGGGGCTAAAGTCATTGTCACAATTAATGGAATACCAAAGAGCCTGCCAGATGCTCCCTGTCTGCTTCCTGCCAGGGGCCCAGATAAATTAGCCAGCTTGAACGGAGTCTACTCCAGCTGTTCCCACCAGTGCCAATGACCTGGCCCAGCCTGGCCATCCCCAGAGTAAGGGCAGATTCCTGGAGTGGCCGGGTTCCTGGAAATAAATGCAAGGACAAAGCCAGCCCAGTCCCCACTCAGGACCACTCCCACCCAAATCACCTCTGTATCTGACCCCTGATGTTGTCCCCACCTTGTTCTCATCCAAGAACAGAACTGGGCAAAGCAGCTGTGCAGCCCCGGGCATGTTACAATCCCTCTCTGAGCACTGTCTTTTATCTATGAATGCCTGCTCTTTCCAGCTACTCCAGAGCACGGTGAGAGTCGAGGGAGATGTAGACAGTAACATGCCCCCCTCCCTTAGGGCAGTGTGCGCTCTAGCTGTTCATTACCAGGCAAGATACAGGATACCCCAGTGGGGGCAGAAGGAGAGATGCAGCCTGATTAAGTACATAGGGTCTGGGCCTGAGCAGAGTAGATTAATCTCTCAAAAGCTTCTGGCTTCTCACTGGCCAAACGCCCTTTCTATGCATCATTCTATCCAACTGCACAGGACATGCTCCATGATCATCTCGTTATAAATGGGGAGGTGAATGGCCTGTGCAATCCCACTGGTCAGAGAAGGCAGAGCTCCCCTGTCTTGAGGCCTGGCACCCATGCCTTCAGCTATGTTCTGCTCAAGCCAGATGACCCCATCTTGTGCTAAGCACAGCCCAGAGGACTGCTGAGCAAGCTCAGTGAGAGAGCTGGACAGAGCTTCATGAGCCCAGCTCTAAAGGCTCTCCTTGCAGGGCAGGAGAATCAATAGAAGGCCCCTGCGTGGGAGCATGTGCCTACCCCCTGCTCGACCTGCCCAGTTTCAAGACTGGGGTTGGAGCCTGGTGGCACATTCCTTTCTGGCAACCCCAGGCCCTAGGTGGAGCACATCCTTGGCTCAGCCGTCGATATGGATCCTCCCTCACTCCTTACAGGGAGTTCAGACAAGCCTTCAGCACCTGAGGTGCATATGGGTTCCATGTAGGCTCCAGGCCTAGAGAGATCTGGGTTCCAGTCCTGCCCACCCTGTATCAAGGCCATGTAACAGCCTTAGGAGAGCACCACACACTCCTGCCTCTTTCTACAGACAGGGAAACTGAGGCCTGGAGAGGGAGGTCCCACCAGTCACTGTCTCACCTTTACTATGATGCCCTTGGAATCTGGGAAAGAGAATGGAGGCCAGAGGTTATGCAGCATTGTTACTGGAGTCCACAGTCACCAGGACACCTGATGGGACCTTGGAATGTGCCATGGTGGACTGCTGTGCTCAAGGTGGTTCTGACAGACACTCAAGGCTCCTGGGTCCAAGCAGCCCCTGGTGAGGCCTGGCAGCTGGAGGGAGAGTACTCAGCCCAAACGAAGGAAGGTCTGGGTGGACTTGTCTATCTCTCTGTTGCCATGGTTCCAGCTACCCTGGGCCTGGGCTGGTCAGGCTGTGAAGACGCAAGCCCAGGGCACAGATATGAAGATCCACAGGAATCAGAGGCCCACGTCAGAGCTGGCTCCATGACCCCAAGGGTTCCAATGAGCTAGACTGCTAAGAACTATCCACTCTGCCTCCCACTTTCGTGTCCTTGAATGAATACACTCACTTCTCGGCCCTTGTTTCCTTTTGACCTGTGTTATCCTGACTCTGAACTGTAACCTCCCAGAAAGACAACACTACTCCATCACTCACCCCGTGAGCCGGATACGTGAGCCAGCCCCAGTCTCCATGGATGGTTGACGTGTCCAGCAAGTTCACTGTGAATAGAAGACAAGAGGGCATTAGGCCCCTGTGACCCTTTTCCCAGCCAGAGGCAGCCACACTGGGCACTCTTAGCTGCCCCTTCCCAGGAGCTCACAGTTCCTAGTCCAGGATGCTTGTTTCTGCCACTGTCTGTCAACCCCTCAGCCAACAGCCATGTTACTCCTGCAGCACATACTGCCCAAGTCCTGGGCTTCCGGAATAGGTAGGTGTACAACTCTGGGTCTGGGGGGTGGGTGGCATCCTGCAGGGTCAGGCTGGCATCTGGTTCCGTCTTTTCACTTCTTTAAACCCCAGATTCCTCCTTTGTGGAATGGGGGTGATAGTGTTTACCCCCAGTGCTCTCTGGGAAGGTGACGGCATTCACATTTACACCATCAAGTCCCACCATTCACCTGAGGACAGGCACAATTTTAATGTCCTCAGTGTCCCCGGGATGGAGCCTGGCACCTGCTGGACCACGAAAGCCAGTGACAGGACGGCTGTGGATGGGTGAGAACTGCCTCCTGATGCCACCTACTGTGTGCTGAACTCTGCCAGGGGCTTTAGTGCCACGATGGTGTCTCCAGAGAAGCAGTCAGTACTACTTCCACTTTAGGAATGAAAGATGTACGTCTCTGAGAGGCTCGGGAACCTGCTTAGAAGCCCAGGTATGGCTAGCGGGGCCAGCACAGAGAGAACCACCACTTGGCAAGGCTGGCCGGAGAAGCGGGTTCTCTGGGTGGTGCTCTGGGTAGGGGGAAGGAGTTCTGACTCAATTGCCAGCCTTTTCAAAGTCAGGCCCATGCTTACGTGGGGGACCTTGCAGAATCACAAGGTTAAGAGCCTCTCCCGCAGCCCCCCCCCCCCCCCCCCCCCCCGCCTTTAGAGTCAGGCATTCCTGGACCCTTGATACATCACAGTCCCTCATTAACACGTGGCCTCCATTTCTTTGAATCTCAATTTCTTCATCTGTAAAATGAATCAGTAAGACCTGGGGGGGTTGGGTGGGGGTGGGGCAAGGAAGCTGTTTGTAAAGCATAGGGCCAGTGCCAGGTCCGAAGCCGGTCCCTGTTGACGCTCGGGTCAACATCCCTACGCCTACTCACTTGCTCAAACAACTACAGGTTTACTGTCCTGCTCAGAGAACAGGACCCCAGTCTCAACTAGCTGCATCCGATGTGTGTCCTAGGTAAGTCCCTTCCCGTCTCGGGCCCTGCCTTTTTTTTTTTTTTTTATCTCAGTGGTCATGTTGTCATCAAAGGCCTTTGGCACAGAGCCCCACAGCCGTCCAGGTTTCATTTTGTTTTTTGCTTTTGTGCATCTCCTTCCCTAGTCAACCACCACGGGCTTCCCTCTACCAGGGTGGAATGTGACCTGGCCAGGTCACAGATGGTTAAAGCGGGGCCTCTTGGAACTTTCCCACCGGGAGGAGGGGTAGCCTTCTGCTTGAGATTTGCAAAGCTCCGCCTTGGCCCTCAAAGATGGAGAGACAAGTGTCATCAGGAGCTGTGGAGTGAGGATGCTCTTCCAGACTCCTTTTCTTCTTCCTTTCACCCTCCCACTCCAACGTCAGGAGCCTGGCGGAACCGGGGAAGACTCCTCTGCACTCCTTTCTAGGTCCCCAGGGACTGGGTGGAACCAGAACCGGAACAAATGTCCACAGGGGGAGGTCCCCTCTCCGGAGCCAGCCCTACGCCAGGGGCACAGGGAGAGAGAAGGCTTTTCGTCTCCCTCCCTCCTATGCTCTTAGGCAATAGAGAGAAAAGTGGGTCAGGCAAGCTCTTTCCTCCTGCTGGCTGGGGGAGGGGAGGGGGCCGCACTGCAGTCCCCCCTCCAAGACCAGTGGGGCCCCATTAGGAGAGAGGTTGGGAAAAGAGCACCCAGGGGTGTCCCCACACTAGCCAGTATCCCACATATGGGTCTCAGGCCTGAGGCCCCTTTTCCAGGCACGGAACAGTCTAGTTCAGACCTGCCCCTACATCGGAGGATCTTGAACAAACATCCATTGCTATGGAGGCTCCCCCTGGACACCCTGACTTCAGGGCCACCTTCTGTCCCCAGGAAGTCCCAGCACATCAGCCAGTCTTCAGGTAATCCACGGATAAGTCAAAAGTCAATTATATTGGATTTACAACAGGCTACAGTAGTCCAGGGCTGTCTGTTCCGATTCCTTCTACACCCTTCTCTGTCCCTTTCCTGCTGTCCTTTTCCTCTGGACCACTGCCAGCTCCTGTACCTTTCATCTCCATCCATGGGGGTATGGAGGAGAGTGGGGTGTATCTCAAAGGACAGCCACACCAACAGGAGGTTTGATGGGGACCGGGTGGAGTCCCAGTACTAGGCCTGCCCGGCCCTGTCTGCGGCCCCTTGGACCAGGCCCCTGGTCATGCAGCTGCCTGGTTTCCTGTCCTGCCAGACCGTGGGATCAAGAGCCGCCCCCCTCTGGATGAATCTCCTATTTGGAAAAGGGTAGGCTGGACCCTGAGGCTTCCCACTGAACCCCTCAGGCCTCAGTTTCCTCATCTGGAGCACACCCCCAGGCAGTCCTCCCAGGACTCCCTGTGCAGGTTGTTCTGGGGACCACACAGGGCCCGTTAGGTGCTGAGCAGCACAGATAATTCATCGGCGGCTCCCGCCTGACCGTGGAAGGCATTATGCGCCTCCTTTCTCTCCGGTACTGTCACCTTCCCCCATTCCATTTCGCTGAGACTAATACTTAAATTGATTCACATTCCCCGAGGACACAGCGCGTGATGAGGAGGCCAGAGGATCGGGGTGGCCCAGGGACATCAGGCAGGACATGCGGACTGCCTTCGAGACCACCCTGAAGTGGAGGATGATCCACTCTCGGGAGTGATAAGGGGCCTGGCGCCTGGTGTGGCTCAAGGAATCTCTGCAGGTGCACTGGGCAGCTAGCCAGGCTGGGCACTGTCACCTAGAGGGGAAGAGGGCCTTCTTCCTGAGTCCCCAGTGGTCTCCCTAGCAGGTTCTGGCTCTGTACCAGTGCAAGGGTCATGTCATAAAGGATTCCTGGGTGTTCCACAGGGACATCAGGCCCAGGTCTCCATCATGTGGCCGTCTGAGTTGTGTGGATCACGCCTGCTTGGCTGGACACTCTGCAAGTTCTCAGATGGCTATATGTACACCTTGCCCTTAACCATACTCCCTCGCTGTGGACATGTCTCTTCCCTTTCTCCAGGTCTGCTTTTCCTCCAGCTGTGGCTCCTCTGTGGCATGAGTTCCTCGCCTCGGATCTGCCTGCAGCATGGGAGCCTGGAAAAAGTCACTCACTGTACCATAGGGGCTCTGGGACCCACACCCTGTGACTCTGGAAGGTGGCTGGCTCCTCCACAGAACAGTCGAGGCAAGGCCTTCAGGTGCACAGCTGACTCCAGGAGCCTTGCTGAAGACCCCCTTAAAAATGACTGGGCTAGAAACATCACCTCTACCTCCAACCCTAACCCACCCAACGCATGCCACACCACTTGGCCCAGCTCTGGGAAAATTGTTCTCTAAGGTCACTGTCCTTCTGAGCCCCGACTCTGCCCTCTTCCCTACTCACTCGGAATACCTCCCTCAAACACGTCTCATAACTAAGCAGTCAGCCAGCTCTCCCTGCCCACCTGTCCCTTAGCCACCCTGCAACACGCCCCCATGTCTCCTTTGCTCGGCTTTCCTCGGGAATAGTATTTTACCTTGTCTCAGAGTGCACATTTCACTGGGCATAAATGCAAGTCTGAGGGTCTCTTTCTGTGTATGCTGCGGCACTTACATGCGTACGTGGGTGTCACACATACCCATTTCCATGTGCATATATATGTGCGTGTGCAATGTCTGCACTGCCGTGTGCGTGACAATGTGTGTGCTGTCCATGTATTTGAGGTTCTGCTAGCCTGGATCGGTGTGTATGAGACTATGCTTATGGGCTGGGTAGGACCCCTGAGCTACGTGTTGGCATTCCACGGGCACACTGAGCAGGAAGAACAGTTCAGCTTGCTTGGGAGCAGTGGACAACGTAAGTCCAGTCTGACTGGTGAGACTGGCTGTAACCCTAGACAGTGAGCCACAGCCTCCTTGGCACAGCATCCTAAGGAGAATCCACACCAGGAGCCAGGGTGTATGAGGCAAGACCCCCTTGGTCTGATTGCAGTGTCTGGTGGGACTAAGGAAGGGTGTGGGTGGGCAGCCCCGGAGCCCCTCTCAATGCTGGGGTCTTGTCCTCCACCAGAAGTCACTTCCCAGACCCTTTTGGTCCTGCTGTCCTGATGACTCAGTGCCTCTCCCACCTTCCTGGGGCCTGAGTGAAGGGGCCACCTGGCTTTGACCCAGACAAGACCCTGTTTCCGGAGGCAGAGTGCCTCTGTCTCTCCCAGGCCTTTCCTCACTTCACCTCTTGCCACCGGGTGCCTCTCCATTGCACCCTTTTCCCCTGGCCAGCCTCTACCCTCACCCCACTCTCAAGACACCCCTCAAATCCGTATTCCTTAACCCCTGTTCTCTGGTCCCTGTCAGTTCTTGGCCTTGTTTCTCAGTGCCATCTTCAGCTCCTGTTCCTTCAGTCTTCTGTATCTTGTCCCTGATTCTTGGATTCTTCATGTCTCCCTGTCTGCCCGGTGCCTGCCAGTTCGCTCCGTCCTAGGTCCCCATGCCTTGCCTTCTCTCTGTCCCCTCTCTCCTCCATATCTCTTCTGTCTCCTGTCCAGTCCTGTCCCCTTTCCCCCTGACGTCCGAGCCTCAGTCCCCTGTGCGTCTTCCCTCCACCCCTGCCCATGCCATCCCGCGCCCAGGCAGGCTGGGGTCGAGGCCGGGAAGTTGCGCCCTGGGCAGCGCCACCCCCGCCCCCGCCCCGCCGCGCCGCTCACCTTCGCCGCGCCCCGCAGACACGCAGGTGGCCGCCGCCGCGGCCGTGACGACCCAGAGAGCGGGGGACAGGCGGGCCCGGGCGGGGGCCATGGCCGGGCGGCGCCGCGCTCCTCGGGCTCGGCCCGGCGGCCGCGCGTGGCGCGCTCCTGCCTCTCCCGCACCCCGGCCGGCGCACACGCGGCTCAGCTGCACGCGGGCACCCGCGCCCGCCGCCGCCCCGGGCGGGGCCGCCCCCGCGCGCAGCCAATCAGCGCCCGGGCGGGAGGGACGCCAAGCCCGCACCGCGGCCACCGGCCGGCAGCACGTGCACACGCCCGACCCGGCCGGCTCGCGCCTGGGGGCGTTGGCCCCACACCACTCGTGGACCGCACCGCACGCAGGAGGCCTCGCGACCTAGGCGGGCCTGGGGATGTCCCGGAGGACGCACGCGGGACCGGACGTATCGCCGGCTCTCTCACTCCTGCCCAAGCAGTACCTCGCAGGGGACCGCGCGTGCCCATAGACAACTCGGAGGCACTTGCAGTTTACACACCTCTCTGTCTCCCTCACCTCCAGGACTAGGCAGCCACTGAGGTTCAGGGAAGCCATACAGATCGATGCTCCAGAGAGCTCCACATGCTGGGCATCCTGGCTGTGTGGCCTCGGGCAAGTTTGTTACCCTCGCTGAGCAAAGCACCAATCTCTGTGCCTATGCCCCGGGGCTGTGTTGAGAGTTAAGTGAAAGGTTCTAGGTAAGCTCCTAGCATCCTTGAAGGGCACACAGCTCAAGCTGGCAGTGGCTAAAAGTTCACATCCTACTTTTCCCTTACCTGATTCCCCTAACGCCCATCCATCCTGGGAGGGCTGCAAGTTGGGGGGGTTGGGTGGGGCATTGTCCCTTGGGGAGGACCGCCGCCGCCGCCGCCACCACCACCACCACCACCACCACCACCACCACCACCACCACCACCGTTCAGCACTCTGAGCAGCCTCTGGAGGCCAGTCCCAAGTGTGAGTGCCAGTGAGGATGAGACCCACAAGTTCCTGATTGGCACAACTCTCTTCCGAGGTCACACAGAATGACAAAGACCACTTGGGGAACACATACATGCCTTATGCTGTTAGCCCCTTATTTCTGGGCATTATAAAATGCTCTAGTTTATGCCCCACATAGGCCGGCAGGAGGAGCTGGGAACGCAACTAATACCCACAAAAACTATCATGAGCCTTAGGTTCCCCAGCTAGATGCTAGAGAGGGCTCCAGACTGTTTGGCTACAAGCCCCCCTTTTTTTTTCTCTCTCTCTGCATCTTTATCAAGGAAGGGGTGGGGCAGTTCCATTTCAGAACTCTTTCTAGCAGATTGAACTGACTGTCTCAAAAATGTAGTGAGCCTCCTGTTGCCACAGACATTCAAACAGATATTAAGCTGGAGATTGCCAAGGTGGGTGGGAGTCGAGGCAAATTTGACTGGACCTAGGGAAATGAACTCAAGTACCCATGTGAGATCAGCAGGCATCTTTATGGTCCTAGCTGGAAAAGTGTCTAGCTCCAGCTCAGTGCCAATGGCCACATGAGCTAGGTTTCGTGCCTTTTCAAAAGCAGGTGTATATTGGAATTGGTTCCCTGACTTAGAAAGCCAGAAGTTAAGGTGCTATTGTAAACCCCAAGGACTTGGGACCACTCCTCTGATTGAAGAGCCACACCTAGGAAGTTGCCCTTGGGGTGTCAGTACTATGCAGGTCTCAGTCACAGCTCCTTGGGACACCCCCACCCCCCATCCTAGTGCCAGCTACAGGAAACCCTTGCTGGTGGGGTGGCATTGCTAGTGTCTGAGGTTTGCGTCCCCAGGTGGTGGTGAGGCAGAGATGGCTTTGCTCGCTATGCAAATGAGGAACAGGGACAGCTGGGGACACTTTAGGCACTAGGAGGGTGCCCGGGTCATTCTTACTCAGAATCTGCTTCATGCCCAGAGTCCTCCTTAGCCCTCCCTGGGATACAAGAGCCCCTGAGAAGTGCTCAGGTGTGCCCTCCCTCTCCTAGGAGTCTCTCCTCCCAAGCCTCTGTGGTCCTGGGTGTCTGAAGGTGGAAGGAGGGAGAAAGCATTAAATGTGCCCCAGCAGGGTCCTGGGCAAATGACACCTGGCTGGTGGAGCAGGCATTGGGCACTGGGAGGGTCATAGATGTGCTGGGGGCGGGGTCTTCCAGTCACTGAGCACACTCAGACCCTACACGCTTCTCACTGAATCCCTGCAGCCAGGCTCTTACCCTGACACAGGACAGTGGGAGGCTGGAGAGGACCAGTGACTGGAAAGGAATCACAGAGCTCTGAGAAAGACGTGTGTGTGTGTGTGTGTGTGTGTGTGTGTGTGTGTGTGTGTGTGTCTGTGTGTCTGTGTGTGTCTGTCTGTCTGTCTGTCTGTGGTGGGAGGGGGGATATCTGGCATATGTGTGATCTGATAGCTGAGGTCCCTTCTCCTATCCCTGATGTTTGCTGAGCTCCAGAAGGGCCGAGTCTGCATAGGATCTTCCTGATGGATAGCTATAATTGTTGAATGACCAAGTGTGGCTTCCAGAACCCTTGGAGAAGAGAGCTGAGCACGAACTCCTCTCTTCCAGCACAGTGAAATCTTGAGCAGAGCAGGCAGGTCAAGGTGGCTGGCTGAACTGGGGCAACCTCTGGGCCAGTCCTCCTGGACCCATCTCAGGCCCTGTTCACCAGGGCAGGGCTGGAGAGGTGGCACTCCATAATTGCATGCCAATCTCTTCCTCCACATCTGGGAGGAGCCTGGGATCTAGAAGAGCTTGTATTCTCAGTGTGAGACCATGCTGCTTCCTTGGGTCTCAGTTTTCACTTTGGAATGTGCCACCTGGGTTGTTTATATAGCGTTGCAAAGGGCTTGGAGGATCCTGGCATTGGCTCTCCTCTAGGAGGGTGCCTAGCCCTCTGTAATAAAGTGTGACCTTGCCCTTGAAGAATACAAGGCTAGAACGGAGGTGACCCTGCATATAACTAAAGTCCCCCAGCCTACTGCTCTCTGCAGGAGACTCAAGCTTCAGCTCTCTACCTGAGTCCAGGCAAGAGTGCTTAAGGCAATGTAAGCCACATATGTGATTCGAACTTCTTTTTTCCAATATCACATTAAAAAGTAAAAGGAAATAGTGAAACAAGATATAAAGATAGAGGTATAGACTGGATGTTGCCTGGGATGGAATATTAACTAATGAATCTGTTCACTAATTCAGCCAGGTAGGCAGACACAGGCCTGTAATCCCAGCCTCTGGGAAGTGACAGCAAGAGGATCAGGGGTTCTAGGTCATCTTAAGCTACATAATGAATCTGAGCCAGCCTGGGCTACATGAGACCATGTTTCAAAACAAAACAAGCCAATTCAAATCGTGAATGGGCAGTTGTGTTTGAGTCTCTCTGAGGTGGTGCCAGGTCTGGTCTAAGCTAATGGGCCACACAGACCCAGCTTCTGCTCTCGCTGAGATGTGGTGGAACCATGAAACAGATGAACGGGCGAGCACCAAACTCCCTCCCACTTAAGGGGGTCTTATAGGAACTATCGGCACCAAAACATAAAGCCAAATTTACAATGTGAAAATATATGTTTTTAAAGTCCCTTTTAAGCATAAATGTTGCATGTAATTTAGTCTTTTTTTTTTTTTTTTTTTTTTTTGGTGGCTCAGTGTCACCCTATGAACAAAGAATCCTTGGCTTTACGTGGAAACCGATCCAGAGATAAGCTAGTCTGAGCCACTGCATGGGGGGCAGGCAGTCTAAGACAGATGCCCTCGGGGACACTGGGGTGGGTGGACTGACTTGTCCTTCAGCTGGTGACCCTGGGTGGCTTTGCTCTCTCCTCTTCACAGGCTGGCAGTTGCCTCTGCTGCAGAATGTCCTCCTAAATTGTGGTTTCTGATTCACTGCAGGCTTTCGAGACCATCACTGCTGTCAGAATTACATGTAAATCAGGAGTCTGTGGGTTCTAAGCAAGGGACTTCCGGGGAGTGGAGCTGGGGAGCCAAGGCTGTTTGCAGGCCTCCCCTTCTTATCCCAGGCTTTTCGAAAGATGTTTGTTCTTAGGATATTGGTCTTCAGGTTGGAGGGTAAGATAGGTGTCGTTATAAATACATAAGAGGTTTATTAATGGCTGGGCATGCACAGACTAATTGCTTCTTCCTGTTTATGCACAATCAATCACTTCCATGGTGGGAACCACTGGCGAGCGCAGAGTGGATCAGAAAGATGTCCAGGCGGGCAAGGGCCTCAGCTGCTCCATCCTTCACATTCAAGACTTTCATGTCAAAACAAAACAACAGCAAGAAGAGCCAACCAAAACATGCCTGGCCCCTTTCCGCTGTCCCACTGCCTCCTCCTCCCTTCCAGCAGTGTGGATGGAAAGTCTGTGTTCCCTGTGCCCAGCTCTCATCCCAGCCCCTCCTCTGCTCAACTCTCTTCTCCCTGTGATCCGTTACAGCCTCCTCCATCCTCAGGGCCACATGCCAATGGCTGATACCTCTGGTCCTCTCCAAGCTACACAAGCCAGGAACCTGAACTTGGTCTCTCATCACTCACACCTTGTGATGAGAGCGCCAAGTGAGTCTGGACCACTGATGTACCCCCACTTCACCTCTGCTGCCTCTAACCCATTACCGTGTTGTTTGTGTTGTATCTCTAGATCGGGGCATACTCTCTGGGCCCTCTGGCTACTACTCACTGCCCAAGATGATAGTCATCCAGACCCATACCTTCACCTCATTTGAGCCCTTCCAGAATCAGCTGTTCTGTGCTGATAGATGCCCACCCCGTAGGGCTCCTGCAGACCAGTCCAGGAGCTCTGTGCCAACAGCCATCTCAGGCCTTGTCTAAGCCATTTCCATCGGTACTGAGCCCCACTAGGAGTTCTGACTGTGTGAAGGAACCCCTCCTGGGTTGGCACAACCCCCCACTTCTGTTCTTGCTGGACCTCAAGGCGGAGGGGTCTCCTATCATAAATGCCTGGTGCTGTTTGGCCACGGCTCCCTCTGAGACTTGAGACAGACCTGCAACTGCAGCTCAGGCACCAGGTGACCCTGTGACTTCAGGCAAATCGCTCAACTTCCTATCTGGGGCTTTGTGCAGCCAGGGGGTGGGGGGAGCTACTGAGGACTTTCCACATCTGGAATCATGTGACAGCTCATGCACTGTTCTTATTAATCTTAATAGCAGCCCTTTGAAGCGAGTTCTATTCTTATCTGCATTATCTCTATAGAAATGAGAACCGGGTGGGGAGGGGGTGACATAACTTGTCCAAGATGTCACAGATGTTAAGTGGCAGGCTCAGATCTGCCTGGCTCCACAGTGGGAGCACTTAGCCATGAGGTCTCCAGGAAGTGGGGGAGGGAGCTGGAGGACTGGGAGAGCACAGAAGTTCTGGATAAGGGTCATGGAGACCCTGGAGAGAGCTGACTCCATGCAGGTCCAGGCTGTTGATTTATGGACTACTGGGCTTGCTGGCTGTCCCCTCACCCCTAGCCTGCCAGGGGAAAGCAGAACGGCTCATATAGCCTGAGGAGAGGCCCATGCCAGGAAACCACAGGGAAGGGGCAGGGTGCTGTTGCCGAGTCCAGAGACCACAGCTGGGCCTGACCTCCCTGCAGGCATGGAGCAGAGCAGGCTGCCTGGAGCAGAGCCAGGGCATGGACTCCTGGGCAGCAGCTGGAGAGGTCAAGTTTTGTTGGCAGGCTGAAAAGAGCGTATGTTCTGGCCTCAGACCCACTCCAGACATAGGCCTTGCTGTATGGCTTTGGGAGGACACCACCTCTCTGAGATTTTGTCCTGGTTTGTAACATGAGGACACCACCACCTGGCCTTTAAGCTTATGAAGATTAAAAGACACCCAGCACACAGTAGGCCCGCATGTCTCACCTCCCTGTGTCTGCTTTTCCCTCCCTATCTCAAGGCCTTCTTCAGGGATCAGAAGGGAGCAGACCAGGGCTCATCAGCAGAAAGAGATGTGTTCATAACCCTGATATTAAAAGATAACCTTCCTGTCACCCTGCCTTGTTGGGAGGGGAGCCCACATGGCATTCTGACAGCTGGGAGCAGCTCACTGTGTGTTGTGATGGCTTCCACAGATAGACAGACAGACAGATGAGAGACAATGATGAGGGGCAAAGCCAGGAGGCCAGTGTCTAGTGATAGGGCCTTGCTGGAGGTTGGGGGAAGGAACAGATGGATGGATAGTGGTGACATCTCTTTAGACTCAAGACTAGCTGAGGAGGGGACTTGGATGCTAAGCAACCTGATGAACTGAACCTGCTTTTCATTGTGAGGGTCAGAAAGAGGGGTGGTAGCATGTCATTTCTAGAAAGTTCAAATGCCAGGATCATAGCCAGGTCCATGTGGTACCAGCCTCCACCCCACCAGCTATTCCCATCCAGGCCCTCACCTCAGCAGCCCTGTGGAGGAAGTTCTGTCCTCCCTTGCCCTGTGGTGCTGGTGGCCAGCACCAGTCATTAGTCACTGCTGTGGCAGCCCAGAGCTCCCCGGGGCCAGCTTCCCATCCCCCACATGTTACACAGGCAAGAACCCCAACTCCTTCTGCATTTCATTCCTTCTGTGTTCTGCAGGGCCTGATAGCCCAGGGGCTACTGTAGGGCACACAGACTCCCCTTGGGATGCTGCTAGTGTGATAGCAGGGAGACTGGACAGGCCAGGCCATCTAGTCACCAATTCATGACAGTGAGACCGGAATGGTCCAAGGGAAAGACAGTGCAAAGACACTGTGCATGTGAGAGCAGAGGCAGTGACCTCAGGACCAGAGAGAGGAGATGAGGCCACACAGCTGATCTCCCATCCCCTCATTTAGTGCTCTGGCCCCTCCAGAAAACCATCTCTTCATGGAGCCACTGCAGACAGAGGTCAGGCTGTTGGCCTGTATGCATGCCAGCTCCCTGAGTAGGAGAACTAGGGTGTGGCATTGTGAACCCCCAGCGGTGCAGCAGGACACACAGCTGGAAGGAGCTGTCATTGGTGAGGTGCTCACAGTGACTGGGGGCTTTGCAATGCCCCTGTACACTATTGGCCTTGCCTCGAGGCTGCAAGGGTCTCAGACCATTTCTATTAGGCTCCCTGGAGATTCACGGTGAGAAAGAGATCTGCTGAAGATCTAGAAGTAGGTAGGCTGAGAGGTGGGCCTGAGATACCAGCCCTGCGTATGTATGCCCCATCAGCCAAAGGAGTCTCTGAGATGGATTTCTTGGGATAACTTGGAAGCTAGAGACCCATTAATGGCTCAGTTCTTGAGATGCCATTTTAATTTGGAATTGCCCCAACTTCAAACATGTACAGTGGGGAATGGAGAATCGGGGCTAGCCTTACCCCTCTGAAGAGCCCAGGGCCTCAGGGGCCCAGCCAGAGGTCCCTGTGTCCAGGGCGGCCTAAAGCCTACTAAGCTAATCTGCAGCTCAAGGTCATCTTTTTTGGGGGGGGGAGCAGCTCCTGCCCACCCACCTGCCCACCCTTGCTTCCCACTGAGCTTGGACTCAGGCAGGGCTGACAGACAGCTTCTAGTGAAAGCCTAGGAAGGGGCCAGCTGGGGAGAGGTGGTGACAGGCCCATGGTGACAGTGTCTCCATGGGGAGCTCCCTGAGACTATGACAGCTTCATCTCTGGCTGTGGAGGAGTATGAGGTGGACACAGATCAGCCCTCATGCTGCTTTGAGGCTTCCTGGGCAAGGGTTCAGCACGGGGATCTCCTCCCCAGGAACCCTGGGACTCATTCGTCTCCAGAGACCAGTGACTACATTCAACTCTGTTTAACTGTTGCCTCCTGGCCACAGCTTCAGGAGTCTGACTCTACCCCTGACCAGGGTGCTTTGCCAAAGCAGAGCATCCCCCTGCTTCTCAGCTGCAGCAGTGCCCCTGACCCAGGAAAAGGCCTTCCATGTCTGTGGTGTGGCTTGTCCCTGTAGTTCATCCCACATCTCACTGGCTTTGGGCTTTACATGTGAGGCTCTTTCTGCCTCCCATGGACCTATGCTTAGAAACCACCTCACCTCTTCCTTGATGCCTTTCCTGGACCAAAGCCCCGTGGTGGGTAGAGTGAACCCACCCCCATCACATACCCCTTAGACGATCTGTCATCACAGCAGGGTACTCTCAAAGCCAGCTAACAGTGCTGTTTGCTAGGATGTGGAATTCCACCCCAGCACTGACCACAGGGATACTTGCTCATTTTTTATCCACCCAAACTAGAGGCCATAGAACTGCTCTTGCCAAGAGAGGAAGGGTGATGTGCCCACATAAGCGGGGAACCCAAGGACTCCGACTTACCCAGCCCTCTTGCCACACATCACCCTCATCTCTGAGCTTCCAGTCCTCACTTCCTGCTCATTTCGGATCTTCACGTCCTCACTTCACATCCAGCCTCTTGGCCTGCCATGCCTGCTCCTGGCTAGCTCTGTGCCACAATGGGCAGTCTGAGAAGTGCCCCAATCCTGGAGCCCACCCAGACCCGGCACTGGGTTTGGGCATGCTCTGTTTGCTGTCCCCAGAACAGCTTGTAAGTCCCATAGGGGCTTAGCTCAGGCCCTGCCTCTTTCTCACTAGGGGAAGGGGCTGGGGGCTGGGCATGATGAAGTCATCAGAGAAGGACTATGCTAAAGATGTAAACGAACCCATGAAATCCCGGGTGACAGCCGTGACCGCTGTAGCTCCAGCCATTACGCACGGAGCTTTAGCGGCCCTGAAATACACCTGGGGCGCTTGTAGCTGCGCCTGCTTGACACAAGCACACATAGCTGTGCATGAGCATACACTGCTGCAGCTCAGGGGGCTGAACAGGAGGGTAAGAGGAGGGCAAGCAACCCCTTCCAGGGGGAGTGCGAGGCCTCACACCGTCTTCTAGTCCACACCCTCTTCCAGGCCACATTTGATACATGTTTGCAGCACTCCCTTGTCCTCTGTGTCCTTCTACAAAGGCTGTGGGTCACATGCTTCTTGATTAACATCACACCTCCTTGTCCCTCAACCCACCCTCCAAATGTATAGCCCAATGCCAGGCACTGGAAGATGAGCTAGGTGCCCTGGCCATCAAGGAGCAATCTGGAGAAACTGGAAATCGGTCAAGTCCTATTGATGGAGCTGCAAAGCCTGGATGGGGACGCTGGGCTCTAGGTTCCAACCTTGGCTAAAGGAAAAAGGTTCTCTCCTGCCCTGCCTTAGGGCGTTCTGTGGGTTTGTCTGAAATGGAGTACTGGGTGTTGGTGGGCAGTGGTTGCTGCAGCCTGGTAGTGGTTTCAGCACCTGCCTGGCATCCCTGTTGAGTCATTTCATGCCATCATTTCTGCTCACTCAGCACTAGACATGAGGCCGTGGAGGTACCAGGGAATGCTGCGCTGGGGTGGCGGGGTGGGGGAGGGTGGGGTGGGGGAGGGTGTGCTCGAAGGAAGGTGCCTTCAGCTGCACTGTTTCCCAGCAGGTCTGTTATGGACTCCAGCTCTTCTCCTCTCTCTGGCTGTGTGTCTCACCACTCCTGGGCCTGCATAGGGCCACCCTGAACTTTCCTTTCCCTGGCTGCGGTGGCCTTTCTCTAAGTGGGTGTGTTCTCTCTCCCCCCCCCCCCCCCGCTTCCCCCTATTCATTGAGTTCAGCCTCAAACCACTCAGGTTTCAAGTCTCCAAAAGACTCTCTGAGGAGGGCATGGTGCTACACTCCTGTAATCCCATCACTTAGGAGGTGGAGGCAGGGTGGTAAGTTCAGGGCTAGCCTGGGCTACATAGTGTAGCTCTGTCCCCCAAATCTAAAGCCTCCTGTACCTCCCCACCCAGGCCAGGTGTGTCCTCAGGGTTTCCCCAACCTTTGGAACATCCTGTCTTCTCAGACTGGTCATGGTGGCACAGCCACCTCTTGAAGAGATGTGAGGACATCTCTAGTGCCATCAGCGGTCCTTCGTTCCCTCCTGGACACCTTTTCTAAACAGTGTCTTTTCTCTTGCTCCTAAAGGCCTTGGAAGTTCATACTTTCTGTCCTTTCCGGGGGTCATGTGTCACAGATGACAGGAAGCGAGTGTCAAGGACTTTCATTTTGAAGTCCACAAGTAGAAAACTGCCCCTTCATCTGGGCCTGATGGTAGTTGGTAATAAGACCAAAACCCAGAGGGCTTTTCACAGCAGAAAGATCCATCTGGCAGAGGCCAGGCAATGGCGGAGGGGCAGCCTGGTCTGGCAGAGATAGATACCTCCAAGGAGGAAGCCACCCTGTCAGGAAGGACTGACAGCAGGAACTGTGACCTTAAAACAGGCAGGTGGACATTTCCAGGGGACACTGTGGTGCAAGAAGTAACTGAAAACCAGACCTGGGCTTGGGGCCACTGGTGGTGGCTCTGAAGTTGTGGGCAGGGCAGGCATGTGGGATAAGAACTAGAAGTCATGTACCTTCTCAGCCCATTGGTGAAATGGAGATCAAGCCGTAGCATCATCTCCTGAAACAATGCCTAGGGCTTATGATCGGCTAACTGTTACTGATGACCGTGTGCTCTGCTATTGTTACCAGTCTGCTAATGATCCCTTCCGGAGCAGCTGCCATGGGCTGGGGGCTAGTCAGGTCATAATGAACTTATCCTCACCACGCCGTAGGAGTCCGTACTCTACGCAGAAGAGGCCTAGAGGGGTGGCGCCAGTGGTCCTGGGTCACAAAACAGCAGACGTACAAAGACAACCCAGAAGCCAAATCTGACCCCAGAGTGCCCACTCAGACCTCACCCTCAGGCAAAGGCTCTAAGGGCAGGACCAGGGTGCCTCCCATGCCCTTGCTGCTTCCTGTCCCCAATCTGTGGGAGAGGTGTGAGGCCCCAGCAGTGGAGCTGTGCCGGGTGAGGCTGGTGGCTAACTCACTGAGCCTGTTCTGTGGATGTGGCCAGAGGGTATGGTCGGGAAGGGGGACCTCCCTCTCCTGGTGACCCTGCCTGCTGCCCAGAGCCTCAGCCCACAGCTTGTTTCCCACCGGGACTCATTTAAGAGCAGTGGCCAGCTTGCTAGGGGACTTCAAAGATAGTATTTGATGAGTTTTAGCAGCTTCAGCAAAACTCTAATTTGAATTTCAGGCGGTGGTGTGTGATTTCCTTGGTGACAGCTCGGGATGCGAGGGATGCAGCGGCAGGCTCGGCTGTCATCCGTGGGCCTTCTCCATGGCTGCAGCCGCCGCCTTCCCAGGGTGGAGAGGGAATCTGTGAGGAGCCCATTGAAGCTAGGGGAGGAGAGGGATAAACAAGTGACTAGGAGAGGACATAATAGCAGAGAGAGAGGCAGACAGAGTGGGAGGAGGAAGAGGAGGAGGAAGAGGAGGAGGAAGAGGAGGAGGAAGAGGAAGAGGAAGAGGAAGAGGAGTTGGTCCTGAGGACTGGAGAAGAGAATAGAGGTGAGGCGGGGGGGGGCCCCCCGGGGGTAGCAACCGAGACCAAGAGACACCAAAGTGTGTGGGGGGAGGGATGATTAGCTCCAGAGGGAAAACTAGAGACAGAGAGAGACACAGATAGACACACACACACACACACACACACACACACACACACAGAGAGAGAGAGAGAGAGAGAGAGAGAGAGAGAGAGAGAGAGAGAGAGAGAGAGAGAGAGAAGGCAGACAGACAGACTGGCAGGCCAAAAGCTAGACTGAAGAAGAGCAGAGATCCAGAGAGATGGAAGATTGGGAGCCAATGTTGACAAAGCTCTGAGGGAGACCCAGAGAACAGGAAAGGATGGATTGGCAGGGACACTATGTCAAAAGGAGGGAATGCAGAGACTGTGCAGAGGAAACACAGAGATGCCCACACAGCCAGCATGCTTTTGTTGAATAGCCACCCAAGACAGGTCTCATCCAGAGGGCATGGGGATGCCTGTGTCCTGCTGCCCAGCCTCCTCTCTTAGCCCATGGCTGCTCCCAAGATTAGAGGTGACATGTCTGTGTCACTGTCCTGCTGAGAGCTGTCCTGACCTTCATCTGATGCCCTGACCCCTTTCACTGGCCAGTTTACAGACAAGAGCTCTCTCTCTCTCTCTCTCTCTCTCTCTCTCTCTCTCTCTCTCTCTCTCACACACACACACACACACACACACACACACACACACACACACACACACACACACAGAGTAGGGAGACTGAAGCCAGAAGGAAAGAACTTTCCACAGGTTCAGGAACCAGAAAGGAATGTTTGGAACACTGACCTGAGCAAGGGTCTTGGGGACAGAGCTAGGACAAGACCAGTAGTTGGTTTTCACCCTCTCCCATCCCTTCCCCACCTCTCCTGAGTGCTGGCTGAGTTTTCATTAGGACAAGATTTGAAGGCATAATTTCCCAAAGTTCAAACACCTGCCAGGTGGATTAGGAGCTTGAAAAGGCTCCTGCCAAGGCTGTCAGAAGATCCTGACCCCAGCCGGAGGCCTCATCAAAGACAGGGCCAGAGAATTCATGACACCACAGCCTGGAAGGAGTGCGCTCATTTCAAAAGCTACAGGGGGCTGGGGGGGACGGTCAAGCTGAACTGCAGCCGATTATGGTGTCTGCAGAGCCCTCCCATGGCTGAATAGAAGAAAAGAATGAAGTCCTGAAGATATTAGCGGCTCCGTGCCTGGGCCCTGGGGACTCAGCTGAAGGCCCTGCAAAGAATAAAGACAGTGTCTTGAGCCGAGCTGGCTGCGTGACCTTGGTAAGGCCATGCTAGTGGGTGCTGGACCCTCTTTTGTGGCAGGGTGTCTGAATGTGAGCATGGAGATCAGGCCAACCTGGCCACCGGAGTCTGCCACTTACTAGCCTTGGGCAGCCTTTGTGGGTCTCCACTTATTCACCTGAAACCATATGCTGCCTGCTCAGAGGATGGCTGGGAGGATGAGGCGACAGATGTGGTTGGCCACGTGGTGAAGGGAATTCACTCAGCAAGCATTTCCTGAGCACCTGCACCAGTCCAGCTGTGGGGACCCAGCAGCAAGAACAGCTGGCCATGTCCCTACCCTGGAGGGGCTGTCCCCATGGTGGGGACAGACCTAAAATGTTGAGGCTCAGTTCAGAGAGAAAAGGCATGTTGAAGGAAGGAGGATACGAGCTGCCATGTGGGGCAGGCAGGCATGCTGTCCTTGATGGTGACAGCAGCGAAGTAGCACCTGGGCTCTGGACCGTTGCTTAAGGGGTCCATCACAGCTGTGCTGGCAGAACAGAGGCCCCAATGCCTGATTTCTGGGGCTGTATCCAGTGCCACCTTGCCTTAGGCAAGTCATTTCCCAGCTTGGTTGCTTCAGTGTGGAATGGGGACAGTGGATTTACTATGGGGTGCTGACGCTCACTCTACCCCTAGAAGAAACTTCTGACTGGTAGCTGGAAAGATGGGCACAGACAAAGGCAGCAGAGCCCAGGTTCCAGGACCAGATGCTGCACAAGAGACCCCCCCCCAAAAAAAAGCTGAGGGGTCATGTTTCCACACAGGGAGCCCTGGAGGCTCCCAGAGCAGAGCAGATTCTCTTCGGCCAGAACTGGGGCAGCAGACATGGGGGGAGGTAATCTGAGTGAAGGATGAGGGGAGGGCAGAGTGATGGGGCTGCGGGACTGGAAGAGGTCAGGTCTCGGGAGAGCCTGACTGGCCAGTTAAGCTGCCAGGACCTCATCTTGGGTGCCACAGGGGTCCATATCAGGCCTCTGTGTGGTCAGAACTGTGTCCAGTGTTGGATCTGACAGCTGAAAGACCTGTGAAGACAGCTCGGGCCGCCTGGGCTCCCCCTTCCCTGCTGCAGGTCTCCAGGGCCTCCAGCCGCCCCAGCCCAATTCCTTAGTACGTGCCATGCTTCTTAACAGCTCTGGGTGAGCAAGATGGCGGCGCTTGGACAGACGGCCTAGGCCACCCCTAGGGAAGTCAAGCACAGGGAATCTGTGGGTGCCAGCCCTGTCACATATCACCCCACCACCACACACCCGTATCTTAATTGCTCTGTGCCTGCTTTCAGTCTCTGGGCTAAAACCCTGGCTCAGTCCTACCTGGGTGACTTTTGACAAGTGATTAAATTCTCAGTGCCTACTTCCTCACCTGTAGAAGGGGGCAGAATCTCTCCCTCACATGCGTGGACTCACTTTTCCCTAGGCTGTCATCTTTGGTTTCCATGGGCTCCACCAGTCAATAGTCGGGTGAAACAGGTGGTGGTGATGAGTGGGGTGAAGCGGGCTGTGTTTACCTCTCAACTCAGAGATGGCCAAGCCCAATCTGAGAGGGAAATGGCCTGTCTGGGGACACTAGGCACTCATCCCCATACGGGTACTGGAATTTTGATATTAAATCAAGTAGCTACAAGAACACTATCTGCTGTTGAGGAACAACAGGCAAGGATTTACCCCAAGCTGAGCCTCTTGGCCTCCTTATCCTACCTGTCCAAAGGGATCAGCCTACGTAAGCATCAGTATGCTGGCCTGCAGGGCCAGCCCAGTCCATGGAACCTTGAAGCCCAGCCTCTCCTCTCCTGGCTCCTGGCCTGGTGGCTCTGGCCACAGGATGTCATGTTGCCTGATCTTGCAAGCCCCTCACTAGATTGTAGGCTCAAGGGCAGTGTCCCCGAGCTTGCTCATTTTTATCTCCAACCACCAGGACTGGCCACAGTAATCCCAGCCTTGACCCAGTCCTCCTTCCCTTGGCCTGGGCTGCCCCTATCTTATTTTCCATGTTATTCCCCAATGATCCTTTATAAGAATTGTTCCTAATAAAAGTTTCATACTATTGGTGGACTGTATGTCTGTGTATGCAGCTTGTACACCTTGTGTATCTCTGTGCTTTCTAACAGGGAGCAAGATTTTCCAGCCCAGTAGCTCATTATCACCCCCTTGAGGATGCACACCCCAACCCAAGCTGCCCTGGTCCTGAGTACACATGCTGGGCTGGTGTGATTGCCTTGCCAAGGCTAATCACTTCTCCAAGGAACTTTGTAGATGGCAAAATTGATGTCAGGGCACATTTTGCTGGTCAGCTGTGCATTCTAAGATGGCACAAGGTGCTGACACAGAGCCCTCCCTGAGCTTGGAAGATTAGGGCAGCCATACTGATCTTGTGAAACTACGGGAGGGCTGGGTTCCTGGGGCACCCGGAGACAGTCTGAGCCACAACTTTTTACTGGAGGAACCTGGACATCAGAGACCTGGGGGTGGGAGCAGAAGCTGGAAGGGGAAGTTGGGGAGTCTGTAACTGGAGTGAGAGCCCCTGGAGTCGGGAGGTCAGGCCAGTACTTGCTCCCTGCTGAATCCATTGGCTGGGTCTGACTCAGGTTAGACAGGTCATATTAGGAGAGCAGATGGATGATGGATGGATGGACAGACAGACTGGAGGGCAAACTGACCTCTGTCTCTTCCCCACACTGAGGTGGTAAGTCACAGCTGCAGCTAGGATCTCCAAGGGGGTTTCTGTGATGCTAGGTGCCAGACAGGAGACAGCAGAGGAACACTGGCCAGCATCTTCTGCAATAGTAAACAGGAATCCCAGACAGCAAGCACTCAGTATATTTCTTCTCTCTCCCCAAAACATGCCTTTCTCCAGGTTCTCCCAAGCCCCCAAACCCTGGGCAGCCATCCTGGACTCTTCTCCTTCCTCTGAGATCCCAAGTCCAACCCACCAGCAAATCTGCTTTCTTTCCTCCGCTACCCATCATTTTCCTCGCTCACCCAAGAGTCTCAGAATTGTGTTGTTACCTCAGTCTCCTTCCATTTGTACACAGCAGTGCTTCGAGGAGACTGAAGGGTTCTTTACTAATCCCCCAGCATCCACCCTTTGCCTTTTGTTTGTTCTCCACACTGCCCAGTGCTTCTGCTCAAAACCCTTCTCTGGCCATATCTGTAAGATGACCCACAAACTCCCGGGTAGCCAGAGCCCTTGTTACTTACCTAGCTTTATCCACCAACTAGTCTGCAGTTTGCCTACTCTGCCCTAGCAACAGAGGGCACTCCAATATTCCACACAAATGTTCCTGCCTCAGGGTTTCTGCACTAGCTGCTGCCTCCGCCAGAAACGTTCTAAGGTATTTGTGTGGTCACTCCCCAAAAGCCACCAGGCCTTCACTGGAATCCTTTGGTCAGCAAGGCTCGTCTTGATTACACTCACTACCATGGCTAGGATAGTTTGAATGTGTCATCCAAAAGATCACATGCAGGGAGCTTGGGTCCCAGTGGGACAGTTTGGAGGAAGGGAATTAGGTGATGGGAATACCTTGGAAGGTATTAGCTCTGGTCTCACAGGATGAGTCAGTTCTAAGTGAGCAGTGGTTAGGAGTCAAGGTCACACTCTTGTCTCTTTTGACATTTGGCTGGCTCACTTCCCCTTTGTCTGCCATGCAAGTGATGCAGCCTTGGGGGCCTCACTCACCAGAGGACACATAGATAAGCCACCGACTTTCTGCTTCCAGAGGTGTACATAAAGTAAGTATCAGCTGGGCGTGTTTTGCATATACCTTTAGTCCTAGCAGTCGGGAGACAGAGGCAGGTTGATCTCTGTGAGTTCGAGGCCAGCCTGGTCTACAGAGTGAGTTTCAGGACAGCTATGGCTATGTAGAGACCTTGTCTCAAAAAAAAAATTGTCATTTCCTGTCTTTTATTTTTGATATTAATGAGACAAGTATCTCACCATGAAGCGCTGGCTAACCTGGGACTTGATGTGTAATCCAGGCTAACCTTGAATTTATGAACCTCCTGCCTTTGTCTTCCTTGGTGTTGGGATTACACCATGCCAGGGTTATAAATCTCAATTCTTTATGAAGTCCCCAGGCTCAGGCATTCTGTTATGACAGCAGGAAACAGACTAAAACACCATCTAAAATGGTACACCTGCCTACATGTCCTCCTCCATTTCAATTCTTCTCCCTGGTGCTTAAGCACCACCAAGCACACTCCTCATTCCTTATCTGTCTGTTCTATTAACATGAGAGCCCCACAGCACGGGCTACAGCCTGATCTTTTCACTGTGGTTATCCCAGAGCCATGACCACCATCAAGCCATAGTAGGTGCTCAGTAAATCCTTGTGGGCTGACTGGAGATGTGACAGGTGTGCTAGGGTGCAGTACTGGGCTCCAGCAGCCTAAGGCATGACACTGTCATTCTCCTCTAACGCTCATTTAGTGCTGGAGACCTCACAGACGCAGAGCTGCAGTCTTAGGATGGAACCCAGGACCTTGCCCATACTGAGCCATAGTCCCAGCCACATGCACGCTTAATCACTCGTCACAGGTTCTACAGAGCATCGGGACGACAGAAACACCACACAGATCTTATGAGAGTTTGGTGAGTGACTGTCATAGTGAAACGGTGGTGGCAGGGCAGTGGGGGAGGGCTGACTGCTGATGGACAGGAAGCTTCTTTTGGGGTGATGAAAATGTTTCATGGGTACAGGGCTGTGATGTGGAAGGCTGGAAACAGCCTGGTAGTGAGGGGCATGGTGGGACTATGCCTAAACTGCTCAACTTTTTATTTAAAATGAGTTGGATTTTTTAAAAAAGATTTATTTATTTACTTATTTATTCATTTTATATATAGTGTTCTGCCTGCATATATGCCTGAATGCCAGAAGAGGGCACCAGATCTCATGTGGTTGCTGGGAATTGAACTCAGGACCTCCGGAAGAGCAGCCAATGCTCTTAACCACTGAGCCATCTCTCCAGCCCCGAGTTGGTGGATTTTTATGCTAACATATATTTTTATCACCAAAAAAAACAAAAAAACAAAAAAAACCCCAAACCCCAAACATTAATATAAATGACCATGAGCTTAATATTGGGTTTGCATGGTGTCGATGGAGTCCAGGGAGCAGCCTGGTGAGGGGTAGCTATCTAGAGTGCAGGCATTTGGATGGGTTGTGCAGGGCAGGGAGAAGCTGGGTGAAAAGGCAGGCAGTGGGTGTGGGTGGCCACAACTGGGTCAGTGGCTCTGGGAATGTGCACATGTCTGGGGCACACCCTAGTGTTCGAAGTGCAGTGACTATCCTTACTCCCTAGAAAGGCTCCTGGGAATGTTGTGGAGGCAGCTCCCTTCTCAGGCCTCCTGAGTGATAGGATGAGGAAGCACTCTGGGGTCAACTAGCCAGGCCGGTGTGGGCTAGAGGCCTCAACATCTGGAAGCACTGAATACTCCTCAGTGCTCAGCACTCCTCTCACAGCTGGCACTGAGGCCACAGCTGTAGGTCAGCAGAAATCTCCTAGCAAGAGTCTCCCATCACTCGTGGTCATCAGAGTCTGGACAAGGAAGCATGGCTTCATGCAGCAGGCAGGAAATGCCGCTGTCCTCACACCCTGCTGTGCTGGGCAGGACTCGTCCCACTTTGGAAAACTTCCTCCTTCCAGGCCAGCTAAGTGGTTACAAGGCCCCACCAATGGAGGGGAGGTCCCTTTGGAACTGTTCTCTGCCCGTGTCTGGCATCTTGGCCTAAGAAAGAACACAATCCCTCCATGTCTGAGGACAGAGCTTCTTCTACCTCCCAAGAGTGGGGCCATGAGGCTGCAGGGGTACTATACGTACAGCACAAAACCTAGAAAGACCTTCACTGCACACTGGCCCTGGGCACAAAACCTCACTCCTTCCTCATACTGCAAGTGGCATCACTAGACAAAGAAGTGTTGGCATAGTTGGGGTGCATAGCTCATGTGTAGATCCTCTGTATAACGAGCCTTCTTAAAGCTGTGGGAGGGAGAGCCTCCTGGCTGCCTCCTTGGCCTCCTCATTTCTCTTCAGCCCTGGTCTACCACTGGGGATAAATAGGATGGAGAATATGGGATTCTCCATTGACACCAGCATGACTCTGAAAGCTGAATTAATTACCTTAAGCAAGCTCCTTTCCCAGTGTTCTGAGGATCCATTTGGTCCCTCTGGATGAAGAAGATGGAAGGCAGAACTGGAATCTGTTTCCTAGGGGACCTCAGGGCAGGGGACAGCCTTAGTGCTGACACTGTCTTCTGAAGCTCGCAGCTGAGCTGAGGCCACCCATTCAGCCAGTACCACCCAATTAGGTGCCTTCCCTTCCTGACCTGGTCACTAGTGGGAATGTCATGGGCTTTGGGACTGGATGGCAGAGCTGGGCTGGGAGGTGGGCTCTGCCACTTGTGGTCCTTGTCCCTGAGCCTAGTTCTCTGTTGTTCAGTGACAGCCATGACAAGCTGCATCTGATGCTGAGATGGAAATGAAAATCAGGTCCCTTGGTTGCACCACATTTCAAGTACTATCAGCCATGTGGGCCTAGTGATTTCCATATTGAATGACACAGTAGACTGTTCCCATTGTCATGGAGTCCCATGGGACACTGCTGATCCAGGGGCCTGAACACAGATGTGGTGCCTGCACTGGGGATACTTACAGTGGAAGGGAACAAACGGTGCCCCCAGCACTGTACCCTGCTGTGATGCATGCCATCACTTTTCCTTGGGAAGCAGCTGGCGTCACTGCTGGTCTGCTACTGTCTTCTCCTGTGACGAAGTAATCTGCCTTCCCAAAACAACGCCGTGTCCTCCCAACCTCAAGAGCGAGCACTGACACCAAGATCAGCGAGTAAACGACCAGAAGGGCCCTGAAAGAAGGGGACCAGGACAGCAGAGGGACAGCACGGTGACAGCCTGAGTCTGGAGAAGGGAAGCCGGACTCCAGCTAGCTGAGGAAGCTTGAGAATGAGGCATCCATTCACTGCAGGGGGAGGGATTCTGAATGTCCATATTGTAAGGATCAACAGAACACACACGTGAACAAGTGAGACACGGTTTATATTTGGACCGCCCATCCACGACTAAGGGTGCCTTGTTGAGCCTTGGTCACACTCTCTTCTGAGCTCTACCTGCCACAGAGCTGGGAGTCTTCTGGTGGGGACAGAAACACTGACAATGCATAGATAAGATGACCTGACCTGTTTGGCCCATGTAAGAGGTGTAGCTGCAGGAGAGCTGGCCCAAGGCACCTACCTGCCCAGTGGCCTCTGCTATCCCTGTATATACACTTCAGAAGTTTCCAGAGTGCCAGCCATGGGCCTGGTACAGGAAGTAGGGAGAGACATACAGCTGGGACCAGGCCTTGCCCTCTGATACTGCTTCTCACCTTTTTCTCCACAGCCCCACCCAACCTGAGCACTAGCAGCACCTGTGGAGTCTCAGAGCCCGACTCATTACGTGACCAGTTACTATGGTCTCTGAGCACCAACGGCACACCAGTGACTATGCCAGAGCCTTTCACATGTGACTGTCTGTCTGTTACAAGTGCTCATTACCCTATCTTACAGACAAGACCATCAGGGCAAGACAGCACAACCAAAGGGACACCCAGCGAAGGACAGTGCAGGGACTGGAGCCCAGATCTGAGTAGGAGCTCCAAAGCTGGCTCTGCCCTGATGCTTTCTAGTGTCTTCTACAGACCTGACACTCTGGCAGGATGGATGCTGCCATGGGAAACATTTTGCATTAGGAGCCCAAGGTGAGAGGGGAAGCCAGAGAACCTTCCCCCTAAGTTGCTCAGTTAAGGAAGCTCCCCAGTGTGCCACACACTGTGCTGAGCACAGATACCCACATGAGTCCTAGAAGGGTCTGTGACTGTGCTGCCTTCTGGGGGAGGCTTGACTGAGCTGGTGGGTGTCAACGGAATACTGGTGAAGCTACAAGGAGTTCAGGGATCCAAAACAGGGACAGGTCACTGTTAGCTGAATACAGCACCGTACTGGTCTCAAGTGCAGGATGGGGGGGGGGCTGCTTGCAGGGGATGCTGGGACAGTACACTGCCTGTGAAGGAGAATGGAGTGAGGGATCTGGCACTTACCTGGATGACCAGACAGTAAGCAGGAAACAGAAGGTTGCAAACCATCTCCAGGTCAGACAGCTGGATTCAAGTTTTAGGTGTGCTTACTGCTACCGTGACTTCTCTGGTTTCCCATCAGTCACCTGGGGGCATTTGCCTCTATACCAGTGTGCACTTGGGTTTTATGTAATAGGAATCTTTTTTTTTTTTTTTTTTTCCGGAGCTGAGGACTGAACACAAGGCCTTGTGCTTGCTAGGCAAGCGCTCTACCACTGAGCTAAATCCCCAACTCCTGTAACAGGAATCTTTTTTAAAAAAAGATTTATTTATTTATTATGTATACAGCATGTATCCCTGAAGGCCAGAAGAGGGCACCAGATCTCACTACAGATGGTTGTGAGCTACCATGTAGGTGCTGGGAATTAACTCAGGTCCTCTGGAAGAGCAGTCAGTGCTCTTAACCTCTGAGTCATCTCTCCAGCCCCTGTAATAGGAATCTTAAAAGGTCCATCATCCATTGTGTGGTAAGCAGTTAACACCAATTACTAATGATGAGAGTATGTGTGTGTGAGTGCACATGTATGTGTGTGCATGTGAAGGCCAGGGTTCAATGCTGTGTCTTCCTTAGTCACTTCTCCACCTTTTAAGACAGGTCACTCACTGAACCTGGTGCTCAGACTGGCTATATGCAAGCTAGGCACCAAGCCCCAGGATACCATTTCCACCTCCCTGCCACTGAGATAACCTAAGTGCTGAGGGTCTGAACTCACGTTCATGTTTGCACAGCAAACACCCCCCTGGGTTATCTCCCCAGACAACTATGAGAGTTTTTTTGTTTGTTTTTTTTTGTTTTTGTTTTTTTTTTAAAGCACCCCGCCAAGACAAATAAATGAAAACTACACATCTGTAGCTCTTACAGCTTTAGTCTAGACTGGTATGGTATTTCTGAGCTCCTGTCTGATGTGTGGTCCCTTCCAGCTAACTAGGTGGAAGTTCCCCAGGCACAGAAGCCATGCATATTTTCAGCCTCATCCCAAATATCCAGTGCATGTGTGTGGATCAGTTACTCCCAGGATCCCTGGTCTAACAGAGCCATGCAGTCAGACCCCTGGAGGGCCAGACTAACTGCCTAAATGCTTGCACGTGTGCACTTGAGCAAGGTTACTGTCGTCTTTGCCCTTGAAGGGGTCACAATTGGTGAGGGAGGCCTGAAGTCACCCTGTGACAATCTAATCATCTCACGGATCCAAGCTTACCTGTGTACCATTTTACAACTTTCTCCCCTACATACCACAAGCACATGTATGTACACAGCTACCCTGTTCCTCAGCTGCAGCCCCTGGGCTCTGAGGCAGCTCTGATGCTGGCCTTGAGGGTCTGCTTCTGTCCTGACGTTGCCTGGATCAGGCACTTGTATCTTGCACAGGGTGAAAAGCTGCTGGGCCCCATGCCAGTCCGCAGGGCCCCTCCCGACCCCGTCCATTTTTATCAGACCCTCCTGATGGCTGGACTACAAAATCTCTCCTGGAAAGGCCTGCAGGTCCCTGGACTAACCTTGTCCGGATGTTTGATCAGCTGTCCCTGGCCTGCGCTGGGGGATCCCGGTGCAAGAAGAACGGCAGGCATGCTGTTTGATCAGAGCAGCTGGGGAGCTCAGGCTAGCTTGCTCAGCCTTCTGCTAATCTCATCTCGGAGGACAAAGAAAGGAGGATGTTCCCGCAGACTCTCCCACAGGTATCTATGGGAGCAGCCTTGCTAGAGATGTGAAGCTGAGTTGGGGAAAAGACAGCAAGCAGAGTACGGGTCCCCTTTGTTCCTAGAGAAACAGTTTGTCAGGTTTAGTTCCTTCCTCAAGGCTCAGAGTCCAGCAGGGATGGAGCTGCAGAACTGCGGCAAAATCTAACTTCTGCTGCCAGGAGTTTCCACTGTGCAGCAGCTGGGGAGGAAAGCCGGGCAAATCCCACCTCCATGGGACTCCAGCAGTACTTGCCCCAGGCCAAGCTGCAGACGTGCTGAGAGCAGAATGGATGGAATTATAGCACATGCCACCCATGGGAAACATTTCCCGCAGGACATGGGGGCACAAGCCCTATCCCTGCTCAACACAGTGTGCCTGGGCTGAGCTCCACCTCCAGCAGCAAGCAACACCTAAGCACCCAGTGAGTACACTGTCCATGACCAGTTCTGCAGACACACACGCCATAGTTGATGTGGGACTTATGTTCTGATAGCACTTAGCAAGGGAGCCAAGAGATGCAGAGAACAGGAGGGCATGGTGTCTGCACATCCTAGATGCCTCTTCTCAGAGAATCCTTGAGTTCTAGGCTTCCCCAAGCCATGGTGGTGATGGTATCCTCCCAGTACCTCATTCCTCCCATTTTCCTCTTTGTGTGTGTTTTGAGACAGGGTCTCATTATGTAGCTGGCTGGTTTCAAACTCAGAACTCAGAGATACTCCTGAGTGCTGGGGCTAAGGAGTATGCTACCTTGGCTGGAATTTATTTATTTATTTGTTTGTTTGAGGTAAGATAAGTAGCCAATGCTGATCTCCAGCTTGCTCTGTGGTCCAGGCAGGCTTCTAGCTGACAATCCGCCTGTTTCTTCCTAGGAAGGCTGGGATTATAAGGCTCATGTCATCACACTAGGCTGCTTTTCTTTTTTCCACGCAAGGACATCCATGATCACAGGCTCACAGAGAGACAATGCTGAAGATGCAGCAGAGCAGCTGGGAGCTTAGCCATGCTCACCAGACTTGGTCTGGTGCTTTTACTCTGGTGTGACCCTTTGGCTGTGCTGCAGAGGACTCCAGGAGCCCATTTGTCCTAGGGAAGCTTACTGCAGTGCAGCCTAGTGGCCCTGTTCTTAGCCTCCCTTGGGTTACACAGGGCTCTGCTCCTCTCCAGGCCTTGGCCCTCACTCATTCCCCTGAAACCTATCATAAACAGCGACAACCATTCGGGAAGCTCTGCACTCAGGCACTTAAAAATGTTAATAACTGTTCCCCATCACTCTTAGGAAAGGCTTGTCCAAGGTCATCTTCTTAGTGAGGGGATGGGGGGGGGGGCTCCCATTTCCATTTCTCCCCTGTGTTGTGCTGCCTCTCAGCCAGCCACCCTCATCCAGGCAGAAGACTACTGGCTCACCAGGGACCCCTCAGCCCATTTCCTACCTCTGTTCAAACGATCCAGGGCCCAAGGACATGCTTCAGTTAGATCTCACAGCAGTGCAGACTCTCAGGACTACTGCCCTAGACGAGACCTGGCCAGAAGTGAGTGCAGAGCCTCCCTAGTCTTGTCTTCCTAGCCTTGTGGCCCAGCTCAGTTCAGAGGTGCAGCAGGCCTCCCTCAACTCTAGTCCCTCTAGCACCACCTCTTGTCCTCTGTCAGCTGACAGCAATGTGACATCTTCAGCTCTGCTCATTGTAGTTATCTGCTGCACACTTGGTGCTTTAGGGGCCACTGAGATTCAATACATAAATGAAAGCAGTGGATGTCATAAGGGGTCTCAAGGGATTCAGGGATGGGGAGACAAGAAGAGGGGGAAAGAAAAGATCCTCCTCCTATCAGAACACAGGAGGCTGGCCTCTGTGTAAACCTTCTGCACTAAACTCAGTAAATACTTTAACTTGTCCCCCAGCCTTAAGAGTAGCCACCATCCCCCTTCTTACTGCTGGAAGCCCAGGAAGGAGCTGAGCAGGTGTCCCCCGGGGCCCTGCAGGTAGGATACTGCAGGACAACTCAGGTGGACACCAGATCCCATGCTCTGAAATGGGGCCCGCACTGCTCCCTTGGAAAGAGGACTCAGAATGAAACCCTGCCTGATCGGAGTTATCCCCCAGGCCACAAGTGTGGCCTGAAGGTACACAATGGTCTGAGAATGCCATGCCCTTTGCCCAGAACCAAAAAGAAAAAGGGTCCACAACACCGGTCTCCTGAAATACATGTACTACAATGTATTTTGCTTCCAAAGTACATACTTTATTTCTATCTACAGTGCCTATTGAGCAGAGGTCTAGTTTGCAATCCAGTTTACACAACGTCTCATGGGGCTGGTTGTCCTGGTCATGGGTGGAAACAAACATCACTGGCCTTGCTCAGGGAAATCATGACCATTTTCACAATTTGGAGGACACGTAAATTAGCCCAAAGAACGATTTCCTCAACAACAGTCCCCAAAGAATGTACCTTCCACTCTCCTCTCTTTCACAGGCCAGTCAGACTGGAATAAGTTTGAGTTTCTTTCTGAGTTTTTAGCATAAGTCCTCAGTGCCGCACTGTTTCTATAGCAACGAAACTATTAACCCGCCTCTGAGTCCCTCGGCCTCTGTCTTTTACTTTTCTTCCGGGCTCCCAAGTGTCTGCTGGGACACACAGGGCCTCCAGAACCAGGCTGGGCTGGGAGAGCTGACTGGAGCAAACCGGTGTCACTGCCACCACTGGTCAACTTTCTAGTTCCCAAAGGAATCCTCCTGTCCCCTGGAAGCACTAGCCTGCTCTGAGTGGGGCTGTCAGTGTCTCCATCTTTTGTCAGTGCAGGTTCTCAGGCACATGAAATTTAAAGGCACACCCTCCCATCCCCAAGAGAACAAAGATCCTTTTTCCTAATTTGGCATCACTCCGTCCCTCATCTCATCCCTCAGCCCTGACCATTGGAACTTAGGCCCTATGGACAAGGCTGAGGTATCCCCCTGCATTCGGCATGGGCCAGAGGCTTCCTTGGAATGGTCAGCACAACACACAGGCCTAGAGCCTAAGCTTGGGTACTGACTGAACTCAAAGCTTTTCCCACATAGAGCTTTAGAGACAGAGTCCAGCCTTATAAAACTGTTGGGAAAGACCTTTGTCTGTTGCACTGGTCCAAATGCTTGTGCATCTGGACAGCAAGTCTCACCTACTCACAGTGGTCTCTGCTCTTCAGTCACCATTCACTGGTGACAGACCAACCAGATTTCAGCTTGGCATCTACCTTCCCCTCTTCAGTGACTGGATCAGGAGCCCTGGGGAGGACTGGGACCCACTGTTCACATACACAAACTTCAAGGAAGCTGGAGACTCTTTCTAGCTGCAGCCCAAGGGCCAGGCAGGCAACATTCATGGGGATGAAGCAAATGGCACCACACTTCCATTGTAAAAGCAATGTGAACTAAGGAGGCCCACTGACAATGCCCCTGAAGTAGGTCAGGCCTCTGGGGCAGCAGCGGCAGACTTTCCCAGGCTTCTTTGGGGGCCACCAGTCACCAGCACAACACTGAGGATGGGGACAGGCTCTCCGTGCTCCTGTGAGATCCAGTGCTGCAATGCTCCCAGCAGTGTGTGCTCCGGAGCTGTGCATCCAAGATGGGCAGCAAGCCCACCTGCCCTACGGCTCTTTACAGTACAGCAGACTACATCTGGTGACTGAGGGGAGCATGTGCCTGAACACCACCTGGGTCCCCAGGAAACCGAGACTGGGTTTCTCAGGCTGGGAAGGATCGGACACTCAGGTCTCTAACTTCCAGCTCTTTGTATTCAGGCTGACTTTTCCTCACATGTTCTCAGCGATGTATTATTTTGCCTTTTGTCAGGAAGAGACACTTATCAGTGGTGACACTGATAATGTTTCCTAACTCTACCACATGGCTTGTGAGGTGCTGATCCAGACAGAGCCGGGAAGCATGTGCCAGTTCCACTTTCGGTGGGTCACTTGATGTGGAGGGACCAGGGGACTATCACACCACTTACATATCAAGAGCTCCCCTGGCCGGCTGCCACAGGTCTGGAAGGCAGCAGGCCGGGCCTGCAGTGTGGGAACGCTGAGCTTCCAGGGAGGTGAAGCCTTGATGTTTGAGCACCATCTTCTGGTCAGTGTTTGGTTTCTGAGGCTGACTGGCTTTGAGAAACATTTACTTTAAAAAGGGAAAGATTCGCCAGCTGATAAATTCAAGCAACTAGCATATACAATGAGGAGGGTGGGCTTGACTGGGATAGGCTGGCCGAAGCTAGAATCCAGCTTGGTAACTCAGCAGAGCTGCCTGTGCTGAGCTGAGGGCAAAGGGCAGCCCTTGAAAACTGTTGTCCCGGTACATAGCTATCTCCTGTCCTCTGCAGTGAGCCAGGTGCAGGGATGTGGCAATGCATCTCTACTATGACCAGACTTGACCCTCATCCCTGCACATGGTGAGCTGCACTTGGCAAGAAGGTGTGGGCTTATCTCAGACAGCAGGTGGCTTAAAGGTAAGTGACCACATCAGGGCATTCCCCTCTGTAGGGAGTCAAGCCACACTAGGTGGCAGGGAGCACTGGTGGATGGGCAAAAGCTGTGATAGCCCACTTCTATCTTTGGGCTTCTAGGAAAGGAAGATAAATGCAAGACCTTCTCTCTAAGCAGGAACCAACATCCATCTAATTGCACTTCCAACCAGATTCCACAAGCCATCAATTACCAGATTGTACTTCAGGAACTAAAGATAAGAGGCTCTGAGACACTCAGACTTAACGGAGCACCAATCTGCAGTAAGCATGCAGCTGGGGAAGCCCAGAGAGCAGGCCACCCACCAGGCATGTGGGTCAGTGGCAGCAGCAGAGGCCACCTCGGATGCTTCTCATCCACCACATGTAGGCATAGGCCTGTCCCAGGAACTGGTTCATCAGGCCATCACATGCTCCAGAGGAAGCCAGCAAGAGGTCTCCAGGCTGAGGAGATGTTTCAGCCTCAATTATTGGAAGATGTGGAAGGCCTGAGGATCACAGGGAAGCTCTCCATAAGGAGTGCAATGAAGAACATCCAGGAAGGCAGACGCAGCTGGACGCCCTCACACGAAGCTGCCTCCCAGCAGCAATGCTCCAAAGCTTCCTTTCGGGAAGGGCAGAGCAGGAGGGATCCAGAATGACAAAGAGGACTTCCTGTACGGTTAACACTGCCACTTGCTTTACAGCTAAACTCTGAGGAGCACCTGAGCAGAGGGGAGGATGGATGGGGGAAGTGGGGAAGGGCAGGTTACCAAGCTGGGGTCCCTGGAGGCTGTGTTGATGCTTTATTGGCAGAGGCACTGGTGGTGTCTTCAGGCCCTTTGTGGGCTCAGACTCAGGTAAGCCCCCTGCTCCAGAGGGTACGAAGCATGCTGTATCTCCTCGGCCATCCTGGCCACCAGCTCTCATCCACTACTCCTTTGGACTCTGATTTCAGAAGCCAGACTTCCCTGGGGGGTAGGTGGAATCTAGGCCTGAGCTGCAGCCTGGAGGATTGAGGCTGTCTGCCACCAAGGCGGTAGTCCTGGCGTCAGAGTGGATGTCTCAGACACTGGATCCTCGGAAGATGACGACGAAGCCCCTGATTTCCAAGTGAGAGCACCAGGGTGGAGCTGAGCCAAGCAGCTCAGCACTTGGGACAGCAGCTAGAGCAGAGGCAGGCAGGCCATGAGCTTCCTCTCTGGTACAGTACAGTTCCCCTCTACTGGAGGGAGCAGCCATTCACTTGGCCTCACCACAGATCAGGGTGACAGTACCATCCAGCAAATCCTCCACCGTTACTGCTACAAGCTCAGAGCTGTTCTGAGAGGTCTGTGAATCTGGCAAGGTCACAAACACCTGTGAGCCAGCAAGCTGAGTCTCCTCTAAAGTGATCACCTGCTCAGCTGGGGCCACTGGCTCGGGAGCTTGGATTACCTGAAAGGGAAGACAGGAAGGCTGCTCCGGGCAGTGTCCACAGTGAGGCTCCCCAGAATTTACATGGCTCCTGTCTCATGCTGTAATGATGATATTTATGTTTTCACCTGAGGAGAGCAATTACTTACACCTAATGGGAAGAGGGAAGTTTCATACACCAGCGATGCAAAAGAGAGGCAGGCAGACAATTTAAATAACTCTGTGCATGAAATTGCTATAATTTCGCTCAGTACGCCACCTTGGGGTGCATGGACTCTGTGATTACACCCCAGTGAACACTGGCGCAGCAGCTTGCACCGGCTTCTCCTGTCTCAGGGATGGCATTGCAGAGTAAGTGCCATGCAAGAGCTCCAAGGAAACAAGAGTACTCTACCAAGAGCTTGGGCCCCTGAGGATGAAAGTCTCCATGGTGAGAAACAGGCTTAACTGTGGCTTCTCCCACTCATTTCAGACACTTGGCTCAGTGGCTGGTGGGGCAGGCATAGGCTCCCCTCTACAGGCCACAGCTGCCTCTGCAAACCGGCACACTCCGTTAACAATGGCCTTCCCAGCTCTTCTGTGGTTCCTGCTGCACCTCCAAGCTTGATGCCTTGACATTTCTAAGGCAGTGTGTTCCAAGGGCACAGCCACCTGGCTCTGGAGGGCCGGCTAGGGGTGGAGAGTGGGCACTGGGGAGGAAGGCAGGCTCAGCTCTGTGGCAGGGTTGTGAGGATAACTGGTGGCCAGTCCCCAGGTATCTGGTCCAGCAGTACTGCTGTAAACTAAACTGTAAAGGAAGCTGCCTTTCTTTCTTCTAGGATTGGAGTCTTCTCCCACCTGCAAGATACCCTGTCTAGAAGTCTTGTTTCTAGGCAAGACAGAAGCTGAGTAGCTCAAGGTGGGATGACAAAGGGAGCCTCACCTGGAATCCTGCCCACCTGACTTCACTGCTCCCAGAGGCTGCAAAACAAGACTGGCTTCCACCTGGACAGTGAGACCGCAGGGCAGAGAAACCTCCATGAGTATACAACCCTAGCCCAACTTCTCTAGGAACCACTGACAGCTGCCAGAAGCCAGCTGCTTCTCTTTTCTGCTGCCTCTGGAGAAGGTGGGAGAGCAGGAAGCAGCAGGGCAACAGAGGCTGGCTCAAGCGTGGCCTTCTCACACCAAGAGGCAGACTTTTCAGCAGGTAAGTGAAGGCACAGGCTTACCAAACGTGTACTGTAACCAGCCAGGGGTCTACCCATGGGCCTTGACCTACAGAGTACAGCCAGCCTTCTCCAGGGTTTCCTGACAACCCTCCAGATCCTGCAGTGCTTTTCAGAAGGTGGGGAGTGTGCAAGCTGAAAGAGAAACTGCTATTCTACCTTGGGAAATTCCTGTTCCAGGCTCCCTCCACCTAGGGGCCACCAACAGACTAGAATTTCCTGTTGTCTGACAGGAGTTGAGAGACGCTAAGATCAGGAGGGCATCATGTAAAGGACCTGTGAGAGCCCCATAGAGTGGGACTGGATGCTGGGACCGAGAGCCATGGAGGAGCCCCCAGAACTCCCATTCACATTCTGTTCATCCACTGGCCCCAGACTCACCTGCACCATCTGAGAAGCAGCTGCCTGGGTCTCAGTGCCCGTTACCTTTGGGTGCTCAGACTCCAAGTGGCCGTCAAGCTGGGCCTGGGAGGTGAAGAGCTCGCCACAGAGCTCACAGGGGAAGGTGCTCTCCGACTGCTTGAAGTGCTCTGTGGTGACGTGGTGCTGCAGCGCTCCAGGAAAGCGGAAAGTGGCCGCACAGTACAAGCACCGGAATGGCTGTGACCCTGGAGGAGGAGGCGGCAGAAGACATTATCTGGCTGCAAGGGAAAGATGGCTGAGAGCAGGGGAGGTAGAAGGATGCACAGTGAGAATGGAGAGTAAGGCAGGGCTCACAGACCTAAAGCTCAAACATCCTCCGTATGAAACTACATACAAAGCAGGCTAGGGCCCTCAGGCCACAGTGCCATCTGCAGTAGATTCTGGATGAGTTGCCTCTGCTAACATCCACTACTCACTCAATAGCAGACAGCCTGCCAATGGGACTACATTTCCTCAATCCAAGAAGCAGTTTTTTCTATGCTGGGAATTGAACTTGCAGCCTTCATATGCTAGGTAAGAAGCCTATCACTGAGTTATATTCTCAGCCTCAGGAAGTGCATCTGAAGACTTCTGAATGGGATGGATGACACCTGACTGCTACAGGCTGGACTGCAGTTGGGTGCATTATCAACAACTGTGCATGCACAAACATCAAAGCTTGCAGAACCAGAGTCTGTAATGTATGTAGTGGGTAGCCATTCCAGCTTTGATCTGGAAGTTCCAACCCCCATTGAGGCTTCAGTAACTGTCATGCCTACAAGGCAGGGCTGAGAGAGGACCCTGAAGACCCGAGATCCAGATGGGCCAGCGCTCTTGGTTCCTGGACCCTGGACGCTGGAGGTAGACCGAGCAGAGTTCTCCAGAGAACACTGCCAGACTGTGCCACACCTTTCCCAGATCCTGTTACCTATTCCCTTCACTTGTAAGTTACCCAACAAAATGAACCTCCCTTTTAACTACATGGAGTGGCCTTAATAATTTCACCAATACTGTGGCATAGGAGAACATCTCTAAAGAGGATGCAGCCCACTTTTACCTCCCAGGGACCCAGTGGTCTAAGAGGAAGAAAGCAAATAAAGTACTGGCTACAGTCCAAGGCTGGAACCAAGGCAGCCCAATTTTCTAAGGGTTCAGGGCACCAAACCAATGGCTTCCTGTCTTTTGACAGAACCCTACAGCCTGTGCCCTGGATCAATGCTCTGATGGCAGAGTAACACTGGAAAAGGGACCAAAGAGTCTTCCCTTAATGTATTTCTTAGGTTTTCCTTTTTATGCATGTACTTGAGTAAGTGACATGATAAAAAGCTGGTATCAATTAAGACTACAGACTGTCAGGTGGTGGTGGCACACACCTTTAATCCCAATACTCAGGAGGCGGAGGCAGGCAGATCTCTGTGAGTGTGAAGACAGACTGATCTACAGAACAAGTTCCAGGATAGCCAGAGCTGTTACACAGAGAAACTATGTCTTGAAAAACAGCAACAACAACAACACAACAAAACAAATAAACAAAAAAAAAAAAAAAAAAAGGAAAAAGACTACTTTGAATAGCCTACAAATGCTAATGATAAAAAGCACAGCTTTGTTGACAGCACTTTTCTTCTTGATGTTTCTTTAAAAATGGTTCAATTTATATTTGATGACATACAGTACCAGTGACAATCATGGTTCTCACAAAGGGCTGCCTACCAGGGCCAGGCCTGAAGTTTTCATAGCTTCATACAAGGTTGGTACTAACGTGCCATCTTCCAGATGAAATGGAGGCACAAGTCAGTAAGAAGACTTAGGCTGGGCTATGGAGCTGTGAATGGTGGGACCAAGACTCACACCCCACTGATGAGCTCAGGGACACACAGAAGGGCTACTGACCTGAGTGCTGACATTTGACGTGAACCTGCAGCAGAGCTGGTGTGGGGAAGAGCTCCTTGCACTGGTCACACTCATGGAACTTCAGATCTGTGAGTGTGAAAGGAAAGGAGTGGTGGGGAGGATGAAGGATGGCTCAGCTACGGTTGGAGGGGAACAGGCTGGGTGGGGCGAGGACCCACGTTCCACACAGCATCTGCCAAGTGTTAGGAACCGGTGCCTGTAGAGATCTGTGGAACCTACTGGTAAAGAGCACTGATCTGGTCCAGACTGTGTGGATGCAAAGGAGGCTGTGAGAATTAAATGACAAAATATACAGAGCGCTTGGCTGGTGCCCTGCACATAGGAAATGCTCTGTAACTGACAGCTGCTGTGATTATCCCCAAATATACCTGCAAGGGAGGTATTAATAACTTCCATTCTGAAGAGACGAAAACAGACTCAGAAAAGAGATGTCACCTGCCAAGGTCATGCAGCTGCTAAGTGCTAGAGCCAAGATTCCCACCTGGACCCATCTGCCATGAAAGCTGACACCCTTTCCAGGAGCTGGCTGGGTGTCCCGAAGCTGGTTGGAGCTTACAATGCTCTCTGTGTAGGGCTTGAGAACCGCTGCCACTTAAACTATAGCTCCTGATGGACAGGTGAGCCAGTGCAGAGCAGAGACAATCACCACAGTGCCTGGTCAGAGGACACGGGTCCCTCCACCCCCAGCTGCATCAGCATCACCTGCATGCTCTGCTTTGATGTGCTTCTTGTGTTCGATGGTGCTGGAAAAGGTCTTGTCACAGGAGCTGCACTGCAGCGATGAGAACTTGGGTGACCGATGGTTCTGGGCAGCAAACACATCTGGGTGGTGGGTCCGATTGTGGTACCACAGACCAGACAATTGCTGCAAGGCATTTGGCAAATGTTAGGTCCTAGAAAGTCTCAGCAATGACAGATAGTTCTGAGACAAGCTCAAGGATCTAGAATCAGGCCCCTGGAGGCTGATGTTAGTGAAGAGGCCACTATAGGCAGAACCCAGTGGACCCTCTAGTAAGTCCTCACTCACACAAGCTTGGGGGATGTAAGGATCCTCCCATCGAGGCAGACTGCCACACAGAAGGGTTAGGGACTTGTCCAGGAAGACATCAGCAAACAGACTAGAACCAAAGTCTGGCTTGATGGGAGCATTCATGTGTTCAGCATGCTAGGCTGGACCCCAGTGCTGCCAAGGCCCGGGGAGTGGACAGTGACCTGCTGGAGCAGAGCCAGAAGCTGCATCGCTCCCTGGCTCCAGCTCTAAAAGTGCACCAGGAGCATCACTCTACAAATCTTGGGGCTCCTAGGGATCATACCCAGTCTTACTCCCCATCACAGCATGAGGCCTGGCACAGAGCTACCTTCCATATCTAAAACAGTGGTTGCTCGGTCTAAACCTTAGTCCTAAGCCAGGACTGGTTCTCTATGACCAGTTTCTGACAGGTATGGTTTATTTCTGGACCTCTGTGCCATTTCACTTTAACTACAAACAGTAAGCAGTGACTGCAATAAGCACGGCAACCCTCAGTATGGTTTCACTCTGCATGTTCTTCATGCCTAGAGTCAACCGTCCATGGGACATGAGCACCCAAGGGGAACCAACACTCACACAGTGAGGCTGGGACCTTCTGCCAGCTAACACTTCCTTCCCCTCAGCATCATTCTGACCAGGACTCCTCAGAGAACGTCTGCTGTTTTAGGATATTTGTACACTGTGTGAGGATATATTGTATTGGTTTAATAAAGAGCTGACCAGTCAACAGCTAGTCAGGAGATCTAGGTGGGACTTCTGGGCAGAGAGAGGAAGTGGGAGGTGATAACAGAGGTGCACGGGGGACGCCAATGGAACAGATCGGACATATGGGACAGAGGGAAGGTAACTGAGTCATGTGATAGAACTTGGATGAATAAAAACACGTTAATCAAGTTATAAGAGCTAGTTAGAAAAAAGCCTAAACTAAGGCCAAGCTTTCATAATTACTAATAAGTCTCCATGTCATTATTTATCAGCTGGTGGCCCAAAGAAAAATCCAATTACATATGGCGTCCAATGTGGGGAAATGTATTTCCACTAAGGCTTGAGAAAGTGGTCTCTCAGGTAGGCTTAACATACAGAGGCACAGCTCTTTTAAGAGGCCCTGCTACCGAGCACTTAATAAATGGGGTTTATGAGCTGCATGTAGCACACTATGTTGGGAGGAGCCTAGGTAGATGCCCTTATTGGAGCTGGGACAGATAGACTGACTCCAGGCCAAGGCCACAGGCATGAGGTCCCATTTTCATGGACCCAAAGGGGGCAGAGCCAGCTGCCAGGTCATGTGCTAGCAGCAGAGGGCCTAGCCACCGCTTGGCAGTTTAAGGTTTGGCTCACAAATTAGAGAATGCTACAAGTGTGTGTAAAGTCAGGTCCAGACCAAGAAAACCTCTGAACAGATATAAATGTGTAAAAATGTGCTTAGATGCTAAAGAAAGAAAAGAAAATGGGTATATAGTTTAAAAATAACAAAGTAAAGTCTTTAAAGAGAGAATAAAGTAATATAAAAAGAATAAGCCACATAAAGATGGAAAATACACATGGTATCTGCATCCTATATGGTGCTTTAAAAAATAGCTACTGAGAGACACTGGATTATGGAAACTGCTAAGTTAAATCAACCTATATATTTTAAGAATGTCTTAACTTCAGAATGGAAAACAGAAAATGTGCTGCGTTGGGGGAAAGGTTGTATTTTTATTTCCATAGTAAACAAAAAGCTATGGGTTCCTTCAAAATTAATGAGGATAAGATATAATTGGGGAGACTTCCTGAAAATCTTGGCTACAGACATAAAATAATAATAATAAAAAAGACTGTAGGACAAATGATATATATGCTGATCCCTCTACTATGGGAACAGCTCTAAGACTGGATTAGACGTGATAAATCTTGTTGGCTACAGAGTCCTCATGACTTATTATTACATGCCATCCTTTCATATGGCATGGATAGAGGTGTGGTTATACAGTCCAAACAAACTTATAAAGTCTACAGATGGCTTTTACTTACTCAAACATAAAACAAAAAACTTTAACTGACTTGTGCACACTACACATTCCATACTTGTGTTAATGCAGATATATATGTTACCTTTAAAAGTTTGTGTCTTCAGAAAAAAAGAACCAGACACAAACAAAGACAAGTAGCCCAGGTGATCCAGCCTCTCAAAATGCCTCTGTTACAATTTCCTCAAAATTTTACATCCAGAACAACTTCAAAGCTGCTAGCTGAGATGGTCCAGCCACATAGAGACTATTCAGCCAATATTTCAGATAAGCTCTACACTTTCCCATTACATAGAGACTAAACAAGAAATAATATAGGTAGCTCTCTCAGGATTGACCATTATCCCAATTTTCTCAGGGTCCCCTAAAGATGCTGTTGCTCCCAGACAAAAGGAAGCAGTCTAGAGAACATGATGCCTACATTCCCAAAGGATGGGTAGTTTTTGGTAATCCCATGGGTTATGGATGTTGGTTATCATTTGAGGGGTTGGTTACAAGTTGTCATTGGTCATGGTCAGGAAAAAAGCTGAATAAATGAGATTAGATTCAGGGATCTCTTTCTGAAGGGAAAAAGGGGGAATATAGTATAAAAATTATGGAATAAAATGGTGGATTATTGAGTCTACTTTTGAACAACCATTAGTCTTAAATATTTTACATTGGTATGGGTTTTTGTATATTTAAGGTTATTTTTGTTATACTGTGTATATGTTTCTACTCTTGTTTAAGGTATTGTGCCTATACAGCTCATTTAAAAATGTAAAGATTTAGTCCTTAAAAGCTACTTAGGATAATAAAGAAAGACAGGTTAGTGTTAGTCATCTATAACAATCAAACTTATAGTCATGTTAGGTATGTTTTCAAGACCAAACAGAGATATATTTTAAACAGATAGATGGTTGTCAAACACTTCAAAGACCACAGAATGTGGCATTTAAAATGTTTTAATAACCTAAGGCTTTTCATGACAGTGAGACATGTCTGCTCCTGGCAGACCAATTTACTTCAAAAAAGAATGATGAGCATCAAAGAATCTCCATATGGAGTTTGCTTTCTTTGTGGCAAAGTTAGTTTCTGGGCAAAGAAACTGCCCTTACCTTGACTGCTGACAGAATGCTGTCCAAACTGGACAAGCAGGACACAAAAGAAAGTGACTGCCAAACTTTGTCAAGATAAGGTAGGACAGTCCTTCAAAATTTCTTCTTAACAGAAAAGTCTGTCAGATATTCTAGGTCTGTTGGCCAAAGATGGATGCCCCAATGTTGTAGAGGAAACTTGAGTGACTGTCCAGGCAGCCAGCTGTCTCTGTCATTTCTATAGTTTTGGAAGTTGTTTGCTCTATATTTCCCATTTACTCGGGTAATATTATATCCTTCTCAGGTCTCTAATGGAGTTAAAGACAATATAGTTATAGTTACAGTTTTCCTTGTTACCAAATTCAAAAAAGAAACTTACATAAGAGATGTAACATTTATAAAGTTGAGAAATATAAAAGCTTAAATTGTTTATCTAACAAAATATTTTGAGGTCTAAAAAGATAGTTTTAGGATGGTATTGCAAGTTATGGTAAAAGAGTGGTTTAGGTATAAAACTTTAAATTCATCAAAATAAGATAGATAGATAATAGAGTATTTTCTTCAAATATGCCAAATACAAATGGACTGGACATTGTGAATGTAATTCTTACCTGATAATTGTTCTAATTGTATATAGCTTTACTATGTTAGAGTTAAAACCTTTCCTTTCTGTTTAGACAAAAAGGAGGAAATGTTGTGGGATATTTGTACACTGTATGAAGATATATTGCTGTGATTAGTATAATAAAGAGCTGATTGGACAATAGCTAGGCAGGAGGTATAGGTGGGACTTCTTGGCAGAGAGAAGTAGAAGGAGGTAACTGAGGCACGCAGGAAATGCCAATGGAACAAATAGGACGTGTAAGACAGGAAGGTAACCAAGCAACATGACAGAATGTGGATTAATAGAAAGAGGTTAATTAAATTATAAGAGCTATTTAGAAAAAAGCCTAAGCTAAGGCCAAGCTTTAATAATTAATAATAAGTCTCTATGTCATCTGCGAGCTGGCAGCCCAAAGAAAAATCTGACTAGTCTGCTCGGGGTGTAGCCCAGGGCCTCATGGATGCTAAGTGTGTGTTCATGCAGTACACCACCAAGTTTTCTCAGAATCACATCTTGGAGACAAGCTCGGACAACATGTAGGCAACAAACACCGATGGGGAGTAGGCAGGGATGAGGGTATGACCCTAGTGGCCAGGGTCACCTGATAGGCCTTGTTGCAGATCCCACAGCTAAAGGGCTTCCCTCCAACATGGGTCACCATGTGCCGCTCCAGCATGGAAGGGGCGCTGAAGATCTTCCCACATGTTGTGCAGGGGTGGTACTCCTTGGAATGCACCTCGTGGATATGCTTCCGGTGATCTTGCAGTGTGGGGAAGCTCATCTTGCATTTCTTGCAGTCATAAGGATCTTCTATGTCTGCTTCCAGGCAGGGCATCCATGGGAAAAAGGGGCAGAGGGAGACAACAGCACAAGCAGCAGTCAGTAATATGCCACTGCCTCATACAGCAAGATGGAAGAGTTCAGACTTCCTGTGGGGCCAGAGTCCAAGGACTCCAAGTCAGTGTGGCAACAGTCTGGCTCTATTTCCTTTCCCCGAGGAGGCAGGACTCCTCCAAGACTTTGGACTCACCATCTGTGCAGTGTCAAACTGCCCACCTCCACCACTTGCTTCCTGCTTACATGTCAAACTCCCTCCATCGTGGGTCTACTTTATAGGGAGTGCCATCCTTTTTCCTCCTGTCTGCAGTGACAGGTCTGCCTTCCACTTCCCGGTAGACCTTTCCAACACACCTCTAGAGAGTCACTGTGTTTCCTGCCAGTGGCAGTAAGGGGACACTTTTTTGGTCCCCACTTGAGACCCAACTGTAAAGCCTTTGCACAGACTCCTGGTGAACTCTGGGCAGGTATGTTCAGGAATTTTATGCATGTTAGCTTCCTCACAGCCTGGAGGGTCTAGTGTGAGTCTTACTTTAAGATTAGGAAAATCAAGGTTTAGAAGTCAACCTTGCTCAAGGATCAATTGGAAAGAGGTCTCACCTATACATCCATAGACAGGACAACTCCTCAGTGGGACCTCAAAAATACAAACTACTGCCAGGCGGTAGTGGTGCATGCCTTTAATCCCAGCACTCGGGAGGCAGAGCCAGGCAGATCTCTGTGAGTTGAGGCCAGCCTGGTCTACAGAGTGAGATCCAGGACAGGCTCCAAAGCTACACAGAGAAACCCTATCACAAAAAAAAAACAAAAAACAAACAAAAAAAGGAGCTACTGCTGATGGACACCCCTGCCATCTAGATGACAGAAAACATCAATCTTTTCTTTTCTTTTTTTTTTAGCTGAGGATTGAACCCAGGGCCTTGTGCTTGCTAGGCAAGCGCTCTACCACTGAGCTAAATCCCTAACCCACATCAATCTTTTCTTAAAGCAAGTGAAAGCAAAATATTTTGATAATGAAATCCTCTGCCCACAAGAAAGGTCCAAGCCATAAGCTCCACCTGTATATATAGTGACTTTGCTTATAGGAACCCTGCCCACAGCAGCCTTCAGAACCAGCTGGTGCAGCTCCAAATAACTCAGTGAAAGCCAGTGGCACTGTGTTTGGAGGGAACATGGTAGTACTGCCTAGCACAGTGAACGTTAACTTAGAAAGAGCCAAGCTTGCTTCTTTAGAAAAAGCAGGGATGAAAAGAGGATGAATGTGGAGAGGGGCGGGTAGAAAATGGGAGCTGGATGAATTGATGGAATTGTTCCAGTGCAGTGTCCTGGGAGCCTGACAGGGAAGACACTCTCTCCTTCCGACATAATTTGCTTCTACCAGCCAAACACTGTGAGGTGAGCTAAAGAGACAGGCTGGACAGAGAAGCAGGACACATACAGAGATATGCTAAGGAAGGACTGAGGGACTGAGGGTTTTACAACATTGGGAGGCTAGGGCCCAGAATGGGGCCCAGCTCTGGCACAGGGATTGTCCTGTTAGCACTGTCACAGGCCTCCTCAGGGCCAAGCATGGCCTGTGGTGCCTGACACTGCGATTGCAGTACGTACTGTGAAAGGTGTGCAGGTGGATGGAGAGGCCATTGGCTTGCCGGAAGCCCTTTCCACAGTCCCTGCAGACATACGGCTTGTCCCCTGTGTGGGTCCTCACATGCCGGGACAGCTCGATGGATTGGGCGAACACAGCATCACAGTACTGGCATGCATACATTTTCCCTGCAAACGCACATGAGCTTGTGAGAACAAACACTGAACACGGATGGCACTTCTGCAAACAGAGCCCACTCTAAAGCATACACTAGAGAAATGTCACTGGAGGTGACATTACCTCAGGCAATGCTGGGTAAGTCTGAGGTACCTCATCAAATGCATGCACCTCACAAACATAACCCATCACACAGTGGGTGAGCACAACTGGACGGCGAACAAAGCTCTTGTCTCCAAGAGAACCTGCTTGTTTATCAGGTTTCCACAGAGAGGAAGAGTCCACTCCACTTCCAGCCAGAGATAGGTCCTGCTGTCCAGAAATGTGAGTTAGATCTTAGAAAACAGTGTGTTCTTGCAAAACACAGCCTAGGTTATGGGAGACCCATCTCACAAGAGAACAAAGCAAATAACAACCAAATCTAGCATGGATTCCCACTACTACAAAGATGAGCTAGAGATCCAGAGGGGACAAAGCCTTCCAGAGACCCACTCAGTCAGCACATGGCCTTCAATTCCTTCAACTTCCCATGTGCACAAGAATGTAACCAGAGTTAGAAACAGGTGAGGAGCAAGTCTGGAGACCTGGCATCTGCACCAGGCCCCAGCTCCTCTCAGGCCAGGAAACAGCAGCTGGGGAGGAGGGTTCCAGATCAGCAAGCCCAGTGCTAGGCCCCACGTCAGCTAGAGCAATAGCCTTGTTCTTGGTTTTTTTTTACTGACCAGGCTTTGAGTAAGATATTGTACATTTACATACATGCATGCAAACACACATGTACAGTATGAATCCCAGCTATCATCACTCTGATCCAAACTCTTTGGTGGCTTCTTGTAGCAAGAATCCGTTACTGACACCTTAAAAGTCACTTCTGTGACTGAGTCATGCGTCTTGAGATGAGAGACTACACTATCCTATCCAGGTGGCCTAGGGAATCCCAGATAAGAGGGAGGAGGACACAGAGTCTAAAGAGGAGGCCTGCAATAGGTGCAGAGGCTGGAGTGATGTGGCCTCTGGCCGAGGAAGTGTCTAGAAGATTCGCAGGTCAGGAACTGAGTCTCCTGATGAAACCATCCCAGATGAAACCTTCATTTTAGCATTCAGGACCCTTCTAAAAATAACTTCTAACTCCCTGGTGGTAGTAACATGTGTTATCTCAAGCTATTACTTTTGGTAATTCATGAGGACAGGAGAGAGAACCCGCAAGTCTTTGCCCTAAACAGGCCTTTTGTGCACACAGCCTCTTACAGGGCCCTCAGGACTCTGCTTCCAGCTCTCTGTGGTCCACCCGAAGCTCACTTGCACTCAGGAGAGGTGTGCGCTTCTTCCAGATGTCCCTCTGGCTGGACTGCCCATCTCTCTGAGGCCATCACTGATGGTATGAAGAGCACACCCAGCCCTGTCCTTCCCCACTGCGCCCCAGCCCCGGTTTCCACCACAGCAACAACTACCCTCTCCATCCCTATCACACACTCGCTCTTATCTTGCCCATTGAAATGTAAGTGCCACAAGAGCAGGGCAAGCATGTGCACAGATCATTTATGTCTGGACTAGCACCCAAGAAAGCCACTCACCAGCAAGTGTTTCTTTCTTTTTTGTTTGTTTGGTTTTTCAAGACAGGGTTTGAATAGCCCTGGCTATCCTTGAACTTAGGGATCTACCCACCTCTGCTTCTGGGATTAAAGGCATGAGCCACCACCATCTGACAAGCAAGTGTTCCCTGAGGGCTCTTGGTTGCCATGCACTGTTTTAAGACCCCCTTGAAAGACTAGCAACTCTGTCATCACAGACCTGCGCTCTAACGAGACACTAGAGTGAATGAATTATGGTGCCAATGTCTGTCACATGGAAAGAATATAGAGAAAAGTGGAAAAAAAACCAAACAGGCTGAGGGCAGTTTCCACTAGGAGGCCAAAGAACCATCACAAGAAGGTGTGCCTGGAGGAGGGAAGAGGAGCAGAGACCTCTGAAGGGAAGCAATCCTGGAGGAAGTGCCCAGTGGGCCTGAGGCCTGGCAAGGACACTAAGGCGCGCAGCAGATGAACAGGGTGAGGAGAACAGCTGTCAGAGTGGCGCCAGGGGCTGAGGCAGGGTCGGCCTGGCAGACTCCCACTGCAGTGTTGAGTGGACAGAGGCATGGCTACTCACACCTGGGAGCTCCGAGCCCTTCCCTGACCCATCACTGGACTGGTCCCCACCACAGTCTCCTCCACCATCCTGGGATGCTACCTTGTGATGCACTGATAGTGCTCCACCCATCTCTACCCCTCCCAGCCCTCAGGCCGGCAGGTACCAGGGCACAAGGATTCCAGGCCAGTCACCTGGCACTTAGCATGGCCCAGTCACAGAAGTACTCACTCCATCAGCTCTTTCTCTTGCTTCGACTCCATTGCAAGTGCAAACAACTCCCCGCTGCTGTGTGTAATACCAACCAAAGTCCTGCCGCTGCTCTAGCCGACTCTTCAGAAGCCCTCCTGGAAAGTTTTCTGCTGCCTGTGCACACACGGCTACTTCTGCCTTTACTTCCCCGACTAGTGTGCCTACCTAAGGCCAAATGGATTTTAGCTCCTCCAGTGGCACTCTGCAGGCAAAGGAGAGTGCCCTCACCTTCTGAGTGCTTCTTCTTGGTGTGGTATGCCAGGGCTGAGGCCTGTGTGAAGGTCATGAGGCAGTGCTTGCACATGAACGGGCGGTCCCCGGTGTGAAGGCGCAAGTGGTTCTTTAGGGTGGAGTTGGCTGCGAACTTTGCCCCGCATTCTTCACAGGAGAAAGGTTTCTCATCGAAGTGCTCGGTCAGCTTGTGGTACTGCATGCCTAGGTAGGGCACCAGGTCCAGACGAAACACCGTCAGTCAGTTAGAAATGCGGCAGGAGGGAGGATGTCCAAACAAGCTGCGCTCGCCAGGCCACCCTGCCTCAGCGCTGCCTGCCATGCCTCTGGGTGCCCACTCGTCCACCCCCAGTTCCCAGTCATCTTCATCCCACTCCTGACTGAATCTGACATAGAGCTTTAGCTGACCTTCCCCATCTCACTTTCATTAGGTTTACCAGACATGATGGGCAAGGGAAAATGATTCAGTAAGTTTCTTATCAATAAGTAAATGGGATGTGGGTACCAACAAACCAGATGTCAATCATCGGGCTACATTACAGTCACCAGTGTGTGGTGTTTAGTTCTTCTGTCTTTAAACTTCCTCACAGTGCAGAAGAGTGGGGTGAGGGACCTCCCTAAGAGCTGGGAGAGCAATGCTCTGGGGGCCGCCCCCAGTGCTTATGTTCTTCTCAGAATACCACCGTGCTTCTATGAACCTGCCCTAGAGCTGAAGCCACCCACTCACTCATGGCTCACACATGGGGCCAGGCCGGAACCCAAGCTACAACACCTGCAGCCACTGTCCTCCACGCCTGCCTTCTGACATACCTGAGGCATGAGCAAACTCTCTTCCGCAGAGGTCACAAGCCACAGGCAGCCGCTTCTTCTTCTTCTTGGGGGCGTCAGGCTCTCCCCCCGTGCCGTGGGTCTCCAGCTGGTGCTTCTCCAGCCCCTTCTCTGAGTCCTTGGTCTCACTGCTGTCCTTACACTGCACCTGTTTGCTCTTGGCCACCCGGCAGCGCTTCATGTGCACCTTCAGACGACAGTAGAAATGGAAGCTCTTGTCACAGGCTTTGCAGATGAAGCTCTTCTTGGCAGAGTCCGGGGAGGCAGAAGTGTCTCTCTCCTGTTGCTCTGGCACGGACTCAGGTTTCCCCTGATCCTTTTGTTCCATCGGCTGGCAGTCTTCTCTGGCTGTGTTGGCTGTTTTCTCCTCTTTGTCCTTGGCTCCAGAGTGAAACCTATCACTCACCGTGAACCTCTCCTCTCCATTTTCCTTGGTAAGAAACCCTGCACAGGAGAACACTTGTGGCTCAAGGGCTCAGCTTCTATTATGCTTTGCAACTTTTCTAACATACTCTTAGAGGAGACTGGATTATGTGGATGCTCAGGAAACTCAGAAGTAATATTGCTGTCATCTTTACTTCCCACTAAACACAAATAGCATCATATCACACCTGCGCTCCTGGCTGTTAGGTACCAAGCGCACATAAAAGGAGTAAATATCTTGAGACACAACAACCTCTTACATCAACCACTGTGTCTTCTACTCGATATAGAAAGTGCCCTGGGGTCTAGCAGTCCCCAACCCCTGTTCCTCACCAACATGTGCCAATTCCTGCATGAGGGGTTGCAGGCCAGGGAAAGACTTGTGGACACTACACAGGAGGCGACAGATTGCAGTGGCCGAGACAGATTGCTCCATGCCCTTGCTCAGCACTGCTCCCAGGGCCTCTTCAGGACTCACTGTCTCAGAGGATATGCTCAGCATCTAAATGAAAACCAGAGACAGAGCTTCGTTAACATCAGAGTTTCTCCATGTTCTTCAACACCAGGGGGTCGGGAGGTGGTGGGAGTGGGTGATGTGATATGAATTATAGAAGACACGGAGCTCTCTAGGTAGTTTATGTTTCTCCTTGAGACACATGAAGAGCCCTGTTTTTCAAAGGACAAGAAAATTAGCAAAGTGCAAACCAGGGAAGCACATATCAAGACAGACGTGCAAACTGAGGAACAAATGGGGCACTGGTGTTTCTTGCAGGACTATCTTCTTAGCACCTCTCAAGAAGCCTTTCTAGATCTGAGCATGGGAAGCCTGGAGGGGCAGGGTATAGGATTCTAGAAGTGAGCATAGGAAGCGTGTGTGTGTGTGTGTGTGTGTGTGTGTGTGTGTGTGTGTGTGTGTCTATAGCATTTGGCAGTGGCTGCTTCTGTAGAGATCAGGATAATTTTTCATAATATATAATTGTCTCCACATCTAGAAGTAATTCTGCATAGAGAGTGGCTTCATATTTTTAGACACTTAGATGTACCCTTTTAAACATCATTTTCTTTCATAAGAAACTCAGCGTTTTAAAGCAGGTTCAAATAGGAGCTTTAAAGAGGCCAGGAATATGATTTCAAAGCTGTCCTCTTTCAGAATGTTAAAGCTGTGGGCAGAGAGTCAGCACACTGAGAAAATAAAGTGAGACCATCCACAGATGGCCACATGGAACTTTCATTTCGGAAAGTATTTTATTCCTGCTCTTTTTAGGTCTATCTAAATAACCCTGATGCCCCTGGAGGCAGGCAGGAGACTAATTAGTGAGGCTAAAGCGATCAACGGCAGAGGCCCCAGCTCTGAAGTGCACAGCACTCTGGGGAGAGACGGGCAGATGAGCCTTGCCTCTGGAGCTCTGCAGGAGCGTGTGCCGCCTTCTTCCCGTCTGAGAGGCAGACTGAGGCGGGGCTGTCACCAGTGGGGATGGTTAGAAACCTGCCCTCCTGTCTATGTGGATCAAAAGGACACTCCAGGTACATCTGTGGTTTAATTTTATGTTCCTTTATTATCTTCCCCTATTGGAGATGTACATAGACAAGTCTGGATATCTGAATCCTCCTCAGCCCCCACCTAGATTCTGGGATGCTGGTCACATTGTGAGATGCTTCACCAAAAATGAGCTGGCACTATTTGCCGACCCATATGGGTAAAGCTTTGTTCTATCTATGTTTATCTTGGCTCTTTCAAGAAGCCATAAGAAAACATGCAATAAGACCAACTTCCTTCATCTGAGACCAGCTGCTTCTGAGAACATGGTAGAGAAAGAGTCACCATTTCTCCAGCTATTCTAAGCTAAGGCAGTTGGAAGACGTGTTCGCTGGGGTTGTATTACTGGCTTCATTCAAATTCTGGCTTCACGCTTACTCGCCAGTGTCCTAGACCGGAAACACAAACCACTTACTCACCAGTTTCCAAGACTGGAAACAACTGTGCAAGCCTGAACTCTTCTGTAAAGGCAGATGACATCACTTGCCACTTAGGGCTGGAAAGCTAAAGAGCAAAGGTGTTCTGTTGTGGAATATTATTTCAACTAGGCAAAGATGTGTTATATTTGTTTATGCTGTGGAATATTACTTTAACTGTGTGAAGGTGTGTTACATTTGTTTATGCTGCATTTGTTTAGTTATGTAAAGATCTGTTGCATTTATTTCACCTTACCTGCCTAAAGTACCTGGTTGGTCTAATAAAAAGCTCAACAGCCAATAGCTAGGCAGGAGAGAAGAAATCTAGGCTCAAAAAGAAGGAGGAGGAGGAAGAAGAAGAGAACAAGAGAGAAAGAAGGGAGACGCCTGGGGCCAGCAGACACATAAGGAAAGAAGGTGAAAGGCCCTGAGGCAAAGGTAGATAGAGAGAAACAGCTTAATTTAAGATAAAAGAGCTAGCTAGCACTGAGCATAAGCTAGGCCGAGCACTCATAACTAAAAATAAGTCTCCAGTCATGATTTGGGAGCTGGTTGATGGCCCCAAGAGGAAAGCCTGGTACAGTGTTCTGAAGAGCTGGTGGAGCAGCAGGTATGCAGTAGGTATACTGCAGAGAATGCAGATGGCTCCAGGCATCGACCCTGCAAGTTCTACAGAATTTGACAGTCACAATCCTTTACCCACTCCTCCACTCCCCACCTCTTTCACAATCTCAGCCAGATGCTCATCCTCTGAAGAGAAGTGCTTGAGCTCCATCATCTGCTGGATGGCCTCTGTGACCAGCCTGCTATGCCTCAGGACTGTTTCCAACACAGTGCTCTCTGGGGCAGTCACTGAAAGAAAGGGAGACCAGACACTCAGCCAAACCATGGGCATCATTTCCTCCCTCACCTCTCAACTCCACTCTTCACCAAGACAGCCCATGGCATCTGTCGCTTCATTTGGGCTAGGAGTGAGGAGAACAGCCAACCACTGTGGTCAGAGCGTAATGATGAGTAAGGGCTTGTCAGCACCCACCTCCTCCAACAGTTTCCTTGTCTTTCCCTTGACACAAGCCTTTGTGTACTGCATGTGCGTGCTGTGCCATGTTCGACTCAGGACTCTCTAGCTAGCTCCTCAAACACCACTCTTCTGAACACACTCAAACTCCTTTCTTCTTGCTTTCCTCACACACAAAGCACTTTGGTCACCTATGGTCACCCCACTGTTAGGAGAACACGGGAACTTACATGCCACTGCTCCTGAGGGGAGGGACACAGATAGCAACTGTAAGGGAGCCCTCTTGTTTCCCGGGGGCCAACAGTTGTCTTTGTTGGGGCAACACCGTGGCAGAGGGCAGACAACTCACCTGCCCGGAAGAAAGCCCCAGCGCCAGGCTCCTTTCCTACTTCTTCCAAGAGCAGGTTCAGTGGGCAAGTCTGGGTCTCTTGAGCCACGAGCAGCAGCTGCCAAATGGCTGTTGCAGAGAGAGTCTGCCTTTCCAGAGCTGCTGACATCAGGGAACTAAAGCCCCCTGAGCCAGAGTCCTGTTTCACGAGTGTCTCCATAACCTTCAAGACGCAACACAACCATGAGTGTGAGAGACTGGTCCTCGGCTGATGGCAGAACAGTCAAGTCTTGGTACTGGGTTCAGGTGAATGTGTTCTGGGAGGGGAGGTCTTTGCAACATTCACCTCTTTCAACCTGGGAGGCTTTTATAATCAAATTTACTCTGTAGATAGGGGGTGGGGTATGGAGTTAGGGACACAGCCCAGTAGTATAGAAAGCTCATTTAACATATATGATGCGCTCTCTTGTGCTCGTGCGCTCTCTCTCTCTCTCTCTCTCTCTCTCTCTCTCTCTCTCTCTCTCTCTCTCTCTCTCTGTGTGTGTGTGTGTGTGTGTGTGTGCATCCCAGGCTGGCCTTTAACTCATAATCCTCTTCTCCTTGACAATGGGATTATAGGTGCACACTACCAAACCTGGCTACTGACAGAGTTCTTATTTATGACAAAGTTCTTCATTCTCTTTCATGAATGCTTTTCTTTATTACTACAGAACTATGCAATGCAAAGTATACAAATACAACTCTTTAGGCCAGTGAGATGGCCGAGGGAGTAATGCCCCTGGCCACCAAGTCTAACTAATGAGCTCAGTTTGATTCCTAGAACTCACCGATAGGAGAGAACTGACCCCTGAAAGCTGTCCACTCTACAAACCAAATAAACAAAACTTAAAAAAAAAGAAACTGTGAGAGAGAAGGATGTCCATCTTCGGGCCATAGTAATTGTGGTGTTGATCACCTGGGAGTGAATTAAAGGTGGTTGATGTTGAGAAAGGCAAGGAGATTTTTGTTCAGAAGTATGCCCAGTGTCACACTGTGGAAATGGGAGACAAGAATAAGACTGGACCAAATCTCCATGTCTGTTTGGGAGGAAGACAGGTGTGGCCGTTGGATGGTCGGACACGGATGCCAAGAACAAAAGGATTCCCTAGGGAGAGGGCACCCTGATGGAGTATTTGGTAATCCCCAAAAGTACATCCCTGGAACAAAAATGATCTTCCCTGGAATTAAGACGAAGGGAGAAAGAGCAGACCTAATTGCTTAGCTTAAGAAGACTACTAATGAGTAATTCCACTGCCTTATTTATTATAAAACAAATGACTCATGGCTTTTAATGTGTACCATAATTTAATTCATACACTAAAATTCAGCAGATCATGAATGGCTCACAGTGTTTTTGTTGGACAGTAATGATTTAAGTAAAACTGACTTGTAGCAAAGTAGATATGATCTTTTAAAAGAAAAAAAAAGGAAAAAGAAAAAAACTGCAACTCTTCTATTTGGCACTTACCCTTAGAAAGCAAGTCACCTTCTAGTTCTCCTTCTTGGCATTTCTCAAGATAGTGGTGCATATGTATTTATAGAAAATGTAAATGTGTGTATACATAGCCATATTTCCCTCCCTCCCTCCCTCCCTCCCTCCCTCCCTCCCTCCCTCCCTCCCACTCACCTCTCTGTCTCCAGGGGCTAAGCTCTTCACATGTGAGATCATCTTCAGCAGCACCTGGTTGTCTGTGAGAACCTCGGACAGGTTTTCGTGGTACTTTCTCAACAGCTCAGCACCGTAGTCCTCGGGGCTAGGGAGGGCTGGAAGGAGAGCACAACAGTGAGGCCTGATGCTCAAAAGCAGCCACAGACAAGAGAGGGAGAGCAGCGGCATGAGAGCTGTGTGTGCCGCAGCACAGAGGCCCAGAGGCCTGCGGCTAGCCCCCGGCTGCACACACAGCATTCAGGTCTCCTCTGGTCTACACAGAACCACCTGGGCTTCAGGGCTGTTGAGACAGACTAGTGCCAGGGAGAAGCCAGGAATGCTCAGCAGGTGGGTAATGAGGAGGCCGCACTTGCAAGAGGCTCTGACTACAGATTCAGGGGGTCGTCCTCACAATGCCCAGGGTAAGGGATCCATATGGTGATCCCAAATACCACCAGCCACCAGTCCAGGCTGTGCCCAGGAAGAGGAGTGCCATTCTGTTCAGATGCCCTCTGAGCCCATCTGTTAGCTACTTCTTAAGTCATATTTCCTTAAAGGTAAAGAACATAGAGGAAATCCACACAAAACTAAATCCCTTACTTTATAAATAGCTACGTTTTTATTTTCCTCTTTGACCCAGTAAATCCACTTCTGGAAACTAAGCCAGAAAAATAAAACCAAAAACCAAACAAACAAAAAAACCACCACCACCACCAACCCTAAAGGCCAAGAACCATTGCCATGGCAGAGCTGTGGTGATGACACTGCCTGTGAAGCCAGTATCTAATATGTGCCGAGAGCCTACTATGCGCCAGGCACTTTACTAAATGCTTACTGCTGTCATTTCACAAGAGCCACAAAAATGAATGTGACGGGTACGGTTCTTACACCCACTCCAAGGACTGTGAGGTTCATACAGCGAAGCTGCATGCTTAAGGTCAAACAGCCACAAAATGGCACCATGACTTCCAGGCTTCCCATTATACAACATCTGCCCAAATCAGGGCATGTGTAACATACCATGCACATCTGTGTGATAGAAAAGTATACACCCTTCAAAAGAGATTGGAGTTTTTAGAAATGTAAGAGACTGTTTTGCTATTGTTAAGTGGGCAATCATACCACTAAAAGGTAAGGTAATCTATAAACATGAGCATACATCTCAGTGTCAACAGTAAAGGACTGGGGTGGGTGGGTAAAGCAACAGCTGATTTCCTTCATTTGTGGGAACTGTCCCACTTTGTGTATATGTATAAATAAATCATTATAAGCTGGAGAAAAGCCCTCCTGTTTCCCAGAAAGCCATCTTGGTCCTATATGCTCTGGGATGGGGCAAAGTAGTTCCAGCTGGGCTAAGAACAGAAACAGGCTCCCTCCCCCAAGCTGAGGGACACCAAGGGGGCTACCTGGGGATTGAAGCGCACAGCTGGGAAGGGGGCAATCAGGATTTGAATTAGCCACTCACATTCACCCACACAGTGTGCTGGAATGCACAGCCTTTTGGGCCCCTCTCTCCTCCGTTCTGTTTCACAGGTGACCCTGGCTAGCCCTGTGGGAGGAGGGTCCATTAATAAGCATGAACCACAGAGACCCTAGGAGGGAGCTAAATGAAGAAGATTCCTCAGATTCCAACTGATCTGACAGAGAGCTTGCTTTGCAATGAAACGCCATTCCTTAACACAGCTCCTCTTCCCAGCATGGGGCCAGAAGGGAGCTTTAAACTGTGATTTTCTGTACAAGCAGCTCCTGTCCAGAGACTGAACAATTAACTAGTACCTGCAGTACCAGGTGACTCCGCTACTTTCTGCAAATTCTCCAGCAGGAGGCCCAGGTTTGGGAATGCTGTCCTCACAGCCTGGAGGAGTTTTACCAGGCTCTCCGCAGGCAGGGTCTTCTCTTCAGCCATTCTGTGCAACAAATTCTCTATTGTCTCCTTGGGTGTTCTGCCCTCACAGCAGTTCAGAATCACCTGCAGGCACATGCAATCAGGCAGACACTGTTACTGCAATTCAAAACGGACAGAACACTGCCAGAAAGCCAGCAAGAGAGCCTTACCGGATGCCATCTCCAAGTCCCCCAGATGGTCTCCAGCACTACTTTTTGTCATAGTCCCCTTTTTTTTCTTTTTTTTAAAATCTCAAACATTCTCCAAACAAATAGCTCTATGAAACTCTTCCCCAGCAGTAAGTCCTTTGCTTCCAACAGCTTGCACTGTCTGAAAAGCATTTTTAGAAACAGGACTGGCCTAGTCCTTGTTATATCGCCCAGGCTTGCCTTGAACTCATGGCAATCCTCCTGTTTCAGCCTCTCAAGTGCTAGAAGTACAAGTGTGCACCAGCACAGCCAGCTGAAAGCCCTTCACACCTGGCTGGTATAGTCCAGGAAGTAGTGCACATCTGACCAGCTCTTTGGATCTTGTCTGCTTGAGACACCAAGACTGAGAAACAGGACAGCCTCAACACTGTTAAACACCTAACACTATCTTTGTCCCACATTCAATTCTGTTTATATACTTCTACTTTATTTGAATACTAAAAAGCTTTAGTCTCTGGTTACAAAACAATAAAGTGTTCTTTCAGATTATTTTCTTGTAAAATCTTTTGTTTGTAGAGACCAGATCTTACTATGGCTGTCCTGTCTGTCCCAGTACTCACTCTGCAGCAGTTTGGCCTCAAACTCAGGGAAATTCTCCTGCTTCAATCTCCTGAGCATCAAGGTTACAGTGTGTGCCCCTAGGCTTTGTGGGTTTGTGTGTATACAAGCCTGTACTCCTATGCTGTGACACACACACACACACACACACACACACACACACACACACACACACACACACACACTCCTATGCTCGGTACATGCAAAGGCCAGAGGAAGACCTGGGTGTCCTGTTCTATCAACTTCTACCTTATTCCCTTGAGACTAGGGTCTTTCACTGAACTCAGATCTTGGCGTGCCAGCCCCAGTGATCCTCTCTGCCCTACCCCCAGCACTGGAGCTACGGGCACACATAGTGACTCTGCCCATTTAGTACACGGGTGCTGGGATCCACACTCAGGTTCTCACGCTCATGCAGCTGTCTTACCCACCAACCCATCTCCCCAGCCTCTCAATGGCCACACATTTCAGTTCCACTCACAACTCAACAGTCAATTTCTCTTGATCTTTCTTGGTTTGTCAATGGGTTTTCTGAACAAAAGGGTCACAAGGCTCTAGAAAATACGCTGAACAATTAAACATATGACAGACATTTTCCTACTACCACAGAACTATTTCTTTTCTTTGGAGACAGGGTTTGTAGTGATATATTGTGTGCCCTAATAAACTTGCCTGAGGATCAGAGAAGCAGAACCGCCAGCCACTAGTTCTTACCTCGAGCAATTTTTTAGGGTATACAATATATCACTACAAGTGTTTCTCTGTGTAACAATCCTGGCTGTCCTAGAACTTGTAGACCAGGCTGGCCTCAAACCCACAGAGATCTACCTGACTCTGTCTCCCAAGTGTTGGATTAAAAGTATGCACCACCACACCCTGGCATAGAACTATTTCTTAATGGACCACAGTGCAATATGCATAGTATGGCTCTTACAGAATTAAGAGAGCAGATTATTTCAATGTATTTGGTCTATGGATCCACAGCAACTGAGCTGTGAGCCTTCCTCTGGGAAATGTCTGCTCTCAGGAGACAGTCAAGCAGATTAGTCACAGAAGCATGCCAGCAGCTGCCATTATCAAATTAGCTCTGTTATAAAATAACAAATTGAGCTTTAAAACCAAATTGGCTTTCTACATATGAAAGGAAAAAAATATATATATATGAATGATAATCAAGGTGTCATATTCCCTGTTAGTCATTTTTCTTTGGATAAAGTCTAATATGTGGTAGATATCGACTAAGTAAATCATAATTTAAAATTTAAGAGCCTGTATCTAAAAACCTGTAGTGATGTCAGCACCAACCCTTCACTCTTAAGCCGCCTTCTGATGCCAATGAAGCAGCTCAGGGATGGCTCTATGGCCAGACCGACCCAGTTCGTACCCCAATTCTAGCTGTTCATGCTGTGTGACTTTGGGCAAGTTACAGGATTCTTGGAAAGTCATTTTCCCCACCTGCAAATGAAGATAACTGTACCAACTCCTGCACTGTCCTTCTGAGGATCCTGTGAGATGAGGCTGCTGCTTACAGAGCCTGGTGTGACCGCTAAGGACACACATGCTCCTTCAGAAGCATGCTGCCATTAGCCACAAGCCATCTGCACACTGGTAAGGATGCTCTCAGTGTGCTCAGGCCCTGCAGAGCCCAGGAAAGCTCAGCAGAGTCTCAGCCTCCTCAAGTTCCAGTTCTTAGGAGGATGGTCTCTGTCCATGAGGTTATAGAGCTGCTCAGAAGGAAAATTTAGGAACAGCAGAAGTCTTTAGTACATTGCTTAGCAGGCCATATGCAGCAAGCAAGAGGCAACTATAGTAATTGCTATGCTTATGCCCTGAATTAAGAAATGTTTCTCATTTTTCACAGCTCACTCAAGGCTTTTACAGATAAAGCATGAAAAGCATAATTTCATAAAAGAAGTTCTGAAAGGCCTGTGCTCCTTCCCCATGGTGCCATGACACTGTGGCCATGGCCTCAACATTCACCTCTGGAGTCGGCTTAGCTGGGCTTCTGAGTCTTCTAGGAGCAGCTGCTGCGGCTATATGACCCCAGCTTAAGAAGTGTTGCTGTGATTTGCAGCTAATTTAAGTTCTGCCCAGCCTTTTTCATCAAGTAAACCGAAAGTGACAGAAGAAAATGACAGTGTGGTCTATCCTGCAGCAGAGCTTAGGGCTGGGGCTGCTTCCGCCTCTAAGTGCTGTTTTACAAGATAATGGAACAGCTCAAAGGCCACTTTCAGCCTAGCTCCTCAGGAAAGAGCTGGGAGGAATCCTCGAATGAAATCTCTCAACAGGGAATCAGAGGCTTCTGGTGCAATAAGCAACTTACTGAAACTGAGTGCCTAAGATTACACCTGATCTGAAACCTCAGGAGGAAAACACAAGCTCATTCCCACCATATTAGCACTGTCTATGAATTTTACAGAACGTTAAAACATCAATTACTAAAATACATTTTTGAGATTAGAAGCTTTCCCAAACTGTCTGTCTGCCTGGATATTCAACCCAAGATGGCTCAGGCAGATGGAATCTAGGACTCAGAACACTATGAATCCAGTGCTATCACACCAATGTTTAGAAACCATTTCTCCTGAGCATCTAAGTCACTCTCTCAGTTTTAAGAAGTAATGCCACGAAAGTTCTCTCTCCCCACCCTTCCTTCTAGACAGACGTATTTTTAGCACAAAGTTGAAATCGATAACACCAACAAATACAGTTATCTAGTTGCCCTAAGAAGTCATGCCAGCAGTTTTATGAGGGTTTTAGCAGTTAGCTGTTGGGAGAATAAACTGCTATGACCTTCCTGAAGGGCAATTTGACAATGTCCACAAAGACTTTTTACACTCTATTCTAAAATTCCATTTAAAAATTACCCTAAGGAAATAATATCGAGAAGTCTGCAGAGCTTTGCCTGCAAGGATGTCCTCTGCAACATCATTTATAAGACAAAGTATTGGCAACAAATGCCCAAGAATAAAGAGTGAATGTCATGGGATGCCCATTAGGATATAATGCTCCCCCATCCCTTAGTGCAGATAGAGATGTGTGGTAGCAGAGAAGAGCCATGAGTTTGTACTGCCTCATCCAGGACTCCAAGGAGGCAAAGGGAAACACATGCTGCTAGCAGGAGCTTCTCAATTTTTTACAATTTTTTTCTTCTGTATCTACATATTAACCACATATCACTTCTGTAAATACGAAAAGCATCACAATTACAAACGTGCCACCACATTCAACTCTTGCTACAAAGGTAGCATCCCGTGAAGTCAGTCTCAGCAGCAGCAGCAGCAGCAGTGTCATCTACCCATCCACCTGCCCAGCGGCCACGTGCTGCAAAGCTATGGCAAGAAATGGAAAGGAGCATGCGACAGGACCCTCCAATCAGCCAAGGTGATTACTATGCAGAAGGTACCAAAACATCACAAGGCAGAAAGCACCTCGTGCAGCAAAGGTGCCAGGAACACGCTCTGCAGAAGTTCAGAAGGGGACAGAGGCTTGACACAGTTACCCTTTTTTCAGAGACAGGCAGGAATTCCTCCTTGGCTGTTTCCAGGAACTCCACAATAGGTCTGAGCTGTGTTACACACTGGATCAGGTCCTCTTTGTGTTCCAGTAACAGAACAGACAAGGTCTTTCCCTCCCCTGCGCTCCCTGGGGGAGAAAGAATTAGAGACACACAAGAGAAGCTAGTCAATTTGAAGAAAATGACAGCGTGGTCTGTCGAGAGAGATCTAACAGAATAGTAAAGTGCTTCGGTGCACCTGAATGCAGAATCACTTTTGGAGAGGAAAATACTTTATTATTCTGTTTAAACCCTATGAAAGGAAAAATGTTTCATTTATCTGTCGAAATACAAAGCTTCAGAGGCAGCCAGAGGTTAACTTCTGGTAGGCAAGGCCACTGCTTTGTACCTAACCCAAATGAGAGCAACTTCAGCTTTAAGTACTGGCAGCGAACCAGTCACTTGAGGCGCTGCTTTGGACATTTGGCTTTTTGAAAGGCATGAGGATAGTGACAGTAGCCTCAGTTTGTTGAGGTGCCAGCCTAGATAACTAGGGCTGAAATGGAGACTCACATGGAGCCTGTACATATTTAACATGCAGCTTTTGGGATGGCACAAGAACCTACATGAAAGCCACCAATGATGCATATCACTGGCTGGAACTCTAAAAGCTGGGTCACCCAGGTGGCCAGAATGCCCTCCTACCTTCTGGCTGATGCTGAGACACCTTCTCTGCAGGCGTGGACTCCTGGTACAGTCTCATCAGAGACAAGACCACCTGCACATCTAGGCTCCCATCGTGCACTTTATCCAGGATTCTCTGGAATGCTGAGCCTCCTCCTTCATCCTTGAGACATCCCATTATGGTCTGTGAACCAAGTGCCCAGAAAGAAAGAGAGATTAATTACCTACAAGAACTATACCTGTGGTGTAAGGCTCTGACAACTTGACCTCACACCTCTCCCTCAGCCCTTCACTCACTGCACCAGCTTGTAGGTATAGCAACCCAACCAGCTCAACTGCCAGGGTACTCACTCCCATCCTCTAAGCCTTCCTTCAGAACCTCACAGGCCCACTTCCTCCCTGCTGGTCCTCCTGGTACTGGACACACATGCTGTAACTATTTCATTACCACTTTCTCCTTGGAGACTTTTGGAAGGCAGCAATCATACTCCCAGGACTCCACAGCCTCAGCAAGAAGCACAGCCTGCCACATAGTAGGTGTGCAGTATATTTCTAACGAATGCAATGCACTTCTTGCCTAATTAGACCTTTCTGAATCTTGAGACACTGGATATTTCTCAGGCAAAGATATCTGAATTTCAAATTGAATGAACTGTCATTTTACTATTTGAGAATGCAATTAAAATCTTGGGAGTTAGGAAAAAAAGAACACTTTAAGTCATTTACATTCTGAATGATAGGCTATTTAGAAAGACATGGGCCTTATTACTTTTAGATATATTCTGTAATAAGGCTAACAATGTGTTGTCTTATAGGTGCCAGCTGTCAGAGAACATGATTCACATATTAATTACCCCATGGTAATGGCTGCTTCTACTTTAGATAGGAAAGTGTCAAAGTTTCTTCTGGAAGCAATACTCACACACAGCCTGTCCTGTCTCTTGCCTCATGCTGACCTTCCAATAGCATTAGGCATCATTCCACCTTGGTGTCCTGGTTTTCTGACGTCAGTGGTCCTGAAGTACTATGGTTAAAAACCCATCTTCATGGCCAGCCCCTTTCAGCTTTCTCCCAAATCCATAACCACAACAGGATCTAAAACACTATTTTGAGGAGACTGGGAATTGTTACACAGCCTGGCTGCCCCCAGCCTCCTGTCAACCCTTGTTTCTTTTCCTGACAATCTTGTAAAGAGAGTCCAATCTCCAGGCCTCTTCTGATCCAGAGCCACACTGCTCTGCGAGATATGCCTTAGACTCCAGGTCTCAGGACCACAACCTTGAATATTTCAGATCTCAGGACAGTATCAGCAACCCCAGTAGCAAAATAAACAAAATTAACATGCCTTTCTTTGATCTGACAGGACATCTCTTATGTAAATGGGAGGAAGACCAATGGAAGGTAGAGTCAATATTTCTATTTTAGCAAAAATTTATTTTGAAAAACTTGAAGTTACCAAAACACAATCCCTTCATACAAATTGCATGTATACTATTATATTAACCTTTAAAAGGGGTTTCTTATGGTTTTGGTCTCCTCCAAAAGTAAACGTGGACAAAAACCTAGTTTAATAGTCTACACTTTCATGACTAAGAGCACTTGCTGCTCTTACAGAGGACCAGAGTTCAGGTTCCAGCACCCATGTTGGGATGTTAACAACCACCTGTAACTACAGTTCTGAGGATCGGGATACCCTTCTCTTCTGGTTTCTGCAGGCACCTGAACACAAACTGCATCTATACAGGTGCACACACATTAAAAATAAATCTACATAAAGATTTTAGAAATAATTTCCATTAACCTTAGGTAGGATATTGTCTACTGTAAAAACAATGAACAAGAAATAAAGACATCAGGTAAATGCTTAAATCCCCTTTGGCCAAATTAATTCAACTTCTCATGCTTTTGGTTAGTTGGTCTACCACCTCTTTAGAACACCCTTCACTGATAGCTGTAGGGATTCTGGAGTCAGCAACATGTAAAACAGCTCCCAAGACTTCTGCCTCCAGATATCTACACCCTTGGACTGAACCTCATGACTTACTTCTCAAGAAGAGCCTACGGCACAAGCCATGGGATACGCCTTTGGGAGTTAGGTTACTATGCTTTTCTGTCTGGCCCATGAGCACATGTGTGCATGTAAGAGACAGGGGAAGCATGGGCTTGCTCTGCTCACCTGCTGCCCCTCTCTGCCTTGTTCTGGGAGATGCAAGCCACCATGTCTGAACTGCCCTAGGAAGAGATCCCTGAGAAGAAGGATCAGGTCCAACTGCAGCAGAGTGTAGTATGAAAGCACACCTTCTGGAACTCACTAAGATCCTGGGGAGCTGAGCTGAGACAGCAGTAGCTGGCTGACAACCCAGCTGCAGCCTTGTGAGACTTAAATCAGGGACCAGGCAGGTTCCACCCGAACTCCTGACCCGCAGAATCAGTGGGGATCAGTACTGCTAGTCCCAGGCTGCTGCATGGCACAGTGGAAGAAGTAGCTCAGCGTCACTCCTCATTCCTAACACCCTAGTAAACACACTGCTTCCTGCTTTCCTTTCCTTTCCTTTCCTTTCCTTTCCTTTCCTTTCCTTTCCTTTCCTTTCCTTTCCTTTCCTTTCCTTTCCTTTCCTTTCCTTTCCTTTCCTTTCCTTTCCTTTCCCTTCCTTCCTTCCTTCCTTCCTTCCTTCCTTCCTTCCTTCCTTCCTTCCTTCCTTCCTTCCTTCCTTTCCTACTGAGATCACCGCCATCTTATTCCACCCCAGGCCAGGCTGTTTCCTTTGTTCACCTACGACTCTCTCACTAATCCTCACTCCCTGGGTATCGACTGTGGCTGTATTATCATCTGAGCCGAAGGATGGAGCTTCCACCAATGGTGGCTCTGAAGTGCTCTCATCTGCTGTCTCTCCCTCTGCAGAACTACTCAGCGGTGAAATGAAAACATTTGTTAACTTCATTGCTCAGCAGTGGTGCTGGGTGACCACCTGGGAGGAGAAGCAGGAGCGGGCTGATGGGAGGGCAGGAGGGAATCATCAGCTGCCTGGACAGTCCTGCTCTTCACTCCAGCCCTGACTGGGCATCCACATCAGAGCTGGCACTCCAGGGTGGCAGGCATTCTGTAGTATAGCAGGCTCCCTTCTGCAACAGCACTCTGCCCAGACAGGGGTACCAAGATGGCACCATATATTGTGCAGAGCTGCTACCGTGTGATGTAACCCCAAGATCCCAAGTAAAATACAGCCTTGTCACTAGAGCCAAGTTCTTCAACCAAACAAACACTACAACTTCTTTGACTCTTAAGGGGTTAAAGGCACTTTAGTAAATCCACGTCAACACATGTTCACACAAGTAGTCAAAATTACCGAGTGAAATATAGGAATACACATTTAAAGATGAGGCAGCTAGTTCTCCTTCTACAAGACAGGAAAAGTAGCTAATCTGTCCCTTCATGCAAGCCTTTTCATTGGATTTATGTACATCTCAACTGCTTCTGCCTAGGACCTTCACATTTGTTTGGGTGACAGTCAGGCCCTCCCTTCCATGCTGAGGGCCAGGAGACAGCAATAATGATAAAGATGGGGCTGGAGTGTAGCTCTGGGGTAGTGTGCCTGTTTAGCATACATCAGGCCCTGCTCAATCCCTGGCACCAAAAATAAATAAAAAGAAACAATACAGACCATAAATAATAGTTCCACACCATCCTGGCCTGAGTGTAGACTTGCTGTTTTCTTTACTCCTCACACTATCCCAGGATGCATTCCTTCTGCTATTCTAGATGAGCACTGGAGAGGCTAAGGAGTTTACCAAAGGTCACAGGGCAGCAAGCAGAGCAGTCTGAATGAAACAATGGATACATTAAGTCCATCTGCACTGGATGCCCCCGGGGCCTATCAGAACCAGTCACTGAACACTGAGTAGGACACAGGCAATATACACACCATTCTTCATAGTCTTACTTTGGAGATCAGTACACAGTGCTCGCACCAAGTTTAACTGAACCTTTTCCTACAACTGCAAGTCTTTCTAGAGCTCAAGCTGTGTGGCCCAGACTCAATGTACAGAGGCGATCTGGAAAACACCAACTGACTTTCACCTCTTGTAGATCTGTGAAATGATTGCCGGTTACTTGTTCTGAGAGGGTTAGCCCAGCCAGTGAGCACTGCCCTTACGACAAAGCTGCACCATGCCACAAGGCTGCAGTTACATCATGATCAAGTTACATCATGATCAGACTCACAGAGCAGGACTCCAGCTGCCTCTGAGATGCAGTGAAAGAGAGCAAATGCTCCCTGGTCTTCAGCTCTGGGGGTCTTCCTAGGACGTCAGGTTTGAAAGTGAAATCAGACAGTCCAGAAATCTAATAGTGGAGAAGTTAGCTTCTTATTCCTGACAAAGATCGCTTTGCTATACACACAATTAACTAAGAGCAGGGACTTGCCAGGGATAAAGGAAGAAGACAATTAAAAGTCACAGCACAAATTGAAAGAAAGTATGGGCTGGCTTGAAATAGGTTTTACCACTTGCTTTCTTTAACGGTAGTGGCAGTTACAGTGCACAGTCTGGCAGGAGATGCTCCCGCACCCCAGCCCCAGGAGACCTGTTGTGATCAGTTCTGGCTGTGGAGATTCTCTGGGTTCCAGCGTCCTGACTCTGTTTCAGCAATCATTGCTTAGGGAATGGCTTTGCCACCTTTCATCAGGTAGCTTGGGAGATAAACGTATCAGGACACCAGGAGCCCAAGTTCTTCCTGAACTCAGTCCAGGTCATCTGTATACCTTGCATCTATATGTTTCAACCAGAATCTGGTGCCACTCACCAGTGGCAGCAGGCCTCAAATGGCACACACAGTGGGAGTATTTTTAATGGTGTCAAGTTACATCATGATGATTAGCCCAATAACATCCAAAGTTCCCTGGGAGCTAAAAGTATAAGAACAAGCTGGGCGGTGGTGGTGCACGCCTTTAATCCCAGCACTCGGGAGGCAGAGGCAGGCGGATCTTTGTTGAGTTTGAGGCCAGCCTGGTCTATGGAGCGAGATCCAGGAAAGGCACAAAGCTACATAGAGAAACCCTGTCTTGAAAAACCAAAAAAAAAAAAAAAAGTGTAAGAACAGGAAAACCACCAACGCCAATGAGAAAAGCCAAACCCTATAGTTGTGTTGGAGCTTAAAATATGCTACTCCGAGGAATAGTTCTTGAACACTCTCCTCACAGAAGTCTTACAGCAGGGCCCCACCCAGGAGCTGGCTATACTCGTGGAAGGATGAATACTTTGTAGTAATAGGGTCAGGGTTGCCTGGTTCATAGCAGCTGCTCACTGAACATCTGCCGAATCAAGGGCAAGTAGAGCGACATTTGGAGAAAACAGTTACTCTCTGCAGCAGTGCTCAATCTGCCAGTTGTAACCCCTTTCACAGGGGGTGCCTAAGAGCACTGAAAAACACAGATATTTACATTAGGATTTGTAAGAGTAGCAAATTAGTTATGAAGTAGCAATGAAGTAATGTTATGGTTGGGGGTCACCACAACATGAAGAACTGTATTAAAGGGTCACAGCGTTAGGAAGGTTGAGAACCACCGCTCTATGGCCTTTTAGGACACAGGCATCATGTCCTCTGCCACCACTTACGATAGGAGTCTGGAGGTCATTAACTTCAGCAGTGCTTCTCAAAATATGGTTCATGGCCCACAGACACCAAGATGGCAGCCCACTGAGGAGGCTGTTAAAGGTATCATATTCCGAAGCTCTACCATGACCAAACTCTGGAGGCTCACATCTTAACAAGCATTCCAGACCATACAGGACACGCTATTGCTCTAGAGAGACCAAGGACTTTGTCTGAGACTCCAGCCCTGCAATTCAGGAAGCTACTTCCACTCAAGAGGCTGGTGTCTCTCTGAAACCATGCCGATAGATTAAGCCTAGGTCACACAAACATCTCATGTGTCAGAGGAAAGCTCACAGCACTAGGACACTATGAGGCACTCAGTGAAAAGGGAGTATAGAGGCTGCTGAGGCCAACAAGCACTGAGATCATTACAAACCAAGGCAGTAGTGGAGCATTACCCAGCCAGAAGAAGGAATGAACATACAATATAGCATGGACAGATCTCAACAAAGTATGGGAAGGAAACTGACCCTACAGAGTCCATTTATGTGATACTCTAGAAAACACAAACTATCTAAATTGACAGAAAGCCAATCAGTGGTTACACAGAGCCTGGCCCAACTGGGATCAGATAACTGTGTGTGGTGGGGGAGGGGAGGCAGTATTACAAAAGATTTGGCAATAAAATGTTTCTGACCATGCAACTGTAAAAAAAATCAAAGTTAAAATCAAAGGGGTAATCATCTGTGGGGTTTCTGGCAGTGCTCACTTGGTCTGACAGTGTGATTCCACTGGAGCCTCGGTTCTGAACATGCATTGTATACAATTTGTTCTGCACACACTGGCACATGCCAGGCAGTGCGGCAAAGCCTGCCTCAAGCACCTCAGTGATCAGTCAAGACTGCTGCTTCTACAAACTACCGGGGTTTTACTGCTCTCCCCAAGTTTTCTGCTTACAGACACATCTGGTTTATGGAAAGCAAAGACTTGGGATGTTTTTCTACCACCACTTCTAGAATGTGAGTATTGGATTAGTGCATTTGGGGTTGTGCTGTACTAGAATGCTTGATTTTTCAAGGTGCTGTTTAAATTGCTAACTTGTATTTTATTTTTTAAAAAAAGGTTAAATGAATTTTGACTTGGGATTAGAACAGAATTTCACCTCACTTCTGAAATGGCCTGAAACATAACTTGTGCCATTTTGTATGAAGCAGCATTCTGCATTCACAACTGGGAAGCCCAAGTATTCATCAACTTGGAAAATGCTGAAGATGCTCTCTGCATCCTGTAGCATCAAATATTCAGGCAAGATTTAATGCTTCACATAAAAATAGACATCCATCTCATTAGTATGCAAATCTGCTTTTGTGTGTAATAAATGATGAAATTATATGTACACCAAAAAATTATCTTAAAATAAATTTCTTGATGATTTATTATCAGAAAATGTTGGGTTTGCATATCTGTTTTATATACCTGTATACTCAGGGTCACATAAAATTTCTCAAGCAAAAACGGGTTGTGAATAGAAAACGTTGAAGCTTGACTAAAGGGATAGGTGAATGAGGGATGGATTAACAAAGGCCATGAGGAGATTTGGGGTGCTGCATGTCCACCTTGACTGTGATAATGGTTTCTGGACATCCATGAAAACTTGTGAAATTGTGCACTTCAAGTGTGCGGTGCACCGCAGCCAAGCATGCCTCTCCAGAGCTGGCTGAAAGGAACGAGAACAGGAGGACCTGGAACAAGATGGCTCCCCAACCCTTAACCTAACCCAGTAATTCTTTTTTTTTTTTTTTTTTTTTTTTTTCAGTGAAGGGGATCAAATCCAGGGCCTTGTACTTACTAGGCAAGATTTCTACCATGAGCTACATCCTCTGCTCTTATACTTAATTTAATCTTATGTTCTTAAAGACTATTTCCTTTTGCTTTCTGAAGTCAAAGTATGTATTATAGGCAGTTTAAAGTACAGCCACCAAGTGATTTTTAAAGCTGGTACTCTGACCTCTAAAATCGAGGAAGAAATAACATAAGCCTTTAATGATCACCAGCAGTGACTCAGGGCTCTTCTAAAGCACTGTTAAAGTTACTGCCATTAGAAGATTAGAACAAGAATTAGAAAGGAAAGAAAGAAAAAAAGGAAGTGTCCAACAGACCCACATAAAAGATATATTTTTTGCAATTTATTTTTCTTTTATGTGTATTAGTGTTCCACCTGCAAGTATGTATGCACATTGTGTTTGTGCATAGTGTCCACAGAGGTTGGAGTTGTAGATGGTTGTGAGCCTCCATGTGGGTGCTGGGAAGTAAACCAAGATCCTCTGCAAAAGCATGAGTACTCTCAACCACTGGGCTATTTCTCTGGCTCCTGCAATGGACACTTTTAGGTACAGTGTTATCCAAAAAGAGCGGAGATACAATTCAAACAAACACGAGTATTACTAATCTGAGCACTACTGATCTAAGGAGTGCTGTCCAAGGGAAGTGGAGAAAGCCCTAAGGAGGAAAGGAAGAAGTGTGTCTAGAGCTATCGAGGTAACAAACCAACGACAAAAGTGATGGATGAAGCTGTGAAGAGAACATGCAAGTGCAAAAAATATAAAGCCATCATGTCCTTCAGAGCAATCAGACAAAGGGCGGCAGGGATCTGTGACTGAAACTCTCAGGAGAGACATCAGGGTAGAACCGGTCTTGTAAAAAATATTACTCTCAAGGCAGAGACTTATGACTATGGCCAACTATTTGCTACTATGGTTAAAATCAGTACTAAATCTTGAATATGTTTTCTAAAATGTAACCTTCAATGAGCCAAGAAAACAAGGAAATGCTGCGTGGCATTTCCTGACAGAATTAGCAGTCAACAAGCCTACAGCAGCAAAGGCTCCTCACACTACCACCCCCATCAGACTGTCAGCCTGCTGGAGGCCCCTGCCGAGCGAGCTCTCAGCAGGTTCCCCAGAGGAAGCAGGTGGGATTCTAAGTGCCTGTAGAGTGAATCTGCAGGGTCAGGTGTGCAGAGCAGAGGTGGGGATGGGTCTCAGTTGCCTTACTGAAAACAGAAAAGGGCAGCTAAGAAACAGCATGACAACCATCTGGCAGCTTCCTGGCAGGAGATTTCTAACGTGTTTACACATATGGGTCACTTTTGCCCTGCTGGAATCAGGATAACTCATTGTGCAGCTCCCTAATGTCAGAATTGGAGCTGAGGGTGTACTCAGCAGTACAGCACTTACTTTACAGCCACAAGGTAGGCCCCTATGCTCTATCCTCAGGCCCAGACATAAAGTCAGAATCCTTGGGTTTTTGTTCTGGCTCTGAGTCTTATGTGCTCTGTGTCTTAGCCTGGCTATTCACCTCTGTATTTTCAACCATAAAACAGGACAAAAAATAGACCATAATTTCTGTGAGGATTAAATGAGATAAATTATGTATCAACCTTAGCACAGCATTACTAAACAAATGCCTATCATTGTGTTTTTAATGTTCAAAAGGGCTCCTCGCACACATTTGCTGTGTGCTTCTTACTAAATACTCTTTATACATGTTTTGAGTGTCTGTTGTCTACCTCTAAGTTCTGGTGTTATCTGAGACTACCTTGTTGTGGAATATTAAACTATGTAAATATGTGTTGCATTTGTTTAATTATGTAAAAATATGTTGCTGTTTCACCTTGCCTGCCCAAGGCACTTGAATCATAGCTAGGCAGAAGAGGGATAGGCGGGGCTGGTGAGCAGAGAGAATAAGTAGAAGGAGGAATCTAGGCTCAGGAGAAGAGAATGAGGGAGAAAGAGAGGAAGATGCCTGGGGCCAGCCAGACAGACACAAAAAGCAGGAAAGTAAGACACACAGAAAGAAAGAAAGTTAAAAAGCCCAAAGGCAAACATAGATGAAGAGAAACTGCTGTGGATTATGCTCATTGGTTAATAAAAAGCTGACAGGCCAGTAGCTGGGCAGGAAGTTAGGTAGAAAAGCCAAACTGAGAATGATGGGAAGGAGGAGGGCAGAGTCAGGAGAGATGCCAGCAAGCTACCCAAGAAGCACGATGCTAGAGGACAGGTGAAGCCCCAAGCCACGTGGCAATAGATAGACTAATAGAAATGGGTTAATTTGAATGTAAGAGCTAGTTAGTAATAAGCCTGAGCTACTGGCCAAACATTTTGTAATTAATACAAGCTTTTGTGTGTTTATTTGGGACCAGAAGATTGGGACAAGAAAACTCCACCTCCATGTATAAGAAATAGGTTAAATTAAGTTATAAGAGCTAGCAAGAAATGAGCCTAAGCTAAGGCTGAGTATTCATAACTAATAATAAGTCTCTATGTCATGATTTGGGGGTTGGTTGGTGGCCTAAAAGAAAGCTTGGTACAAGGCACTGTGGTGCAAACTTGAAATCACAGCACTTGGAGGATGAAGCAGGAAGATGTTCAAGACCAGTCTGGGTTACAGAGCAAGGCCCTGTCTCAAAACAAAACAAAAAAACTGAATAAAAAGTTGGACTCTCATGGTGATCAAAATACAACTTCCGTTTGGAAGTATACTACTTAGCAATCTTTCAAGACCCTTCTTTTGGGAAAGAAGGGAGGTCATTTCATTGGGAAAGTGAAACCCTGGATGTTTTGCATTTTTCTATTTCCACCCTGTAAGGGATACTGACTTGAATTCCTGAGATGTTGAACCTACCTGCTTTTGAGAGCCTTTAATCTCTGGGCATTCTTCCAGTCTTTTCAGTGTGTCCTGGGTAAGCAAGACTGCATTTGAGAAGATACTTTCATGTTCTAGCAGGAAATTCAGCTGCTCCTGCTTCCTCTCACACTCTGAATAAAGAGCAGAGTGAAACAAAACAGGGCTTTATTACTTGAAATGATGAAAGAGCAACTTCAGTTGAGGAGAACTGTCAGTCCCAGACTGCCCCACCTAGCACATGATGGATAAGTAGGATGTCAGCATTTCGAGGCTTTTTTCTCCACACATCATCTGTCTGGTGACGGTCCTGGGGAGTTCTGGGAAGCAGAACACTGCTGTCTTAGTATTGCCTCTCTGCTCTATGCTCACTTCAACTTTAAATACCAAACACCAGGCATTTTAAAAACAAGATCCCAGTATGGGCTGCAGTAAATTGTGGTTTCCTACCTAATGGTGACATTCAGCAAACTACCAGTGAAACAAAGCATCTGCAGGGCATGCTGATACATACCTGTAATCACAGCACTTGGGAGGCAGAGGCAGGAGGATTGCCATGAATTAGACCAACCTGCTCTACAGGGTGAGCTCCAAGTCAACTGGGGCTCCACATAGGGATTTTGCCTCAAAATAACAACAACAAAACAAAATTTCAAAAGCTAAAAACCATCAAATACTATAATTGGCAAGAGAAGTATGGACTTCAATTAAATATAAATTTATAAATGAAATGAAACACAAAATCAAACAATTGTTACCTGTTTCTGTGTTGGCTTCCTTTGCCTCACTTGGGATCTGTCCAACAGGGGAAAGAGAACAAACTCCATCTGTGTGAAGAGTCACCCCTGTGATTTCTGCAGCCACCTGAACAATGGGAGGATCTGAATTTATCTCCTGGGTCTTGGCTTTCTCAGGGCCTGCTGGCATGGTAGAAACTTCCAGGGAAGAAGAGGGCTCCCCAGGACCTTCAGAAGAAATGACTTCTACTTGAGGTTTCTCTGATTCCTTGCCACCTGCCTCTGAGGACAGCACTGTGATATCCCTTACCACCTGCCCCTGGACAGAGCAGTTTACAAGGTTGGTCAGAAGATTTTTACAACCAACAGCCACATCGAACATCTGCAGGCTATCTGCTAAGGAGATGATCTTGGAGAAGTTGTGTTTGCCCATGGGGAGCTTGCCAGTGTATGTCATTTCTAGCAAGAGGGCAAACTCCTCAGGGCTCACCACAGACGCGTCGATGGAGATGGCATCTGTGCTGTCCAGCAAGGTTTTAAACAGGAGGCTGGCCGCTGCCAGGACGAGCTTGTGGGCCCTGAAGTAGATGTTGCCAATGGAAATTGTGCAATCACAGAACCGCTGCTCTTTGCACAGGGCGTAGAGCTGCAGCAGCAGCTGCTGGCTATAGTTGGGGAGTTCCATGGTGTGGATCCGCCCTCGACTCCTTCCTCTCTCCCTCCAGACTCCACCTAGTGAGGATCAGCCCTAGAGAGACCCACAAAGAACTGTATCAAACAAACAGGCATTCAGGAAAGGTCTAGTGGGAGCTGCTCAACAACCCAAAGGACAATTTACTCACTCATTCAATAACAGCGTCCACTTCATTCATTCAGTGTTTCTCAACAAGGAGGGGCAGGGCACCAGGACTCCTGAGTTAGCAATAATTATACTAATCCTATGTGATTAGTTAGAGGCAGGGACCGTGCTTAGTGCTCTGCATGCATGGTCTCACTTGCTCCTCATGGTGACTCAGAGTCCTTTTCCTTCCCTATTCCACAGAGTAGCTGAGGAAAACCAGCTATGGAAGGGCCTGTCGTCATTACAGGCTGATCTGGAAGCTGTAATTGTTCTCTTGTATGCCACATCTTGTGGTGGTATTGTGTTCCCCGAAATACTGTGCACCCTAATAAACTTACCTGGGGTCAGAGACAGAGTAGCCACAATATTAAACATAGAGGATAGGCAGTGGTAGCACACGCCTTTAATCCTAGCATTCCAGAGGCAGAAATCTATCTGTTCAAGCATCTACAGCCAAGCATGGTGACACACGCCTTTAATCCCAGGGAGTGATGGTAGAAAACCGAAAGGTATATAAGGCGTGAGGACCAGAAACTAGAAGCATTTGGCTGGTTAAGCTTTTAGGCTTTTGAGCAACAATTCAGCTGAGATCCATTTGGATGAGGACTCCGAGGCTTCCAGTCTGAGGAAACAGGATCAGCTGAGGAACTGGCAAGGTGAGGTAGCTGTGGCTTGTTCTGCTTCTCTGATCTTCCAGCATTCACCCCAATAACTGGCCTCAGGTTTGATTTTATTAATAAGAAATTTTAAGATTCTTGCTACAACATCTGCCCCCTAGAAGTGCTGGCCAGCAAGGAGGAACAGACATAGACATAGACTGGAAATACAGCGTCCCAGTACTCGAGCTGTCATAGCACTGGGCGGGGATCCCGACCCTCCCCTTGGACACACTTGTCATTTGGTTCATGCTTCCACTGACTCACGGGCCAGGCTCCCGTTTCCTACACTGGGCATCCTCATCACTTCTCTGGCTCCAGCCTCCTCTAAATTCTGGTGTATACTTCTAATATCTGGTGTACCAGCTTCCCGGTGTTCCTTTTCAATGTCTCCAATTGGAAACCTAAAAGGCTTTTGAAACTTTATGTCTCCAAAGCTCCCTGCCATCTTCCCCACTTCCCAGAAATCCTATCCTAACTGTTCACACCAAAGCCCTATAATGAGCTAGAGAAATGGTTCAGTAGTTAAGAGCACTGGCTGTTCTTCTAGAAGACCCAGGTTCTATTCCCAGCACCTATGTCTATAACTGTCTATAACACCAATTCTAGGGAATCTGGTTTCCTCTTTTGGCCTCCAAGGCATGTGGTACACAGAGATACATGCAGGCCAAATGCTCATACACATTCAATTAAGCAAATGAACAAACAAACAAAAATCTATAGTTAACCCTGATGCCTGTGTCTCCTCATACACTAGATCTAATCCTTCAAAACCCCACTAGCTCTACCTGCAATATATACAGATCCCAGCACCCCTCATTCCTTCATGGCCAGTCCAAGCCACCATCCCCATTTATTGAGATTTCTACAAAAATCTCATAGCTGATCTCCATGCCTCTGCCTGCCCTACCTTCTATTCAACAGCCAGAATGATCTATTTAGCACACAGTTAGAGCCTGGCATTTCTTTGCACAGATGCCTTAAATGGCTTCAGTGTCAGATCAAAGTCAAGGTTTTTATAATGAACTGCACCAGCCTTTCATAATCCAGCTGTCACTGGCTGTCTAACCTCCTCTACATTCTGCTCCTCCGCCCTCAGCTCTAAGTGCATTGCCTTCCTTGCTGACCTAGGAGCACATGGAGTACACTTCAGCCATAGGGTTCCCCACATTCTGCTAGGCTGGCTCTCTCACCTCCACCAGCACACTGCTCAGGGGCCACACAGGTGGAGCATTTGTAATCTGAAATGCTTCAGAATCAGAAACTATTTCATTCTTTCTTTTCCTTCTGTGAGACAGTATCCTTTTTTTATGTAGCCCAAGCTGGTCTGGAACTCATGGTCTTCCTGCCTCTGCCTCCCAAACTATAGAGATTATAGGGATATTGGCTTATAGGTGTGTGCTACCATTCCTGAAATCAGAAATGGTATCAACATGATATCACAGATGAAAAATTCTACAGTTGAGCTGGAGAGATGGCTTAGTAGTTAAGGGTACTGACTGCTCTTCCAGAGGACCCCAGGTTCAATTCCCAGCACCCACACAGCAGGCTTGCAACTATCTCTTCTAGGGGACCCAACACCTTTGCACGGACTTACATGCAAGCAAAACACCAATGCATTAGGAAAGAAAAAAATCCACAGCTGACCTCATGTGACAGGTTCAAAAGTCAACACTCAAGTGTACTAACAATACTATATCTGTGTGCAATGAGCTTCAGGCTAGTGTGTAAGAAACAAGAATGATTACTATGTTTATTTATTCATTTGAATACCATGTTTATATTTAGGGGCCTGTCCTTAAGTCTCCACAGGCAGATGTTCCAAAAACCAATACATCCAAAATAGTCTTTGTCTAGACCATTTCCAGGTAAGAGCACTTGGCTGGTGTCACTGCCCTCACCTCACCACCCTGCCCTGCTTTCACCTGTCCCGCATCACCCACTGCTGGGTGGTGCTCTGGCTGTGCCTCACCTGTCTCCTAGGTAATGCCTAAGCTTTACTGGGAGGGGCTCTTTACCACCTACTGTCTCTCAGTGCTTAGAATGCTACCTAGCATACATACTGCTGGTGACCTGGTAGAATAAAACACCAATTAGAAGGAAATATAATGATAGGGATTTGCAATATGCATGTAACAACCTAATTTTGGATAGAGGAGTCCAGAAGTTGAAGTAAAACTTGGAGGAAGAGTATTGACGTGTGTGTGTGTGTGTGTGTGTGTGTGTGTGTGTGTGTGTGTGTACATGTACATGTGACATATATGTATATTCATGTGTGTGAATGCAGACATCAGCTTACTTGGCCCATGAGTTTCCGGGCATTCTACTGTCTCCACCTTCAATCTCTCCATAGAAGTACTTGGAGTATAGATGTGCTACACATTCAACTTTTATGTAAGTTCTAGAGATTTAAACTCAGGTCCTCATGTTGTGTGGCAAGCACATTTACACACTGAACCATCTCTCCAGCTCCCTGACCTGCATCTTCAAAAATGAGGAAGTAAGAAGGTTGGGAGCTAAGACAGTGTGTGCAGGGCAGCCTGCAGGATGAACGGCAGGGCAGAGGAGGGTTATAAAAAAAAAAATCAGTGGTGTTAGAATACAAAGTAGGGGCTGGGAGAGTCAAGATATGGGTCTGGAGAGGCACAGAGTGATGATGAGGCCACTTCAAAGAACTTGGGTTTTCTCTTAAAGGCAAAGAGGAGCCACTGAAGAGATTTGTAGTAGAAAATCACATGGTCAAGGATGTACTTTAAATATGTTATTACAGTAATGCTTTTCTTTTCTTTTTTGGTTTTTCAAGACAGGGTTTCTTGTGTAACCCTGCCTGTCCTGGAACTCACTCTGTAGACCAGGCTGGCCTTGACCTCACTGAGATCCGCCTGCCTCTGCTTCCCAAGCGCTGGGATTAAAGATGTATGCCACCATGCCTAGCATCAGTAGTGTTTCTAGAGAATTTAAGGAAGATAACTTTAAAGGCAGACTCTTTCATCAAAGGAGATTCAAACAAACCAGTGAGGGTCTTCACCAGAGGTGGAGACACAAAGAGGAGAGTCCAAGTGATTTAGGAACTGAAGGGCATGAAGGAAGAGAGAACCATCACCCCAGGTCCCTAGCATGGTAAGCAGATCACTGACAGGAAGGTCCAGATGACACTGAAGGAGACCGGTAGTGAGGGCACAGTTCAGATTTGAGTTTGTGGATTCTATAGTGATGATAAAATTGTAGCATCTCCAGAAAGTAAGAAGGGTAGAGAAATCTCTGTTTAAAAGGAGAGAGAGAAACAGTAGCTGTCTTTGTTAAACAATCATAGCTGAGTCTCTTTTTACCCACCACTAGTTTATTTTTTTCTGATATCTGAAATGGACACATAAAAGCAGAAACACAGAAACAAACATATTTGGAGTCCAGGCTCCACTGTGCATGTGAAGGGCTTATCAGGCACCATGGTCCACAATAATTAAAAAGCTGAATGACAGAAAAGCCTTGATTAGAGCTGAGATCACTATCTCCCTAAGATGGGTGCCAGGCAGACACAGAAAATTACCAGGATCAGAGGCCCAGTGCAAAAGCCTCCCTTGAACAAGCCTGTGCCAGGAAAACCTGACCCCTGACTGAGGAGCTGACCAAGGCTGAGAACCCAGGGCACAGGGCATAGTCACAGGGCACTCTTCTCTCTTGCCAGAGTTCTCCCTCCTGGAGCTCCACCAGCACCCTCAGGGTGACTTATTACCGCCCCCCGCCCCACCCCCGGAACTCCAGTCCCAGAGGTATGACACCCTCTCCTGGTCTCCACAGGCACCAGATACAAACAAGGCACAAAGACACAGACACTGGCAAAATACTCTTACACAGAGTAAATCTTAAAAAAAAAAAAAAAAAAAAAAAAAAAAAATTTACAAAGTCATTTCCAAGAGACTGTATGTAGACTTTGTTTCCACTTCTAGCCATTCCGCACTTCATCGGTGTCATGATGGCTGGCATTTGTTAATTCATACAATTATTTCAGTTTCTTCAGAGAAGTTGGCCAACAGTAAGCATTTAGCCCTACCATTTGAGTTCAGGCTATCTTAACATCTATGTTCTAAAAAGGTACATGGCTGTCTGCCATGGTGCATGCCTGCAACCCCAGCAGTGAGCAGGTAGGGATTACCCAGGTCTACATATCAAGTGCCAGGCCAGCAGGGCTGCACAAAAGCTACAGAGGAGAAAAGTCCTGTGTGTTTCTAAATGCATGAACAGTCCCCAGGGCTGAATGACCTGTGACAGCGGCAGCGTAAACAGCATGAGAATTTGTACCTATCTCATGGTACTTATAGCAAAAGAAAAAAGTTGCAGAAATTTAAATAATCATTGCTTATGGGATCTTGTGGGAAACTAATATTTTTATTAACAAGAAGAAATAACAATGTAATAAGCTGGTTATGAACAAACAGTTGGGCAGAATCTCTTTTAAAAAGAGTAACGAAGATTTTTATTTATATTTATGTTATTTGTATGGGTGTTTTGCTTGCATGTATGTAAGTGCATCACATGCCTGCAGTGCCCACGGAGACCAGAAGAGTGTTGACTCTTATGGAACTGGAGTTATAGACCACTGTGAGCCACCTTGTTGGTGATGGGAATTGAACCTGGGTCCTTTAGAAGAGCAGCCAGTGCATTACACAGTGAGTATACAGATACGAGCAATGTCATAAACTTGAACAATAAACAGAGAATGAAGGTAGTTATGGCCAAGAACTGTCAAGGACAGGCAAGGGCTACTCAATGAATGTATAAGCGGAGTTATTAAAAGTTAAAAAAAAATACTAAAACTAACAGGGATGCTAATTTCAGAATAGACCTTTGGCAAAACAGCACACTGAGGTGATATAAAGTCATCTTTTCTACCACTACAGACACACAGAAATGCTGGATAAAACCCACAAAAATGCTTTTAAAATACATAGTCAAGTTTAAAAAAAAAAAAATTCCCCAGGCACCTGAAAATGAAAGAGACATCAAAATCAAAGCTAGAATAGTAAGTGAGAGTTGAGACCAGCGGCCCTGTGGGGGATTCAAGCTCATGTACAGGCCCTGGACTTGAAGGACGCTGTAGTAATGCAGGCAAGAGATGTGACTTCCAGCAGGCAGAAGACAGGGAGCAAGAACTGAGACCCTGTGTGAAGCCCAGGGCCTAGGCTCAACCCCCATGCTACAGTCATGCTGAGCACCAGGAAGTAGACAGCAGCGGCCAGTCATCCAGACCTGACACAGAGAACCACACACAGGCCCATGCCGCACAGGCACAGCAAGCATTCTGTGTCTTACAGGAATCCCAATCTGAGAAATTACCACAAAAACTTGTCTCTGGTATGCATCAGAAGATACTGAGAAACTTTCATAATCCAAAGCAAAGAGACTCACACAGAGAAACAGAAAAACCCAGGAAGGTGCTTGCCACCACAGACCATGTGAAGAAGGTAACTGTATGCAGGGTAAGAGAAGAAAGTTTCAGAGGGGACCTTTGAAGTGGGGGTAAGAAAAGACTTCTTAAATAGTGCCCTGAAAGAAACAGGAGGCTCATATTTTGAGTGTATAGATATCAACAGAGCTCTCTACAAAGATTTACAAACGGGAGATAACATCTGCAAAGTTTAAAGGCATCAAGGAATTTATAACTAGCAAATAAAACAAATCCCTATAATCTTAGAGAAAAAAGATGAACTCTGCAGAGGCGAGCAAACAAAGGGGCTCACAGGCAGTGATGTTGTTGTTACAAAATAATGACTCATTTTGTTGATTAACTCATTTTATTCTCATAACACGACACCGTCCCTTCTTCGAAGCATATACTAATACTATCTTCTTTAGTGATGAGAGAAGACTAAGGTCCAGAGAAGTTGCTCAATTTCTTCACGGTCAAATAGAAACTGTAGAAGATCCTGGCTTTAGGCTGTCACTGGGGTATGTAATCTATACAGCTGTTCTGGGAAGGCAGTCTAGTCAAGAGTTCCGGAGACAGGCAGCATACATATGCCTTGCAGACTGGGAAACAGTCTGTACACACACACAGGCCCATTAGGAACCAGCACTCACTGAGCACTGTCTGTGTAGCAGAGAGACAAGAAGCATCTGAAATGTCCAAGTCTGAGAGAATAGGTAAGCAGAAATGGAAGGTGTACACCATGGAAGACAGGCCACCAGACAGGAAAACGTCCTGTAATCGAGACATAGAACTTCAATACCCAATAGTGATTAAAAATAAAAACCAAACCAGCAGGATGAGACAGTAGGCAATACCGTGAACATAGGTTACAAACATACCAAAGAGTGTTATATATCGGTCAAGACCACCCCCAACACACACAGAGTGAGAGCGAGAGCGAGTGAGAGGGAGGGAGAGAGAGAGAGAAAGAGAGAGAGAGAGAAGGAACAAAGGGAGTTAGTTGCAGAAATCCATTCTCTGCTCAACAGATTAGACAGAGCTGAAGAGAAAGGCACTCACTTGAAGAGAAGTCTGAGACAACTGCTCACTACAGACAGTAGAATTAAAAAGACAGAAAAGAGAAAGGGAAAGCTGAGACTATAGAAGACAGAATACCAAGCCTGACAGGCATCTGGTGGGCATTCTAGATAGAGACACGCTGAGAACATGTAAGAAAATATACCATTTCTGAGAATTTTCTAAAATCAAAGGCAGAGCTGGGAAGATGGCCCAGTGCATCACAGTGTATGCTGTACAAGCACAGGATCTGAGTTTGAATCCCCAGCACTCATGTAAAAGCTGGCCATGGTCATTTGTGCCTATGATGCCAGCATTGAGAGGTGGGGAGTCGGCAGAGACAGGCAAATTCTGTTACTCTAGCCCAAATGTCAAGCTCCAGATTCAATGAGAGAGACCCGTCTCAAGGGAATAAGTCATCCAGTGACAGAGCAAGATGCCCACAACACTCCTTGGCTTCTGCCACACTTCTAAGAACATACTTGGACATGAGCAACATCCACAAATAAACAAATAAATAAATAAAATTACAGATAGACATATATCTTTAGAATTATTAACACAGAAAAAGAATTTAAGCACAAGGCATCCTGAGAATGGCAGACACGTTACTTACTTCCCAATCATGGCAATGGTGTCAAAAGAAATGGAGAAGCAGTGTTCTCACCTCCAGGCACAGGCCTATAAACCAAGCATTCACAAGATGATAAAGTGCTGTCTGAGATGAGCCTCAGAGTGTGAGACCAGGAGACCATCAGTGACAGAGCCACTGTGAGGGAAAACGAACTACAGAGAAGAGACAGGGTAAGAGAATCAGCAGCAGCAAAGAAAGCACAAAGCTCCCAGCTTGCCAGGCGGTGGTGGTGCACACCTTTAATTCCAGCACTCAGGAGGCAGAGCCAGGCGGATCTTTGTGAGTTCAAGGCCAGCCTGGTCTACAGAGCGAGATCCAGGACAGGCTCCAAAACTATACAGAGAAACCCTGTCTCGAAGAGAGAGAGGGAGAGAGGGAGAACAAAAACAAAAACAAAAACAAAAACAAAAAAACTAAAGAGCTTCCAGCTCAGCTAAATAAGAAATGTTGGGAGTACTGAGAACTGGAACCTCTTCTGTTGGTTCATATATTTAACTATTTGAGAAACCGCACAATTCATACTGATGAAGGAGAGACTCCTGTCTACATATCATGGATGTACTTTAAAGACACTGCCAGAGAAAGCAGACACAAAAGAATGTCTGACTAGATAGTCCTGCATACAAGACGCAAAAGTAGGCAAAGCTGATAAAATCAGGTGGTAGCATCAGGAAGCTGTCGCTGGGCATTTCTGAAGAGACAGGATGAGGAGCATGGGAGAACTCCGGCAGAGTGCGGGTGCTCTCCATACTTTTTGGGCAGTGGTAATTCCTACTGCTTTCTCTTTTAGAGTGTCAGGTTTGAAGTCAGGGCCTCACAAGGCTAGATAAACAAGTACTCTATCACTGAATTATTCCCACCCCCACCACGTAAGTTGGGTTTTACAAGCAAATCTGCCAAATGTCATCAAATACAGGCTGGGATGGTGATGCATGCTTTTAATCCCAGCACTCAGGAGGCAGAGACAGGTGGACTCTGTGAGTTCACAGCCAGCCTGGGCTATAAATCAAATTCCAGACCAGCCAGGGCCACACAGTGAGACCCTGTCTCAACCCTCCCCCCTCCCCCCCAATCTGTCAAACACAGAATACCTAAGATCACTAATGGTGATCAATGATGGTGCACACCTGCAATTCCAGCTACTTAGAGGGCTGAAGCAGAGCTCTGAGTTCAAAGTCAGTCCGAGGGGTGTGTTCTCAGACAGCAGCCACTGACTCTTGGAATTAAAGATCAGCATCACGGAAGCTAAAAGAAGTGAGACTAGACTCATTTCTGTAAGTCAGAAGATGCTCCAAATAATGTTGGCCTGTTAAGCATACATGGTGACATGTAAGAACATAAGGAAACAAATGTCAAGGCTAGGAACAGCTCAGTGACAGGGTAGTCCTTTACCTGGCATGCATGAGACCCTTGCTCTGATCCCTTAACAATGGACACAAAGAAAGGAGGGATTTACAAAACAGAGGTATGAGAAAGAATAAAGAAAAGAGCAGTGAGTGGAGGAAAAGGAGAGCAAAGGAAGTGTCCCAAACAGAAACAAATTAAGATGGAAGCAATAAATCTTGAAGTATTAGCAATCACAATAAGTAAACAGATGACAATTTTCTTGCCAAGAAGTAGGGCTCCTCTGCTTGAACTTTTAAAAACTATATTGTGTGTGTACATGCATGTATGTGTCTCTGTGTTTGCACTTAAAATAGTGGCGTGTGTGTGTGTGTGTGTGTGTGTGTGTGTGTACACTTAAAATAGTGCTGTGTATAGTAAACATTAATGAATTAGCTACTTTTACTTCCAAGAGAGGCTGTGAAACTAACCTTCCGACTTAAGCATCTGTCTTTAAAGAAACTAACTATACAGCCTTGGCAGACCACTTTGGGAAAGTGGGCTACAGAAAGCCCAGAGCTCACTAAGCTACACTTGAGAAACAAATTATACAACTTATACAACCTTTGCAGAACACTTTCTGCTACAGAATTGTTACTAAGTAAATGCATGTGACGAACCATACAGATGTGACTTGGGGGAGGGAGCAACAGAGAGTCCAGAGGCTAAGCTACACTCGCCACAGCTGCCAACATGCTTTTCTGTTTCAGCCTAACTCCCTTTGCAGGAAGTCCCATGGAGAGGAAATAGAACACTCCACAGTGTGGTTTGGGAGGTAAAGAAACTTACAACAGATCACCGAGTGTTGAAATCTCTAAGTCTTGAAGATTGACACAGGAGCAATATAAAGCATGTTACAAAGCACTTGCAGAAATTGCTAGGCTGGGGAAATTGTCAAAGGTCCCATGGGGAAAACGTTTAAGCAACAAGAAAGAACTCCAGAAAGAAGGATGCTCCTCAAAGGAGCACTATTAAAGCCTCAAGAAAAGGCTATACTGACTCAGAATAAAGACACCAGACAGAAGAAACTTAATTGGCTGAACCAAGTGCTGTATAATGACCCAAAACACAAATGGGAATTCAACACAAAGTAGAAAACTAGGCCAGCTTTCTAAAAGAGGCACAAAGAATATTTATTTAAATTTCTATCCTGACTCCTTCCAAAAAAGATTTGGAAGTCTCAGGTTCCTTAAGTTCCAAGGAACACAAACCAGAGAAGACAAGTGGGAACAGAGTCACAGTTTGGAGGGAAGGTGACATCTCTTTAAAGAACGCAGAAGGAGGAACACTGAAGACTCCAATGTCCACATACAGTGTGGAACTGGAAAAGTTCTGCTTCCACAGCCGCAGGCAAGCTCCCTGACAAGGCACTAATGAAGGCCTTTGCTGCCACGACCAGAAAGCAGAGCACCAGATCTCCTGCACTTACTGTCCCATGAGTCTCAGGGCAGCAGCCCACACACCACCATCTACTTGGCACACCGCTAGGTGCTGAGTGGGAGCCAAGAGGAATATAAACCAAGACCCTTGTCCCCAGGGAGCACATGGTCCACCCACCCAGAAAAACTGAAAAGAGAACTCTCAAACGGGCTCAGTCTGAAAGAGACCAGAGAGGGGAAGGGAAGGAGAGAATGAGCAGGAAGGAAAGGGAAAAGGTTGGAGCTGTGATTACCACTTCAGTATAACCTCAACAGGTGAGGACAAAGGTCAGGCATGCTAGCCAGAGGAGACTCTTGGGCCCGTTTCTTGAAGGGATCCCATGGCACTGCACCAGTGACAGAGGTCTCCAGTACACCACATGCCAACAGTGCAGTGGCTGTGGCCAGGTACAGAGCAGAGGAAAGGGCACCTGTGTTTTGAGAACAGGGCCCCCAGAATAGGAAGAGTGAAACTGAGTCAGAGCATTAGGAGTGAGAGGCCGGATGAGTGGATCAGGAGAGACAGCAGCAAGGATGGATGACCTGATCCTAGCTACACTGTCTGTCAGCAGCCAGCTGCGGGTGCCCAAAGGCTGGGTTCTACTGCAGGTGAGAAAAGCAATTCTAGGTCTTGGTCAAGGACCGTCAGCATGGCCTACTATTTCTTCCTCTTGCTTTATCGTCTCCTCTGCAATCTGCCTTCTGCCTCACTGCCTGGGTTTGTGGTAGCCAGAGAGCCGAGGGACCTTGGAGAGCCCTTTCCGTTGCTTTCACAGTGCAGGAGTTCATTACTTTGTCTGTCACGTACTCCTGTCACACGACCAGATGACCTTAGTCCTATCTCCTCCTTTTCAAGGGAGGAAACTGAGGTCCTGAGAGGCTGAGCTGCTCTCTGATCCTACTCTGCCTTAACCCTGTGGCTATTTAGTATCTCACAAACAACCAGAGCCAGGTGAAATAACTGGCTCTCTCAACATAATTAGAGCAAAGATCACACACTCAGAGACAAGAAATGGGGGATTGCTCCACACGAAAAGATGATTTAAAATGTACGGTATCTGAGGAATCAGCCGAGTTAAAAGAGAAGCCCTGGCAATTATTTCTGTGAATTCGAGGAGGATTGGAGGGGTTAGAAAAGGGTAACTGTAGCTTTCAGCAGGCCTGGATTTCTCAAGTTCAAAAGCAGCTGTCATTTGGTATCTTCTCGAACACTGAGTGCCTGATAGGCAGAGCTGCAGTGTAAGGAATGCAGATTCCCCTGGGCTACTCCAAGGTTCACGGTTGTGTCTCTCACGTGGAATTGTTTCTAATGTTACCATCACCATTATCATCACTGTGCCCCAAATGCTAGCCTTCTTTGGTTTCAAGCCCCAATGTGGAGCGACACCTCAATAAGCCAGTGGTCCTTTGTAAAGGTCACTGGGAATTCCAAGCAGCTAGAATAGTTCATGGAAGGGTCTAAGGGCTGACCCAGGCATAGCACACACCTTCAGATATTTGGGAGGCTATGTCTGAGCAAGGAGAAACATAGATACACAGATTGCCTATGTACTGGGGTTTACAGCTCACAATCCCACATACCCTTGTGTACAGATGCAAACTAAGGCACCGAGATATTAAATACCCTGTGAAAGGACCAAAGAGCTAATAAATTAGGGCTAAGTCCTGACTTAAGTCTAGGCCTCAACATGCAAGCCATGTTTATGTGCTCTACAATGCAGGGACACACTGGTTAGCCATCCACCCCTCTGCAGGCAATTCTCCTCTCAGGAACTGAGCTGTCAACTACTGGTTACTTAACAGAAGCACCTCTAGTCTCCTCCAGGAGACTGGTCAGCAGCTCAGGAAGACCAGATCTTTCTCTTCTCTTTCATTCTCTATTCCTTTGTTGAGGTTTAAGGGATCAAACTAAGGGCATTCTGGGTGCTAACTAAACAAATGCTGAGCAACAGTCCCAGGACTTGGTTTCTTAAAACAGATTCTTGTTATACAACCCAGTGCCACTCTATGTGGTGGGCCAATTTTTCTAAATTGCCAAGTCATTCCTCCTGTCAGGATTAACGACAACCTAGTCTTCCTTTTTCAGATTCTACCAGTTTATATGAGGCTGTCACTTTTCAAAGAATCACTAATAGCCACCATAATGATGTACCACACTAGATTCTAAGCACACTTCTTAAGCTCTTTAACACTGACAACCCAGTAAGGCATTATCAAACTCCATTCACAAGAAGCCCTTGACAGTGGAGATGTTAAATAACAGCCAAGGGCACAGGCACTCAGAACAGGCGCTGAATGTCTCATCCCATCTGTCTGACTTGAAACTCATGTCTTCTCCTCCACCAGAGCAACTTCCCAGGCTTTAATGTGCCCAAGAATCACACAGGGATCTTGTCAAAGGAAATTCTGCCCCATAAGTTCTAGTGTGAGGCCGGAGATTCTGCATTTCTAATAGCTATGGGTGATACAGACGCTATTAGAAGAGAAGCCAGGACTGTCTGTCACGGCCTAACTTCAAGTCACATCCATTCATGTCCAATTATTTTCAACTATGTTAAAGCAACATTTCATGTCTATGAAGTTACAAGTCATCCATCCATACATCCCTCCCTTTTGCACTGACTCTAGTCAAAACAAGAAGAGCCACAACACTCTAGTATCTCTGGGAATAATCTAGAGAATACCGAGAATTCTATAGCCAGAGCAGTCTTAGGCAAACAGCTCTTGGCACCAACTCATGTGCCTCTGGCCTGCATTCATTCCAACAAGCTGGTCTTCCAAGACACTCACACTTCCCCGGCTGCTGCCAATCTAACTAGACCCAACAAGGTTCACTTTCAGGGCAAGCTGCTCCTTGCCTAAGGTGAAGAAGCAGTCACCAGGACCTGGTTAGGCCTCTGAAGAGTCACGGATGGCACACTCAAGCCATAAATATATGCAGAACTGAGTACAGGGAACAGATCTTGGCTTATGCCACTATACATGACCTACTGTGGCATTTCTTTTCTAAACACAATACATCTGCTTCCTCCATACAACTCAACTTCTCAGCAGCCTACCAGATAGAGCCTGGAAGCTGCCCTCAATAGCATTCAAGGCCACTATTCTCTTCTGTGGTGTCAAAAATTAAAACTCAATGTCGTATGCTGCCTTGGAATTTGGCACTATTGGGAAGGCTTCAAAGGACCTAACCTCAGTCCCTCTCCTAACTCAGCTCCAGGTCACTCAGCAGAATAATTTTCCTATCAGAGACCACGTGCAGCTCCCAGTTGTCCCTCAATTTCCTCCAAAATTAGCTGAAGAAGCCAGTCCTGTCTTCTGAGCTCTACAAAGGCTGCGTCCCACATGCACTAGGTGCTCACTGGGCTCCTGCACACTGCACACTGTATTCGCCCTCTAACTGTCAGGCTTTCTGTGTAGGGCTAACCCCAGACTCCTAAGACAGCCTAGAGTAACCTGGTAAGAGGGGTCTCATCAAGGGGTTGAGCAGGAGGCAATTAAAACATCGTTTTTGGCCAGTCCACTAGACCTGCCCTTTTCCATATCCTTTACTTTCAAATGCCAATGCCACAAGCACAGGACAAATGTCTGGTGCATGCTAAGTACTTTCCACCCCCTGTTTAATCCCCTAACATCCCCATCAGATGGAAAGCTCACTATCTCCATTTTATAGTGGAGGAAATTGGTATCCAGCAAGAGAACTTGCCCAAGACTGCACAGGAGTCATTAGTGTTAGGGCACAGCTCAAATGCAGATCTTTGGCTCCTTTCCCTTAAAAAAAAATTATTTATTATTGAAGGGTGGAGGTATGTTACAGAATACATGTGGAAGTCAGAGGATAACTCTGGAGTCAGTTCTTTCCTTTTAGCTTTATGTGATATCCTAGTTAACTGTCACAGCCTAGAGTAACCTGGGAAGAGGGGTCTCAGAAAACTGCCCAGATCAGATTGGTTGATGAGTATGTCTGTGGGGAACTGTCTTGATTGCTAGTTGATGGAGGAGGGTCTGGCCCACTGTGGGCAGCAACCTTCCCCAGGCAGCTGACACTGGGCTATAGACAAGGAGGCTAGCTAAGCATGAACCTGTTTGCAAACCAGCAAGCAGTGCTCCTCCATGGTTTCTGCTGTCAAGTTTCTGCACTTGAAAACTCAAGTTTTCAAGTTCCTCCACTGCTTTCTCTCAATGACAGACTATACACTAAAATGAACCCGCTCCTCCTTAGCTTCTTTTGGTCAGTGTGTTTTAGGACAGCAACAGAAAGTGAGCTAGATAGAACATATGGTGTATGGGATGGAGCTCAAGTCACCAGACACACTCAGTGCCTGTCTCCTCTAAGCCTTCCTCTCAGTTCCTGGCTCCCTGCTCTCATTTACAGCCTCAGTTTCCCTGGTTGCCAGGTCTCCCCAAGCCTCTCCCAGGGGAGATGAAGTGCTAGCTGGCCTGAAGGCAGTGCCCATTTGAGGAGCCTTACTGCCCTTTGCTAGAGACCGAGTGACGCTATGCGTCTAGGAAAGTGCTCCTGGCACAGGCCAGATAGCTGGCTGCCAAGAAACTTTCCCAGATGGCTTGAACTTAATTTACCAAAAGGTCTGACTTGGCTATCAGCCTTGCAGACACATTAACCCTAACCTTGCAGTCTCACAGTTGGCTGGACATCAGAAACATAAATAACTCAATATAAATCAGAGAATCAATTCATAATGTGAGCTATGCCTATTCTTTGCAGTTATCTGGGAAAAGATAGCTGGAGCAGAAAACATCAGAAAGCCCTTTACAGATCACAGATGAGAACAAAAGAAAGTTGGATATATGAAACTGACATTTAGAGAAAACCCTGTAAATCACCTTGGTCATTAAATAAATATCTGGATCCAAATTCAGCAGGCAAGTTTTAGGATCAAGGTACAATGCCAAATGACAGTGTCTTGTTCTTTCTGCCACTGAGGTCCCACACTCTTCTGCAGCCTGGTCTCTCCTGTGATAGGTACACACAGAACTCTGTTGAGCACTGGCCATGAGTTGAGGTTTTGATGGCTCCATCAGAATGCAAGGATCTCACTGACTTTGGCCAAAACCTTTCTTTTGCTCTGAGCATCTATCTGTTGCAGATCAGATCTCTCCCTTTTCCAAGTTGCCTAAGCCCAAGGAAGCTCCCAACTCACTTCAAACTAGCCTCCAGCCTGTTCCCTTTCATGCTGCCAGCCACACATTGGCTGCAACAGACTCGCCCCCTCATCCCCACTCCTCCCTGGCTTTCTCCACACACCTCATTCACAAACTACTTGGCCTACCTTCCTGTCATTCATCACCAGATTAAAACTTGGAAATTAATTCATCAACGTATACCACCATGAAATGATCCTTTCTAAGAAGGTAATGAGAGCTGAGTGTGGCGATGCCTGCAACCTCAGCACACAGAAGGCAGAGGATGGTGAGTCAGATGTCAGCATGGGCTACCCAGCAGGATCCTGTCAAAAACTAAGAAATAAAATTCAGAAAACTGCAATTAGATTATGCTTAGAGACTACATAACTCAACCATATCCATTCATGGATGAAGGGACCAACAGAAATTAAGTGGCCTGCCAAGTCACTCATGTATCTAAGTAATGCTAGGGCCAGAATCAGGATCCCAGTTTCTGGATCTTATGCTTATATTTGGGCCAAAACTAAAACACCCAACAGAGGCCCTCAGCAGGGAGGGCTCTGTGTCATAGAACTGGACATGGTACACAGCACATTTTTTACTCCTTCTTTAGCTATGATTAAAATACCAACCATTGGGGCTGGAGAGATGGCTCAGTAGTTAACAGCACTCGCTACTCTTCCAGAGGACTTAAGTTTTATTCCTAGTATCCACATGGCAACTCATAACCGTCTCTAACTCCAGTTCCAGGAAACCTGATGCCCTCTCTGGCCTCTGTGGGCACCAGGCATGCAAATTGTGCATAGATATACATGCAGGCAAAACATCCACACACATTAAAAAAAAATAAGAACATGAATACAATTTGGAGGCAATTAAATCAGGAATATTTTTCAATGATAAAATTTAATTGGGAAGGAGTTTTATGACACAGGACTCTCTGATAAACTTCCTTGGAAAACTCCATGACCTGGGTAAGTCACTTTAATTACTGAACTTAACATCTTAACAGTGCTGTTAACACTAAACACCCAGTAAGCATTAAAGAGAATATGTGTCTCATGTAGCCCAGGCTGTCTTCAAACTTGTTATACAGCCAAGGCTAACCATGAACTTGTGTTCCTTGTTCCTTATCTCTCAGAGCTGGAATTTTAGGCAATGGACCACCCCAACTTAGATGCTCACATTATTTAAAAAAAAAATGCCAGCATATTAATGCAAAAGAGGAAACAATGAGCTGGGTACTCACGAGGCTGAGGAAGTATATACTGGCAAGTCATGTGGAGCCTACCTGCTCATCTAGACCTAGACCCTTTGACAAGATGGGAATATTTGCGGGTGGAGAACAAAGTATTTTCTTGTGCCGCTGCTTGACATATCAATTATATAATTACTATACATATAATAAATATATACAATAAAATCCCTAATAGAAAGAAAGCACACGTCCTTTAGATACATTCTAGAATTCTGTCAATGCAGAGAAAGCAAGTGAAATGTTCACCTGCACTGTATTCAAAGTAATAGTATTAATGGTAAAAAACAGACAAACAAACAAAAACAAAACAAAACAAACAAACAAACAAAAACCTCTGAATACTTAAAATATTCCAGGAAAGGTATCCTGAGTCCCAGGAAAGGCTCCAAAGCTACACAGAGAAACCCTGTCTCAAAAAACAAACAAACAAACAAACAAACAAAAAACAAAAACGAGATTTTTAAGTAAACATGGTATAGTGCCATATTGGGGAATATTATGCAGCCATTCAAACAGGCTGTTGGCTAGGGTATAGTTCATCAGGAGTATGCTTACTTGACTATCGTGTTAAGGGCCTGGACTCAATACTCAGCATTGGACAAAGTTCTCTATGAAACCAAAAGACAAGTAACCATAGACAACAGAGAACCTGGATATCATGTCATCTTAGCTTTTCAGAGCCAGGCATGGCCAGCACATACCTATGATCTGCGCACCTGCGAAGTGGGGACAGGAGGATCAGGAGTTCAAGACAGCCTAGGCTACATAAGATCTCACACACAAAACAACCAACTCCTCCATTATCAATGCCATCACTGTGAAAGTAAAAAGGTAACTCAAAACCATTTCTTAGAAACCATCGATATGAAAAGGACAGCACAGCAGAATTAGCTTTCACAACAACAAAAGGACCAATAAGCCAGCCAAAAGTGAGCAAAGGATTGGACAGGCCAAACAAGCAATAAGCACAGGAAAGGATGCATGCCAGGCTGTAAGGAAGCAGACAAGGAGAGAAAACAGTGCTGCTGAGCATGTGGCGGGGCTGGAAACCTACAGAAGTGCGGGTGGGCATGTGGATGGTGCAGCTGCCCTGGGAAACCATGTGGAAGTTCCTCAAAAAGCTAACCACACTCACCAGATGTAATGGTGCACACCTATAATCTACCACTCAGGAGGCTGGGGCACAGAGTGAGACTTTGTCTCAAGAAAACAGTTAAACACCAAATGACTCAGCAATTCCATTGCTAGTATACATGCAAGAGAGCTGCAAACACATCCACACAGAAACTTGTGCAGTGGTAAGAACTGGAACACTAAACCCAGCAGACAGTGCCAACAACCAAATGCACACACATCAGCACAACACAGAATAACATTCAGCCTTAAAAAGAAGTGCATGCTTGCCACATGCTACATACTGCATGAGAATGTCCACAGAAGGCAAACTCACAGGGCCTGCAAAAGGGTGAGTGGTCACTACAGACTACAGGGAGGAACTGAAGAGTGTCTGTAATAGGACTGTTCTGAAGTGATCTAAAAAAGGTCCTGAAATTAGCAAGTAATGGTTTCAGACATTTAACCATACAATTTCAACTGAATTACATCTAAATAAATTAGATCTAATAAGTTAATTTTAATAAATTACATATAAATAAATTTTCTGAAAAAAATTAGACACTTTAAGATTTTTTAATAGTGTGAAGGAAATGCCTTTTTTTTTTTTTTTTTTTTGTCTTTTAATTTTTTAAGATAGGGTCTCATTGTGTAGCCCTAGCTAGCCTGGACCTTGCTATGTAGACCAGGCTGCCTCAAATTCATGGAGATCTGTCTGCCCTTGCCTTATGAGTGCTGGAATTAAAAGCCATGTGCCACCACACCCAATATGTGCACATGGGTGTGCACACAAACACAGGGTTTCATGTATTCTGGGCCGCCTTCCAACTCCCGATCCTCCTGTTTCCACTTCTAAAGTGTTAGCTTTACAAGCATGCACCACCATGCCCAGTTTGGGAAAATGTTCTCTATCTACGAAATGGAAAACAATCAGTATCTGATGGAATCTAAGTGCAGGTGTACTCTAAAAGCATGTGTGTGTATATATGCTAGGCAAGTTCTCTACCACTGAGCCTTACCTCCAGCTCAAATATGTACTATATAGTCAGGGAATTTAAAAAATAGAAGCCCAGGGCCTAGGGGTGTGGTTCAGTTGGCAGAGTGCTGCCTAGCATGCCCAAAGCCCTGGATTCTAGCCCCAGCACCATATAAACAGGTATGGTGGTACATACCTATAAACATAAACCCAGAACTCAAGAAGCAGAAGCAGGAGGATCAGAAGTTCAAAGTTGTCCTTGGACACACAGTTTGAGGTTAGTCTGGGATACATGAGAATCTGTCTTTTAAAAAATTAAAAACTTTAGAAACCCAGGTAAGCCTGTGTAGATGGTTTCAAAGTCAGGGTCTTCAACACAGTTCACTCACTAAGTATTTACACTATTACATATCAAGTGCAGTAAACAAGCCATATGCCAGAGCAGAATTTCCTTAAGTGTAGGGGGGGCTTAGGCCTACACTGTGTAGGGAAAGAGAAGTCCCAAATTCCCTACGTTACCCACAGATGCCCGACTGCATCATTTTCTGGGGGGAGGAGTTTTCTCTCCTCAGGTGTGGCTTACTACACAGTGTGGTGTGAACTCCAATTGAAACACAAATTATGTTACAAACTGTGGAATCTATGTGGCTGTTTCCTCACTTCCCAAACAGGGCTACTGAAAGGCTGGGTGAGCATAGCTAACACACTGACTGCCAAGTGCACAGTACATGCTCAATCAACCAAACAGCTGCTAGTCACCATCATCAGCATCACCTCCTCAGATCCTCAAGGAAACAGAGACTGGAGAAAAAGGGGCTGGAGAGATGGCGCAGTGCTTAAGAGCACTTCTGCCCTTCCAGAAGATGGTAGCTCCTGGAACTCTAGTTCCAGGGATCTGATGCTCTGGCCTCCCCTGGCACCTGCACAAATATACACTAACCTACACATATGCACACAATTTAAAGTAAATCTTTAAAACTATTTAAAAATTTAAAAAGAAAATTAAGGATCACTGGGAAGGCTGGTTTCCACAACTCCAAGCTGGGAGCAGACATCTGATTCCTCCCTTGCCTCTAACAACCACCCTAGGCAACTAATTGCTTTTCTCAGATTCTCTCAATTTCTAATGAAACTCTTCTTGAGGCGTTCTACAAAAGACATCGACGCAAAAACATTAAAATAGCATAGCAAACTGCTCATCGCCTCTTATCGTCTGAAACAAGCGATTCTGCAGGCCTATTACAACAGAAGGAGGCTCTGCAGGACTTAGGTGCCTTTCTGGGCACGCTGCTCTGATCCAGTTCATCCAAGATTACTCTTCACAGACTCCACTGAAAAATCCCCTGAGCAGCACAGCCGCCTAATGAGCGACTGGGGATTGTGACTGCATTATACTTAATGCCAACTTTCCCATCTTGCAGTCAAGAGTCTCAACAAGCAATCACTGCTTTAATGCTTTCAAATCCAGCCTCTTAGGTGTACAAAAGACCCTTGGCTTTGTCACTGATAGGCCTTTTGTTCTGACCTGAAAACCTGGATGACTTACAAGTTCTCATAACTTGATTATCTGAATACATCTTTCTTCAGCAGGGAATACATCTGGACTACACATTTAACACAGGGCCAAGCTCTAAACTCCAAATCCCCATCTAATGTACAAATGAAAGCATTCTGGCAGAGACCCAGTACTCCACTAAGTACTGTGATTCCAGAGGCTGTGCGCTCAACAGTAAAGGTCTGGAGTGTGCTCTCTAGAGATAGTGGCCCAGGGGTGAACACCAGCTTGGCCCCTTAATGAGCCAAGACTTGAAGCAGGTTGATTATTCTTGGGAACTCAGTTTCTTCCTCAGTAAAATGGGGATGACATCAGGGCTTGCCTCATGAGGTGTTGCAAGTTGATACATATTAGCAGCTCCAGTAGCCTCACAGACACTCATCAGAGTGAGTTGGTATTGCCCAGCACAGGACACTGCTTTCAAGGAGAGAATATAAAAGTTCCCCTGCTGAAATGTTTGTTTTTATTACTGTGCATCATCATTTTTAAGCTATATTTTTATTTTTGATATATATGTCAGATATTACATAATGGCTTTTGAGAGCAAAGACTTGATACAGTCCTGCTAATCATCTAACACAGCTGATTTGGGATGAAAGACAGTTAGGAAAGGGAGATGCAGGATAATGTGAGGCCTTTCATAGGAGCATCAGGCTATGATCTGAGAAATTTCATACAAAACCCAGAATATAACAGGAATGAGGAAGTTCTCAGGTGACCCTGGCCCAGTGCTCACATTTCACAGCTAAGTGTTTTATCTTGCAGTTCCTTAATGTTAGAAGTCTAGGAAGATCCTTCCTGTTTCCTATCTTACATGTGCAGATGCATCTCACAGTAATTGGTCCAGGACATCCTGTGGAGACCTACCATTCCTCACTGATGGTCAACTGGAGCTGGGGATTAAACCCAGAGTATTAATACTGAGTATAAATACTCACCCCAGCCCTGTCTATATTAAATTCATAGTAATAAATAGCTGCTCCTTGGTACCCATCTGTATTGATTCTAGTCCCCTACAGTTATCAAAGCCTTTGGATGCCCAAAGCCCACAGAACATTGTGCAGAACTTCAAATAAGCCATGCACATTCTTCTGTAAGCTTTCATCTCTTAAAGATGCAAATGCTGCCGGGCGGTGGTGGCGTACGCCTTTAAACCCAGCACTTGGGAGGCAGAGGCAGGCAGATCTCTGTGAGTTGGAGGCCAGCCTGGGCTACCAAGTGAGTTCCAGGAAAGGCGCAAAGCTACACAGGGAAACCCTGTCTCGGAAAACCAAAAAAAAAGATGCAAATGCTATGTAAACAAGCTGTATTCTTCCCCAAATATTGTCAATGCAAGGTTGACTGAATCCATGGATGAGAAACCCATTGGCAAACAGGGCCAACTGTATATTCTAAATGGTAAGCAATGAGGAAAACAATCTGTAAAGATGAAAACAGTTGTGAGGTTGCCATAGGGACCCATCTATAGTAGGTAACATGTATCAAGCATTTCTTGTGCCCTAAGCATGGTAGTAAGTATCATATACAAGTGGTCTTATATAATCTCTTCAAAACCAGTGAGTCAGTTACTAATATTAACCTTTTTCCACTTAGTAAGTGGAGGCCTGGCAAGATAAAGGGATTTGCCCAAATAACCAAGTCAGTGAGTGCCAGTCAGTAAATGAACCCACACTGTCTGATGCCAGAGATGAAACTGTTCTCAGAAAATTATAAGGTCCTAGGCTGAGAACCTCAAATTCTATGAACCTTGGCATCTTAGCCTTCTCACATCTGGACAGCTTGCCATTGCTCAAAGGTGCAATACGCACACAATAAACAAGGTGGTTTTAAATAACAGCACTTATCTGGCATGCCGAGGCCCCAGATTCCATCCCAGCACCAACGAGACTGAGGATATGGTAAAACCTACCTATTCTCTGCTGTGTGAAGCCCTGGCACAGAGTAGACCTTAAATGCTCTCACAGGCTCACAAGCTGAAGGCTTATACTTCAGAACAGAGCTACTGGGAGGTGGTGAAAATTTAAAAGGTGGGGTATATGGGAAGTCTGGGCACTGGGGTATATCTAGAGGGGATAGACAACTCTGTTCCTCCACCTGCTCTTAGCCTCACCACAGGCCCCAAAGCACAGGACAACTAACCAGGGACCAAACCAGGAGCCCTAGACCTCCAGACAATGAGCCCAAACTCTTCTCTTTGTGACTTGCTATCTCTCGGGTGTTCCATACAGCCCATGCCCAGTTTCCCAGAAGTGGCTGTGAATGGGATATGCCTGTGCACCCAGCAGAGCTCTGCTGAGCCCAGGCCAATGCCCTTCATGATGCCTGGCACTACATCGACAAGATACTTTGCTCTCAGGAAACTCATGGCCCAGCTGGGAAAAAGAGTCCTCTCTCTACCTACATCTGCCTTTTCTTCCACCTTTGTAAAGAAGAACGGAAGCACAGAACAACTCCAGACGCCTGCCTTTCTGCACCATGTCCTACCGCAATGCTCAGATCGTTCAGCCCTCAGTACCCTCTGTGTGAGCGCCACAGAGCCACGTCATTCTCCTCTCCTGTGCTGGTAACTTCCTTTGTCTTTGAAGAACTGGGAATTGCTTTTATCTCGAGCTTTCCCCCAGTCCACCACAAGGGAGTATAACAAGAGGGTTATCTTAAGGAACTAACAAAAAAAAAAAAAAAAAAAAAAATGCAAAAGTGTAGCTTCTCCACTGCCTTTAACTCTGGCAAAGAGCCTGTGGGATTCCATCATTATTTGCTCAAAAATGTTCAAAGAGAAACACAGAAAATTTCATCCTCATCATGCTGCAGCCCAGGAAAGAAACCCAGAACTCTAGGGGCCAATTACTCCACCGTCTGGACTTTGACCTTCAGAAGTCTCCCTCTGGTTTTAACCTGCCTGGAACTGAGGGCAACTGACAGCAGAGGGCCAGCTGAATGAGCAGCTTGTGTCCAGGGTGGTCACACTTAATGACTGCCAGGCCCTCAGAGAAACACTCAAAAGTTGCAGTGCCATGCCAAACCTAAGGGCTAATCGAGCAAATTTCACTGTCACTTACTTTAAAGTCACTACCTTCGTGACTTCGTGACATCAGGCTAGGAGCCAGGCACTCAGAACAGGGGCAGCCCTGAGAAAATCAATCACTACCAACGGCTCTAATAAAACCAGAGGGAGGAGCCAGAGCAGGCAGAGCGCATAGAGGCAGTGAAGCATGATAAGGGCTGCTGGCTGCAGACAGCAGTGAGAAGCATTCTGGATGGGAGGCTCCTGCCAAACCTGAGACTACAGCCAGGCTGAGGACAGCACTCCCGTCTCCCTCCCTTCAGCCTTTCCCAGGACAACTGAGGCTGAACATTTGAAGAAGCCTTACACAGAACTAACCTAGTTTAGCTTTGCAGTTCTCATAAGGAGCCTTCAACATGTGCTTTCCAAAGCCTAAGAAGGAGCTCAGCGCCTTATCCTCAAATTAATACACTGGGCATTTTTCTTCGCAGTTTTTAGAACTGGGCACTGAGAGAAGTTGGAAGACTCGAGCTCAGTGGTAGGGCACCTCCTAGCATGTCCAAGAGGCCCTAGTACCACCTCAACAGTAATAATTTTAAAAACAAGACTAATAATGGGGACCTTAAATTATAAAAGTAAACACATACAAATACCACCAAATGGACTCAGTAGGTGGTATTTATTTATATATACATATATGTAACAATAACATTTCAGAGGTCATGAAGTTGAGAGGTTGTCAGGTGACATGGGAGGAACAGGAAAGGGGAGATTGTGGTGAGGAAATGATGTAAACACACGACTTTTGTATGAAATTCTCAAAAACAAAATGCTCAAATAATCAGTACCAAAGAGCTAAAAGCTGAAGTCATTTTGTACAATGGACAAGGGGCTACTGTATGGCATTTTCTTTGAAATGAAGATTGGCTCACAGGCTGCACACTTTTACTGGAGCAAACTTGAAGGACCCTACTTGTCTTGAGTAAAACCTGTATTCACTAGCTTCGACTTTTGGTTAGGATCACAAAATATGAAAATCTAAATAAAATAGATGAAAGCTCCATATTCAGGCAAATATACCAAAGGAGGTGGGGGGGGTAGGGCTAATAGTATCCGATGCCTAGTGGCTGTCAGGGGCACACAGGACTAGTTATGTAAACACCTAGTTTAGTGCACAGTACTTTGTGTGTGTTCAACAGTAGTTTCTATTCTGCTATTGTATATCTGGGCACCAGTGGCTGCAGATAGAGGTAGGTGTACCTGGGTGTGGAAGCAGCAGGGACCTTCCCAGGCCTCTCACTGTTACCCTCTCTCGTTTCCCCTTTTCTAGTGTGTTCATCTATTTAGTGGGTGGATACTGACTGCTTCCTAAATACAGGACAGAGTGCTAAGTACTGAACAGGAAATGGTAGAAACAGACAATGGAAGGGCCTTTGATGGGGCAACATCATGGGATGAAATACCCTTAAAGGGTAGCTATGAAGCATCTGATTACATGCTACAAGGCTGTTGCAACATTAGGCACATAGGTCATAGTAGCTTTAACCAGAGAGGGAGAAAGGGGAGTAGAGACCAACAGAAAAGCGGCTTCTACCACCATCTCCTGCTGACACAAAGAGGCAACCCAACTAGATTTTACCACTCTGCAAGGTGATACAATGTAATACACAATCAACCACCATGTCTTACACATTAAAAAAGAAAAAAAAATCACACCAGGTCTATCTAAACAATACAAAATGAGCAGCAGTGATGAAGCTGTGTGATAGGGTGTATGGAGAGCATGTGCAAGGTTCTGATTTTAATCCCTGGTACTGAAAAGAAAGACATCAAATATTTAAAAAAGAAGAAACAATTTAGGTTTGGTAGCCCATTCTAGTAAGCCTAGTACTTGGAAATGAAAAGGTAAGAGAATCAGGAATTTCAAGGTCTTCCTTTTGACATAGGGAACCCAAGGTCAACCTGCGCCACTTGAACCCATCCAATGCAGGCAGGCAGGCAGGCAGATCTGTTAACAAGGTCGCTAAGAGACACCATTCATATCTCATTAGTCTTCTTTCTGTAAGGCACTAACATTCACAAGGCGTTTTGAAGCATGTTCTTAAGTTTATCCATTATGTCTGACCACTTCATATGAGAAACAAAACCTAAAAAAGGACTTTGAAAATCCAGGTCAAGGGCCCCAGATCTGTACAGTGACCGACTTGCATGGCTTCAGTCTGGTGTTACATATGACATTCATTATCAGCTCTGCTCCTTTTGAGGGGTCAAGGACTCTGAGCTCTGATTAAAGTGATGGGCTCTTCTCCTGGAAGAATGGCATTCTTGAGGATTTATAGGCATCTTCAAAGGATTCATAGATCATCAGGAGTCAACATTCCCCTGGAGATTAACAATGTCAGTTTTTCATGGTTTTTATACTCCAGTTACTCTGTGTAAGGAAACGAGTTACTTGGTGTCAAGGTTTTCAGGATCCAAGTTAAGTAATGTCAGGGAAACAGAAGGAAAGTCGCTTTCTTTCTTTCCTCTACCTCTGTTCCCTGGAGGGCTGCCGGGGCCTGACACTGTGTGCTCTCTGTGAATGAATTACTGTACCCTATGCACAGAGTAAAGAAAATGACAGCTTCATTTCTGAACTTAAATGTCCTTAATATTTAATTCCTTCCTGGGTGGTTAGTAGCTTGCTTCTCCACATTATCCAGAAGATGGCTTTGGAAGGTAAGCTACTGGAAGTTCAGAAAAGTACATACCCCAATTCAATTTCCTCGGAAAAATCAAAATGCTCACAGGGCTGAGAGTTGAGAAAGGCTCAGGGGCCAATGCCTTCCCCCAGGGGTGCTGAGGAGGGTAACGGGGTACAGAGAATGAAGCAACAGGGCAGACCAATTCCTTTTTCAATCTATTTTCCTTCAGTTCAGAGCATCATCTCAGACAGACAGCCCAGGAAAACAAGCTGCTCTTTGGTTACTCTCAGTCTTCCTCAATCTGTAAATGCAGCTGAGTGTTGCCAAAGTGCGGCTTGTTTTCTTGGGCTGCCGTCTGCACTGATGCTCTGAACTGAAATAAAATAGATTGAAAAACAAATTGGTATGCCCTGGCTCCTCCTGCAGTTTCATACCATGCTTCAAAGCTGGCGTTACCACCTACTCTTTACTGGAACCCAACAGACCCAAATCACAAAGTAGAAACAGCAAAGCTCAGATGGAAAGGTCCCACCCTAACCCAAAATAGCAATTTAATTCTGGGCTTGCAGTTCAATACTGCATTAACATGCCACTCTGTGGCCAGATCACAGCTCCATTTGCTGGCCTGGATGACATCTTCTGATGACATGCCTAACATGGTTACTGCATACAGTATAAAGTAAAACCTGACATCCATTCTTCCATATGACAGCTCCAGCATTCCATCGATTTAGCACAGCCTATTGTTTCTCATGCTCTTGCTCCGTTCACACCTATTCAAAAGGTGTTTTTCAAGTATTCCACACCATGGTAAAGATGCTATGCTTTTGTTCTTTGAGACAGAGCCTCATGATTCTAGCTTTTTTGTGGGCTGGCATCAGACTTCAGAGGTCCACCCTCCTCTGCCTTCTGAATGTACAGATTAAAGGTGTGTGCCACCATGCTTGGCTTAAAGGATGCTACTATTAAAAAGAGTAGAAAGGAAACCCACAACCAGCTGCAAACACACCCGAGAGTCACTACCCAGCATTTCCTCAAAAAGCCTTAAGAAAGTGCAGATATTGTGGCTGAAGGTGCAGCTCAGGCTCCTAGCATATGTTTGGTGTGGGGCAGACCTCAGTTCCATTCCCAATGCCCCCCAAAATGCAGGTATCCCTGATGGAAGAACACTAAGAGTTCTAAGCTGAAAACACTAACGTGATGAAAGACTTTCTGCATAGCTTGATTTTAAAAACTTCACTCTGTGTTGGTGGAATGGCTCAGTGGACTGAAGGCACCCACACAAGTCTGTGACCTGAGTTCAATCCCTCATGTGGAACCACATGGTAGTAGGAGAAAACCAACTCCTGTAAATTGTCGTCTTTCTTTCACAATCACACTACAAAGTCCAGGCACCTACACCCATCCACACTCTTCTCCCTCACCACACACACACACACACACACACACACACACACACAAATGTAATTTTTAAATAATTACATATAAATATATTAAATTTAATAATAATTTTTAAAAATTTTAAATATTAAAAGAACAATTAAATTCTATTGGGAAAGCTGCCCTCTATGCCCTTAAACACTAGAGAAATCTATCTCCTCCTCTCCCCAAAAGGCAGAAAACCACATCCTCCCGCCCCTCACTTTGCTAGGAACATGTCTGAATTTTCACTATTATTTAATACATCTGGGGTAAAATTTGGATTAGTCTTTCCAATTAAATGCAATTACATCCAATAGTAAGCACACTGTACCCCAGCATTCCACACTGGGGCAAGAGCAACGATTTTTGGAGGAGGCCCCACTGTAAGAACAGACAAAAACTCTGCAATATGCCAAGCCATCCAGCTCTACCAGTGCTCTTGGTGTAGAACAAATTTCAAATATTTGCTCAATGGGTGCTCAAGATTTGTATATTACTATCTTCCTGAAAACCAAGTTGTGGCACTGGCTAGCAGCTGAGGCCACAAAAGTAAGATGTGGCATTACTCTTGTGGACTTCCCAAGCTGGCAGGAAAGACAACAGATGGAACACAGCACGGCATGATCTGTTTACTTCAGCTCCATGCTCCCTCTGTACAAACTATGCAAACTGGCCATCTCTCCCCTGGGGAAATGTCAATCCTAACACTAGTTGTGTCAAGACTAAGTGGCAGTTCACATTAAGCTTCAGTGCCAGCATCTGGCACAAAGAGATGCTCAATGGGTATTTTATTGCTATGATGCTAAGAGATAGGTGTTTGAAATTATTTTTGTCAGATAGGCTGGAGTAATGTACAACTATAATTCCAGCATTTGGAAGCTAAGGCAAGAACTCAGTTAAAGGTGAGCCTGGACTGCACAGCAAGACCCTGTGTACCTGTCTATCACCCAAGCCCACTGAAGAATTTAAATTCCACAGAGACAGAGGTCATGGTTATCTTGTGCACTAATACATGTCCAGGAATGTATTGTATCTGCACACAGTAGCAGTGAACTACTGATTAAATCCACTTATGCAAGCACAGATATTAAACAAACCAAATGAAACAACTGTTACATGTGTGAGGGGGCTGGGAAGGGGGCACATGCCTGTAATCTCATCACTTGGGAGGAAGAGGCAGGAGGATCAGGAGCTCAAGGCCAACCTTGGCTATAGTTTAGGACAGCCTGGGCTACAATGAGACCAAGTTTCAACAAACAAAAGACAGGTTGGGAAATACCGTCACAGAAGAACCATGTCACCATGACCGGTGGGTACAATTTATGCCATGTACCAAAAATTTGCACTTTGAGATTGCTGAAACAGCTACAGCCCATACCAAGATTTGGATACAATTCCAAGGAATAACACTCCCAGAGGGAGAAAAATTTAACAGTCGGAGGCAATCTGACCTAAGCTACAAGGGGTTCCCAGTGACAGGCTCAAATTGCCAGCCCTATGTCCTAGTATACCCTAAAACAGCTTAATTACACTTCACTTCTTTTGCAAAAGAAAAATATTTGCAACACTATGTGTAAACATAAAGTAGATAGATGGTCTATAGCACCCACTGGGCATATGGTAACATTGCAAAGTATGAGAAACTACTGGCTTGACCGTGTCATGGAAGCCGGGGTACTGTGCCAATTGAACACTAGCTCAATCTACTTATGCCTCGGGACAGGGTTGGCAAACTTCTATAAAGCGCCAGAGAGAAATGATTCCGGCTTTATGGACCTTTCCATCAAAGCCGAATAGAAGCCAAGCAACTGCGAGCACTCCCCCGCCCCGCGGCGGGGAGGCGGCCAGACAACACATCAACAATGAACATGGCTGCGTCTCGGTGCAACTTCACTTCTGGGAGCTGAAGTTTTATTTCATATGACTTCTATTTCCCCACAACTATTTTTAAACGGATAAACCATTCCTGTCTCGCAGTAAACCAAAGCTGAGAGCAGGGACGGGGAGGGAGGGATCCCTGGGAGTGCGGGTGTCGGCTGGCGCGTCGCAGGGAGCTGGGTAGTAAGGCCGGCAGTTGCCAGGCAGGGTCCCGTGTCCTCCCGCAGGTGACCACGACCGAGACTACGCCCGGGGTGAGGGCCATCCCCCGGGCCACGTCCAGAGAACAGCGGCGGCTGTGACCGATGGGAGCCCCGCGGAGCTCGCCACGTACGTAGCCCACAGTGCGCAAGGGTCCCGGGGTGCCCCTCACTCAGGGAGTCTCTCGGGCCTCCGCCGCAACCGGGGTCTCCACGCGGAGTCCCAGCGCCGTTTCTATGGTTACCTGTTCAGTACCGATTCAAACTGCCGTTCTTTATTGACAGCGCCATAGAGGACACGAACACTCCTGCCCGAAGGGAACAATAAAGCTTTCTCCATTCAACAGCGCCAGAGACGCCAAAAGGCAGCCATCTTGGGGCCGGGGACGCTGAGGGCAGAGGCCCGGATGTACTCACGCTACAGTCACGTGCCGGGGGCGGTCTCGCGAGAAGGCGGTGCCTGCATCACGTGAGCACTCGCCACCAATGGTAGGATCTCAGTACAAGGTGGCGCGTAGTCTGTTCTTGACCTCTGACCTTCGCCACAGTTCCTAGGGAGAAGTTTACCCGGTATGGTGACTGACCCCTTACCCCGGGCAACTCCGAGGTTAGCAGCGAGGAGACAGCAAAGGTTTCTTTCCGTTTTCCATAACAACAAACACAGTCACGTGCGGGGCGGGAACGTGACTAATTCCTGGACTGGGCTTGGCGTGAGTTGTTCGCAGCGATTCTTTTACCCTTGTTCTCTCCCGTTTTGCTCATAGCTCATAGCAGTACACGCTCGTTTAGAACCCGGATCCGGGCGTCCTGGCGGTCAAACGTTTGTGTGTCGGCTTCACTCAACATTAGAAGTCCCGTTGGCGCTGGCCCATGAACACTGTCCCTGCGTCACATCACCTTTTTGTCCCCACTACCGACGCCCAGATCCAAGCTTCTCGTTAACAGTGTCGAGCTCCGCCTGTGATTACAGCTGTCCATCGGCAGTGACAATATTCCGCGGTCCCCAGCACTGTCGCTGTCAGCCAGACTCAATGCAGTGCTGTTTTAATGGACCAGAGCTGCCACTTAAATTGCTGCTGTCACCTGGCCTGTCGTATTCACTGTCACTGTGCGGTTTGCACCCACTGCCAGGCCTATAAACTTGGAACAGTTCTGCTCACTAGAGTACTCTAGTTAGCTTTTCTAGTTCATTTCTGTTGTGATAAAATACCCTGACAAAAAGCAACGTAATGAGTCAGACTTGGTGGCCCACCCTTTAATCCCAGTGCTTTGGAGGCAGAAGCAGGCAGATCGCTGTGAAGCTGAGGCCAGCTTGGTCTACAGAAGGAGTTCCAGGACAGCCAGGGCTACATAGTAAGATGAAGGAGGAGGAGGAGGACTAAGGGAAAAAGATTTATTTCAGTTTACAATTGTAAGTTAGTCCAGAGAGGCCAGAGCAAGATAAGGACTTCCGACAGCTAGTTGCATCCCATCCACGGTCAAGAGCAGAGAGAAGTGAATGCACACATGCTTATTTGCTTGTGCTCAGTTGGATTTCTCACACAGTTCAGGACCCCTCATCTGGGGAGTGGTGCTGACCACAGTGGACTGGGTCTTCTGGCATTGGTTGACTCAAGACACCCCCAACACACGTACACACACACGCACGCACGCACACACACACACACACACACACACACACACACACACACACACACAGAGAGAGAGAGAGAGAATCCGCTGGTGAGACATTCTTCCCAGATGAGTCTAGGATGTGTGAAGCTGACAAAGCTAAACATCACACCAGTTGTCACAGTTGTGTTCACTGTCATCACTCAGCTATGACCACAGTCAAGCCAGTATTTAACAGGCCCCCCTGCCTGGTACATAGTCACCTTTTGAGTCACTCTGACTGTTATCCGCACAGGTCACTAATCACCTTCAGCATCAGATTTAGCGCTTACACAACCCTTTAGGGCTTCACCTACAGCTGCTGTGACTACTGATCCCCCACACCCAGCAGCCCAGGCTCACAGCAGGAGCCCCACACTGTAGACCTGTTGGGTTTAGGAAACACCTATGACAGTGCTCGGCACATAGGTGCTCCACAAGCAGGTACTAAATTAATGGATCTTTTAAAAACACTGTGGCCTCTGTGCTTTATGGAAACGTGGTTGACTAGCATCTCAAGCAACAGAAACAAGTTTCAAGTTCCTCTACTTAACCCAGTTCTGCATCACATAAGGAGTAAAAGGAGAGATCACAAGAAAAGAAGTCACCATGTACATATAATGTTCATGACTAGTTATAGGGCCTTGCAAATAGTAGTCAACAGCTCTACCACTGAGCTGCAGCTCCCAATCCCAAGAATAGGATTTTAAAAAGCTTCTTTCTTATTTTAAAAGGAATACATGGGATCAGGCAAAATGTTTCAGCCCCATCCCCAGGACCCCACATGCTGAAAGAAGATAACAGACTACTACAGATTGTCTTCTGACCTCCACACATGCTGTGACACATGTCTGCCCATACACAAATAAATAATATACATGTAATAAGAAGACTACATGGCCAGTGAGATGGGGCAGTGAATAAAAGCTCTTATCACAGAAGCCTAACCTGAGCTCCATCACCGGCACCTATGGGAAGGAGAGAACCAACTCCAGAGAGTTATCCTCTTACCTCCAAATGTGTGCACTGTACTTGCACACAGATACACATCATACATGAATAATAAAAATTAGAATAATAACTGCCAGTGGTGGCACACATTTAATCCCAGCACTCAGGAGGCAGAGGCAGGCAGATATCTGTGAGTTTGGGGCCAACCTGGTCTAAAAAGCAAGTTACAGGACAGCCAGGGCTACACAGAAAAACCTTGTCTCGAAAACCACATACCCCCAATTAGAGTAACAGGAAATGTCTTCCCTAGTGTACACACACACACACACACACACACACACACACACAGCCCTTAATTTCAGTTTCCCAGTAACATTTACTTGAAATTTCACATTGAGTATCCCTAATTCAAGAGTCTGAAATCCAAAATGCTTCAAACTCAGAAGACTTTCCAGTGGTAAGGTTAAGAGCCCTGGCTGCTCTTCGAGAGTACCTGGATTCAATTTCTAGCACCCACAAGGTGGCTTACAACCAACTGTAACTCCTGTCTCAGGGGATCTGATGTCCTCTTATAGCCTCCTCAGGCACCAGGTACCCACATGATACACAGACATACATGCAGGTGAAACACCCATACACACACTATACACAAATAAGTGCACTGACAATCTGATTTTATATAACCTTCAGCCTATGTATGTAAAGTGTACATGAAGTACCCATGACTTCCTGAGCCAGTCTTCATGATTTCTCATATGTATGACATATTCCAAAATCTGAAATTCAAATATTTCTAGTCCCAAGCATACTTGCATGAAACATTTTGAAGAATATTTTTGCTTATTCTTTGGCAATTTCATAGATATAAACGTCTTGACCATATGTACCCCAACACACACACACACACACACACACACACACACACACACACACACACACACACTCTCCTCTGGACACCCCTCAAAAGTCCCCCTCCAACCTTCATGTCTTTTTTTTTTTTTTAATTTTTGTAACCCACTGAATCCAGTTAGTGCTGCCTGATGGAATCCAGACTAATCTTATTGGCTTCATCTTGGGCAGGTAACCGTGAGTTCATGGGTGCAATGGCCATGTCACGTCCTAAACACAGTGTTACACAGCATACATGCAGGCAGAACACACACACACACACACACACACACACACACACACACACACTCCCATCCTCCTGCTTTTACTTTCTTTCCATCTCTCTTTGGAGGTGTTTCCTGAGCTTTGCAGGAGGGGTTGATGCAGGTGTGTCTGATGTAATGTTCAATTGACACTTATTCCCAGCACTTTGACCAGTTCTGTATCTCTGCATTGACTGCTGCCCACTGCAGAAAGCATCATCTCTGGCCAAGGCCAAGAGGGGCACTAAGCATGAGACAGTCTTCTGAAACTGACTTGCCTACAGTTCAGGAGGAAGAGCTCAGGAGGGCTGAGAGTAGGTTCCATGATAGAGCATGTGTCTGACATGTGAGCCTGTATTTCAAAACAGCAAAACTCTGACTGGGCATAGTGGCATATGTCTGTAGTCACAGCTACTCAAAAGGTTGAGGCAGTTGGGTCACTTGAGCCCAAGGGTTTGAGATAGTATGGTAACCTAGGAGGACCCTGTCTCAGGAAGGAGGAGGGTGGAGAATGGAGGAAGCCTAGCATTAGAGAGAGCATTGCACCTGCCTTCTGGCTGATTGCCCCATGGAAGAATAAGAAAACAGTGTCTGGACCTTCTAATACAGTAGCCTCTCAGAGAGTGGCAACAGCTTTTGTAAATATAACATGAACCTTCCCATTGATAGAAATTTGACCTTGACAGGAAAGACACTTGGGTACTTTTCAACTCTGTCTACCTTAATAGAGTTGGTTCTCGGACCACTGCCCTATGTAAGATCACTATGGAAGATGCCCTGTGGAAGAGACCCGAGATGGTTCCAGTTCATTCATCCACTGTGGAGTCTCAGGAATGTGGGTCAGTGCTAGAGCACTTGATAATTATTCAAGTGGCCCTGTTTGATCCCCATCACCAAAAATTGAACAAAACGAAAAGCTGCCATTTCCACAGTGCTGAACACATACCAAGGACACTGAACTGGGCATAAAGCAGCCACAGCATGTCACTGCTAATGAGGGCATTTGTCATTTGTCTTTATGTCTGCCTGCTGCATGCTATGCCACACAGTGTCTGTAGTATCTCACTGAACTAGAACCACTCAGTGATCTTGGTATTGTGAGGCTGGAAAGATAGCTCAGCAGTCAAGAACATTTATGGCTCTTGAAGAGGACTTGATATAAGTTTGGTTCCTAGTACTTATATCAGGCAATTCACAACCGCCTATAACTCCAGCTCCAAGGAATATGATGCCCTCTTCTGGCCTCTGTGGGCACCTGTACTGATGGGCACATACCCACCCCCAACATACACATAGACACATAATAAAAATAAATCTTTTTTTTTTAAAGAGGAAACTGACTCAAAGAAAGAAAATAATTTGCATACAAACACACAGCACTTCAAGGAATTGGGTCTTAAGCCTGGAGTTCTGACTGTAGAGTCTGCACATCCTTCAACCCTGCATATTAACTTATTTTTTATGTAATGAATGTGTTCACTGTAAGGAATGGGAAGATTACAGAAAAACACAGAGAAAGTGGGAGGTCAGTGATTGTAAATCCCACCACTTAGCTGTACCCTGCCATTAGAGCTGAGCATCTCTCCATATCTGGACATATTTACATTAGTAGGTGGCTGTGGAGATAGTAATGACAATTAATGATAGCCTCTATCACTGATCACTGTGTTCTGGGCATTATTCTAAGGACTTTCCATGAACCAACATACTTAATTTACTCGGAGAGAGGCGGAGAAATATCATTTTACTAAAATGAGCTCATTGGACATATTCAGGGTTCACAGCAGCCAACCACCTGCTGATGTTCCCCCCAATCTGGTCCCTTCCTCAGTGTTGCTGTCTTCAAATCAAATCCCAAGCCCAGAGCCCTGCGCTGCAAAAGCTGAGTCTTTAAATAGCGTTTTCCATGCAGCTGCTGTCGGGTCAGCTGGCTCTGCTGCTCCCCAAGGCAGCGGTGTTATTTGTGGAATCAAAGTCTGCTGCAGGCTGCACACGTGCTTTGTGTTAGTTTGAGCAGGTATGGGGCTTCAAGTCCCCCTTCCTTCCTTTTCAAGTGTTAGTTTCTCTTTCCTTGTCTTCAGTCCTTGTGAAGCCTAGTCTTCAGATCACGCCCAGTGGCCACCTCAGTCCCAAATGGTGCTGCTGTTGGAATTTGCCAAATACCTCAGAAAGGTCAGCTGCTGCTCATCTGGCCTAGAAGACAAAAGACAAAAGGGCGATCGTCTTGCTCCAGCTGCGATACCCAGCCTGGAGCACTTCTTGAGCCCTGCGCCTGCTGATATATTATAGATGAATTCAGTGTCTCATTTGGGCCCAAGGCCAAAGGCACTCTAGCATTCAGAATGCTTGAATCGGTGTCTCTGCTGACACAGTGTACAGGCCCTTCATGTTTGTCTCACCCAAAACCCAAGTGATGGTTTTCCCCTCAAGCCTGTTTCTTCCCTTTAGCTCAGAGATGGTGACCACCATCCGCCATTCCCTTCAACATTTCTCTTTCTAGCCTTCAACCAGTCATCAGTGCCTGTGGATTTTACCTCTAATTTGATGGCCAACACCACAGGCATGTACATGACTTCACAGACTCTCTCTCTCTCTCTCTCTCTCTCTCTCTCTCTCTCTCTCTCTCTCTCTCTCTCTCAGAGAGAGATTGTTTAAAATCTCTTTTATCATCTGAGCCTTCAGTGATATATCTGTTTGGGGAGGGGTTGCTGGGGATGGAACAAGGCAGCAAGCATATGCTCCAAGCTCTACCTTTCAACCCAAAGTATAATCTTTTTGCTAGTGTAGGTTTTTGCCCTGGTGTTGATGGCTGCTGACTGATCAGGGCAATAGTTGCTGATGCTTGGGATGACTGGCAATTTTTTAGAACAAGACAATGGTGTCTGTCCTGGCTGGTTTGATGTCAACTTGACACAGTTAAAGTCGTCTGAGAGGAGGGAACTCAACTAAGAAAATGCCTCAATAAAATTGGGCTGCAGCAAGCCTGTAGGGTATTTTCTTAGTGATTGATGGGTGAGGGCCAAGCCCATTGTGGGTGATGCTACCCCTGGGCTGTCAGTCTTGAGTTATGTAAGAAAGTAGGCTGAGCAAGCCATGATTAGCAAGCCATGATGAGCAAGCTAGTTAGTAGCACTCCTTCATGCCCTCTGCATTAGCTTCTGCCTCCAGGTTCTTGCCCTGCTTAAGTTCCTGCCTTCATTGATTTTCATGATGAATTGGTAGGCAGAACTATGAGTGAAATAAACCCTTTCCTCCCCAAGTTTCTTTTGGTCATGGTGCTTCATCACAGCAATAGTAACTCTAAAAGAGTGACCTTCAGTGAGCTGATTGACTTACAAGGGCCTCTTGCATACAGACAAATGCCCTACCACTGAATTACATCACAGCCCAACGTTTCAACATATACACCAAAACAGCATTAATCTCATTATATGTCTCCAACAGAGCTTCTGCATAACTAGATACATTGCCAATAGCAGTATTTTGAAAGGAGTCTTTTTTTCTCAACAGAGGGTTTAAAATAGTCAGTAAATCACATTGAAAACAGATGTGTACTCATCAAGGCTTGTTCTGTACCTACAAACAAGCAGAGGAGAGATTTCTTATAATCCTTTTTAAAATTATGTTTATAAACTTTATTATAAAAATCCTTGCAGATAAATAAAAACATCACACACCAAAATTATCCAGACCCAAAGTCTATATAACTCAGTGAACATCTACACAGCTAGAGTAGGCATTCAGAGCAGATGTGGAACTTCACCTTAAATTTTCCACATTTGGAGTCAAATATATTTTATATTCTTATCCTCCACTAAAACCCAAACCAAAAAAATCTACGAGTTAGAACTAGAAAAAAAAACTTTATCTTCTCCTTCATAACCACTGTTGTTATCTGCATTCAGTTCTTCCTCATCCCCTTCTATTCATCCTTTCTTATTCCCTTCAAGTTATTCTGCACCCACATGTGCATTTGCTTACACATATGCATATATTAACGGCTAGATTCCACATGAGAGACAACATGTGGTTTATTTCTGAGGTTGTGTGATCTTGCTTAATATCTTACATTCAAGCCCATCCATTTTCCTGCCAAGTTTTTAACTTCATTTTCTTTAGAGCTAAGAAGTGTCCCGTTTTACATATGTACAAAACTCCCTTTGTCCATTCATCTGGGTTGTGGGAGCCCGTTTTCAGGTTTCTGGTGGCTTTACCCAGCAGGTCCTCATAGAGAGGATGATTGGACCACGGGCCTGAGTGCAGGTGTCTGAAATGGTCTGCACTTGGCTGTGCTGGGGGGAGGTCTTTTGCGCCACCCCTTGGTGTCTCTATAAATACCTTAGGGCAGAGACCGTCAGGGCTGTTGGAATAGGTTCCAGGCTCTCTCAAGGCTATCCTTTATTTTCTTTCTGTTTATCTCTATAATCTAAATCCTTCTGTCTAATAGTTCCTGCTGCTCGCACTCAAGAAAACTCTGGGGAGCTGTGGGGTTGGTGGGTAAACGCCCCACACTGGGTGCAGATGGACAACGGTTGGTTCCAATTCTTTCCATGTCTTCTCCAACAGTTGTCATCAGATTTATTGATGACAGCCACGCTGATAGAGTGAGGTGGTGTCTCACAGTAGTAGTTTCAATTTAAATTTTCCTGGCGGCTGAGGATATTGAACTCCTTTTTCTTTTGAGACAGGGTTTCTCTGTGTAGCTCTGGCTGTCCTGGAACTCACTCTGTAGACCAGGCTGGCTTTGAACTATGAGATCTGTCTACCTCTGCCTCCCAAGTGCTGAGATTAAAGACATGAGCCAGCCTGGCCTACAGAGCGAGATCCAGGACAGGCACCAAAACTACACAGAGAAACCCTGACTTGAAGAACAAACAAACAAACAAAAAAACAAAAAAACAAAAAAAAAAGAGAAAAGAAAAGAAAAGCAGTTAAATGCTTTAAGTGCTGCTTAATGGGCCAGACTAGTAGGAGCTTGGAAGACTCTGGTGCTGAGTGTGATTTGGTGAACTGTGAGGCCTGGCTCAAGAGGTGCCAGAGGAGAAGAATGTTAGTGTGTGATCTAGAGACCAGTCTAGTGAAGAATGTGGCTGCTTTTTGCCCTTGTCTGAAAAGTCTGCCAGAGGCTAAAGTGAAGAGGTTTGAATTAATTCTGTTGGCAGAGGAAATCTCAAAACAGCCTACTATAGACTTGGTCATGTGGTTATTAGTGTTAACTCTAATGAAGATTTATAATGAAAAGGAACAAGCTGAGCAAGGAAAAAACAAAATGTGAAATTTGAGGAGAAAAGGAACACCAGGAAGTGGATGGAGCTAAGTCCTGTGTTCAAGGAAATAAACAGATTAAGGAATGGACTAAAGGGAGCGGTGACCTCAGGGCAAGATCCTACCCAGCTAAGTTTCCAACTTATGAAAAAAATTAAAGAAAAGCTTCAAGCCAGGTATGGTGGTACATGCTTTTAATCTCAGCTCTTTGAAGGCAGAGACTGGAAGATCTCTGAGTTTGAGGCCAGTCTGTTCTCCAGATCCAGTTTCAGAACAGCCAAGCTTAGGCAGTGAAGGAAACCCTCAAAAACAGAAAGCTGGTGAAGATGTAGTTGAACAAGGGGGCCATGTTCCAGCCCCAGTAAGCAGCAGAACTTGGCAGTTCTGGCTACATGGTTCTGGCTTTAGAGTCAAGGATAGAAGAAAGACATTATTATGGAATCTCCATCTGTGACCAAGGAAAGCCTCTGATGCCAGGCATATGTAAGGTGTTCCTGAATGGAGGCCTAGAGGGACCATTGCTTGAAGCTGTGAAAGTGAAGCCTAGACTGCCTTTGAGACCCCAAGATGATGTAGACATCAGAGCTATGGGATACCTGCCGAGGAGAGTTGCTAACGGAGTGGAACCAGCCCAAAAGAAAGAAGTGTGTTGTAGTCAACAAAGCTGAAAGGACTTGGAGATGTGAAGAGTGTTTTGACATTAGACATGGAGATGCAGAGTTTGGAGTTTGCCAGCTGGTTTTCAGTCTTACTTTGTGTTCGGTTGGAACCTCCAGCTTACCCCTGCACCGTCTGAGAAGCTCCATTCCTATCTCTCCAAATCCTGTCCACTCAGAGAATTTCTGAACAAGGGAAGGCACCAGAAAGTCCAGTTCTGCATTCTTGGTGGCTATGGAAACTTCCTCCCCTGAAATTGTCAGCCACCCAAGACCTTGCCTAAAGTCAGCTTTTGGCCATACTTGGGCACAAACCCAAGTATGTCTGCTTGTGGCATACACATCATCAGCCCTCGCCTACAACCTATGTAAGCTCCCTGCTTTAGTTCAGACGTGTGGCTTCTCTGGCCTCAATCTTTGGCACTGGAGAACCCACCCTGGAGTTGCTTTGCTCAAATAAACCCATTGTTATACTTTTTCAATTTAGTTTGATTTGGCTACTGTGTGGGTGGAGAAACCTATTATCAGGGGACAGAAAACCTATTACTTTGGTTCAGTATCTCCTCACTATGCTCCTTTCCCTATGTTTTAGAATGGTAAAGAATATCCCATGCCATTATATGTTGAAAGTATGTGATCTGCTTTTTATTTTAATTTTATGGAGGATTACAGTTAAGAGATTGCATGAATCTCAGAAGAGACTTTGAGCTTTAGATTTAGACTGTTATAGACTATGGGGACTTTTGAAGTTGGACTGAATGCATTTTTGCACTAATGGATTGTGTGACCTTGTTGGAATAGGTGTGGTCTTGTTGGAAGAAGTATGTCACTATGGAGACCAGCTTTGAGCTCTCATATATGCTCAAGCCATGCCCAGTGATACAGTTCATTTCCTATTGTCTTCAAGAAGTAGAACTCTCCGCTATCTCTCCATCACCATGTCTGCCTGCATGCTGCCATGTCCCACCATGATGATAATGGACTGAACCTCTGAACTGTAGCGAGCCACCACAATGAAATGATTTCCTTTATAGGAGTTGCTGTGGTCATGATGTCTCTTCACAACGATAGAAACCCTAAGAGGGAAGTAAAGAGCCTGTTACATCTCGCAGGTTCTTCCAGTTCATCACGAGGAGAAGCCAGGACAGACACTCAAGGCAGGAACCTGGAAGCAGGAACTGATGCAGAGATCATGGAGGAATGCCACTTATTAACAAAGGGAGAGCAAATAAAGCACAGTATGGGGCTGGAGAGGTGGCTCAGCAGTTAAGAGCACATCTGCTCTTGTAGAAGGCTCAGCTGAGCTGCAACACCCAAACTCCTGTGGCTCCAGCTCCAAGGGACTTGACTGTGGCTCCTGCAGCACCTGCTCACACACAGCACACACTGTATAGGTATATTTAAAAAGTAAAAAGAATAGTAGCTGCTACAAAACCATTTGTATACAACAGCAAGAGTTTTGCTGCAGCAGGATGCTCTGAGCTACAGACGATGAGGATGTTCATGATGATAAGATGATGAAGAAGAGAAAGAATAAGGGAAGAGCAAGAGAGAAGAAGGAGAAGGAGAAGAAATAGAAATTAACCTAAACTAAATTTTAAAAATAGTCTTTTTTTTTTTCTCTCTGGTAACAAGAGGCCCCAGAGTAATGTAATTCAAGGACTTATGGTAAAGTCATCAAAGCCAGGTTTCTTTCTATCCTCAGTGCATTTTTTTGTTTTTGTTTTTGTTTTTTTTTTGTTTGTTTGTTTTTCAAGACAGGGCTTCTCTGTGTAGCTTTGGAGCCTGTCCTGGAACTCACTCTGTAGACCAGGCTGGCCTTGAACTCACAGAGATCTGCCTGGCTCTGCCTCCAGAGTGCTGGTATTAGAGGCGTGTGTCACCACTGCCTGGCTTGAGTGACTTGTCTTAATTTGCACACTGGGTCTCTTCTTAGGCACAAGATGGCTCTAGGAGCTCCAGACCTCACATCATCACAGCTATGGTTGCTACAGGAAAGGGACTCTTTTTTGTTTTCTTTCTGGTTTCCTACTTTGTCATAGAATCAAAAATAAATAAATATTAAGAGAAAATACCCTTTCTTCAAAATCTGTCCCCTCACATGTCTTCTGCTTCCCTGGATCTGACACTCACATCTAAGCCTGTCACTGCGGCCACCATTTCCACAGAAGCTGAATCTGAGGTCCTCTCCAGGACTGGTGGGCCAAAGTCTCCCCTGAAAGGTGTGACTGAGTAAAGAAAGATGGAGAGTATGGGAATAACTTCAGGAGAGGCTGTTGCTCATGTTAGGAACTAAGTGTGCCAACATTTTGTGAAAATCTAAAACAATGGACACATTCTTTGGGGGGAAACTGTACAATGCCAAAGTTAGTACAAGGCAAAAAATGGAATAAAACATTCTTTTCTTCACTCATTCAATAATTTAATTATTGAGTGCCTATTAAATTTTAGCCACTATTTCAATTCAAACAGTCAGTAACCATCCCCTCCCCTATTCAAAATGTTACCAGGCCAGGGAACTTTTGCAGGTAAATTCTACCAAACTTTTATAGAGTGGCTCATTTCTACTTCTTCAAAGTTTTTGCAAAGAATAAAGGAGACAGTCTCCCAATGGAGTGTTAAATCTAGTTAAAATCATAACTAAATAGGCACAGTATGTGAAGGCTGTTATAAACCAGCTATCACTACAAACAGGAAATTCACAATTAAAAATCACAGCAGGGTCTATTTAGAATCAGATAAATCTACCAAGATTCTTTAGAGGAAAATGGTAACAGATACAGGAAAAACATCAAGTTGTGGTTAAAGTAGCCTTCTTACCATGATATATTCTCTCTATCAAAAACCCATGGGGCTGGAGAGATGGCTCAGCAGTTAAGAGCTGCTCTTCTGGAGGTCCTGAGTTCAATTCCCAGCAACCACATGGTGGCTCACAACCATCTCTACTGGGATCTGATGCCCTCTTGGTCATAAAATCTATAGAGCACTCATATACATAAAATAAATAAATGAATCTTTTTAAGAAAAGCCTACAGTGGAGCTGGGCATAGTGATATATGCTTTTAAGTTCAATGTTCAGGAGGCAGAGGCAGGTGGATCTCAGTGAGTTTGATGCCAGCCTGATTTTTTTTTTTTTTTTTGAGATGAGGATCGAACCCAGGGCCTTGTGCTTGCTAGGCAAGCAGTCTACCACTGAGCTAAATCCCCAACCCTGCCAGCCTGATCTTTACAGTGAGTTTCAGGTCAATCAGAGATACATAGTAAGACCCTGTTTCAAAAACAGCATCCCCCCCCCAAAAAAAAAATCCTCCAAAATGTACTGCAGTCAGATGTTGTGGTCTACCCCTATAATCCCCAGACCATCTTTGGCTACATGAGTTCTTCCTCATCCTCACTGCTGGTGTGGAAATATTTCCTCTGTGCCATTGTACATTGGGAATGTTTTAAATTTTTACAGGCGTGCCGAGGGCCATGGGAGTAGACCGCAAGTGACAGCTAGTGTTTGGCAAGTCAACCCACCAGACACATTATTCCCTCTTGGGGGCCCTACTTGGCAAAGCCATGGGGCTATTGACTACAAATGACTGGTCTGTAACTTTCTCAGGTGCCACTGCTATGCCTCCCTATACAGAAGCTGTGAGGGTCCTGCCACAGTCCATTGGTAGTGTGTTTTACATCTTTGGGCATGCTTATGGTTGTGGATGGTCAGGTTATGATTCCTGTTTAAGCTGTATAATTCTGGTATATAGAAATAATGCCAGAATATTCTTCTTTACTGACACAAGAAATTAACAGTGTTCTCAAAGATAGCCTTTTACACATTTTGCTAAGACCTTAGAACATGTACAAAACAGACTAAAGTTCCCCTGCAGAAAATACACAAAGACTAACTTCCAGGTGTTGTTTATTCCTGAATCAAGGCCAGGCAGTTTACACTGAGACAGAGCTCCGTGCAGCCGCTCTCTTTCTGCATGTACCCTGAATGCTCAAGTTCAGCCAATTGTTTACTGTCTGGGACCCCTCACCAACTTAGAGCTATATGCATGGGTCAATGTGATGTTACTAGCCTAAGAGAAACTGCGTGACTTATGTTGTGTTTTGAGAATGGGTAGGGCCCTGAAAATGTAAATTATAATTGTCCAGAGTTTGGCTGTGAGAGCAGCAGCAGTGGTGTGGAGAGAGATGGCTGTGTAGAGCTCTGTGAGAGCTGCTGCAGAATGTGAGTGAAGTGTGTGTGTGTGTGTGTGTGTGTGTGTGTGTGTGTGTGTTGAATGAGAGATAAAGAAGTAAAAAAAAGGAGGAGGAGAAAAAAGGAGGAGGAAAAGCAGAAGCATGAGGGAGTGAGTGGGTGAAAGAGTGAGTGAATAATGTAAAAGAAACATGTATGAGTGTGTGTGTGTGTGTGTGTGTGTGTGAGAGAGAGAGAGAGAGAGAGAGAGAGAGAGAGAGAGAGAGAGAGAGCGAGCTGTGTGAAAGAGCTGCTGTTATGCAGAGCAGCTGTGCCTAGGAACTGTGTAAAGTGCTGTGTGGTGAGAGAGCTGTGTAAATGAAATGTTTAGCTGTAGCTATGTGGAGATTTGTAACTGTATGGAGGCAAGAAGATGAAGCTGTATAGAAAAGAGATGTAGAAGAGAAATGTATGTAAAAGATAGATGTGTAGCCATGTGGAAAGATGTATGTATGTAAAGATATGTAGCTGTATGCAGCAGTGTGGAGATATGTGTGTGGAGTCAGAGACCTTTTTTGGGGGGTGCGGTTTTCAAGACAGGGTTTCTCTGTGTACCTTTGCCCATTTTCCTGGAACTCACTTGGTAGCCCAGGGTGGCCTCAAACTCACAGAGATCCGCCTGCCTCTGCCTCCCGAGTGCTGGGATTACAGGCGTGCGCCACTACCGCCCGGCTGTCAGAGACCATTTTTGAGATGGAGTAGAAGAGAAAGTTAACATCAGAAAGCATGTGTGTTTCTGTATCTTACCAGTCATAGATAGGCTAAAACTTATTCCTAAATACCCTCAGATAAAAATATTTCCCTTGCTACTCTGAGGCATTCCTTTTATTACCCTGAGCTGGTTGTGGGAGCTGGTCTCTCACGGTCTGCATTACAGGGGCTCACAGCTATAAGTTTGCCTTAGATCTCTGAAGAGTCTGTGAGCTTTTGAATGGTATTGGGACTCTTAGAACCGTGGGGACTTTTAAAAATTGGGCAGAATGCATTTTGCATTGTGCAATGGCTATGCACTGGGGTGGAATGTTATGGTGTGAGTGTGAAAGCCCTCCCTCCTGCCATGTGTAAGGATATAAGCTGGTGGCACTGTTTTGGGAGGCTGTGGGACCTATATGAGGTAGGGTCTGGCTGGTGGGGGTGTCCCTGGAGACGGGCCCTTAAGGGTCATAGACTTTCTGTGCTGGCTAGTTTTATGTCAGCTTGACACAAGCTAGAGTCATCTGAGAAAAGGGACCCTTAGTTGAGAGAATGTCTTCATAATATCAACCTTCTGGCAAGTCTTTAGAACATTTTCTTAATTAATGATTGATGAGGGAGGGTCCAGTTCATTGTGGATAGGACCACTCCTGGGCTGGTGGTCCTAGGTTGTATAAGAAATCAGCCTGCATGGAGAGCAAGCCAGTAAGCAGCACTCCTCTATGGCCTCTGCATCAACCTGGAGGCAGATTCCTGCCTTGCTTGAGTTACTTTTCTAATTTCCTTTGATGATGAACAGTGGTATGTAAGAGTAAGCCAAATAAACCCTTCCCTCTTCAAGTTGCTTTTGGTTGTGGTGTTTCATCACAGCAATAGTAATCCTAACTAAGACACTGGCCCTGCTTTACATCCCATTCTCAGCTTCCTGATCCACACCACCTCTCCATGCTCCTGCTGCCACAGAGCAAATCATATCTGCTATTGTGGCTTCCCTATTGAGACAAGCTGCAATCCTTCTGAAACCGTGAACCCAAACAAACCTTTCCCTGATCAAGCTGTTCCTGTCACAGTGAGAAAACCAGCTGAAACAATGCACTGCTGTGAGGGAAACCAGTTTGGAAAAGCAGTGTGGTGACATGCGTTCTAGTGTCATGGAGCACTTTATATCACAGATGACATCTGTGTTCCAACCTTAGGGAAACATCTGACCTAAACTCACAGAAATAAGTCACAGCTTCAATGTTCTTCATTAGAAAATTATTCAATAGAACATAATGTGCATGATTGAAGAATTCATTGCCTCTGGCAAAAGGACTAAATCCACACCAGTCAACATCAGCATACCTCAAAGAAAAAGATTGACTGATACAGCCAAGCGTTGGTTATGTTCACTAAACACACATGAGACAATGTGTGTAAATTGTTTAGCTAAGTGTGCTTAAAGTGTAAATGCATTTGTAAGCACAGACAAAAATGACAGAGAGCCTGAGAATCATGCTTGTGGGAGAAGAGGGATGGGGCTGGAAATAAAAGACAAATAGTAAAAGATGAAATTGAAGAATAAAACACTAAATCAAATGATAAGCCTGGACCCAGACTGAAACCTTGTAAGAGCAAATATGAGGTCCATTCATCTTTCTTTTTTTATTCTTTTTGAGCTAGGATCTCAGGTAGTCAAGGCTACATGCAGAGCCCCAACTCACTGTGTAGCAGAGGATGACCTTGATCTTCTGATCCTTTAGCTCTGACCTCCCCAGCACTGGAATTGCAGACACACACTACCACACCCAGTGCTGAGAACGGAACCAGGGTCCCATGAATGCTGGGCATGCATTCCACTAAGCCACATATCACACTCTCAGGTCATTTTTCAAGTTAGACACCTGGCTGCTCAATAATAGTTCCTTTTCTGAGAGAGCATCTTGCCATGGAGTCCAGACTGACCTGGAACTCATAATCCTCCTGCCTCAGCAACACAGGTGCTGGTATTACAGGCATTCACTACTGTGCCCAGCTAATATTTCCTGAATGAGCAGATTATTCCCCCACAAAAGAACATCTCTGAGTGGGTTGTGTTTCCACTTGGGACCTTGCGATGATTTATCTGAATATTTTCCTCTACAGGGCTCCGCATCATTTGCCTCCAACTGTTTAATCTCATCAAGCAGAGCACTCACAACCTCCAGTTATTTCATGCGAGGCCATTATCATGGCCGTCTTCGGTGTTGTTTTGTTTTTCATTTGGAGCTGTAGTTCTAAAGCATTGCTTTCCCCGGCAGGTTTGAGCCATCTGCTATAAAGGAGGCACTTAAGATTTCAATAGCAGTGAAAACAGATTAAGCAAAGGTTTGCCTTTCATGTGGAGTGTATTTCTGTTCCGCTTTCAGGTCTGCTCCTCAAAGAGCCTTTATTTTGTTTCAGCCGATTGAAATCGAGGCCTGGGTACTGGATGAAATGCCTTTGCACTGCTTTCAAGTGTAGAGGAAATCTCCTGCCTCAGATATCCGCATGGCTTCCTTCATGTCTCTGCTCAAATGTCATCATTTTTTATTTTGGGGGGTGTCAGGGCTTGAGCCCAGGGCCTCACACATGCCAGACAAGTGCTCCACCACTGAGCTACACCTCCAGCTCCAATGTCTTTTTTTTTTTTTTTTTTTTTAAAGCTAGGATCTCACTTTGTCTTCCAGGCAGGTCTAGGACTTCGAATCCTCTAACTTCAGTCTCTCAAGTCCTTGGATTATGGGTGGGTGCCACTACACCAGGCTTGAATACCATCTTCTGGAGAGGCTTTTAATCATCTATAACAGCATTTCCATGGCCCCAACTGTTTAGCCTGTTTTGTTATCTTTTTTTTCCGTGTGTGTGTGTGTGTGTGTGTGTGTGTGTGTGTGTGTGTGTGTGTCTGTCTGTCTGTCTGTCTGTCTGTCTAAGAGGTCAGCATTGGGTGGTGTTCTCAATTTCTCTCCACTGTATATTTTTTGAAACAGGGTCTCTTGATGAACCTGAAAGCTGCCGGTTTGGCTAGACTGGCTGGCCAGTAAGCGCCAGGGCTCCTCCTGCCCTGCCCCTTCCAGCACTAGGAAGGCAGGCAGGCTCGCACCACAGCCGTCTTTTTATGTGGACACTGGGGGTCCGACCTCAGGTCCTCAGGCTTCTCCAGCAGGTGCTTCACCAGCTAAGCCCTCCCCCCGGCTCGCTTTGCTTCTCTTCACAGCACCCCTTATGTCTCACTGTGTGACTCTATCTGTTTATGATCCACCTCCCCATGTGGGAATGTCAGTCCCTTGAGAGCAGGGGCCTTGTCTCCTCTGCTCACCACGTTATCCAAACATCAGGAGCAATGTCTGGAGTAGAGAACATGCTCCCAGTCCATGTCTGCTTGAGATCAGGAATGCATCACTCTATGAAGAGGTGTATACACCCCTCTCTACCGTAGACAGTTTTCTGTCCAGCTCACTCCCTGTAATCAACCTAATTTGTACGACCCTTTCTGTCGGTCATCTTCCCACTGACTGTACATTCATTCCGCTGATATTTATTGAGCCCCTGCTGTGTGCCAGCTGTTGTGAGATTCTGTAGCCAATGAGAGGCAGCAGGCCTCAGGGGCTTCACTTTCATTTCAGTGGTGTCTGTGACCTCGCATTTCTGAAGCTGGCCCAGTTATTAGAAGTTCGGGGCTGGCGAGATGGCTCAGCAGGTAAAAATGCTTGCTGGGTAAGCTTGCTGGCCTGGATTTGATCCCGGCTCCCATGGTGGAAGAACAGAGCTGACTCCAAAAGTCTGTTTTCTGACCTCCACGCATCTACCACGGCACACATGCAACACACACACACACACACACACACACACACACACACACACACACACTTTAGAGTTAACATGGTATTACACACCTATAATCCAAGCACTTAGGAGATAGAGTTAGGAGGATCAGAATTTGGCCAAAGGTACATGAGACCCTGCCAAAAACAAAATAAAAACCTTAGCCAGTGTTGAGTGAATGCTGAACATAGGCATCCTGGGAGGCATCCAGGCTGGATCCTGCATGGCCCGTACCTGCTCCTCTCCAGCCCCCTACACAGCTTTAGTTGCTGTCTCTTCCCAGGGGTGGAGGTGGGCATCTCTCTAGCAGACACAGACACAGCTTGAGAGTTTGTTTGAACCTAGGACCCCTTTTCCATGACAGACTCTGCACTCAATATCCATTTGCTAGGAAGGATTCAGGAGACACCTATGCCTCAGCCTCCTGATAACAGGCATAAGCCACTGCACCCAGCAGTTAAGGGTGTACTACATCATTTTAAAGATGAGAAAATTGGTGGTAGGTAAGTTTAGAAACATCTTCAAGGTGTGTGGTGAATCCAGGGATCGAACCCAGCCTTGTCTATCAACCCTCCACTCTCCTCCTTTGACTACTTTGCCTCTAAGACATCTACGGATTCCCTCTGTTAATTGGGGCAAATGTCCACCTCTGGTTGTTTCAGAAGTTAAAATAGCTACTGCAGTGTTCAGGAAGAGTTCAGTACACAGCCTGAAGACCTCAGTTCTGGCTCCTCCTCCCTAGGAACCATGCCTCTCTTTCCATAGCCACTCTGTCTGTGGAGGGAGGCTCCCAGGACCAGGCCGCAAGAGTTTAAAACTGGTCCCTCACATCTGCAGCCAGGAAGCAGACAGCCATGATGTCTGCTGCTGCTCAAAATGCTTTCCCCGTTTATACAGTCCAGGATCCCAACTAGGAACTGGGGCCATCTACCATGGGGCAGTCTTCTCACCTCATTCACACAATCAAGATATCCCTAAACATACAGGCATACCCAGAGGCCTACTACCCAGAAGATAATAGAGTCTATCAGCTTGACAATCAGCGCAAGAACAACAAAGACAGGAACATTGCAGGCTTGCTGGCAGCTAAGAACTCCTCTGAGACCAGTAACAATCTTGATAGTACTATTGTTTGGACCGGGGTAGAGTGAGGGGTGGTGGAGAAAGTAGATGGAGGAAGTCAGGAGTGGCGGCACATGCACCTAATCCGAGACTGAGGCAGGAGGGTGGGGAGGTGGAAGCCAGCCTCAGCTACGTGGTTAGATGGAGGGTCGGGGTCAGCATTGAGAGGTCATAAACAGAGAAGAGGCTTAGGGACAGGTGGGCATCAGGACAGGCAGCTGAGTGGCTGAGATGCCACTTATAGCATGTGGCTGTCACCTGCCTGCCAGCACAACTGAAACCTTAAGCTCATGAGGATGCTGCTGGGACTGCCCAGTGACTCTCAAACACATTGGCCAAAGACCCAGGCCCCCCTTAAATCCGCCTCCATCTTTTCCTGAGGAGCAGAGACTCCTTGCCAAAGTGGGGATACACCTGATGAGCAGGGGCTGCTGGGAGCAGCTTACATCAGTGACTGAGCAATGCAGGTTTCCTGGCCTCCGAGTTATTCAGGCCCCCAGGGGACCCGAGAAGAAATATCATCCAATAACCAGCAAACATTCCTGGCCTCTCAGAGATGCAGTGTAACTAATCACCTTGGTGCTAATGGCCTTCAGGGGAGCATCCAAGTGGGCACAAAGGCAGCTGCAGAGACCTCTCTGCCCAGGGAGCCCCAGCCCCAGAGGCTTCAAAGGGCATGGCTCCTCTCCCTGGCAGCGATTATAATTCTCCTGTATTAAACCAACCAAGATTAGGCAGGTGGGGCTGGAGTGAACGCCTGCCTTTACTGGGCATCCTAGCTTTGCTTCTGGTGAATCTCGGGACACAGGTTTCCATTCCAGGCTTGGCTCCCCAGTGCAGGATGAGTTCCTACCCACAGCAGCTCAAAGCCCAAGTCTCTACCAGACCAAGAGCCACTCCTTAGCTGTCACTGGCTTGAGTCTTGTTTGGAAGTGTGAGTAAACAGTGGTTGATCACATACCAACTTCCCTGGCCCAGTTGTCTCTTACCCATGAGATAGCCATCCTACTGGAGGGGACTAGCCACCTTACACAGGTCAAGTCAATCTTGGAGAACATTTGGTTTGCCCAGCTTGAACCCCAGTATTGTTTTGGGCCCTGCTGGGGATGCTGTTCTTTCTTGCCTGGCCTGTGGCTTCAGCACATTCTGTTCCCTCAGCCTAAAAGGCTCTTCTTCCATCACCTCCTCCATCACCTCCTCCATCACCTCCTCCATCACCTCCTCCATCACCTCCTCCATTACCTCCTTCATCACCTCCTCCACTATCACCTTCTCCTCCATCACCTCCTCCTCCATCACCTCTTCCTCCATCACTTTCTCCTCCATCATCTCCTCCACTATCACCTCCTCCTCCATTACCTCCTCTCCATCACTTCTTCCTCTCCATTACCTTCTCTCCATCACCTCTTCCACTTCATCACTCCCTCTTCCATCACCTCCTCCAACACCACCTCCCCCTATTTCTCTTCTTCCTACTTTTTCTTCCCCATCCTTATTTTCTTCCTCCTTCTTTTCCTTCTCTCCCTCTCCCTCCTTTTCTTCTTGTTCCCTGAGTTACCAGGAGTTGAACACAGGGATTTTCCTTACACATACCAGGCCAACACTCTATCACTAAGCAACATCCATTCTAAGCAACATCCATTCTAAACTTTGAAAGTTTAGTATGAGACAGGGACTTGTTGATTTGTCCCGGCTGATCTTGAATTTGCAATCCTCCTGCCTCAGCCCCCCAAGAGTTGAGATTACAGTGGTTCGCTGCCACACCTGTCTCCTGTTCCTTCTTTCCTTGCCAGCCCTCTGCCTTGAAGGTGCAGGTCTAAGTCACATCCTCCAGCAGTGCCTGCCTGGCGTTCTCACTGGTCCAAGATCCCCAGTCCCAGTGCTGTCTACTTGATTTTCTCTCCTTAGACCTGCGGAGACAGGAATGGTACACTGACCTTCTTCATATTCCATGTGCCTAACTCCACATGGCTGTGGGCTCAGTTAAGGTTCGTGGAAGGAATCAAATCAATATCAAATATTACATTAGCAAAAGGGAAATGGATGATTTCAATCCTGTTCATGACTGCAGAAAGTGTTCCTTTAAACCCACCAGGGTGGGAGGGGGGTGGCACCTCCTACAGCCAATTCATACCAACTTCTTGCTCTTCCTCAAGATAGGCTTTACAAGGGTCAGGCTGGCCACATGGGATTGAGTCTGCTCTGCCACTCGTTGGCTGTGTGGTCCTGGGCATGGCTGGAATGAATACATGGCAGGTAGGAAGCTCACAAGGGCAGACTCTATGCTTGAATCCTCCCGTTCTTTTCCTACTGCTCATGTCTGTATAGTATGGGCGGTGTCATTGTGTACATGTTCTTAATGGACTCTCAGAGGACTGAACAACCTGCCTTGGCCAGCAGTGAGCCATGCATATGGCTGGCCCTCAGTGCCTAACCTCTCCCCAGGGTCTACCTCTTAAACCCAAGACAGACCTGCCTCTCAGATGGATTGCCCAGAAGTCCTCAAGTAGCTGAGACCATCCCATGAGCCACCATGCACAGCTAGCAAACTGATACATACATATATACATGCATACATGCATACATACATACGTTAGTGCTGGGGATAGAAAACAGCAAGGCAAGCTTTCTGCCATTGAGCTATGCCCCCAGAAGTCTCATATGCAGGTTGTTTCCACCTGGTGTCCTCACAGTCACTATGGAGGCAGCTTGTTCTCTGAAAGGCCCAGGACTTTGGCCTCTTACCTCTTTCCTGGTGCTAACAACAGGTATGTCTCATGAGGATGCAGCCCAGGAGCTAGACAGACCTGTTCAGGAACTGCAGCCCTGCTGCAAACCAGCAGTGCAGGGTGGACCTAAACCCTCCCCTCTGAGCTTGGAAATGTGCCAGCCACGTGGAGATGGAACCTCCTACCTCGGCAGCCAGAAGGAAGAAATAATGTAGGCAGATTACCAAATGTAGCACGCCAAATACCCCAGGATGCTCTCCAGCCAACTTGGCCTCCAGATCAACACCCTTAGGTATGGTGATGTCAGTATAAGACTTGGGATGCACTTGAGTTAGAGAATAATTCTCCATTAGAGGCAGTCTGTATTTGTTTGGACAGACCTAGCTGCAGAGAAAACCCTTTGACCAGTCACCTATCCTGTTGGCAGCAATCCATGAACTTTAGAAAGGCCTAGAGCAGTGGTTCTCAACCTTCTTAATGCTGTGACCCTTTAATACAGTTCCTCATGTTGTGGTGACCCCAACACTACAAAGAAATAAAATTATTTCATTGCTACTTCATAACTGTAATTTTGCTGCTGTTATGAATCATAATGTAAATATCTGATATGTGACCCTAAGGGATTGAGACCCACAGGTTGAAAACCACTTGTCTAGCTCTTCATTTGTGGCTCAGATGATGGAGTGCTGGTCTAGCACCAAAAGCTCTGGGGCTCATCCTCAGCACCACAGGTGGTTCACACCTGTAACCCCAGCTTGGAAAGTGGATGCAGGAACATCAGAAGCTCAAGGTCATCTTCAGCTACTTAGTGTAGCTTGACTTTATGAGACCGTGCTGGAAGGAAGGGAAGGGGAGGGAAGGTAAGGAAGGGGAAGGAAGATATCTGCTGGGGCCCGTGCTTGGCACGCCCTGACTCTCAGGAGGTTGTGGGGACTCTGGTGAATTCACTTTGAAACTTGGATCTCACCTGAGTGGGAGTGACACCCGATTTGAATGGACAGACCCTGTATTTTAGCTGGAGTTTCTTGAAACTGCTTTTCTGAAACACAAACTATGTGCATGAGTGCCTGACTAGCTGGTGGCTTGAGAGCCTTAGCCTTCAGGCCAGTCAGTCTCAGACAAACTCAACCTTGGTTTCTCAGGCAAGGGCACCACCTTGTGGCCATGTCTGGCTTGCCAGTTGCTCTGCGGCTCTAGTGGTAATTTTAATATAGTGTTATCACATGGTGGCTATAATAGCACAACACTGCACTATTAAGGACAGTGAAAACAGTTACAATCCCTGGCCACCGAGGACTCACACTAACCATTGAACGCTTATGGGTGTCTACTCTTTCCCCCTCTCCTGTGTGCCTCCCCAGGCCACTGCCCTCCAGAAGAGATTCTGCCTCAAGATACCTCCAGCATCTAGGAGGTAGGATGGCTCCTGTGGGAAGTAGGGCCCTGATATACCCACCTTCTCCACACTTCCTGGGCCTTTGTTTCTTCATTTTCCTAATGGGGTGATAGGCAACAGCCTCGCTTCTTGTGGGGCTTACCTGAGGTAAGTCTGAGGCAACCTGGGTAGGCTCTGCATACATGGCGATTGTTGCTTTCTCCAGTGCTGGTCATGTCACTTCCCACATCAGGAAGACATGGAGCAGAAGTGTCTGGTTTGCTGAAGACAGAAGCCACTTCAAATACCGTCTTCATCATCAGTATCATTACCAGTGGACTCTGGTGGTGTCTTTGAGTCAGTTCTCTCCCCCATGAAAGAAATAAAAATAAAAACAGCTCCATGGCTGGGTTTAGAGGACATTGCTTTTATAAAGTACTTCAAACATTTCTGCCTAATAAATGGATTAACATCAGCTCTTGCTGTTCCTTCTTCCTTGTTTAGCCACATTATCCATCCAACCAACTGTCCCTCCATTCAACCATCCATCCAAACATTCAACCATCCTTTCATGCATCCAGCTAACTTATTGATTCTTCAATCCAGCTAGCCAGGCATCCTTCCATTCATCCATGCACCCACCTACCTTCCTGTTCTCCCACCAACTCAGTTCATCTGTCTATCCATTCATCAAACCAACAAATCATCCTTCCCTGCATCCATTTAATCTTCATTCTATGCATCCTATTCATCTATCCAGCCAGCCAGCCAGCCAGCCATCCTTCCAAGAACTCATGCATCTATCTATCTATCCCAATCATTCATGCATCTATCCATTCATCCCACCCACCCTTTCATCCATCTATCCGTCTACCTCTTCCCATCCATAGATCATTTAATCTCCCTCATCTACCTGTCCATCCATCTATCCATCCATTTGCCCACGTGTCCCCCTATCCATCCTGCCATCTATCCATCTACCCATCCCTTCATTTATCTGCCTGTAAATCCACTTATCTGTCTAGTCACCTATCCATCTACCCCCACCTGTCTATTCTTCCATATATTCATCCATCTATCCTGATCCATCCATCAACCTTTTCCCTTCATCTACTCACCCATCAATCCATTCATTTAAAAAAGATCTGTTAAACTTCTGCATGCTAGATCCCAAGCTGGTTACTGTGGAATAATAATAATTAAGACAGGATTCTTGCTCTGGCCATTGTCAGTCCTATGGGGGAATAGCAACAAGTGGTCACTGCTATTTACAGAACATCTATTATGTAGCAGACACTGGGCTAAGACTTTAATACATACACACCCAGCAAATATCTCACAAAGCCCAGGTAAGCAGGCTGCAAAGGCCTCGCTCTCAGCCATCCCTCTCCCATCTCCCAGGTCCACTGGCCAGGAAGTGTGTCAGGTACAGGAGAAAGAGCTGTCCTGAAGGGTGGGTCTGCAGCAGGGAGCCTGTTATCAGGGATGGTTGGAGCTGGGGAGGGAGTGAAGGAGGGTGAAAGGAATGAGGGGTGGAGGAGGTGGGAGTGGGGAGCCCAGGGTAGGGGGGGTTTTCTGGGTTTGTCCTTGCAGTCTTGATACCACATTGTGTGTGTGTGTGTGTGTGTGTGTGTGTGTGTGTGTGTGTGTGTAGGTGTGTTCCAGAGCAGGGTGTGGTGGAAGGGTGGCAGCTCAAAGGAAGACCTGGTGAGACAGAGTTAACTATAACCTGGCTCTGGAGAGAGAGCAATGGCTGGGGGGGGGGCAGGCAGGGGGGGGCTGGGAAGGCAGATGATGGATCCCCAAACAGCCCATGAATCTACAGAATGGGAAGAACCTAGACAACCTCCTGTTGATGGTTGCAGAGAAGATGCTACCACAGGATAAGGAGTCCAAGGGAAGAGCAAGATTGGGTCACACAGCACCAAGAGTTCCAGTGCCTATTACAGTAACTCTCTCTCCTCAGCAAACCCCCCCCCCACCACCACCACCACACACACACACTGCCTACTACGTCCCTTCAGAGCAGGGAGACAAACGGGAACAGGGCAGGTGAAGAAGGGTGGTGAACCAGCCCTGAGCTTCCTGCTGGGGCTGCAGGGAGGGAGATGATCTGAGCTCTAGTGGGTTCCAGTCTGCTGTCTCACGTGACCTCCTGCAAACCCCCCCCCCCCCCCCCCCCCCCCCGGCTTCAATAATATCCCCTGTGTTTCTAGAATGTTCTTTTAAATGATAGTTCAATTTCCCTACAGGTTGAAATAATGGAATTATTTAAGAGCCTTGTGTCAGTGTATAAAGGAGCCAGTGACCAGTGAGGGAAAGTTCCTTGTTCCCAAGAGGTGCTGCCATCGAGAAGTCACCGCGTGCCTCGCTGATGCAGTGGCCACTGGGTGGCGCTTTCTGTCCACAGTTCTTGCTGAGCTCACCTGGTGGGTCTGTTTGCCTGTTGACTGAGTGATTCAGAGGTTCTGTGCTAATACCTAGATGGCTTCTAGACCCTGCCGGACCCACAGGAGCCATATGGAGCCAGTACAAGCTGAACCAGAGAGAGGATGTATCAGAGACCTGGCCAGAAGTAAAGAAGACCTGGAGTTCAGAGTGCTGACTTGTGGGGAACTTGGGGCAAATACTTCACCTCTTTGAGCCTCAGTTTGTACCTCTGTAGAGTGGAGACAGTGATGTCTACCCTATGGGACTGTGATAAGTGACACTGTGCTTTAAACTCAGGGGTTCCCTATACTGTAGTTAGTATGTCTGATCCTTTTCAGGGGTGGGTGCTAATATTTGTGAAGCCTCCCCTCTCCAGGACCTTAAAACTGCCTCAGACAGCTGTCTCTGAACATTGCCACAGCAGCTCCATCACACAGTTGGAAAAACTGAGGCTCTGAGTGGCTGTGGCTTCCTCTTGGTTCTCCAGCTCCTGGGTGGTCTGCCTGGACTCTAAGTTCCAAGCCTGCTGGGTCCATGACTCTGGCTTCCACTACTGTGTCCCAGCAGGACAAAGTCCCCAGCTTCTTTGACAAGGAGACTTCAGGGTTTTCCTTACTGAGTCCTTTGGAGGTACAGGACTCCTGCCCAACTGCTTCCCTGTGTCCTTAACACAGCCACACACATCCACAAGGTCCTGGCTTGTCCTCACAAGTCTCTCTGCCTTTGAATTTGTGTGGGATTCCTCCTGGAGAACGCAGCCAGCCCTAGGGCATGGGTGGCTGTTCTGCAGCTTGCTGGAGCTCTGGCCTGTGTGAGAAAGCTTGGATGTGGCTCTGGCTTCTCCCATGCTCCTTCAGTGGTTCAAGGTAACGGACTATGTGGTGAGGTGGGCAGCTTGATTTTCTACCTTGATGGGTGAAAGGCAGCACTATTTTCATGGCTGTGGACTAGTAGAGCTGTGGAGAGAAAAGGACAGAGTGACAGCTAGGGGACTTCTGGTGTCCCCCAGCCTAGGGATGCTAGGGGTCCCAGAGGCATGGAACTGTGGTACCTGACGAGGTGAGGAACTTCAGAGCTAAGTGAAGATAACTGTCTAGCGCAGAGAGGGGCCACTGAGGTTCAGGGAAAGGGCCAGATGACTGGGGACTGGCTGGCTGGTCAGCCACAGGCTGGGACCAAACCCTGCCCTTCTTCTGGTCTCCTGCCAACTTGTTCTGCTAAGTCACCCTCCGGCTGGCGTGCAGTTAGGTCAGAAGACTAGGCGGAGGAGCCAGGGAATGGGACTGCAGGGGACAGGGTGAGGCTGACCTTGCTCTTTGACAGCACTAGTGGGGAGTTGGGTGTCTTCCTCGGACGTCAGCCCTGGGCAAATAGCGGCCACGGAAAGCAAATATTTTGAGGGTAAATGTGTAAAGGAGGGGAGCTTCAGGACGAAGTGACTGAGGGCTCCAGGCTTCTCAACCATGCTCTCCTCCTTGCTGGGGACCAGAGTCTCATCAAAGATGGGAGCCTGGGTTCCCTGAAGGACTGAAGTGAGCCGGGGTGGGGGTAGGGAGATTTGGAGAACTGGGAAAATGGACATGTTCGGAGAGAGAGTGTCTGGAAGCAGGAAGGACAGAGCTGTCCATCAGGAGCACCTGTCTGTGCCAGGTCCCAGGGGGACACCCCATAGAGATTGTTCCATTTAAGTTGCCCCTTGGCAGGAATTGCTGTTCCCACATGGATAAAGACACGCCAGGTCAGAATGGCCAAGCAACCTGCCCACAGTCAGAGCCCCAGATGTGGAGCCTTAATCCCATCCCCGCTCTATCTGGTAGGTTTCAAAGCCTCCTGCCTCAGGACCACCAAGAACCCTTCTGTATTAGTCAGAGTTCGCTGGAGCAACAGAACTTACAGAATGAATCTGTCTATCTATCTATCTATCTATCTATCTATCTATCTATCTATCTATATCTATCTATCTATCTATCTATCTATCTATCTATCTATCTATCTATCTAGGGATTTGTTAGAATGACTTCCAGGCTGTGGTCCAGGTAATGCAACAATGGCTGGCTGTGAATGGAAAATCCAAGAATCTAGTAGTAGTTCAGTCCACCAGGCTGGATATCTCAATGGGTCTTCAGTATACACTGGAATCCCAAAGCTCTAATGCCAGTAAAGAAATGGACTTGCTAGCAAGGCGAGGGCAAGCAGGCAAAAAGCAAAATTTTCCTTCTTCCATGTCCTTATATAGGCTTCCAGCAGAAGACAAGGCCCAGATTAGATCTGGATTAAAGATCTGAATGAAATGTGTGTCTTCCTACTTCAAAGATCTGGGTTAGTAGATCTTCCCATTTCATTTTAAGCAGAAATCTCTCACAAGTATGCCCTTCATTTTGGGGTTTTAGTTAATTCCAGATATAATCAAGTTGACAACCAAGAATAGCCATTATACCTTCAAAAAGAAGATTCTTTTTTTAATATTCTTGGGCCAGATGTAGTGGCATATACCTTTAATCTCAGCATTCAGAAGGCAGAGACAGGCAGATCTCTCTGAGTTCCATGCCAGCCTGGGCTACGAAGTGAGACCTGCCTTAAAAAACAAAACAAAAAATAAATAAAATGCAGTTTCTGGAGTTGGGGACATGGCCTAGTTGGTAACATTTGTGCTAACTAGTCTTATATCATTTGACATAGGCTAGGGTCATCTGAGTAGCGGGAACCTCGACTGAGAAAATGCCTCATATACAACTCTATGGGGGACATTTTCTTGATTGATGATTGATGTGGGAGGCCCAGCCCATGGTGGGTGGCTCTGCCCCTGGGCAGTGGCCCTGAGTTCTATAAGAAAGTAATCTAAGCAACCCATAAGGAGGGAGCAAGTAAGCAGCATTCTCCCTGTTCTTTGCATTAGTTCCTGCCCGGACTTCATTCAGTGACAGACTATGATGTGGGACTAAACCCCTTCTTCCTCAACTTGTTTTTGGTCATGGTGTTTTATCACAGCAAAAGAAATGTTAGCTAAGAAAATGTGTTCTCAGCACAAGCATGAAGACTTGAGTTCAGATCCCTAAGATCCACATACAGAGCTGGGTGAGTGCAGTGGTACATGCTTGGAATCCCAGCTCTGAAGAGGAAGAGACATGAAGATCTCTGTTGCTCATTGGCCAGCGAGGCTAACTAAATCATTGAGCTCAGGCTCAGTGAGAAACACTGCCTCAAAAAATAAGGTGGTGTGTGATCAAAGAAGACACTCAACATCTGGCCTCATATGCTTACATGCTTGTATATGTGCACCCTATACATGTATACACATGAACACACACACACACACACACACACACACACACACACACACACACAAAGTCATAAACACACAAGATGATGCTCAGGCTTCACTCAGACCTATACAATCAGATCTTTGTGGAGGCCTGGGAATGAATGGTTCCCAAAGAGCAGAAGGAGGCACTCACCAGGACCTGGGGGAAAGTTCTCCATAGTGGAAGTTAGCCCTATTTTTCTACAAGGGGCTAGACAGTAAGTCTTAAGGTTTTGCAGGCCTTCAGTCTCTGAAGCAACTCTCTTCTGTTCTGCCATTCTCCAGAGATTCCACACTCTGTCCCTAGGCATGCTGGACAACCTTAGATGTCATTTTCCTAGTTCACATACTGAGTAGGAAGCAGACTTCCTCACTCCTTGAAGCCATTCCTCCAGTCAACAATGGGATTAAGCTGCCAAGCACTGCGCTAAACTCCAGAGCTAACCACAGTGAGCTCCTTTCAGTCTGAAATTCCAAGGATTAAAGATTACCTGCTCCCACTAGTTAAGAGTCACTGCATGAGTAATGCAGCCCTTGGCTCTTGCGCCTTGTGCTGGGATTCTCTGTCGATCACAAGTTTATCTCTACCATACGTACAGTGGAGCTTGGCAAGAATGTAGCACCAAACTCCACCCTCTAATTGACTCATCAATTCGACTACCCATATATTTGCCCACCCATCCATTCATCCACCCATTTTATCCACTCACCCATTCATCTACCCATCCATTTTTCATTCATCTTCACATCCACCCATCCACCCATCATTTGATCATTAATTTAGCCATTCATCCATTTTCCCAATCTTTCATTCATCCATCTATCTATTCATTAACTTATCCATCTTTCCACCCATCTATCATCTATCTATCTATCTATCTATCTATCTATCTATCTATCTATCTATCTATCTTAACAATCATCCACCCTCCCAATAATCCATCCTTCTACCTTCCTAGTTTTCCAACCATACATGCATCATCAGTCCACCTACCCACCCATTCATCCATCTTTTCACCCATCCATTCATCTTCCCAATCATGCATCTAGTCATCCACACAGCCACCCCTCCCTTTCTGTCCACCCACCTTCACATCCATTCATCCTGTTTTATCTACTGACTCACACTTGCAACCCTCCCTCCATCCATCTATTAGTTCTTCCCAATTGTTTGTTGATTACTCACACAACGCCTATTTACCCACTACCGTGAGTTCTGCTGAGGCTGTAGTAACTGTGGTTTGGGTTTAAAAGTGGTAGAGTACTTGAACTATAGGTAGCAATCATTCTCAGTGTTCAGAATTCAAGAAGTTTCTGGAATGTTCTTGGGCACTTCAAGGAGGAATAGGATCGGCCACTGAGTTCCTTAAACTCACACCTCCTCTTTCTAAACATAGCTCCTCTGCCTATTCTGCTCTGGCCCTAGAGAACACTTGAGCACTTGGTCTTAGACTTAAGTACACTCAGGATCATCCTACATAAGCACATGAATATTATACAGCCATGAAAGGAATGGAGTACTCACAATGCTACCATGTGAAACACTGCTAAGTGAAAAGATTACATACTGCAGGACTCCATTCATCTAAATGCCCAGGACAGACAAATCCATTGAGACAAAAAGGACATTGCTAGTCACTAGAGGCTGAGATGAGGAAGGAATTAAGATTTTAGGGTGATGGAATATTCTGTAATTAGATAATCATGATGACTATGTGATCTTGAAACAAAGACCACAAGAGTGTATAATGCAGCAGGATAGATTATGTGGTTAGAGAAAACACACACACACACACACACACACACACACACACACACACACACACACACACTAAAAGCCAGGCATGGTGGCACATGCCTGTAATCTAGCCTTTGAGAGATGGAGGAAGAAGGATCCAGAATTCAAAGTCATCAGCTTAGACTATGTGAGACCACATCTCAAAAAGAACACACTGAAAATATAAAAAAGTAATATCCCTATGTGTTACCTCATTTGATCTTCCCCACCTTCTTGGGATAGCCAGGATAGGCAGTGCTAAAAATCTATAGAGCGGAGAAAAATGGAGAGGATGAGGCGCCTGTCGAGTAGGCTAGATAGGATCCTGACAGAGTGACCTGCCCTCATGTACATGCCTGACAAGCATTCAGTGCCTCTGAACTGATCGCAACCAACCAACCAACCTCAAGTCACCTCCATCCAAGCCCCAAGGCCAGTCAGTGGCCTGCTCAGGTCCAGTGCAGCAAGGGTCTGGTGGTGTGGATCATGCCATGGCTTTCCTTTGGTCAGGGTTTAAGAAGCCTCCCTTCATGACTTGGATGGATACTTTCTGTAACTCTGCTCTGACCTGGGCTTCCTCAAATACCACCGAGAGCAAACCTCTTCCCTCGTCTCAGAGCCGTTGGCCTAGGGCCTGCCTGCTCATGTCTGCTGTTCCACTTGGTGACCTGAGGCCTGATTGCCCTGGACCCATGCACTCACTCTTATTATTCTCTGGACATCCTGGTCCTGGAGGTGCCAGCCACTGGTGACCTTCTAGAATCACTGGCAATCAAACACCGTCGGTATGGAGGGGGAATGGATGCCCGCACTCGGGATTGGCTGTGGCAGGGGGATGGGGGGGATGGTTTCTGAGAGAGTGCATATCCTCTTCACAGTCTTGAGTCACGAGATGGAGGGGGACAGTCCGGACCTGTGGCTGGGTTCCCTCTGACCTTCAGACTCTTCCTCCGTGGTCCAGAGTGAGCCTGGGGAACGTGGCACGAGATAGCTCAGCAGGTAAATGTGCTTACCACCAAACCCAGTGACCTGAGTTTGATCCCTGGGATCCATATGGTGCAAGAAGAGAGTAGTCAGCCTTCACTCCTCCCATCCTGGCCAGGCATTCTCCTGTCCCATCCTAAGCCCTGCAGCTTCCCCTCCTCTCTCTTCCTGAATCTTTTGCTTTTTCACACACCATCGTTGTCCCCTCTTCCCCCTTCCCCAGTCTGGTCCTTTCCTCCACATCATTTTTCATCTTTCTGTCTCTTCTCCTGTTGGTTCTCCTGTCTCTGACTTACAATGCAGAGCATAGATTATGCAGACTGGAAATGCAAGGAATATTGTCCTCCATGCTGGAGAGACTGTCATGATTTCATCCCACAGAGACATAGGGAGATCCACAGCATAGTTTTCCCCATAATAGAACAGGAAAGCCACGAGACTTTTTGGCTCTTAGGCTGGTAGTCAGGCGGGCACCAGTGCCCGCTTCCTCAGAGGCTCAGCATGGGGCTGTGACCTCTCACAGAGCAAGGAGTTGACTCTGAGACCAGTGCTTTCCTCTGTCTCGTCCATCACACTTCGAGTTCTAAATTTGTATTTATGTATTTTTCTCAAGTCCTTCTATGTTTTTTGACTGACACATCTATCTGTGGATATTCTCACGGGACAGTTGGGATTAGCTGGTACACCGGTGAGCTCATAGGAAAATGGGTCTGCCCATCACTTCTATCCTCTATGGCTCTTGTTGAGAGTTTTCACAGTCTTCTAGCTAGTGTGAATTCCTGTGGGCGGTGGGCAGTGGTCACCCAGCTGTGTTATAGCTAGCTAGAAAGCAATCCTCCCAGCTGTTTCTGAACCTGTTAACTGTCCCTTTTCCCTGATTTCCCCTCGCCCCACCCTCTTCCTGCCCTGCTGACCACACTCCATTCTCGGCTTCCATGAGAGCAACTTCAGCTTTCACACGGGAACGAGCCTGCGCTCGGCTTTGTTCTTCTGTGCCTGGCTTATTTCACTTCATAACGTCCGCCAGGCTCATCCATGCTGCTCGAACAGTGGGATCTCATTCTTTTTTATGGCTGAATAACATTCCATTGTGCCTGCATTTGTTTCGTATTGCTCTGACAAAAGTAACGTAGGAAGGAAGGGTCCACTCCAGATCACGGTTCGAGGGCGCAGTCCGCCAGGCAGCAGGTCACGATGCACCTGCAATCAGAGAGATGGATGCTCAGCTCATCTTGTCCTTTCGATTCAGTCCTAGATTCCAGCCCACTGGGTGCTGCTGCCCAAGTTCAGGGTAGGTATTCCCACTTGGGTTAGCCTCATCTAGAGACTCCCTCACAGTCAGACCCAGAGCTGCATCTCTGTAGCCAAGTTGATAGCAGTATTAACCAGCAGAATGGTTATAACTACACTACATTCTCTCTATCCAGTCATCTCTCAGGTTGAGTCTGGATCTTGGCTACTGTGGCTAGAGGTGCGGGGAATGTGGAAGGGTCAGACTGACTTCTTTGGATCTACCTGGAGGAATGGGGTTGTTAGAGTCCATGGTGGCAAGGGTGTGGAGGAGGAACATCTGGGAACGCAGACGAATGCCTAGATGGTGAAAGACATTGAGGAACTTCAGAAGACTAGAACGGAGCCAGCTTCTGGTGTAGCAGTCCCTCTCTGGGTGTTTATCCAGAGATGTGAGACCTCTTTATGGAGGGGACCCTGTTCCCCCATGCTCATGGCAGTGAGATTCTCCACAACCAATAAGTGGAGTTGACCTTGATACCCATGGATAAAAGCATGGGGATGGTGGTACAGAGACAGACAGACAGACAGACAGACAGACAGACACACACACACACACACACACACACACAGAGAGAGAGAGAGAGAGAGAGAGAGAGAGAGAGAGAGAGAGAGAGAACACGAACGAACTGCTGTGTGTTGGGTGTGAGACTACTAGTCAGGCCGTTGTTAGGGATGAGTTTGGGGAGCATTGAGAAAAATCAGTCAGGCACATAAAGTTTAATTCTCTGTCTATCTGGTGCGGATGATGCTGGGATCCAACCCTGGGCTCCCAACTGTAGTATGCCCAGGCTCCTGCTTCTGAGATTTTTTTCAAGGAAGTCAGAGTACTTGGAAGGGTGAACTCCTGGCCCAATAGTCAAAATACAAGTGAAGTTGATTAAACAGATTAATACACATTTAGAAAAAGTGAGCTGAGGTTCACATCTTTATAGAACTCCAGAGCAGGCAGAACGGGGTGTCAACACCCAGGCTTGGCTGGGCAGACAGCAGCTAAGGTTGATCTTCTCCGGGTAGAGCACCCCAGCCTGGGCTTTCAGGGGGTGGGGATGCACTCCATGCTCACTGGGACCAGAACCACGTGGCTTTTATCTGTCTGGTTTGAATTAGAAGCTAGGGCTCATAAGCGGTTTCCTCGCCCAGCCTGGCGCCTGTGAGATGCTAACAGTTTATTGTCTCCTTGCTTTTTCTTTCTCATTTCTCTCTCTCTTTCCCCCCTTGCTTTATTATCTCAAATTTCCGCTTCATGCCACAAAAATGCAAAGGCTGCCACATTCCCCAGGGGACATGGAGACACAGTCCCTCTCATGCCTACATCCCTCTCCACTCTCTAGCAGCTAAATCAGGTGCCACAGGCTGGGGACCCACAAATGCTCCTCACAGGCACAGCTCAAAGGGGTGTGTCCAATCCTGCCCCACACCTGACATCATGTGTAGTCCCAGCTAGCCATCTCTGGTGACACAGGTGACGCTGTGTCAGCATTCCTGGAGCCCGAGTCTCTTCCACTTGGTTTCTAAACTCTGGTCCACAATTCATTCCTCTTAGTAACTCAACCTTTGCGAACTGTGAAGTATATGCACAAAGAACATTTGTCTCTTACCACTGGAGTCAGAATAGAAGGTGCATAGCTCAGACTATGCATACAGCAAGTGCTTAATAAGCAACACTGTGGGTGTCACTCTGCTGAGGTCAGGGTCAGAGCACCTTTTCTGAAGCTGATGGATTAAAAGTTGCATTTAGTCAGTCAGGGTGAAGGAGGCAAGGGACACACATTCATCAGCAGAGTCAGGGTCTCTACCGTCACCACATCATCGCAGTCACTGTCAACACTGCAGTAGTTGTTGTTATTTATGGTCATCCCTGTCATCGTTACTGTCCCCACCCCATCCCTGTCATTATCACCGTCCCTCTCATAGTCACCGTCCCTGTCATCGTTTCTCACTATAGCTTGTGAGTCTACCCATGGCTCCTCAGCAGACAGTGGGACACACCCAGAAGAGAGGGAGGAGGGCCAATCAGACCAGGAGGAACCTGGATCCCTGAGCAAGAGAGACAGATGGCTAAGCCAGAGGCGCCTGCTGAACAGGAGATGGAGAATGGGGAAGAAAAGGCAGCTTGAGACGGTCTCAGATCTGTTTCTGATTGCAGTTGGTGACAGAGTGACACCGTGTGCTGGAGACCGAGGATACCTCTGATGATGTAACCCTCTCAGTGACCTCAGACAGGGACAGTGTGAGCCCCTGACTGGAGCTGTCACATTGAGTATGAGGGGAGACTGAAATGCTGCAACAGAGTCCCAGAAAGCTACCCGTGCATGATCACCTTGTCTTGCTGGGACAGCTTGTGCCTGGAAGACTGGACCAGGGAGTACCCAGCAACTCACCAGTGGCTTCTTGGGACTGTATACAGCGGGAAGTGGGTCCCTCATAAAACTGAACTGGGAGCCTGGGGTCTGGAGACACAGGGACACACCTCTGGGAAGTGGCTTCCACAAGCCAAGGGGGTGGGTCTCTCTCAATTTTCCCTCTCCTTTTTGGGATCTTTGAGCCCAAACCCTTTCTCTCCTGCTCTAAGGTCTTGTTCCAGGATATCATAGGTTCCTGTTTGCCCCCCTCCCGGGCCGTGGCCATGTCTGCATCTGCCTCCCTTTCAAAAGGATAAAGCTGGCACACCTGGGCCACATCTACACTCCCTCCCAGGCTGGATTAATTACTTGTTTTATTGCGATCCTGGCTCACAGTTGGAGGGTACACAGTCCATCATGGCGGGAAGGCATAGCAGCAGGAGTACAGCTGCTCACATTGTGTCTGTGGAGTTGACCTTGATAACCATGGATGAATGCATGGGGGCCTGGAGGAGATACAGAGACAGACAGACAGACAGACAGACACAGACACAGACACACACACACACACACACACACACACACACACACACACACAGTGAGAGCTACTGTGTGTTGGGTGTGAGTCACACAGGGAATGCAGGGAGAGTCCTGGCACACTGCTGACCCTTGGCCTCTCCACCCCACTCTGCCTTCTGTCTGAGATTTTCTGGTTCCTCTTGGAGGTGTCCTGCCAACTCTCCAGGCAGATGGCGCTCTTGAGGCTGCTGCTGCTCCTCCTCCTCCTCCTGTCTTAGTCCTGTAGGTAGGGTACACCCAGGTCACCGGGTTTCCAACCATGGAGTTGTCTTGCTTTCTCCCTTCACTTCCCATTGGCACCCATCCACCAGCAGATCTTGCAGGCGGTGATCTGGTCACAGATACTGACTTCTGGCACCCCTTGCCACCCACTCTGCTCCCAGAGGCTTGGTCCCTGGGCCCAGGCAGCCTGCTCCATCCCTCAATTCCCCGTTAGGTGCTGTCCCCCAGCCCAGTGGTCTTTCAAATGTGGACATCAGATCTTATGGCCTCTCTGCCTAAGGTCTCAATGCTTTTCAGAGGATGTCATAGTTGTCTCTGGGAATCCTGTCTCTCTTCTGCCTGCTCCAGGCCTGCCATTCTCCCACTCACCCTTTCCCAGACCCAGCATCCTCCTTCCTGTTCCTTGGCCTTGCAAGCTTGTGGCCTCAGGTCCACAGTGCTTGCCATTCTCAGTGCCTGGATCACACACTCCGCCTGTGCCCACAACTCCCTCTCTGTGTGTTCAAGTCATTTCCCCAAACTGTCATCCCCAAGGCCTTCCCTGGTGTCCCACCTTGCATCTCTTGCTCCCTCTCACCCTCTGTTCAGCCCATCTGCTGCTCTGTTCTTCATAGGAATGCCTTCTACTTAGTGTGATCTAGCATCTCCAGATGTCTCAGAGCTTCTATCTCTCCCTTGAACCAGGGACTTTGCCTTGTTCTGTTCCCTCCCGTGCCTAGCACCAAGCCTGGCACACAGCTGGTACTCAATAGGAGTTGGCAAGAGGATTGAATAAATGAGTGTTCATGACCTGGTGTTTGTTGAATGAATGAAGGAATGCATGCATGAATGAATGAATGTGAGGTTGTGTTTTCATCTTTTGGCCATTAGTTGCCCGGTGACAGACCCTGTAGCTCACTCCTCCTGGTATTGTTTATGATGCTCATGAAGCTGTGTGACCTTAGGTAAGTTACTTAATCTCTCTGGACTTCAGTCTCTTGGTCTGTAAAAATGACACTGTCATGGTATCCATGTCCTAGGTTAGTGGGAAGATTAAATCAATGAACGTATCAAATGCCCTGAGGACACTGACTGGCACCAAGTAAATGCTCTGGAAACACACAAGCTTCTCGTCACACTGGTTTTGCACTCAGTAGGCGTGTTAAGACCCACAAGGTGGGGCTTTCAGCAGATACAATGCCACCTCAGGCTGAGCCCAGAGAAGTCTGCTTGCCTGGCCTGTTTCTTTTCTCAGACCAGGAACCAAGGAATCACCCAAGAGCATGGACCAGATTGAAATCAGAGCCTGCTCCATGCCGTCAGCTCACGCTGCTGGAGTCTGTGGTTGGCCAAACCCCAAAGCCTTTCTTTGCTGCCTTGCTAGTTGGCCAGGGCGCCCTCATCCTGTGTTTGTGGGTTTTGCTTTATTTCTTGTGGTCTTTGGCTTTTTTAATGTTCCAGATTATAAAAGTAATATATGCCCAGCGTGGAAAGTTTACAATGAGCATAAAATTACAAAGGGCAGGGGATGAGCAGGCTGCAAATCAGCATGAATGTTTGATGCACTTGCGTAAAATGTTTTTGTAGATTTATAAAGAGAGATGGGGTTGCCAGAGATAGGGAGAGAGAGAGGGGTGGGGAGAACAACACACAGAGAAAGGCACTTAGACCGAGGGGGGTTTGCTGGCCCACCATGTGGCTGAATACTGCATGAATTTTTACTCTTCTATTATTTTTCCCTGATACCTTTTGAATTGTTATAACAAGCATATCTTATTATTTTTCAGAAATAAAGACTTTGACAATCATTTAAAAGTAGAAATCAAATAATTTTCGCCCCCTTTTTAAAATGCTGGGCGGTGTCTTCGTTCATTCTGCCATAGAAGTTGGGCAAAACTTAAGCCTCTGGGTGGGTTTTCTCCTTCCTTGACTTCGGAGTCCCCGGGGCTCCCCATGGTACTGCTCCTTCTAGCATGCGAGTTTAGCTGAGCAGGTTCCTGCCTTGAGTGCCTGCCCTGACCTCCCTTCATGACAGACTCTGAGCTGTAAGATGAAACAAACCCTTTGCTCCCGACCTGATGTTGATCATGGTGTTTGTCACAGCAACAGAAAGTGAGCCAGGACACTTGGCTAGCCCTGCTTAAACTTGGTTTTGTTGTCTCAGCTGCGGGGTCCGCTTGTCATTCTGCCACCTGCCTCAGCTGTTTGAGTGGCAGTGGTGGCACACACCTTTAATCCCAGCACTCAGGAGGCAGAGGCAGGCGGATCTCTGTGAGTTCCAGGCCAGCCTGGTCTACAGAGTAAGTTCCAGGACAGCCAGGGCTACACAGAGAAACCCTGTCTTGAAACAAACAAACAAACCCAACAATAACAAAACAAACCCAGTTGTCAAGCTACACTGAGGGAAAGCTGAGTCTATGCCAGTGGTGCTCAACCTGAGGATCACGACCCCTCTGGGGTCAAAAGACCCTTCCACAGGGGTCACTTATCAGATATTTCCATTACGATTTACAACAGTAGCAAAATTACAGTTATGTATCAGTAGTGAAACTAATTTTATGGTTTGGGGTCACCACAACATGAAAAACTGTTGTAAAGGGTGGCATCACAAGAAACTAGGCTGAGAACCACTAGTCTACACTCTTTGTAGCATGTGTCATGGGAACAGAATGGGAGATGGCAAGAAAACACAGTTCCGATGTCCTCCTTGCCCTGAGCTAGGCTGCAGCTCTGTGCTAACAGGCACTTGCCCACCTTCTGGGGTTCTGCACCTTCCTACAGTAGACTCTCTTCTAGGTAGGAAGTGCTGTGCTGTTACATCCCTGCAAAACAAAACACTCAGTACACACTGCATGTTGCAAGCCAGGCTCCATCCTATGCGCTGGAGACAGAAACGCTCACCAGAGAGCACCTGGGGCTTCACCTCGATCACTTTCCAGAGTCACACAAACCATGGGAAGTATAACATGTGGAAGGAATTTGTGATTGCAAGACATAGAGACCTGGATTGGGACAGAGGGGCAGGAGGGGAATGCTGTCTTAGGCAGAAGAATCTGAGATGGGCTCTCTGAAGAGTATTTGACAGAGATTGTAGCCATGGGAATACTTGAGAGAAGTGCAAAGGTCCTGTGTCAGGATATGCTGTGCAAATACACAGCAGAGAAGATGCTTGTGGCAGGGACGTTGGAGCCAATGGGAAAGTTGTGGATGATGTCAGAGGGATGGTGGCAGCCACTTCACAGAAGGGTTTTGCTCCACTGGAGGGCCTGAACAGGATAGGAAAGAGAACCGCCTGTTCACTTTGAAAGGAGTCCTAAGGAGGTCTGGCAATGGCTCAGTGGTGAGAGCACTTGCCTAGCATGCAGGAGGCCCCGGGTTCAATCCCCAGCACCACATACCACGGACACGGTGGTGCATGTCCAATCCTAGCAGTCTGGAGATGGAGGCAGAAGGATCGGAAGTCTGAGGTTATCTTCAGCTGTATAGCAAGTTCCAGGCTAGCCCACATTCCAGGAGACTCTGTCTCAAACAAAACAAAACAAAACAAAACAAAACAAAACAAAACAAAAGGAAGAGTCCTTCTGACTACCCATGAACAAGAGACAAGAGGGTGTGGGGAGCCGGCAGTGGCTTGGACCTCATCACACACTGGGTGCAGAGGTGAGAGGTGGACAGAGGCCAGGTATTTTGGTTTTCTAATGGACTCCCCAACCCCACCCCGATAGAGTTAGGGGAGGGAATGGAAGAGTGAGAATGACATGTGAGAATTCTCTTCAGGATCCATATTTCCATGGCATGTCCACCATGACAGAACCCCAGGATGGTCAGCCACCCTGGAACATTCCCAGGTCTCCCCAGGTTCCTCCATCACTGTTGTGTGGATACACATACAGGTGTGTGTGTGTGTGTGTGTGTGTGTGTGTGTATTATGTATACAGTGTACAGGCATAAGTCTCTGTATACTGGCCTCCTTCACGGTTCTGCTTGGCACCTGCATGGCTGTGGGTTATTCATCCCCAAGGCTGTTTGATGCTTACGGTATGCACTAATGTTAGCCGAATGAATGAGAGACACTGGCATGTCCAGGAGAAGGAACACCTAGCACAATCCCCATCTGTGATGCAGGATTTGGCAATGAGTCAGACACGGCACTGTGGTAGAAAGGCAGAGGCAATGGGATGCTGGCTCCACCCTGGAATGAGGGTGGGCATGTGGAGAGACACTGGAGATGGAAGCCTGGTTCTGTGGTGTCCCCTGGATTGGGTAAGTGCCAGTCTGGGACCTGACTACGGCTGCTGCACGCTGGTCACCCAATAACTGTTTGCTCTCTCAACTTTGACCTTTCTACTGTCTTAATCTGATGTCTTAAGACAGGTCTTTCACCCTATGGAGGAGCTGGAATTTCTATCCAGAGAGACCATCTGGGCCCTTCTGGCTCCAGTCCAACCTTGGAGGCAGTATGAGCGATTCTTCCCCTGCCCTCTGCCTGGGACAGAGCACAGCATGCCTGGCAAAGTCAAGATACCTCAGTGGGTCTCTCAATGAGGCTGGTCTGTCTCTCTGCACATATGGGCTGTCCTCTCAGCTGAGCTGGCCTCAAGACAAAGGTCCTGGTCTCCGTCACAGGGGCAGGTCAGCTTTGCCTGTCTGGTGATAAAGTAAAGTATAGGGTGAGGTTTGTTCTGGTTCTGAGGCCAGAAGAGGGCGTGTGAGGGTATCAGCAGTGCAGGCTGTCTGATAGATAGAAGGAGCACTGTCAGGAGAGTCCTCCACTAAGGTCCTGGGCACCAGTGGTCCAGAGCTTTGTGGTCCTGGATCAGTGTATCTGTGCCAAGTGTTGCTGGAGGTCTCTGGCTTCTGGAGGCTGGACTGTGGCGTGGGACCCTGGCAGGATGGGGCAGAACCACGACAGGGGTAGGCCAGAGTGCTGGCAGGGATGGGGTGAAGCCCTGGCAGGGGTGGGGTAGAGCTGGACTCTGCTCCCAGCTGTATGCCACTGTGTGACTTAGAGTGAGTTCCTGGCCTCGGATGGACCTTCTCTTCTTGGCCTATTGAGATCTCCCTGGCTGCCATTGTAGGTCTGAGCGGCTGTGTCCTTGACCCTGATGTTTCTGACACTGTCACCATGGAGGTGTGAGGGTTTGCTGAAAAGTATGTTCTTCGTTGCTGTGATAAAAATGGTTGACAGAAACAAGTCCGGGAGAGGTTTAGTCCGCGGACTTGGTTCCCTTATGGTGGAAGGCAAGTGTGGTAGTTTGAGCAAGAAATGTCCCCCATTGGCTCACACATTTGAACACTTGGGCCCCACTTGGTGCTACTGTTTGGCGAGCTTACGGAACCTTTAGTGAAGGAAGCACATCATCGCTGGAGGCAGGCTTGGAGGTTTTAAAGCCCAGCCCCACTTCTTGTGCCCCTTCCTGCTTCCTGTGTATGCATCAAATGTAACAAGCCAATTTCTCCCTCATGCTACCATGCCTTCCCCACCATGATGGACTGCTATCCCCTCTGAAACCATAGTCCAAAACTCCTTAAGTTGCCTTTGTCAGGGTATTTGATCACTTATTACTTGATTAGTTACTAGTAGTAACTAATATAGAAATTGGTACCAGAAGTGGGGCTGTTGCTGTGAGAAACCTGACCATGAGGCTCTTAATGTTATTTATTAAGCGGAGCTGTTGATCATGCAAGAGAAGCCACGAGGAACAACAAAACCCACTATAAGAGTTTATTAAGGGAAAGGAACAGAAGGGGTGGACGTAGGCCTATGGAATGACAAGGCAGGAAGAGAAGGAATAGGTGGAACCCACTTTTATAGGTCCATCCCCTGCACATGAGCATATGAATTTATGTAGCTGCACCACACGTGCATAGATTGCATGATCATGCTGTGCACAGATTATGTGATCACACAGCACAGGGATTATGGATTATGTATGACGTAAGGCCCTAGGATGACTAAGCATCTTGCCTGACTACTGGACAGCACATATGTGGTCATGTAACTGGGGAGTGGCTAGGAATTCTAACATTTATGCTTTGGAGTATTTTGTGGAAGGATCTGAAACTTTGAGTTCTGCATGCAGAGCTTAATGAGTCATTCTTGTGTGAGCTTAGAAATTAACAGTGCTGACCCCTCCACAGTCAGTGAAGCCCAGCTCAAGGGGTTTGAGAAGAAAGCAAGTGTTAGGACCTGGGCAAGGGGCTGATAGTGTGACACTTTGGCTAAAAATCTGGCTGCATTCTGCCCACGTCCCAAGGATTTCAAAGCTGTGTAAGACTGAGTCTTCGGCCTCATCTTTACTGATGACTCTTTAGCAGGTCTACAGTGAAAAAGAGCAGCAAGTGGGTAGAAGGAAATAAAATGTACAGTATGGAGAAGAGAAAAGCTCTGGGGAGTTTAAGATTGCAATCATAAGCCAAAGGCTTGAATTGCTAAGGAGATTAGTGCCCTTCAAGAGAAGCCTCCTGCTCAGCTCTGGAACAATGGAGAAGTTCCCCTGAGGGCAAGACCATACTCAGCTAATCCCCCAATTATGAAAGGAGAGAGCCTAAGGGATTCCCCTCACAAAGCAAATATCCAGGCAAGCAACAGAAAACTCCTTAACTGTGGCCCCAGCAGGTGGGGCTCCATCAGGAGCAGCCAGCTGAACTTGACTGTGTCACCTACTTGGTATGAGTTTTGGAGACAAGAAAGATGCAAGATTGAGGAGGTCATGGAATCTTACTTCCCCATTTCAGAGAGCCACTAAAGCTAGGCAGCATGTGGCAGGGTCAGAGTCCCTGCTGTGAGTGGCCACTTGCGATGCCAGGAAAGTGGAAACCACAGAACATTGGAGATGCCCGAGTTGGGAGACATCCACTAGGAAAGCATCCCTAGGAAAGACATCCACAAGGAGTGGATCCAGCCCAGAAGAGAGATGTATGTTAACAGGCAGTAAAACTGGAGAGGCTGAGCCACCTATGCCCTTTGAAAAGGAAGCTCCGGGTACTGGACCTGGAGCTACAGGATTTGGTGCTTGCCCATCTGGATTCTAATCTTTCCTTACTATGCCCCCCATCCCTTTTTTTCAGAGTGGGAATGTATAGTCTGTGCCATTATATGTTAGAAGTAAGTTATTGTATTTATTTAGTTAAGAGATTGCCTTGAACCTCAGAGGAGGAGACTTTGGACTTTTGAGTGGTGTTTAGACTATCAAAGACAATAGGAACCTCTGAGGTTAAACCAGATGCATTTTGCATCAGGATCTGGCTGTGAGCCTGTGGGGGTCAGGGGTGGAATGTTGCGACTTAAATGAGAAATATCCCCTATAGGCTCAGGTATTTGAACACTCAGTCCCAGTGGGTGGTGCAGCCTTGCTGAAGGAAGGAAGGAAGGCACTGAGTGGCAGGCTCTATAGCCCAGCCCTACTTCCTGCTCTCCCTCTCTGTTCCCTGCACATAGATAAAATGTGATTGATTACCTAGCTTTCTGCTCCTCCCGCCATGCCTTCCCTGCCGTGATGGACTGTTATCCCTCTGGAACCAGAAGCTAAAAATAGACCATTCCTTCTACAGGGTGTCTTGCTCACAGCAACAGAAAAACCATGACCACAGCATTGCCACGTAGCTCCATGGCTGTGAGCGCAGGAGGCACCATTGCTTGGATCTCCACAGAATAAGGAAGCAGAAAGCTTGGCTGACACTGAGCCAGTCTCTCCCTCATAAGGACGACTTTCCAGTCACCCTTTTCCTCCAGCTAAGCCCCGCCTCCTGAAGTTTACAACCTCTCAGAGGAGTACCACCCCCTGGGGACCAAGCCTTTGAACGTGCCTCTGTGCTGCAGAGGATTGCACTCACTCTGGGCATCCTCTCTTCTCTGTGGGAACCAATGCCACTCACAGGGCCACCGAGTCTGCCAGGAGCAGGGTGAGCACAGCTGGCTGTGAGCGGCCAGTGTGCTCGGAATCCTACAGAGACAGGGCCGTGGGGAGGCAAGTGGCTCCTGGGAAGCTAGAGGCATGGTAGGAGGGCACAGTCAACACTGCGTGTGAGTGTGCACATATGTGCACGGGCAGTGTGTATGTATGTTCAGATATGTGAGCACATGTGTTACACATGTGTGCACATAAGTACATGCTACACTTACATGTGTGACAGTAAGTGCATGAGTGAATGTGTGCATGCGTGAGTAGTGACTGTGTGGGCACATGTCTTTGGGTATGTATGTGTGTATGTATATGCACACATGTATGTATGTGAATGTATTGTATATATGTATGTGTGTGCATATCTGTGTGTGTATTTATATGTTTTTTTGTGTATGAACATATATATGTTGTGTATATGTGTATCTGCATGTGTGAGTATATGTGTGTATTGGTGTGTATGCATGCTTATGTGCATATATGTGTGTGTTTATGTGCATGCATGTGTTGGGCACTGACTTCTAGGAAGTGTCATACTGAAAGAACCTGAATAAAGAATGGTGTTAGAGTCTGTAGTGTTTGTAGTTGTTCATCATGTTTGTCGAGATGTCTGAACCACGGTTCTTGTTCACCACTGTGCCAGGTCTGAGCTCAGTGCGATGGTCAGGGTGAGTTGGCGGCTGTCCTCTGGGGGCTGCAGCACAACAGCACGGATCTGCATTAGCCTGCATGCCTGAGGCTCGGCTGCATCACTCCCAAGCCACTCTGAGCAACTGCCTTGCCCTCTCTGGGCCTCATTTCCTCATCTGAAAAGTGGGGTTGGGGGGCATCTGTCCCATATCACAGACCTAGGGAGAGGACTGTGCCAGCCGAGGTGCCGTGTGCCAGGTGTTCCTGAGTGCAGACAAGTGTCCCCTGCGTCATGTTCATTAGTCTGTAAGGCCACCCAGAAGAGGAGAGCTTTGAGGTGGGTGCCACCCTACCTCTGGAGGAGGCAAGTGAGTCTCTGAAGATCCTATGGCTGCCATTTCCCTTGGTATCTCGGGGCCCATGGGGTGGAGCCATAGATGGGGACTCTGGGGTCCTCCAGAGATGACTAGCAATGCAAACCCCAGCCCTCTCTGTCCCTCTCTGTCCTTGAAAGGAACACTGCATAGTGAGCCTGTCCCCTGGTTTCAGCTGCCTCCTGGAAAACCCACTGCAGGGTGGTCACCTCTGCCCATGGAGGGTAGACATCTTGCTGGAGTGGCCCTGGGAGCTCTGGAGCCGCCATCAATTCCTCTCTGGCTCCTCCCAGCTCAGGGAAGCAGGCCCATTGCAGCCCAGGCTTCAGAACAAGGCTGTTGATGCGTCCTCCCCCAGTGGCATGGAGGGCCTGGCCCTGCCTCCCACAAGCCCTGTGTGGTCCTCATGGGCTTATCTGTCTGAAGGGTGGACATGCGTCCTGGCTTCACAGCCCAGGCTCCCCTCTGATCAGTTTGTGACTCACAGCTCCAGGCAGAGCACTTGGCACAGGCAAAGCCGGCAGCCTTCTGTGTTCCCAGGCCCTCAGAGACAGGCCAGGCAGTGACAGTGTGATGGGGGGGCCACCCACCTACCCAATTATCTCCTCAGTGGGTGCCTAAGATTCCACCATGAAGACGTCATTCTTTTGGAGGACATTATTGTCTTATCTAGGCTCCGCTCTTTAAATATAAGCCCCGAGGGACCCACAGCATACCTGAATGCAGATGAGCATGTCAAAACAGTTTCCTTCCCAGCAGGAGGGATCCAAGTTCTCAGGCTCCAAACTCCACAGCCTTTTCAATGCCACCACAATGTCACTCAACAAACAGAATCTCATCCTGTCCCTGCTAACACTGTACCCTGTGCCCAAAGCAGAGGCAAGCAAGGCCCTGCCCTGTCCTGAAGATCTGGAAAGAGAATAGAGTTACTCTCTATATCACTGGCCCCTGGCAAAGTGCCTCATATTCAGAAAGAATTCACGAAACATTGAGTGACTAAATGAAAATGTTCGACCTGAAATCAAAGGCCAGGCTGCCTGGGAATGTGAGCGCACACTGCGGAGCCGCCTACCCGAGTCTCGCTTTCTGGCTTTGCTGCTCCACCCTGTGGTGTGATCTCCAGTGAGTTCCCAGCTCTCTGCCTCAGTCTCCACAGCAGGAGAATGGGCATCTTGAAGGTGCACGGGGGATGCACTGAGCTCATCTCTCTAAAGTACTTGGAATGCTTCCTGCCGCATGTTAAGGCCAATGCAAGTGATTTCAACAGTGACACCTCAACAAGCGTAACGGAACACACAGACGGCATCTGTTGGCTGGCTGAGAGCCCCTCATGACAGGGGTGACAATCGCCACTCACTCCGTCCTCAGTGGCTGGCAGGGCGTGGCTGCTGGCAGTGCATGTGTCTGGACTGACTCTGACCTCCTCAAGCCATGTTCGATTTTCAAGTAGGCGCTACATGCCTCAGAGGTGGGAGCTGATCGGGCCTGTGGGTCTTGGCAGCCTGAGTTCTTGGAAATATGATTAACTTAGCTGCTGTCGGGGCCCTGGTGGGGCTGGAGCTTTTTTTTTTTTTCCTCCTGCCTGTTTGGGTGCAGACAGAAACTGTCAATACAAAACCGATCTTTATGGGGAAGAGATGAATGTACAAGGGTGAAAAGGGGGGCGATGGAACTAGCTGGAACAACTCGTACCTCCCACACCTACCCCAAGTCTGTGACTGACACTTGGTAAATACTGTTAGTGATGCCTGAGTGTGGCTGGGAACAGCTAGTCTCTTCCTGGTCCCTGGAGGGCACACGCTGGGATCTGTCAACTCCACACCCTGCCTGGGTGGGCGGGGCCCCAGCAGACCTCTCAGGTTGCCTTCCCCTCCGCAGGTTCCCTCGGCACTCTGGGGTTCAGCCTTGTTCATGTGGCTTTCTCTAGATCTCCGCCTCGCTTTCTGTTCAACCATTCCAGGCTACCTCCCATCTTTCAGTCACTCGTTCAACAAACATTTGCTGACAGCCTACCGAGTCGCTCAGCAAACTCTACGGTGAAGTGCACGGTGTGCTAGGATCTGGGGACCACAGACATACAGTCTAGAAGGATCTAAACTGGAGTTTAAAGGAAGAATTTAGGTGTCATGTGGCTGAAGCGGGGAAAGGCTGTGAGTGTGAGGTGAGAACACGGAGCCCTAGGACAGCCGGGGACTGAGGAGGAGGCCATGAGCTGGCTTAACTCTGGTGGAGAAGGGAAAGAATGACCCAGGGGCCTGAGGAGGTGGGTTTGAACTAGAGAAGCAGCTAAGAGGGTTCTGGCTTCAGAAAAGAAGTGGGGTTGTTGCTTTAAAATTTAAAACTGTGTTGTTTCTAAGATTTTTCTAAAAAACAAACAAACAACAACAAAAAGCTAATTAGTTTTCAGTGCTGGGAATGGAACCCACTGTCTTCAGCTCTCTAGGCAAGCTTTATTCTACCACTGACTGATAGCCCCGGCCCTAAGAGGTAGAATTCACATACAACAGACAATTTTCCAACATACAATCTAATCACTGACAAGGGTATTGGGTCACTCAGCTATACAAGACACAGAACTTGCGTGACTTCCAAAGCCCCTCCCATCCCTCTATAGTGATTCTCACCCAGCCCTGAGCTGCTCTCCAGCCCACAGAACAACAACCTTGTGTAGGCTTTGCTGTAGAGACCCACGCGCATACCGCTGTCTGGCTCTCCTCTCCCCCTGCTACAAGGCTTCTAACATTTCTTCATGCTGAGTGTCAGGGCTGGTTCCCTTTCCACTCCTGAGCAGTACTCCCTGGTACCAGCCCATGGTTTGATGGTTCCATTGTCTTTTCTCCAGTAGATTGATGTTATCTTTAGAGAAGGCTGTTTCCACCATGTCCTTGATGCCTTTTCCTCCTTCTAGAGAAGTCCAAGAGACTCATTTCTCGAGAAAGGGTAGAGCAAGGAGACAGCAGAGTCCAGGCTGGCTTTCATAAAGTGCAGGGAGTCAGGTGATATTCAGCAGGCAGAGGCAGGGATCTACATAGTGAGTTCCAAGCCAGTCAGGACTACATAGTGAAACCCTGGAGAAAGAGGGAGGGGGGTGGGCAATAGTACAGGTTAGACCACAAACATCCCCAAGTAGCGTGTGTCCTGAGAGGAGGGGCTTTGGGTGTGTGTGGGTGACTGGGTCATGAGAACTAACTCTACCAATAGACTGACCTACTGATGGTTCTACAACCTTGGGTGTTTGGAGAGCAGTATGTCATGATAGGCTGTAGTGGTTATTCATTCCACCTACGGCCTTGGGGTACCAGCCCTTAGGGCATGGCTTCTTGGCTAGCTTAAAACCTGGGGAGCATGTATGTGGGTGCCTTCTCTCTCATATTCTTGGATGGTGGGGACTGAATCAGGCATCCTGAAGCAGTGTGGGACTAGTTCTCAACCTTCCAGGATTGCGACTGAATCTGCCTTATCTTGTATTGGTGAGTTATTCCCCCCAATATAATCCTTTAATAAATAGTCCTCTTGTCAGTAATCCGAATATTTCCTGCTTTAATAAGCCACCTCCCACTTCCTGGCTGCCAGGACGTGAGCTGGACTCCACTCCTGCCCTGCTTTGGATCCTCATCACAGGTCCCAAAGTAGCTGGACCCAAGCAACCCTGGCTTGAGGTCTCCAAAACTAGGAGCCAAAATATGCTTCAAGCTGACTTTCTTGGGTCTTTTGTGACAGTGACAGAGAGCTGACTGATAGTTTCCAAAGCCAGCCTTGTGTGAAAGAAACAGAGTGGGTTTTGTTCAAAGTGTCTTTTGTAGTCATGGGTCACCTAAGGAGAGTGAACCACCTGAGGAGAAGCAAAGGCATGGGAGGAGGGGAGGAGAAAGGATGGGGTGGGGGCACTGCTGGACCCGCGATGGCAGACAGGCAGCACTGGTACTCACAAATGTGCCCAGGGTCTTTGAGAGCATTTCACTGTGCCAATCCATTCTGTGCCACTGGTTCGTGTAGACACCAAGGGAGGGTCTAGAGTAGTGTACCTCAGATGCCCTGTTGGTTCTGGCAGACTGTAAGACCTTAAATGTCTCCAGGGTGGAGTCCATAGCACCGGATAGGATCAGGACAAGGAAGCCACAGGGAAGTGATAGCTGGGCCACCATCAGCAACAGGGGATGTGGGCACATGCCACAGGCCAAGAGGGGCCCAGGCCAGCACAGCAGTGCCCGCCAAGTCAGAGGCTAGAACTCAAAGAGCAGTGAGTCAGACACCCAAGGCCAGAGAGGTAGCCATAGGCCCCGTGTGGAAAAGCAGCCACCCCTGCCCACAGTGCAGTGTCTCAGAGAGAAAGACAGGGTGGGGGTGAGGGGATGGGGTGGGCTTGAAGACAGACCCATATCAACAGAGTCATCGCCCACTGGTAAAATCATGTTTGTTCATTGGTTATCCCCAAGTCGGCCCCACAAGGGGACTCGGAGCAAGCTGGGGTCAATCAGAGAGAGTGACGGCTTTGCTTCTGTTTGGTAGGCTGAAGGACACCCGCATTTTGTAAACATCCCCGGGTGATGTAAATGTGTAGGCAAGGTTGGGAAAATTAGATGGTAGAGGAAACTTGAGAAACAGAGCCGTGTGACTCACCAGGGGGAGGCTGTGAAAACGCAGGCAAGAGCCGGCCTGGAGCAAGGCAGGAACCTGAAGCTGATGCCAGTTGAGGACCACACTTTGGTTAGGAGGGGGTGGAATCATAGGGTCTGGCGATGCCCAGATGTTGTGGGTTGGATGGGTGAAGGCAGGGAGAGTTCCAGGTGTCCAGCCACAGCATCTGAGAGGCTCGAGGTCTTTGAGACATGTTGGGACAATTGCTGGGCTTCGACTTGGAGGTGTTGTGAGTTTCACCTTAGGTCCTGGTGACCAGAGCAGCCTGTTTGGTCTGGACAACAGAAGACCATTGCTACATCAGTTCTCACTGACTGACAAATGCTGGGCTCTAGTTTAAATATTTTTTGCATACTTCACTAAAAGTTGACAGTGACCTAATGAAGTACATGGCAAACGAGTCCCATTTTACACACAGAGGCATAAAGAGGATGCTTAAAATGTTCATCTAGTAACTGGCTTACCTCAGTTTTGAACTCAGGTCGTTGGCCAAAGGAGCACACACACACATCGAATACCATACCTGAGATGGGAATCCCAAATTCTCCTACACAGAACAAGGAAGTCATTGGTGGAGTCACTTTAGGTCAAGAGCAGACTGGTGGGCTTCAGTCAGGAGCTAGTCTGATGCCGAGACCCTGCTTCATCCAGGGCTCAGCCTTCAGCTCCACTATTTGTCCAGCTGCCTCTCTTTAGGTGTGGCGATGGTCCCCGAGGCTCCAGGCTGACCTCATCCTTTCAGCAAAACCAATGGAGAAAGCTGACTCTTACTGGCCCAGCATCATGGTCATGTGCCACACCTCACAAGCCAATCACAGATACCCACTAGAAAGGGTCCTGAAGACACAGATTGCCCACAGGAGCAGGCGGTTAAAAAGACTCATTGGAATTCTATTTTGCAGGGTTCTAGTTGGCTCCACCCACTGTGAACCTACAACGATTGTGTCAATGTCCTCCATCTTTCCCTGCTCAGTATCCCATGGGTCACTCGAAACACAGGCTCAGCACCACAGACCATGCTTCCAGCTCTGTAACCCTTGCTTATAGCTTCTGGGTGGGGCTTCCTCCTTCAGCCTTCTGTGCTGATCCTCCTGCCTCCACCTTACAAATGCCAGCTTTCCAGGCTTGCCTGGCTTAAGAGGTGATCTGTCCATCTGTGGTTTATTTTTTCATTTCTTAGTAGTTTTTCAAAGTGCCATGCTTTGATTTTGGTGAAGCCCAATGTGCCCACTTATTTTATTTCTTTAAAGATTTATTTATTTTATTATTTTATGCATAAGAGTGTTTCTGCCCACATGTTTGTATGTGTACCACCTCTGTCTTCGTTAGGGTTTCTATTGCTGTGAAGAGACATAATGGCCACGGCAACTCTTACAAAGGAAAACATTTAATTGGGGTGGCTCAAGTACAGGTCAGAGGTTCAGTCCATTATCACCATGGAGGACAGCATGGCAGCATGCAGCCAGACATGGTGCTGGAGCTGAGAGTCCTACATCTTAATAGGCAAGTGGTCTGTCTCACTGCACATGGCTTAAGCATATGTGAGACCTCAAAGCCTGCTTCCACAGTTACACACTTCCTCCAACAAGACTACACTTTTTCCAATAATGCCACACCTCCCAATACTGCCACTCCTTTTGGGGGACATTTTCTTTCAAACTACCACAACCTCCATGCCTAGTGTCTAAGGAGACCAGAAGAGGATGTCTCCCTGGGAATGAAGAGTTTCAGGCTGTTGTAAACCATCATGTGATTGGATGCTGGGAGTCAAACCTGGGTCCTATACAAGAGCAATGAGCACTCTCAACCTCTGAGCCAACCCTCCAGCTCCCATGCCCACTTATTTTAATCTTATGGATATTTTTTCTGATGCTGGATTGAGGACATCTTTGTTTAACCAAAAAACCACAACGTTTTTTGTGTAGGATGTTTGCTTTTTCATGTTTTATCTGTAGATACATGGCCCACTCTGATCACCTTTGTGTGCATGGTGTAAGAGCTAGCTTCTGGAGGGTGGGGCATAGTCATCCTCCATCAGGAATGCTTTCAGCTGCCTTCAGTTAGAGGACCTTTAAATTTTCTTTGCTCATTAAATAATTATGAGTAGATAGGGTCCACAATTGTCTTCTGGAGACTGGAGGCTTCTCTTCAAGCAGCCAAATAGCCTAACTGGGTTTGGATTCCAAATTCTGAGGGACCCTGTGAGTGATGGCTGGACTCCCCATTTAGTGCTCTGAGCTTCTGCCATATTGGATGGGTCTGCCAGTGTCCATGAAGATCTGAGCTGTGCTGAGGCTTATCTGGCTAGTTGGGGGTCTTGTCTCAGCTCTCTGAGCCCTGCTCTGATCTGAGATGTACCAGCCCCTTGAGACACACTGAGAAAAGCATCTAGAAATGAGGGATTTGGGACCCCAACACCCACAGGTCCCCTTGAGGGCAAAGAACACAAAAAGGGCTCCTTTCTCATCTGTCTTGCTCAGTGCACTGGAAATGGGGTGCCACCCCAGTGTCTCCATGCCACACACAGGAGGTTGAGTCACAAGGTCAAATGCTGACCCCTTGGCCATACCCTGACTCTACCAAGGTCTCCAGAATCCTGGCCCACTATGCTCTCCTTACTTGGGGGCCATCAAAGTCTGACTCAGCACACCTCTCCTACCCAGGCCCATATGGCACAGGCTGGAGTGGAGGATGGGGAGGAAGAAGAGGATGGTGAGGAAGGGGTGGTTCCATCTCTCTCATGTCTGAGGTGCTCTGTAGAACTCCAACAGCTGGCATTAGGAAATAACAAGCCAGGGGGCTTCAGGATGTCCCAGCACGTGGAGACACCACCCATCCAGCTCATCTTTCCATCCCTCCATCCAATATGATGGAAGGCAAGAGCCAACCCCTGAAGGCTGTCCTTTGACCACACAGGCTGTGGCATGCACATGCCCCATGCCTACATCAAATAAACACTCTTAAAAACAGAATAACAAGTCACATTTACTATGTACCTTGCTGCTGCAAAGCCCATCCCATGTTCACTGTGTCCCTGAAAACCGCCCTGTGCATTTGGGGCTTAACTCCATCTTTTTGGTACCTGGACTACTATAGCCATGAACCAGCTCCCAAATGTCACACTACCCCTTCCGCAAACCTCCCATCCTTCCAATGCCACTTATAGGTGTGAGAACCATTTCTGGAGATGGCCAGAGGACCCAGGCCCCTTTCCCCAGCCTCTGATCCAAAAAAGAAGAGCTGTAGGTTACCTCAGCCCTCAGGCTGAGCAGGCTGCCAGCAGGAAATTAACTCAAGAGAAGAGACACACATCTCTGGACAGAGCATGGAGGAGGACTGTTCTGTGTTCTTCATTAAGTCACAAAAGGAAGGGCCAACTGTGCAGGGCGTGCAGGCCTCCCGCTCCCACCACCATGGACTCCTGAAACATCTTTATCCACTTACTTGGGGATTCAGGAAATTCTCTCCCAAGTCACTTTTATTGGAGGCATTAGATGCAGTCTCTCAATCGGGAACAGATGAGAACCATTCACACCACATAGTTTCAGAAGGATGTTCACGCAGGCTTGTTTCATCCGAAGAGCCTGCCTGGCTTTGGACATCCCCATGGATCAGACATTGCTGGGAAATAAAGTTCAGGAAAGTTCTAGAAACCAGAGTCATGAGCATAGGGTGTGGCACACCGAAAAAGACCCTGGAAAGTGTTGGGGCTTGTAGCGCTTCAAATCCCATCCATAAAGTGGCTGATGCTTGTTTCTCCTTTCACAGCTTCCCTCTTGGCTAGAGGTCCCATCTCAGAGCCCAGAAAGACTCGGTCAAATCTCATCTGGCCAAGCTGGGGACACAGCGCCAAGGCGCTGATGGGGAAGAGTGGCAGCCAGGTGGTGACGGGAGCCTCGCTGAGCAGAAAATCCAATTCGGCAGAGACCTTATTCCCCACAACACAGCTTGGAGCTGGCAGTGCTGGCCCAGAACCTCTCCTGACCCTCCACTCTGTCTTCACAGCTGGCACAGGGAGGAGCTGGAGAAGGGAGCAGGGGCAACGAGCTCAGAGCCCAGAATGCTCGGATGACCATCCCATCAGCTACAGCGCTCACTAAGGGCCCAGACTGATAAGCAGACTCCACAGTCTATTTCTGGCTGTTCAGCAGCCCTTATTGAGCTCCTATGGTATACCCTGAAGGACTGCAGGAAGTGCAGATGCTAAGTAGAGGCAAGACCGTTTACCTGCTGGCAGTGAGTTCACGTAGCAGCTGTGCACATTGCTACCCTGCCATCACGAGAAGAAAGAAGAACAACAGAAACTGTAGATTTTAGGAGTCTGCAAGTGATCAGGGCTTCCCTCTGTGTGGTTGTGAAGATCCCATCACTCTCTTATAAGGCCATCCATCCCTTCTGCATCCTGTTGCCCATAACACCTGCTGAAGACTTTGGCATGGCCATGATAAGTATTTGTTGAACACTGACTGGAGTCAGCCATGCCTGGCTGGGCATGTCCTGTGGTCAGAGCAGTGAGCTCAGGGTCTCCAGTCTGCAGGTGAGCCCCTCTGCATTAGGCCCAGCTAGCCCAGATCTGTGAGGCATAAGGCCAGATTCAAATCTCACACTGCCAGAAGACTTTGGGCCTCCCTGCCTACACCTCATCTCCTCACGTGCAAAATTGCATGGTGAACAGGTGTTTCTCAGGTCAAGCCTGTGGACCATTTGCTTCAGAATCGCCCATCTCAGGATGAGGAGACATGTGTATTATTTTAAAAGTATCAGATTTATTTTATTTTGTGTATATAAGTGTTTTGCCCACATGTATGTACACCATGTGTGTGCCTGGTGTCTGGGGAGGTCAGAAGAGGTTGGAGCTGGAGATGGTTGAGAGACACATGTGGGTGCTGGGAACTGAACCCAGGTCCTCTGCAAGAGCAACAAATGTTCTCAACTGCTGAGCCGTCTCTCCATCCCCCTGTGCTAGTATTTTTCTTGATGTGACAAAACAAAGAAAGTTTTGTTTGGGATAACAGTTTGAGGGTGCGGCTCATCGTGGTGGGGAAGGCATGGAGGCAGGAGTGTGGGGCAGCTGGTCACATGGCATCTGCAGCCAGGAAGCAGAGAGAGATGGAGGCTGGTGCTCAGCTTGCTTTCTCCTTTTATGTAGTTCCGTTCCTCAGCCTATAGGATGATGCCGCCCACGGTTTAAGTGGATTGTCCCATCTCAGTTAAACCCAGTATAGAAGAAACTTCCTCACAGATGCCCAGAGTCTTATCTAGGTGATTCTAGGTCCTATCAAGTTGACTGTCAATGTTAACTACCATGGCATCTGAGAATGAATGGAAGGTTCACTACTTAGAAAACACCTTTGCTCACTTGGCCCTGATTCAGTCCCTCCCTCCCTCCCTGTTTTCTCCCTTGAGATAACCTATGCACAGATTTAATACAAGAGCTTCACTGCTTTCCCTGCTCCTTTGCAGCAGACTAACCCTGCCTGTATTCATCAGGACGCGCTCCTTACTAGTGACAGAAACACAAAACAAGTTGACTCAAGCAGAGAAGAGAACTATTGGGCACTCTTCTCTAGAATGTCAGAAGTCACAGTCCTTTTCAGTCACGCCTGGCATTCATTTGTGAGTGTCGTGGCTTCCCGCGGCCCTCAGCTCTGCATTCCTCTCTGTTGGCCTCACTCTGGGGCTGGTTCCTTGTTCTTGCTTTGCCTGTGAAGTTGGCCGCCAGCAGCTTCAGGCTCATGTCCTACCAGCTCGGAACCACTGCTGCTGAGAAGATGCCTCATTCATAAAGGAGCAAGAAAACATCCCAGAAAGGCTTCTCATTGGTCTAGTCCGGGTCACATGCTTATCCCTGAGCCAATTACAGAGGTAGGGGAAGTTGGTACCATGCAGTGGCTGGAGACCCTTTGCACCACCTAGACCGACATCCTGAGGAGCACAAAGTGCTGTATTTTGGCTGCCCTGTTTTCTTCTGTATTTGACCATAGTGAGTGGTGGCAGCAGGCAAGCGAGGCAGTAGCGGGGGGCGCTTTCTAGTACCCCAGCTTTCCTGTAAGCCTTGGGCTGCTGAACGGGCGAGCTGTTCCAAGGCCTGTATAGGCCTAGGAAGTCAGGATTTCCCAGGCCCTATAGCAGCCAGTGTTACAGCTCCTGGGCCTCGGGTGTCTGAGACTTTTGGCCCTAAATACTTGACAGTCAGACATGTTGACACTTTTGTTGCTCAACTCTCTGGTGGCTCAGCTGTCACTGCCATGGCTATTCTTCTTATTCTTGGTTGTTGTTTTTTTTGTTTTTTTGTTTTTTGTTTTTTTGTTACTAGATAAGTCCTAGCTGCTAAAAGCTGAGAAGCCTTTTATGGTGCTTAATGTTTCAACACCAGCCCAGGAAACATGGGAGAGTGTCTCCCAGACAGAAGCTTTATTTATATAGCTAGAGGAGTCATGTTTGCATCAATCACAACATGCCTATGCAAATGAAGGTTTGTGCTTGCACCAATCACAACCTTCTATGCAAATGAGGGCTTGTGTTTGCATCAACCACAGCTCAACCTATATGCAAATGAAGGCTTGTGTTTGCTTCAATCACAGCACAACTTATCTATGCTGATATATGCTAATAGCTTACATTTGCACCAGTCACAGCCCTGTTATTTGAGCATGTGGTCCAGTCACAACAGTATCTCCTTTAGGCCTCACTAGGGAACGCTTCCTCTCTAGCCTGGGTAGAAATGGTCATAGGATCATCTTTGGTGTTTGTGATAGCACAAAGTCTAGTACAAACTGTACACAATTCTGTCTGATGCTGGGCTTTCAGGAGCTGGAGCAAGCAGCTGTGATTGTGTGTGGAGTCCTCAGAGTGTTCCAGACAGCCAGTGCTACTTTAGGGAGGAGGAGATTAAGCTGGCTCACAGTTTGAGGATGCAGTCCATCATGGTGGGGAGATCATAGCCTCGGAAAGTTGAGTTAGCAGGTCACATGGTACTCAGCTCCAGAAGGCAGAGAGATGGATGTCGGTGCTATCTCACTTTCTCCCATTTTTTCAGTCCAGGACTCCAGTCTATAGGATGCTGCCTCCCCCATTCAGGATGGGTCTCCCCACCTCAATGAACCCAATCTAGAAATGCAGTTGGGGTACAGGGGATATGAGAGGATAGTGTGTATGTGTGACCAAAATGCATTTGTATGCATGGACAAAGCTGTCAAAAATGGTGTATAAATAGTAAAAGAATACATCGAGAATTAAAAAAGATCAAGAAATGTTTTCTTTATTTTGACTGTTCTAAATGACCTTGGGTGGAACAGTCTTATAGATATGTTTTCGGATTGTCAGTTATTTCTCAGAAAACACTTCCTTCAGCAGCTGGCTTTAAACCTGTCATGTCCGTAGTCACACAGCACTATCTTTCTCAGCCTACTCTGCTCTGTTCTCCCCATCTCCAGCAGCATCACCTCCATGGTGGTCAGGTTCCTGACAGTGGGCTGAGAGATGACCTCGTGCACTACTTTAGGAAGAGTTAGCAGGAGAGGCAAGGCAGACAGGGCAGGCCGGCTGAAGGAGCCCCTGCAGTCAGTGCTGAAGGTCTGTGGGTACCAGGCCATGCAGAACCAGTTGGCAAACAGAAGTTGTCCGGGAAAGCGGAGGCCGCACTCACAGCAGGGTGGGCCACAGGGATTAGCCTGAAAGGAGCCTGAACACAGCTGATATTCAGCACCCTCCCCACTTCATCCTTCCCTTTCCTCCAGCTCTCAGAGATGCCAAGGCAGCCAGCCCTCCCTTCCATTGTGACCTGTCATTACCAACTGCTGTGGTGACCTTTACCATACACCATGCCACCACCAGCTAGTGCCTACACCAACCTTATAGCTTCCTTCCTAGCCTCACTCAGTTCCACTTCCTCCCCCAGCAGCAGTCAGCCAAAACAAAGATCTGGTCTCCTGGTCTCATTTCTGATACCCTCCAGCATTTAGAATAATGCCCAGAACCTGACCTTGGCCTACCGCACCCAGAACCTGTTCCTTGAGTCTCTACGAGCTCCTGACTCTTCCTACCGCCTGCATGACTGACGGTCTGCCTTCCAGTTTCAACCCCAGGGCCTTTGCCCCAGGTGTTCTCTCTAGGTTTATGCTGTGCTCCAATCTTGACTGGTTCCTGCGTATCTTCATCTTCAGGGGCCAGGTCAAGGGTCCCCACTCCCCTCACCATTCTGTTCCTCCTCCTGCTGGCTTCCTGGGGAGAGCAGAGCACTTGCCTCTCTTGTCTCTCTCATAGAGCCGAGCCTGGCACATAGAGCTTCAGACACAGATTTGAAGGTGTGAGGGACCTGATAATTCACACACGGGCTCTGGCAGGGCCCCTCCTGGCTTATACTGTCCCCTGTCTGACTCTGTTCCAGGGAGAGGAGCACCCATTTCCCATCCCCGACCCCCAGACTCCAGACATCTGTGACATGGATTTTCCTTTGGGGCTTGGGAGGACAGGATGCTTGGCTCTCTGAGCAAGGTATCACTTCAGGAAAAACAATGCCAAACCTCCCTGTCCCGGAGTGGCTGGGTGGACACTCTTGCTTTCTCCTGCAGGGCCTGCCATGCAGCCTGACAGGAAAGTCTGGGGTCTCTCTACCAAATTCCCTAAGGCTTTTTAGCACTTAAGTTGCAAAATCTGAGCCTAGGTTCACAGCAGGTAGGTATGGCTGGCCTAAGTGCCTGTTAGGGAAAAATGATCTCTAATCCCAGCAGAGGCCGAGGAGCCTCCCTCACAAATCCCACCTCCACTTAGAACACCCCACAGTTGAGCTTGTCATGCATAATGTTCCACTTTGGGGCAGTTCTCTAAGCACATCAATCCTCCTTTAGCTGCTAAGGACTTAGAGATGCAGCCTTAATAGCGTAAGCAAGAAGAGGCCTGCAGCGGCTCACCTGGCTGAGAACACTGGGGATGCAGGGGCTCCGGTGCCAAGGTTTGGTTCTCCACAATTTTCATAATCTTTAGCTTACATCTCAGACAAGCTCTCCTCCACTAAGTGGAGAACAATCTGCCAAGCCCATGTCCACCCTCCTTGCTGCTGATCCAGGGATCTGCCCACTTGGCAGGAATTTGTGATGGGTTGTTGGGGTCAGCTGTCTACTCCTCAGATACACATGGTACAGAGGGGTGGGTTCTATGCAGGTGGAGGCATGGTAGGGGACATTGTAACGACAGCTCCACTGGAACTAGGTGGGACAAGACACAGGGAAGCCAGTAAGAGATGGCCCTTGCTCTTTTGGCTGAAGGTTTAGACGTGCATCAAACTGCAAACCAAGCAAGTGACCATAAAAAGCTGTACCTTGGAAGCTCTGCCTCTGTTTCCACACCTCACTCTTCAGTGTTCTGAGTTAAGACCTGGTCTGTCGCGGGTCCCACTCTGCCACCCCACAGCTTCCTCTTATATTTAGGAAGCTCTCAGAGAAGATGCTAGAACCATAATGCCATAGCTATTTTCCTTGCTGTTTGGATAAAATCCCCAACAGAAGCAATTTAAGGGAGTAAAGATCTATTTTGGCTCACAGTTTGAGGGCACACAGTCCATCACTGAGGGGAAAGCATCGTGGCAGGATTGTGAAGTGGCTGTACCCTCGAATCAGAGGGAGGTGAATGTTGGTTCCTGGCTTGCTTTCTCCTTTCTATCCAGCCCAGGAATGGTACCCACATTTAGAGTGGGTCTTCCTGCCTCAATTAACCCAATCTAGATAATCCATCACTGACATGCCCAGTGGCTTGTCTCCTTGGTGGTACAACATCCTGCCAAGTTGGCAGCATTAACCATCACCCAGTGAACTCTGGATCTCTCCCCTTTCTGTTCTGGAGAACTTGTTGAGACACCTCCTTCAGATAACATGGGCTTCAACTGCTCTTTTTGTGAGTGTTAACTTGGGGATGTAATAAGTGAGTCCCATTACATGGCCTATGGGATATGACTGTCACGGGACCAGAAGAGACATTTCATGGTTAGGTAAGCATGGACAAACTCTTGCTTAAACAAAACCAATGAATGCAGCTTCCTTACATAGAACTCAGAGTTTTTATTAAACTAACGAAATCCTGTGTCTTTCCCAGAAGCAGAAAAGAGTGTCGTAACATTTCCCTAAACACTTTGCTCAAGAAGTTCTTTTGGTGTGTCACCAGGAGATTCCATGTTTTGTGGGAGACCCCTGGGGAGTGGAAAAGCAGTGGGACCAGGGGTCAGAGCTTCTGGTTTAGCTCTCTGCTCTGCCGTCTGGCTGTGCTGTGTCCTTTCTGTGTAGAAATGTTGGGAGCCTCAGTTCCCACGCCTGTACAATGGAGCAGTTACTACCGCCGACTTTCCTGCTTTATTCTCTCCAGCTCTGTGAGAGAGGTCATCAGCAGAAGGCCTGGCCTCAGGGTGATGTCCTCCGATGACATGGCTCTCATAGCTGAACCATTAAAGGATTTGAACATTGCTACGGTGGTGTTGGTCTAAGGGTGTGTCCCCACAAGGGGTCCCCAGGCACAGGCCTCTGATCGCCTTGGAAACTTGATGGCCTTTGTGTGACAGGGTGGTGTTTCCTCTTCTTTTTCTTCCTCTATCCCTTTCTCCTCCTCCTGCTCCAACTTTACCTCCTCATCTTCCTTCTTTTGAGATAGGATCTCATTCTGTAATCCAGGCTGGCCTCAAGCTTCAAGCAATCTTCCTGCCTCAGTATCCAACGTGTTAGGGTTATAGATATGTCCCACTACACCCAGGCATTGTGCCAAGCATCTTAGGATTGATGCCTTAGGGTGAGGCTTCAGTTGGTAGAGTGCCTAACCAGCACGTGCACAGCCCTGGGCTCTATCCCCAGCATCGAATAAACTAGATAATCCCAGAGCTTTGGAGGTAGAGGCAGGAGGAGTACAAGGTCATCCTTAACTACATAGTGACTTGGGAGCCAGCCTGGGCTACATGAGACCCTGTCTTTAATAAGACTGGTTTCTCCATCTGTCACTGGGAACATTAAGAGTGGGGATGGTCAAGGGTTTCTGGCCAACTGGTTGGGGATGTGTATAGGTGAAGGGCAGATGTCATGTGAGCCAAGCCCTGGAAACTTAGGGGCACCCCTTTGTCTAGTGTCTATTGCTATTTAATGGTTCTGTGACCTTCAGATTCTCAAGTTCGGAACCTTTAATATATGATGTTACTACAACTTGAAATGCTACAAGCTTTATACACCCCAGTCTAAGACTGCAGAGGGCACAAACAAGAATTCGTTTTTAAAAGTTGCTGTATATGGGGACATTGAATCCTTGCACTGTGCCAGCTATGGATAGCAGGCAGCCAAAGAGGGCAACTGTTGGGGACCTGAGTTCAAACCTGTCCCTATGGTAGTCCTCTTTTCCCAGCCACAGCTTCAGGCGGAGCTGGGAGCAGGCCACCCAGGAGCTGTCAGATCTTTCTCCTGCCGACACACACGAGGGGTGACAGACAGCGGCCGGAAGTGGTGCTGCCATCACCACCCGTCGTCAACAATGAGTCTAAGAAGGATAGTTTTGATTGATAAGAGCGTTGGAGCCATTCTTCATAGGCGATGACTTCACAGATGTTACTGAGCACCTACTATGCACCAGGCCCCTGAAAACGTGATAAGGAATAAAGTCCACAGTCTCTGTTCTCTGTTCCCCTCAGTTTGTCTGAAGCATGGACTCACTAGAGAAAGTAACTTGAGGATGTTATCTGTAATTCCTCATTATAAACAAACTCCCTGGAACACAAAAAAGAAAGAAACTCAAATCAGAAACAGCAACGGAAGATTTAAAAAATACATGCACAATCCCATCATCCAGGGAAGGCCACCATGAACAGCTTCAGATGTTTAATTTCTTTTCAAAACAAAAGTATTTTCAAACATGCACTAAGACAGAATACTCATTTATCTTGCATTTCCACAAAAGGCACCATGAGTATTTTCCCATGTCATGAACTAGTCTTCAAAAATGCTTTCTGGATGAGACGTGATTCAAAACAGCTGTGTTCTGTGTCATCCGGGGCACAAGCCGGGTTTGAAAGCGCCCATCTCCTGCTGCTGGCAGGCAGGTGACTGCAGTTACCACGTGATAAACAGCTGAACAGAACATCCTTGTGGACTGCAACTTTGTCCACACTGAGGGACATTTTCAGGTACACCATAGGAGGCAGAACCTTACTTGTCCAAAGGAAACGCCATTTTAAAAAAATTATTTTTTTCTATTTTATTTATTTGTGCAAGTGTGTGTAGCCTGGGAGACACTTGTCTCAGGCATAAAATTTCAAGAGCCACCCAAACCTCAATAATCACAATAACTGGTGTCTTAGCTAACGCTTTCTTGTTTGGGTGCCTCCAGCACAAGGCCAGGACCTGCATGACCTCCACCACTGAACTATGCTCTAGATGGGATTGAAGTTAGGAACTGGGCAGACAGCTCAGCACTTAAAAGCATTTGCTGTTCCAGAGGAAGACCCAGATTCACTCCCCACTGGGAGGCTCACAACACCTCGGATCCAGGGACTCCAAGGCCCTTCTCTGGCCTCCTGGTCATGTGTGATTAAGGAGAGCACACAGAACTGAAACAGATGGAACGCCAGGTATGAATGGTGGGCAGGTGTGTCTGATCGTCACACACTGTGTGCATATATGGAGAATCACACTGTATGCCACAGATGAAGTGTCAATGAAAAGTAAAGTATTTATGCTTAAAAGCTAGGCATATTTAACAGTAATGACAACAAAAACACTTGAGAAAGAAAAGCCACTCCTTGTGGAGTCACTGCGAGGTAAAACAAGAAACATGAAAGTACTAGGGACCTGGGACCTGGGGCCTGATCATTTAGACGCGGGCAAAGGTGTCTCTGCATAACACAGGAGCCAAGACTGCAGACCCAGTGACCCAGAGTGAACCATCCATTTTAAGGCTCAGGTTAGGGGAAGTCACAGAGACAGCGCATAGGCACTATAACAAGACAAAAAGGGAATGTGTTCACAGTAGCAGACTTAAGGGACACGCAGGGCCTGCACGCTCAGATGCCCCCGACCTGTCAGTAGGACTGGCTCTTCTTCCTTCCAAATATGAAGCATTCCATTCTGCGGGACACTGGGATTGGCTCAATTCTTCGTAATCCTTGCCCTTGGGAAGTGTATGATCTAAGGACATCAGACAGCAAATTCATGCCATTAGGCAAGCAGTGACGGACAGAGTTGGGTTTTGTGAGGTGGATATGAGTTTGCTGGGTAGAGAAGAAAACAAAAGCTCACGCAGAGGCCAGAAGAGACAGAAACGGAGAAGGTTGTGTGCTGGCTCCAGCCGGGAGAGTCTGGGCTCCAGCAGACCTGTCTCCACCTTCAGAAGACTCCACTGAGCTCCCCACAGCTGCCATGTGAGCTCACCCTCACTGTCGGCCTGCTGCCTGTAGGCCAAGGTGCTGAGTGGCTAAAAGGACTTGATCCGGGAAACAGAGGGGGAAATAAAGGGTAATTAATCCAACAAAAGCCAAACTTCAGAGTTCCCGGAAAGTGGAAGAAGAGATGCCATTGCTGTTTTTCTTCTGGAAAAACAAACAACAAACACCTCTCTCACTGATTCATCTCCCTTGCTGTCCATCCAGCAAGCTGTCCCTGACATTTGGAGATGGAAACTCCTGGAAGTCCTCTGAACCACATCCCGTCATCTCAGAACCAGTGTGGCTCTGATCCTGTCACCTCCTGCCTCCCTACCGGGACCTTCCCAATAGTGTCTGTCCACAGGGGCCTCCAGAGGAGGAGAGGGTCCTGTTCTGCTCACTTCCCCAGAACTACGGACCAAATGCAATGTCAAACAGGTTCTGGGCAACCAGTCACTGGATCCATGCCATCTGGAGATGTCCCTCCAGTCCTGCCGAGGATGTCCCCACCTCAGGGTGGCTCCTGTGGGAGGGCCTTCCTAGTTTCTCTCAGAATCTTCTCCGTTCCCTGGCTGTTCCCCTGACAGCACCCCCACACAGAGCCTCTCCGTCTGGAAGTTACTGTGCTATAAACACTTCAATGAAGGAGCCTTTTAAAGAACCCTTTGAAGAAAGATTGCAACGTGACTGATCAACCCTTAATTTATGGCTCTGGAAATCTGCATTTTCTTCACGTGGGCCTCCCTTGAGGTGGGGACAAAGACAGTCTCAGCTATAGCTGAGCGTCCTGCTTACAAGCTGCAGATGCAAGCTCTTTCCTACAGTAGTTATATTGTTTTAATGTCCGCCACTGCAAGGGTCCCACAAGCAGGAGGGGCGGGGCGAGAAGAGGGCGTGGCGACCGAAGGAGAGTGAGCTAGGGAAAGAACCCATGGCTCCAATCTTGTACCTGGACCCACCCTCTACTGCCCTCCCTGCTTGCTCCCTTCCCCCCTAGGCCAAGAGACAGGCGTGGGCGGATTTATGAGGCTGGCCCCTGTGGGAAGGATTGGGGGATAAATCTCAGCTTATGTACGAGCGTGATCTACATTTATTGTAGTTAATGTGATCTTTAACGTGACCAGCAGGGGCCCATAAATCCCTGCCTGGCTGCCCTGAGGCAGGACCCTGGACTGCCTGCCCCTTACTGGGCGGGGGACCTTGGTGAGAGCCCCTGAGTCTGTGGGCTCCCCTTTTCTGGGGCTCCAGAGCTGGCTGAGTAACCAGAGCCTGGTTCCCTTCCTCCATGGGCTGAAGCCACATGTCCCCACAGAATCGCCACTTTGGGACAGTAATGGCTCTTGCGTTTGGCTATCTGGATCCTGGGATCCCATCAGGATCCAGAAAGGAGAAGAGCATATAGTTAATATGACCCAGTTAGTCCTAGAGGGGAAAGAGCAGAGTGAGCTGTGATAGATGACCATTGTGGGAGGCAGGGCACACGCAGTCTGTGGACACTCAGCTTGAGACTGTATAAAGACCATGCCCTTCAATGCTGTTGTCTTCTATGCTTCATATAGTGACCTACCTCAGCCTTCCCATGTCTACAAAGTTGCAGGGGCTCCAGAGGACATTGCTTGCTCAATCTTGCAGAAACATTGAATAGCAGGCTGGGCTGGGGACCGTATCATCGGATCACCATGATCTGGTGTGTGGGGACATATGTTCTTCCCAAGAACACTCATGCATGTGCATGCTCACAGCTGTGCTCTCGTGCCTACAGGCTTGCTTGTGTCCCCTGCTGGGGCTCCTGGCAGAGGCTGGAAGCCCTCTGGAGACACCATGGTGTATTTTAACCCTTTGGTCTAGTTCTCACTTCACAGAGGGAAAGTCGACTCTGCTGCAGATCATGTGTTTCTGCTTATCTTCTGGGTTTGTGCATGTGTGTTGAGGGTAGAGAGAGAAGACACATTCCAGGAGGGGAGTTGGGGACACCAGTCTCCTGGGAAAGACCCAAGCAACCTTCAGAACCAGCCATGAAGTGACTCATGGTGTTGCACACCTGTATCCTAGCACTAAGCTGGCTGGGACAGGAGAATTGCAAGTTCAAGGCCAGTTTGGGCTACATACAGAGATCCTTTATCAAGACAGGATTGTCCTGTTACTGTGATTCTGTGGGAACATGTGCCAAACAGGACAGACTGGCACCACAGCTAAAATCATTCTCTTCTCTGGGCTTGGGACGACTGCCCCACCCACCAGCAGCGTGTTCTACCCCAGGAAACACATCTGTGCACATAACAATCAGTCTGCAGACATAGGATGCATGTGTGAGGCCCAGGAGCACGAAGCCCTGTGGTTCCGTCATCAGAACTGCCCCTTAGAGTTGGGGAGTTCCACGTTTTCCTTGGGTGAATTTCTGGAAATGGTGTTGCGCCTGTAATTGAAGTAAAGCTGTTGAGTGCTGTGTAATAAACACGGGGAACTCATTACAACTGCTGCTCCGTGGGATTTCACGGCAGGGTCACACTTCAGTGTGGTGTTCTCTTGGTTTAACCTGAGCCCATATGTATGGCAGAAACCTAGAGAACTAGGAGAGAGGGGCTGGCGGTGGAGTTCAGTTGGTAGAGTGTTGGCATGAAGCTCTGGGTTCAACACACAACCCAGGCATGGCGGCACACCCTTGCAATTGCAGCGCTCCAGAGGCAGAGGCAGGAGGATCAGGAGTTCGAGGTCATTCTTGGTTACATAGAGAATTTGAAGCTAGCCTGGGATGCATGATACCTTGTCTCAAAGTAAAAACAAACAAACCAAGAGAAAAAGAGAGAGGGAAGGAAGGAGAGAGAGGAGAGAGATCCTAGAAGTTTATGCCTAGAATCCCAGCACTCCAGGCATGAAGGTATGTGGAGGGTGAATTCAAATCTAGCTTCAACTACATAGTGAGAACCTGTCTTAAAACAAAAACAAAAACAAACAAACAAACAAAAAAACAGGAAAAAAAGAGGGGCTCTGAGCTGGCTCAGTGTGTGCCCTACTCTCCTTTTCTGACGGAAACTATGCAGGAGAGAAAGGCTTCATTCAGCTTACAGCTCCGGGTTACAGTCCAACGCTGGCGGGAAGTCAAGGCAAGAACTTGAAACAGCCTCCTCTCACATGCACAGTCAAAACCAGGGAGAAATGCGTGCGCACATGCCCTTGCTCAGTGGGCTTTCTCTACTTTACACAGTCCGGGGACCCAAACCAGGGCGGGACACCACCCACTTTCCAGCTGGATCTCCCCACATCAAAGAAGAGGACTGATAAGGACATTCCCCCACAGATGTGTCCAAAGCCAATATGGTCTAGATAACAACCTTCCTGGGACTAACTTTCCAGGTGACTCTAGGCTGTGTAATTTGACAAACTAACACCGCAGTGAGTGAAGGTGCTTGCTGACAAGCCCGGGGACCTGCTTTTGTTCCACCAGAACCCATAAAATAGAAGGAAAGAAACCAATTCCACAAAATGTTCCCTGATCTCCACACATGTGCTGTGGCATGCACACCTACACATAGACATACACACTAAAGGTAAACTTCTTAAAAAGAATAACAACAAAAAGTCACAAAACCATGTGTAACACTTCTGCTGAGAGATAACTAATTTTTCGTTTTTCTCAGTCACTTCTGTGTATGTGTACATTCCTTCAAAACTAGGACTGTCAGTGAAATCTGATCTACCAGTGTTTAGTCTCAGTATCTTGGGGATGTTCTTGCCTGATCTCCCCACTGCTGTCCAATGCACCTGTGTCCTGTCCAAGCAGAAGAGAGCGTTTGTTCTATTTATGAACAACCCTTGAGGCTAACCCTAACCCTAACCCTGCCCATGATGAACTACTTAGATTAAATTCCTAGAAGTGAAGTTGCCACTCAGGGGTTGGGACACTTGGAAAGATTTCCCATAATTCTTAAAGAATTCTTCTCTATACAGCAGGGTGGTCGTTTTGGTCAAGGACATAAAAACCCAGCTATAATGAGAAGGGTTTTGTAAATAAAGGAGTTTGAGAGTAACCGCCCCCCCCCCTTGAATGTGAGGGGCTAAGGCCAACGAAAAGAGACAACTAAAGACATTCTGTCACCTTTCGTCCTTTGCAGAGGACAGGCCTGGCTGGCTGCCACGTGGTGTCCTGTCCCTAACACGTCTGAAATCTCGGTGCACAGGGTGCGAGCTGAGTCAACACTGTTGGGCAAACAAATATTTGTGGAAGGGACTAATGTTTGTTGAATGTCCAGAAGTTTGCTGGTTGAACAAATGTTTGTTGAAAGAGCACTATTGTTCTTAGAAACACGGCCGCTGACTCATGGGCTCTGAGTTCCCCTCAGCAGGGCCACTCCGGGGCTGACAAGAGTCTTGCCTGACCAGCAGCTCTTGAAGGCAGGATGGTGTTGCCATCTCTACTACCCAGGGTGCATCCCAGCTGCCTCTCCTCTCTGAGTCACAGGAGTGCTGGGTAAGTGAATAAATGACTCGTGTTTAGATTCCCACTCAACAGCCCACCCTTCCGTGAGGTGTGGCGAGGGGGCTGAGGGCACCGACCACGCTTCAGCTGCCGCAATGACAGAAATAGCAGGACTGCTCTGCTCGTTTTTAAAGCAGTTTTTTTTTTCCCTTCAAGCACCTCCCCTTCTGTGTGCTGCCTCCTCTTCAGGTGAACCCTGGGGTTCCATAGCAATTTAAGAATCTCTTACAATCGGCTCATCTCGAGCCCTGACCAACCAAGGGGCGCTGCATGTGGGATCCATCGTGATTAGCACTGGGAATTCCCTCCAGAGCAGTTACTTTGCCCAAGAAACCTAGTAAGGGAGAGCCTGGGTGTGACTCAGTTGGTAAAGTGTTGACCTTGCAAGAATGAGGACCCGAGTTCAATCCCCTAGAACCCACGTAAAAAATAAACCAAAAACACACAGAAGACAAATCAAATTTGCTCATAGCAATGCACTTGTAATCCTGACACCGGGGGTGGAGAGAAATGGATCCCAGAGGCTCACGGTGGACAGCTAGCCTGGTCTATCGGTAAGTTCCAGGCCAATGAAAGAGTCTGTCTCTAAAAATAAGGTGAACAGCTGAGGTTGACCCCTTACCAGGCCATTCCTACACCTCCCTGCAGAGAGAGCAGAGCAATGTTTACATTGTGCATGTGGTGCAGGCCCTGGGGAATATGAGGCCTCTGAAGTACAGTGCCTGTCCCCAGCTCCCCCTAAAGAAGTGATTCTCAACCTTCCTAATGCTGCGACCCTTTGATCCATACAGTTCCTCATGTTATGGTGACCTCCCAATCATAACATTATTTTCATTGCTACTTCAGAACTGTAATTTTGCCACTGTTGTGAATCATAATGTAAATATCTGCGTTTTCCGATGCTCTTTGGGGGTCGTGACCCACAGACTGAAAATTGCTGCCCTAGTCTAACTGTAACCATTCTTGAAATCCATCTGTCCCCTTAGGCTTTAGACTTGATGTTTGTGCTATAAAACAGTCCTATTTCCCAGAGCAGAGGAGAGGACGGCCCCAATAGGCCATCATATGACCCTGTGCTCACAGACCTGTGTGCCCACTGTGTACTCACAGGTCTGTGTGTACCCTTTCATGACTGTGTTTACAAGCTTGGTTTGGGGTGAAATTAATGGTAAAGTTAACCTCTACAACCAAGTATCATGATGTTATCTTTAGTTCTTACAAAGAAGAGGATGTATTTATTTGTTCATCATCTGTGCATTCATTCTTTTTTCAAGATTTATTTATTTTATGACTGTTTTGCCTGCTTAATGTACATGCGCCATGTGCTTGCCTAGTGACTGAGGAGATCGGAAGAGCACCTCAGATCATCTGGAAATGGGGTTATACTACGGAAAGTTTTGAGCCATCACATGAGCACTGGGAGCCAAACCCAGATCCTCTGTAAGAGCAACATGTTCATTCATTCATTTTTGAGACCTCTGTATGTTTGTTTGTAAAGAGTCATGGCTCCCCCTCTCTACCCAGCCAATTACAGGTTCCAGACAGAGGAGGGACACAGAGGTATGGGTTAACCCTGCCTGGTCCCTGCTATGGAATAATCACTTTGTACATTGTGAATATGTATTACTCTCATTGGTTTAATAAAGAGCCAATTGGTTAATAGCTAGGCAGGAAGAGGTTAGGTGGGAGAACTAGAACACTGGGAAGAAGGAAGGTGGGGCCACCAGCCAGACATAATGAATATGCTGTGCTGAAAAAAGGTACCGCCATGTGGTAGAGGGTAGACAAGAAATATGGGTTAATTTAAGTTGTAAGAGCTAGTTAGTGATACGCCTAAGTTATCAGCCAAGCATTTATAATTAATAATAAGTCTCTGTGTGATTATTTGGGAGCAGGCTGGCTGCACAGAAAACTCCATCTATAAATGACACTCAAACTCTGGCAATGGATACCCATACAAAACCTAAAAAAGCTTAAAGGTTCCAAACACACACACAAAAAAACAGAGTCAAACATAGCTTCCTAGTCTCACAGTCTCATGCCAGCCACAGTACAGAGGCTAGACTTCTGGCAGCTGCCTGCAGTATGGAGCTAGCTGCCAGCTGCCATGCACTGATGCCACGCACTAAGCTGAGCCACACCAGTGGCTGACATACCAGTTTAAAGTCTATTTCATGTGATCAGAAAAAAAACTACAGATGCTCAATAAAGACAAACCCAGATAGAAAATAAATCTCTAAATGGATTACAGTGTGTTATGTAAGCTTGGAAGAGAAAATTGAAAGTTATAGACAGTCATAGAAAAAAATAGCTTAAAAATAATAAAATATTTAAAGAAAGAATAAAGTAATATAAAGGAAAAACCCACATAAAGATGAAAAATACATGGGGGGTCTGGACCCTGTATGTTATTGTGTTATCTTTAGATTTTCTTGATTGCTGATGAACAGAAAATAGCTGCTGACAGACATTGGATTATGGAGGCTGCTGGAAAAAAACAACCTATATTTTCAAAAGTGTCTTGACTTCAAAATGGAAGTCAAAAGATGTGTCGCTTTGGAGAAGAGGTTATACTTTTATTTCCACAGAAAATTAAAGGCTGTGGATTCCTTCCAGATTAATAGAGATCATACTTGATTGAAAAAGACCCCCTGAAAATCCTGGCTACAGACATAAAGAAATAAACCAAGAAAAACTAAAAGATACATAACATATATTTTAACTGCTCAAGCATAAAACAAAACAAATCATCTTTGGCTGGCTTGTGTACATGGCACAGTCCATACTTGTGTTAATGCAGATTTGTATGTTACTTTTGAAAGTTTATGTATTTTCAGAGCAAGAGGATCAGACACGAATAAAAATGGATGGCCCAGTTGCTCCAACATCTTAGAATGCCTCTGTTGCAGTTTCCTCAGAGATCTGCATCTAAAACAACTTCAAGGCTGATGGTTAAGACTACTCAAGCCAAGACTTAACCATTAGCCTGATTTTCTCAAGGTTCCCCAGAGATGCCAATGCCCCCAAGACAACAGGAAGCAGTCTAGAGAAAACAACACTCACATTCCCAAAAGATGGGTTATGGATGTTTGTCATCATTTAAGCAGGGTTGGTTACAAATTGTTATTGGTCATAGTCAGGAAAAAAGCTAAACAAAGAAGTAAAGTTCAAAGTCCCTTTCTAAAGGAAAAAAGGGGGATAGGATATATAAATGATGAGATAAAAGGGTAGATTACTATATGTACTTTAATCCAAAAATCAACTATTAATTTCAAAATATTTTACATGGGTATAGATTTTGTTTTATTGACACAAATTCAAAGTTATTTTTATTATACTGTATGTATGTTTCTACTCTTGTTTGAGGTATTAATACAGCTCATTTAAAAATATAATTTATAATTAAAAAATAAAGGTTAGTAGTTAGTCATCTATAATAATCAAACTTGTAGTTGTAGTAGGCATATTTTCAAGGTTAAACAAATATTTTTAGATAGGTAGAGGGTCTACAAACACTTCAAAGACCTACAGAACATGACATTTAAAATGTTTTAATAACCTGGCTTTTCATGACAGTGAGACCTGTCTGCTCCTGAAAGCACCAATCTACTTCAGAGAATATGATGGGCACTGAAGAACCTCCATATGGAGTTTACTTTCTTTGTAGAAAAAGCTAGTCACTGGGCAAAGAAATTGCCCTTTCTCAATTGCTAGTAGTATACTGTCCAAACTGAACAATCAGGACACACCAAAAAGTGACTGCCAGACTTTGCCAAGATAAGATAGAACAGTCCCTCAAAATTCCTGCTTCACAGAAAAATCTGTCAGATAAACTAGTCCTATAGGCCAAAGATAGATGCTCAAACATTACAGAAGAACTTTGAATGACTGTCTAGGCACCCAGATGTCCCTGTCATTAGATAATATTATACGCTTCTGGGGTCTTAGATGGAGTTAAAGACTAAATAAGTAGACTTAAACTTTTCCTTAGTTATGATAAAAGGTAAATTAGGTAGAAAACTTTAGACTCACAAGGATAAGATAGATAATAGAGTATTTTCTCTAATCTTGCCTAATACAAATGGCTGGACATTGTAACTGTAATTTTTACTTGGTAACTGTTTTTGTTACACATAGTTTTATTATGTTAAAGTTAAAACTTTCCTTTTTAATTAGATAAAAAGGGGGAAATGCTGTGGAATAATACTTTTGTACATTGTGACTATGTATTTCTCTCATTAGTTTAATAAAAAAACCAGCTGGCCAATAGCTAGGCAGGAAGAGGTTAAGCAGGAGAGCTAGACTGAGAGAATGCTGGGAAGAAGAAAGATGGGGCCTCCAGCCAGACACAGAGGAAGCAGGAGCTAAAAATGCCATGCTGAAAAAGGTACCATCATGTGGTAGAATGTAGATAAGAAATATGGGCTAATTTAAGTTGTAAAAAACTAGTTAGTAACAAGCCTAAGCTATTGGCCAATCATTTATAATTAATAATAAGCCTCTATGTCAATTGTTGGGGAGTCAGTGGTCTCAATGAAAAACCCCATCTATAGGTCCCCACTCACTGGGGTGAGTGTCCCCTCCTTGTTATTGGTTTCCAATCCTGCTGACAGACTCCTGGGTGGCAACACCCTCCTATTTTAACAATGTAACATGAAGATCACCTGTTCTAACTGCAACATGGTACCCTGGATTAGATGAGGTCCTGAACAGAACACATGGAGACAACCTGTGGGAGTCCAAGGGAGCCTGCAACACAGCTAACAATGTTGTCCTCATGCCTTTGTCTTACTTTTGACAATGGACTTAGGTCACAAAAGGATTTGGCATGAGGTAACGTGAATGTGAGTGGGGAATGTGTCTAAAGGTTACTTTGCAAAAGTCTTCTGGTCCTGTGTCTCTCCTTTTTTGAGACAGGATCTTGATATCCAGTTCTATCTGCCTTGAACTTGCTATGCCCCCACATCCACCTCCTGAGCACTGGAATTGTAGGCATGCCCCCTCCCCATCACTTTGTTACTTCACCACAAACCTCCTTCCCACAAAGAACCATCCACCTGCTTTCCTCACGTTCCTCTCTAGTTCTTTCTGAACTCATGTCCCAGCCGAGTTGTCCCAGTCATGTCAGTGACTTTAGGGCTGGGCAGCTGCTCAGTGGTAAGGCTTGCTCTAAAGCCTGAGGACCCAAGTTCCAATTCCCTGCCTCCACGTGAACCTGTGAGTGCCCGTGACACTGGCACTGGGAGAGGAGACACATGGATCCTGAGAGCTTGGTAGCCTAACAGAATAGTGAACTTCGGGTCAGTCAGAGACTGAGCTCATCTCAGGGCAATGTAGTAGAGATGGGAGACTACACCAGATGCCTGATCTGGCTCCCACATGTGCACTCAGGGCACGCACATCTGCATCCATGCAAAACACACACACACACACACACACACACACACACACACACACACACACACACAATTGTAAAGTGTTCCCACAGTTCCCCAGGCTCACCATTCTCAGCTCAGCTCAGGCTTCCAGGGGCTGACCTTGCCTCAGGACCCTACGTAATTGCGCTTGCCTCAGTTCCCAGGCCTCTCGGTGTGATGGAGTGAGGATGCAGGCTCTGGACCACTTGCACTCTCCTTACCTGGCCACATCCTACCACCGCCAGGCTCTTCTCTCCCACCCTCTTCAGCCCATCCTCCAATTGGCAGCCAAAGGAGCCTTGAGAGCACGTCTTGCCGGGTAATTCTGATCTTCACATGAACAGCCTGTCCTTTTGACAGCCCCAACAGATCCTGTGTGACCTGGCCCCGCACTTCTCTGACCCCACCTCCTGCCCTCCATTCTACACTCTGCTCCAGCCACGTCTGTCTTCCAGTACTTCAAGCACAGTCCTGCCCCAGGGCCTTTGCACATGACTTTCCCAAGGCCCATTGTTTTCTGTCACCTCACTTTCTCCAAGTCTTTGCTCAGAGTTTCCCCATTTCTGTGAGGTCCCTCTCTCTGTCTCTGTGGTGTCTCATGTGTACATGTCTGCTTGTGTTCTGTGTTGACTGTGTCTATCTCAGTGTAGGCAGCATGTCCAGAATGACGGGGCTTGGTAGGAGAACAATGAAAAGAAATAAAAGTCAGGGACTGGAGAGATTGTTCTGTCAGTGAAGTGTCTTTAGTGCCAGCTGGAAGACTTGAGTTCAATCCCCAGAACCCATGTAAGAATCCAGGTTTGGCAGTATGTGCCTGTAATACCAAGATCAGGGAGGCAGATACAGGAGGAGCTCTGGGGCTCATTGCCAGCCAGTTCGGCTGAACAATGTGAAGTCTGTGTTAAGCGAGAGATCCTGACTCAAAAAATAAAGTGGAATGCAACAGAGGCACTCTGTTTTGCACACACACACACACACACACACACACACACACACACACACACACACAGAGGCTTGAATGATTTAGGCCCTGGTGGCTCTGGAAGGCTCTCCCGTGCCTGCGGCAGCTAGGCCAATGGGCTGAGAGGTGGCTTCATCTCTAAGTCCATTCCAGTGGCTCCCCTGCAGGTGTGCATGTGGGTACACAGAAGGAGGTGCAAGAGTATGCTGATGGCTCGCTCCCAGGCTCAGGGGTCCCACGGTGGCTGCGGGAGCCTTCTGCCCTCTGAGGATCACTGTGCATTCCCAGGGTGAACATAGGGTGGAGGCACAGAGGCTGTGGCCTCCTCGCTCCTCTTACCCACCTCTGCCCCCCTTGGCTGGGAACTCTCCTGGGGTGGGAACTGTGCCTGTCCGTGTTGACCTGGTTCTGTACTTGTCCCTCCTTTGGTCTCTTCCTCTTGCCACCCGCTTCTCCCATGCCATCCTTTTGTCTTTTAGAGTCTCCCTCTTCTCTGTTGCACCCTCTGCTATGTGCTCCTAGTGAGTCTCCCTGTTCTCCGCTTTTGCCTTCCCCGAACACCTGCCCGCTCCTCTCTCAGCCTCCCTCACCCTCTCCTCCTTTCAGCTTTCTCTCTCCCGTGTCTGTCTGTCTGGCCAGTTGTATCATCTCTCTCTCCTCACCTGCCTGTCCTGGGTCCTCATCCCTTCCTCACCAGCCCCGTCTGTCCTCATCACCCTCTTTGTCTCCCTCAGCTTTCCGGGAAGGCGGTGGTGATTTATGAGCTGTGGACAGGGCCAGCTGAGGGTGCGGGAGGCCCCGATTACGGTTTCCCGGAGGAAGCTGCCTGCTTGGGATGGCAGAGTGACAGCGTTTACAGAGCAGCCCCAGCTCAGAGCTCGCCTGTCAGCCCGAGACGGATGGAGTGCTGGAGAAGGCCCGTTACTTCATTCACACCTCTGCGGGCAAACAATAAAACACTTACGCACGGCCTTGACACGGGCAGCAGCCTCCCCAAGAACATTCCCAGCCCGGCCCAGGGGCCAGGGCTTGGGTAGCAGGGACAGGTGGTCCCAGGAATCCACCAAGTCCCAAGCAAGCCCAAACCTGGCTCCTGCTTGGGCTCTGAGGCTATGCCTAGATCAGCTGCTCCTTTCTCTGGGTCTCAGCTTCTTCATCTGGGAAGTGGGATATGATAAAGGGGAAAAACACATAGAAACTGGAGAGTGCCACCTAAAGTTACCATCAGCACAAGGTGAACTGTGACATCTCTTCTGACCTGTGCCTTCAAAAGAAGGTAGCTAAGCCAAGGTGGCCAAGGGCCATGCAGGAAGGTGTCCACCTTCTTCCTGGAAACCCCTTCCTTTAGTTAGACACTCAGTTCTAGAACAACCCTTCACGTGGACACATCACACAGGACTGAACAACCCCCCCCCCACACACACACACAAGGAGAGGACAGCAGAAGCCAACACATGCAGCCAGGCCTGCTGTGAAGAGGTACAAGCTGCAGGCAGACGGCTCCCTCACCAAGTGAGGAAAAGGATTCGCCACTTCCTCAAACGTCAGGGTCATCAACTGTGAGATGAGACAGGTGCTGCCTGCCTTTAAGGGTGGCTGGGAAGATTAACTGTGAGGATTCAGATTCCATGATCACTAATCCAGTGAAGAACCTACTGTGTGCACAGCGGGGGGGCTCCAGGGAGGGTCCAAGAGCCCTGCTCTTGAGGCTTACAGAGAGGGGGCCTTCAGACTGGGATGCTGGAGATGATAAGGTGAAGTGGGGGATGGAGTTGGGGTACCTATGATCTGGGAGGACCTCTGCCTGCCACTTGGCTTTTCTATGTGTGGAGCACAGCTCTCTCCAGGCTCCTCCCTCTTCATGCCTGCCCACAGGCCTGTGGACAAGGAGGTCAAAAGCTCCTTCCTTCAGCATCAGCCAGGAGCTGAAATCCTCTCCTCCCTCACTTCAACCTGGCCTGGCCTCAGTGTCCCCTTACTCTTGCCCAGCCCTACCAGCCTAAGGTACAAAACAGGGTGTTTGCTGGCCCCTGAGAATGAGGTCAAGGAACAAGGAATCCTCCACCCCGGCTGGGTCACAGGACACAGGGTATCAGATGTCACAGCCAGTAAATATGACAAGGATCAGATCCGCAGGGGAGCAAGGTGGCCTGAGGGCGAGGTGTTATGACCCAGGAGTGTGTCTTGCCTTCAGCATAAGGACTCTAACAGGGGGGGGACAGCTGACCCCCAATACATCCACATCCTGAGGGGCCTTCTAGAAGCCAGAGAAATGGTTTTGGTTTCTTCTCCTGAGACCTCCCATCTGAAGGGTGCCCACTGAGGCCCCTAAGTAGCCAGGAAGCAACAGAAAGAAAGGGAAGTGGCCAGGCTAGAACCCTGTAGCTGGAGTGGAGCCCAGGGTGTGTGCCGATCTGGAGCTGCCAAGCAAGGTGAGCAGCAGTCAACTTCCCACAGCTCGGGGACTGCAGAGAGCCTCCTTGGAGAAGATAGCTGAGGTGTGGAGCCTGGAGTGAGAGTCCAGCGTGCTGGCCCTCTGAGAAGCCAGAGTCACGACACAAGTTCAAGAGTTACCCAGGGGTGCAAGCCAAGTGTTCCTGGATGGGCAACAGGGATCTGGGATGCAAACTCCTGCTTGCTTACCCCTGGAGCATCACAAGAGATTCCAAGGTTCAACACGTGAGAGACTGGAGAGGTGACTCGGTGGCGGTTCTTTCAGAGGACCTGAGTAACTCCAGCTCCAGGTGGGGCTCTGACACCCCGTTCTGGCCTCCACAACCACCTGCATGCATGTGGTATAGCACACACACACACAAACACGCACACGCACACGTGCGCACACGCACACACGCACACACACACACACACACACACACACACACACACACACACACACACACACACACATCTTTAAAAACAAAAAAGAGCCAGGCATGGTAGCCCATGCCTTTAATGCCAGCACTCAGGAGGTGGAAAAGGTAGTGGCAGGTGGATTTCTGTGAGTTGGAGGCCAGCCTGGTCAACATAGAAAGTTCCAGGACAGCCAGGGCTACATAGTGAGACTCCCCCTCCTCTCTCTCTGTCTCTGTCTCTCTCTGTCTCTGTCTCTCTCTGTCTCTCTCTGTCTGTCTGTCTCTCTCTCTCTGTCTGTCTCTGTCTCTGTCTCTGTCTCTGTCTCTGTCTCTCTCTCTCTCTCTCTCTCTCTCTCTCTCTCTCTCTGTGTGTGTGTGTGTGTGTGTGTGTATCACTCAACTCAAAGACTGTATAGGGAAAGGAGAGGGCTGGTGTCTCACCCAGCCACCTTGGTCCCCTATGGCTCTGGGTCCAGAGAACCATGCAGAGTGGGAGGAAGCAGGTATTTGCCTCCACCATCTTGTCAAGGCGCTTGCTTTGTTCTGAGCACCTGCCACCTATAGCCTGGCCATCATTTCTCTCTCCACAGAAACCAGTGGCTTCCCCTCACTGCTGAACGATCTTCGGTGCTGTGCACTGCACTTTCTCCACTGTTCTGGATGCAAGCTGAGGGCAGAGGAGGGAGGGTGAGGATGAGAAGCATCAGGAACCTGGAGGCATGACCCCATCCTCCGGTGTCCCTTGGTTCTCTCGCTGCAGCACGGCGGACAGAGAAGCCACTCTGGGGAAGGTCACCAGACTAAAGCACTGTAGAGCGCAGTCCGCAGACATTATGGGAGTTGGGAGGGGGTGCTGGGCACAGGGCTCTCTGAGAATTGGGGACTGACGGAAGTTTCCAGTCCTTCCTGGCCACTGCTGCCACTTGTCTGTGGGGTGCTACTGTGTACCAGCCCAGGGGTCTTCTCCCTGGTCCTTCCAAGCACACAAATGTTCTGTCAGGTGCATCCTACACATCTCACCCCTCCCCATGGCCTGTGACAGATGACAGTCCCACAGCCTGTCACCTACAAACTCCCCACCTCACAGACCACACTGTCACTCCCTCTCTCTCCACAGACACCACAAGGTGAGGAGGGAAAGGGTGATGAAAGGCTTACTTAGGGCGGGCCTCTTGTACACAAGGCTGTAGTGACTGTGACTGTCAGAGTGCCATTGGCGGCAGGTACGCCATGAGCTCAGTGTGGATGGGGATGAGGGAAGAACAAAACCCAGGCAGGGAGAGGGTCTGAGTGAGGAGCAGAGGCTGGTTGGGGCAGAGTGGCCATGCAGGGGTGCAATCCAGAGGCCCATGGTGGTCTGCAGGCCTGTAGAGACAGTGTCTGAGGGAGGTCGGAGGGGGAGGAGGAAGGAAGGCGTCTGGGTGATCCTTCACGGAGATGGATGGTTCTAGCAACAGTCCAGACAGGACCGCCCACCCCTGTGGGCTCTGCACAGTGACAACTCCTGTCCAGACTTGATGGGAGGCTGCTGGCCATGTCTGCCCCCTTGGCCCTGGTAGGGGGTAGGGTATTTCTCAAAGTTGGGGTCCAGAGGCTTCTCCACTGGCCTTACACGCACACACACACACACACACACACACACACACACACACACACGCACACACACCCACAGAGACAGAGACAGAGAGAACACTCAGGGTAGAGAGGAGAAGGGTGCTTCTTTTCTCCATGGGAACTCTAGGGGAAACACTGGTCCTGTCAGACCCTCTGTGTTGTCAAAGCCCCCTCCTCCAAGAAGCCCTTACTAACCAGCCTCCCTTTGCCTCTTCCCATTTACCTCAAGGGTCTAGCATTCTCAGATCAGCCCACTCAATCAACACCTCCATAATTTGATACAGCTGAAGTCTGATCCACCTTTGCTAGGTGATGTGGTTTGAGTCACCTCTCCTTCTGCTTCACAGAGACAGAAGATGGACAAGCCTGAAGGTGGGGTCTTGAATCCAGATCTGTTACTTCCTAGTGTTGAACCTCAGTTTCTGCATCTGACAACTGGGGTGTCCACAGAGGACAAGTGAGGCACTGGTAGGAAGGGGATGGCCAGAGAAGGGCTCAGAGGAGTGTCAAGTTGGCCTGGATAATTCCCTAGCCACACACAGGCAAAACAGTGAGAGGTCTGTTTCAGTCCCTTTGAGTTAGGACAAGGGATGAGGATGGGAAGGTGGGTCTGGCATGATCCCAGAAGTCCAATTAACTCAACAGCTTGTTCCATGTGTTCCCACCCCCTTTGGCATGTGAGTCACAGAAGAAATGGTCTTTCATTTTTCCTTCTGTGAAACAGTGCCCTGCACCCCAGTCTGCAGCCATTCTGGTCCATCCACTTAACTACCTCATCCACCCATCCTCCATCATCCATCCAACAACCATCCATCCACGCATCCTCCATCAACCATCCATCCATCAACCATCCATCCATCCATCCATCCATCCATCCATCCATCCATCCATCCATCCACACATATATCCCCCTATCCGATCCATTCATCTGTTCATCTACCCACTTCTATCCCTCTGTCCATCTCTTCTATGCATGCATGCATCCATCCATCTCCTTCATCATCCCTCTACCCATCCACCCTCCATCTCCTTCATCATCCCTCTATCCACCCCCTTTCCATTTCTTCCATCTACCTGATACATCCATCTAATCATCTCATCTATCCATCTATTCATCCACACACCCTTCCTATTTGTCTATCCATCAATGACTGACCCATCTATCCATGTACCCCTACCTATCCACTCCCTCAATCACCTATCCACCTGATTGACCAGACTCATATACCCACCTGTCTCACCATCCACGATTTTCCCATCTTACTGTTCTCACCTATCCACCAATTTACTTGCACACCTATCAAGCCTCCCAAGCACCCACTGGTGATTACACTGTTTAAGGAAAGAAAGAGAAGCCACAGTTAAATCTCTGAGGTAGGAAAAACTGCATTTTGAGGATTTTACAGAAAAGCCATTGGGTAGAAGATGGTCTGGGAAAGATGGTGGGGAAGAGAGCTGGCTCGGGAGTCATAGGCAGCAGAAGTACTGTTCCCCACAGAGCAATGGAAGGTATGAGTTAAGGCTCCAGGCCAACCCAGTACAATTTTGCCACAAGTGAGCAGAGGCTCCAAGGAGGGTTGAGGCTTCAGGAAGCCTTGACCCTTAGGCCATTCTACAATAGCCCCATCCCTACTCCAGGAGACTCAGAAGCAAGGGCTAGAGTTGGCACTGGACATTGAAAGTCAGATTTGGAGGGTATGCCTGGGGCTGGACTGAGCACTGCCCCTCACTGTCAGTGTGGCCTCCTGGGCTCTGACTCCTTCTGGCATAATGGATAAAGTCTGTAGTTCTTGTGCTACTGAGGGGAACAAGTGGAAGGATGGCTGTGAGAAGTCCAGGAGGGGTGCCCAGGGATGTTGTTGGAAGCTGAAGAAATCCAGGAGGGCTGCCGCAGTCAGCACAGGCAAGAGATGGAAAAGTGTGTAGTTGCCAAAAGGGCATAGTGGGTGGGACAGGAAGGCCATACTCTGGAGCCACCAGGGGCCTGACTCTGGGCTCAGAGGTTTTTATGGCAGCAAGAAGTTGGTGACATTTGGGTGGGACAGTCTTGGCTCATCCACTCACTAGCAGAATACGAGGACACTTTCCTAGTGAGATGTCTCCTAAAAAGGTTCCATCTGCTCTTGGCCCTACACTGTACTGGTACCTTGTTCAGAGGGATATCACCATGAGGGAGTGTGGAGACGGGTGGTCACAGGAAAGGCCTGATCTGCTGGTCAGAGACAGCTGCCAACCTTGTGGCTAAGTGAGGGTGACTGAGGATAAACTAGAGAATGTTCCTTTTTCCACTCCTGGCTTTCCTGGTTCTGGAAAAGGACTCAAAACTGGTGTAAAGTACCTGCCACAAGCGAGAACCTATTCATCCAAACACACTCTCCAGCAACCCCTACGTGGTGGGCCCTGTGCTCCCCAAATCCCTGAGCTGGCAGAGACTTGTCCTATCTCTCCTCTGGGACCCAGTGGGCTTCCAGTAAAGGCTGGTCCTGGTAGCTCCCCTACTGTAATCTCTCAGAGATACAGCCTACACTGAGATGTGTGCAGACTCAAGCTGAATTGGAGGGTCCCTGGTCAGCGATGACCTGTTGTTTCCATCCCCTCAGGCTTCGGAGGCCAACACTTGCTGAGCCAGGTTCTGGCTTCGCTGAATGTGGGGGCCTTGCTGAGCTCAAGGCTGGGGAGTAAGAGGTAAGTGCGGGTGAGTGTCATCCCAGACAGACCCACAGTAAGACAGACCCAGCCAAGGCAGCCCCAAGTATAGTCACTGCTTCAACTTTTCACATTTGAACCCAAGACAGCAGATGTCAGCGTTAGGCCCCTGCTCAGACTCCCACACCCTCCCTCCCTTCTGCAGGCCCTGCACCACCCCCCATCTCCGCCTGGAGTTTATGGATGGCTCCCAACCTCGCCCTGCACCGTGGGATCCTCACTTCCTGTGTTTATCTTGGACAGGGATGGACTCTTGCCTCTTACCCACCCGGGCAGCTGACAGGACCGCCCCACGCATGCAGCTTCCAGTGCGTGCAAATGTCTGCTTGTGTGTGTGTGTGTGTGTGTGTGTGTGTGTGTGTGTGTGCTCACACTCACATGGAGCTAGGAAACCTTGCTGGGCTTCCAGCCTCTGTGGGCTTCATGCTCCTGGGGGTGCCTGAGTGTGTGTGAAGAGCACCTCCCCAGAGGCAGGACCTGCTGGTGCGCATCCTTAGAACCACCCCATTTCATCCCCACTGCACCTTATGGACCTCCATTTTGCAAGGGAGGGCAATGAGGTCCAGTGAGGTGAGGTCACCGCAGAGGGACTGCTGATGGACTGCATGGGAGCCTGGAAGCCAAGGTGTTGCTTTTGTTTTTTCTTAATACCTGTATTTTCCCCAATTGCAAAAGTAAAAGTGTATGAAGAAAATGAAGATTAGCATAAACCAGGGATGTGGCCCATCTCTGTCAGCACAGAACTCTCAAGGTATACAGACTCAAGGTTATCTTTGGCTACATAGGGAGTTGAGGCCAGCCTGGGCTACAGGAGACCTTAATTCAAAACAGAAAATGGAGATCTGCAAGCCCTAACAGTCGTTGGCAATTTTGAATGGACTTTCCCAGGCTTCTTCCATGCATATTCATAGGCATACGTATATAAACTTGAATTAAGAACTGGAATTTCCTGCCTTTCTGTTTTCCTTTCTTCTTTAGTATAGAAAAACTCAACGTATTTTTAAAAAATATATCGAGAAAACAGCGCAAGAACGCCAACATGTGTTTGAGCCTCTTTTCTTCATATTGAATCACTCAGGCTGTGGTGTGACTGCACCGTGAGCCACATGGACCCTGTGGAAGATGCTGTGTGCTCCCATGCAGCTCGGGCAGCTTCCTCCTTCCTCCCCAAAACCCACCAACAGATCCAAACACCTCTTCTGGTCCTCTGTGTCCAAGCAGGGGCCAGGCGTGGGCCTCTGAGTCTGGTGAAGAGTTGAGCTAGAGTCCTTGTCCTGGCCTCTGCCAGTTCCTCAGGATGTATCCCGGAAGGACAGCCATTTCAGCCAGTGGACACAAAGAGGACAGAAGCACCCCCCTGGGGCTGAGCTCCAGTCCCACCCGAAGCGCACAGTGTACTTGTAGCCCAAGAGGGCCTGTACCTTGGTTGGGCTCAGAAACACTGCAGATGAGAGATGAGGAGGAGGGTGAAGCGGGAAGGAGAGAAAGCCACGCTCCTCTCTTGCCACAGCCGACTCAAGAGTAGCTTCTCCCATGGCAGTGGGCTCTGCTTTGTCCCCTCTCTTCCCAACCTGGCTGGGGAGCAAAGAGGTGAACTCCTTGCCTAGTGGTCAAGCTCTTTTCCACAGCCTTGTGTTGGGGTTGCAGGCATGGGGCAGCGTCCATCTCTTTCAGTCTCTGCGTGCTCTTTTGGGAAGTGGGCACGGTCCTTGCACCTGCTTCATGGGGCTGCTGTGAGGGCCAGATTGGGCCACTTACAACAATACTTCTGCTGTCGGAGGAATGATGCCTGAATCTCAAGCAGGAAGCCAAGTCATGGAGCTTACAAGGAATTTGTGGCCTTGTTAAATAATTTATAAAGCATAATTATTTGAATTAACGAATTCATCGACTCATTTGAGTCAGTATAATACAAATGATTGTTTGTAGTCTTTTCAGAGATGGTAATAAGGTGCATTCAGTCTTTAGGGAAACAGAAGTCCTGGCTTGAGGAGAGGATCGGGTTGTCCTCAGCAGCTGCTCTGAGGAGGTACCGGTAGCCCCAGACCCATGGATGGGCAGGAGCCTGCTCGGGATGTCACCAGACCCATCAGCTCTGTCTTGGCCTGGACTAGAGCAGGCACCTGGCCCAAAGCCAGAAGGCCTTGGGGGGGCCAGCTTCCTCTCTTTCATCTTCAGGCCACATTTCTTTCATCATGGCTGTTGTGTTCTGACCCAGCGCTGGGGTGGGACACTGAATGGAAGTTTAGGAGTGCTGTTCCATAAATCTTGTGGCTTTCAGGAAGGCTCCAGGCCCCCAGAGTATCCTCCCTCCCCACTGTCCAGCTGAGGTCTCCTTGGGGCACCTTGTCAGAGGACACACTAAGAAAGTGAGGAGCTGAGGGTAGACCCAGATAGGTACAGGCTAGAAAAAAAAAAGTCTAGAATTTTAACTCTGCATGGGAAAGCTTAGGACTCGCCTGCGCCTATAGCCAAAGCAGGGCCGGAACCCAGCCCCTGAGCCTAGATGAGCTCCTAGATTCAGGAAGGCATGACAATGTTGCCTTAAGAGATTCACAGGTGGGAGGTGGCCCATCAGGTCCTAGTTGGGAATTCTGGAAAGTGGGGAGGCCTTAGGCAAGGCCACATGGCTCAGCCATCTGCTCTGTAAAATATTCTGCCTGTGACCTTGGCAATCCGTTCCCACAAAAACATGCCCCCCTGGGAGGTTTTGGGAAGGGCTGGGCTTGCACAAGACTCCGCATCTTCTTGATGTCCTCTTGCTATCTAGCTCTGAGTACAACTCAGAGCCACACTCGCTCTTGGGCTAACAAGCACATAGTTCTGCATTTACGGGACACTCCTCCCACTCCTCCGCCAACAGGCAGCTTCAAACAGGCTGGACGCGCCTGCTGTGTTCTGTGGGGAACAGCTCTGACTTTCAAAGCTGTTCTCCTTGCTGGTGACATCAGACATGGGACAACCCTTGAGTCCCCTGCTTGTGTAATGATCCCTCCAGAGTGTCCCTGCTGGTTCCAAGAGGCCAGGCTGACTAGGTCCTAGGTCCTTCTCACCCTTCTTTTGAGTTTTCCACACTGAATATGTGTAGCTTTTCCTATTTTTAAAGTTCATGTTCAGTTAGATTAATATGATAACCAAACATAGTAAAAGAGGCAGTGGATAAGTCTTCCCACTCTACTGCTGCAAGGAACATTCAGCCGACCTGCCTCTAGGTTGGGCTCCATGCACACACAAGGAGAAGAAACATGGAGAACATTCTGGAAGCCCTGCAGAGGAGCTGAGCGCACATCCCCGGAGCCTGACTAGCCTGCAGCTGTACTTGCAACTACCTCCACACTCCAGCTTGCTCATCTGTAAATGGGGTCCCTGCAACACCCCTACACAGGGACACTGTGAGAACTGAGAGAAGCCGCTCCCACAAACACAAGGCCAGGGCTGAGCCCACGCTGGCTGAATTAAGGGTTCCCATATTAAAAATGGGGTCACATGTGCATATCTTTTTTCAGCGACAGCTCTCTGTATGCACAGGTTGGTATAGCTTCTCAACACATCTGTGGGACTCTGAATGGACCAGAGGTGTGGCCTGCTCTCTCTAATACACACAGCACACTGTTCTAGAATATGCAATGCCCTGAGCACAGCCCTCAGGATTTAAGAGACAGGAAAAGACAGGAAGGAAGGAAAGCCAGCTTTTGGGCGACTCCCTTAGGCCTCCTGATACTGCTGTTGGTGTGGGTGGGGTAGGAGGACAGCAAAGTTGGGATGGGTAGAATGCTTGGACCTGTAGGGTATATAGAACCAAAGAACCAAACAGAAAAGGAAAAGCCTAAGCACAGACTCCGCATAGCCTGGCCTTGTCCTCAGAGGGAACTATAGAAGGTTCTACAGAATGGACATCTTCCTGTCATGTGACCCTTAGCAAGGCTCTCAATCTCTCTAGGCCTCTGCTGCTGGAATGGACCTGTGTGGGGTGGGTGGGGCTCCAGGGCTGGAGTTCGGGCTCAGGCCCTTCTTCCCCCTCATCAAGAGCAGAATTCAGCCCCCGCCCTCCATTCCCGCTCCACAGAGCCCAAACCCTTTCCTCTGCTTTTAACCTGCCGCTTTGCAGGGAAATCAGATCTTGCAAACATGTTTTCTTAGCCAAGAGGAAATGAATGGTATTCGGACAATGAAGATAGCCATTCATGATAAGGCTGCTCTGCAGGCCTGGCCTAAAGGGAAGAACGGGTCTCTACCTCTGGCTGCCCAGACATGGAGAAGACACCAGCCTCCAAAACATCAGGGCTCAGTAGACCAGAAGAATCAACTAACCCACAGATAGGAAAGAAGCCCAGAGAGGGCAGAGACCCACCCATGGTCACACAGAACTGAAAGCCTGGGCCTGACCTGAACAGTTGGCCCATCCTGCAACTGGGCTCATTAAAATCACATGTGGGCTGGAGTTCTGGCTGATGGGACATGAGTGAGTCCTCTCTGATGGATATGCAGGGAGCCGAGGAAACTGAGAACTGGGGGTCCAGGGATGTGGAAACAAAGGTAGTGTGGTGAGGCTGTCTCCTGCCTGCCTGGTGCAGAGCCTGATAGAGAAAGGGTGTGGGGGAGGGTTTGCTTGACATTTGTCCTGGAGACCATAAGAGAGCAGGGACCCAGGGGACCGCTCGAGGATCCAGGTGACACTTTCCATCCCTTGACTACCCCTTGGCACCCAGAGGCTCAGGGTGACAGCAGAGGGTCACGCTACTAGTGAAACTTTTTTTTTTTTTTTTTTTAAATGGGCCCTGCAGCTAAGGCTTCATATGCAAAGGTAGAGAAGGTGGGCCAGGAATCATCTTGCTTAGACAGTTCCGGAAGTACCTGGCCTTCTAGTTAGGGTAGAGGGGGCTTTGGGAGGAGACAAGACCCAAGAAGCTTGGGGCTGGGTTTGGACATCAATGTAACCACAAAGGTTCCCGAAGGCTCCTGGGGCCTGGGGACAGTCAGGGTTCTGATACCAGCTGCAACCTTCACCCCAAAGCAGGCTGCTCAGGGTCTGTGTTGGGGTCTTGGTTTACAGTGAAGCTGGTGTCCATGCCTCACAACTGGAAGAGACCAAAGAAGAAATGGAAGCTTCTAGAATGGCATGAAATGACTTCTGCCTGACCTTTTCTTCTTCTTCTCACCCGGGTTCTGCTTCCTTCTAGGAGCAAGCAGCAATGCTGGGACCTCTGTCTCTCTATGGAGCGAAGGTGGGGACATTCCTGAGTGGCCCCACCCAAGTCATTGTGCATGTAGAGGGAAGATCACTCCTGCCAGGACATCCTCCAAATCCCTGACAATCATTTGGTACAGTGAGGTTTGGCCCAGCTACCCGCCCCCCTCACCTTGGTGAGACACCAAGGCCACGCCAGCCACCAGTTTGTGAATGAGACAAACCACCTGTGACATCTGGACTTGACTTAACCTTAGGTGGTGGGCTAGACAAAGGGCGGTAGGCCCCAGAGCCCTTTCCTCTCACCCTCTGTCTTTCCAGTTCTTTTCACAGCAGTTCTCTGAGCCTGTGTTCTCACCTGGAAAATGGGGGTGCCTAGAGACAATCCCCCTCAGGCCAGCTGTCTCTCTCTAAGGCTTGACACTCTAGTGGCGAGGCTGGTTGAGTTCCTGTTTTACATGCCCAGTTCATGGTCCCCACAGGCTTCACTTCCAAGCCAGGGCTACCAGGAGCTCCAGAAGACCACACTACCTGATGGTCTGCAAGTCCATGCCCTGGCCTCTCAGCTGACCAGTGATCCTAGTGGCTTCTCATTCCTCCAATTTCCTCATGGGTAGAATGGGGACAGCTCAACATGGAGGCTCAGCTGGTGCTCAATAATGGCTCTTCATGGAGACAACGTGGAGAATGGAAGTGTCTCCCACCCCAGGGAGGAAATCCCATCAAGCTCCCTTTATTAGATCATACAGGCTTTTAACAAGGCCAGCAGCAGAAGGCAGGCAGGCAGCCAGCCAGGAGCGCAGAGAAGCCCAGTCCAGTTCCCTGGCCCTGGACATCAAAAACAACACCCGAAGGCCGCAGTACATCAAAGAGCATTTAGCCCAAACATGCTCTGAGCTCTTATCTTAATTAAAGCAAGTCATATGCAGAGGTTGGATGCCACAAGTTGAAAGGCCAGGGTCTGGTTTGGGGTCTGGTTTTATTAGCTTTTGCTGACACCCACGGAGATGTTTGTGACTTGCCCAAGGTCATCCAGAACCCTGGGGGCAGAGTTAGGGTCCAAATCCAGGCCTCAGATGCTGCAGCAAAGGCTCCTTCCACACTCCTTCCCTTCCCTAGCTTGCCCTGGGCTGGGACTTGAGAGGATAAACTACCACAGTCCGTTTCTTCATGCAGACGTGGACTCTGGTCTACCAAGGAGCCCTTATCTTCTGGCACTAGGCTAGGTTCTGTGGCTCCATTGGGACATGGGAGGCAAAATGGACCCAAATACCTATCCCATCATGATTCCTGTCCCATCTCTCTGATCCACGTTCTGTGGAAAGGTGACCCATAGATGGCAATGGAAGTGCCAGTGAGGTCCTTTCCAGACACCAGCCTGCTTTCCTCATCTTGGGATACCTACTGTGAAAGCATAGTGCCATGGCAGCAGGAATAGCCAAGGTTAGGGTCACAGGAATGAGCTCCCATGGGAGGGCCTGGCTCCCCCACCTTGTGGAGCAAAGACCCACCACTTTTACCTAGCACAGCCCAGACTATGCACACACAAACAAAAGAAAGGCTTATTGTCCCCAACTCACTGGAGGAGAGGGGCATTAATCCACAATCAACAATTAGAGAACACTGTTACCAGAGTCCTTGTGAGAGGCTGGTGGTCCATGTGCAGAGATGAATGACAGCCCCCACCCCACCCCAACACACACATACACACATACACAGTGTGACTGTTCGTACAGGGAAGACAGGCAGGAAGGAAGGGCAAGCCTGTTCCTCCAAGGCTGGGTAAGCAGAGCCATGGTCCTGACACTGGAGGTGGCTTGTTTGGTGAGAGCCCGGAAGGTAGGCAGGTACCCAGACTCTGTCCCAGTTCTCACCCTGAGCTCTGTGTGACCTTGGGAGAGTCACTGGCCCTCTTGTTGCTCATATCCAGTGACAGGATGTGCCCACTGAAATAGAAGGCTCTGATTGTGTCCAGCATGTGGAGATGCCTTAACCTAAAGGCACAAAGAGACTTGTCCATCCTCCCTAGGGGCTCATAGAAGAGGAAGTCACCAGCGTTCCCTCCTCCACTGTCACCTGTATGTACTCAGCTTTGCAATGGGGCCACTCAGAGCTCTTCATTTTATTTATGTTTATCTGCTTGCTTATTTACTTATACGCATAGGTAGGGGTGGTCCATACATACCATGGCATGCACATGGAGGTCAAAGGACAAGCCTTGGGAGTCCATTCTCTCCTTCTAGTTTAAGGGTCCCAGAGCTTGAATTCAGGTCAACCCGTTTGGTGGCAAGTGTCTTTGCCCAGTGGGCAATCTTATCAGGCCTACTTTATTTTACTTATTATTGTTAGTATGTATGCATGTGTGTGGAGGGGCATGTGTGCCACAGCACACATGTAGAGGTCAGAGGACTACTTGGTGGAATCAGTTCTTCTTACATATCAAGGGTTGTGGGGATTGAACTCGGTCACTAGGGCTCCGTAAATATCTTTACCAGCTGAGCCATTTGGCCTGTCCTCAGAGCTCTTTGTAAAGTTTAAAATGTCACACACGTGTGCCGGAAAGTCACATAGGTGGACGGTGGCTTTGTTCCTTCCATCACTGACCCTGAAGGCCAGGTGAAATGATAAACTGCACTCTGATGCCCAATGGGAGATCAGGAACCTGAGGGCTCTGGCTGCCCCCAGCCACTCACCTTGGCCTGGGATGGGCCATCCCGTGGGTGACAGTGAAGAACTGGGTGGCTTTGGTTCCCTCAGGCCAGCATCTTTTCAGCACAGAGTCTTCAGGGATATCAGTTCCCTGTATGGTGGCTGAGAGGCCTAGAGCAGAGGCTGCAAGGCACCTGACCTAGCCCAGGTGGGGAACAGATCACCCCCTTGATGGTGACACTTGAGCTTCGAGACCCATCCTGGTTCTAGGGGAGGGAACTGAACACTGTCACTCACTCACAAGATCGTGGCCATCTCTGACCCACCACACTGTCCTCACTTAAGACTGCACAGTTACATGAAACTTACTCACCCACTCACTGTGTGTGTGTGTGTGTGTGTGTGTGTGTGTGTACTTGTTCGTGTGAGTGTGAATGTAAATGAATACATGTAAGCAGAGGCCAGTGGTCGGGGTCAGGCTCCTCCTCAGTCACTCTCCATCTTATTTCTTGAGGTAGGGTCTCTCCATGAACCTGGAGCTTGCTGATTTCATAGACTGGCTTGCCAGTGAGCTCCAGGGATCTGCCTGCCTCAGCCTCCTCAGTGCTGGGGTTACAGATACCTGCCACTGCACCTGGCTTCTTATGTGGGTGCTGGGGATTTGAACTCAGGTCTTCACACTCCCCAGCTCCACTCACTCTTTTTTGGTTGTTGTTGTTTGTTTTGTTTTGTTTTTCAAGACAGACTTTCTCTGTGTAGCTTTGGAGCCTGCCCCAAAACTCACTCTGTAGACCAGGCTGGCCTCGAACTCACAGAGATCCGCCTGCCTCTGCCTCCCGAGTGCTGGGATTAAAGGTGTGCGCCACCACTGCCTGGCTCCACTGACTCTTACTGAGCACCTATTGTGCACAAATACCACAGAAGGCAGTGGGAGAACAATAAACTCAGATCTCACCTACATCACAGATGAGGTGGCAGAAGAAACCTGTGAAGGTCTGAGTGCCAATAGAAGGGCCCAGCACTGCTCCTGCCCTGTTCCAGCATTCACCATCCCCTAGAACATACTTATCAGGCTAATCTTATGATTGCCAACTCAGAAGCAGAACAGCATTCAAATCCCGCTCAAGACACTGAAGTCAAGCCTTCCTCCAGCACCTCATCCTAAGCATGCCCTGAAACTGCGCTTGATGTGATGAATGCGTGGCCACCAGGACTTGCCTTCCCCCACAGAAAGCACTGGACTTGTGGAGGGGATGGATGCCCAGCAGGGACGTTGGGAGGCTAGGAAAGCAAGCGGAAGGGAAGGGGTATGAGGGAGGGAACAGAATGGCCCAGCCTGAACTTGTCACCACGGCAACCACAGGGCTGTCTGGAGCCCCCAGCCTGCCAGGCCTTGGCCCCACAGAGCCAGCAAGGAGGCTGAGGGGGCGGTCCCCACAGGGCATAAATCACAAAGTTCTATGCCCCTGGCTCCCAGTAGACGATTTATGGGGCTCTCACAGCCCAAGGGATGCACCAGGAAGAGATGAGGGGGTCTCCCTGTTCCCACTGCCTCTGGGGCCCCTGCCTGGGCTTGGGTATTGGGACAGAGTGAACAAGAAGACTTGCCAGTGTCTGAGAGCTCCTCTTGACCACCCTCAGCATAACTGGAGACTCTGCCCCCACTGGACCTGCCGCCTCTCAGTGTCCAGAACAGCTGTATTCAGACTGTGACTTTGAAGAAGGTTATCCACACCTGAGGCCTCCTATCCTGGTTTGTTCTCTCTTCATAAAACTGTGGGTTACAACCCACTACATCAGTGCCAAGGCTCACTCACAGCTTGATAAGTACAGTTTGACAAATACTGAGCCAAGGAAGCCAGACGGGGGAAACTGAGGCTCACCGAGACCTCCCTCACCTTGAACTCAACCAGGATAGACTTTACGCCCAGATGTGCGCCCCCCGCCCCCCGCCACACTCTCACCACAGCTCTCCCAAGCGAACCAGCCTCCTTAGAAGGTAGTGAGCTGCCATGTATGGAGCTGTCCAAGCCCTAATTGAATGGCCACCTGGCAGGCAGCATACTTTTCAAGGGATCTCGGCATCCGCTGGAGGGTATGCAGACTGGTACCCAGGAACATCCGAATAAAGGCAGGTGCTCACTTCATCCTTGTGCGGCTGAACTCTGGGTGGGATGCTGAGAGGCTGCCTACCTGCTGGCCCCACCAAACAGGACTCAGAAATCCAAATCTGCTCAAAGGGAATGAGGACATCACCAAGGAGGTGCATGTGCCAGCTGGGAGCTGGCAGAGGTGGCAGAGGCCCCAAGCCTGCTCCCTCCTGGTACCACTTGCCCAGGCCCACGGAAGGCTCATGCCTCCCTAGCTAACCAGGACTTGATTTGCTGCCTGGAGTTCCGAATCCCACAATCCCGTCCCCCGCCTTCCTGCCGCTCTCAGTTCTGCCTCAGTTTCTATTCTTCGGTGGTGCTGAGCCGCTAGGGTGGGTTGTCTCCCTGCCCCCAGTCAGACAGTCCTGAGCCCCAGAGTTCCCATGCCCCCCTAGAGTGTGACCTCAGGGAACACTGAACTCTCCTGCCAGGCTCGTGGGCAGCCCTACCTCCCTTGGGACCCCAGCAAAGCAAGGTGGCCATGGTACATTAAGGGAAATGAGCAGCCTGGTTTTTGAGACAGGGCTTCTCTGTGTAACCTCCCCTCCCCGATTCCTGTAAAGCTGGAGATGAAAAAGGGAGGAAGCTGGCTCAGCCTACTCACAGCCTCATCTGACACCCCAGCACATCCTTCCAGGCTCCCAAGATGCTTTGCTAAACCAGCGAATTAAAGATGTATCAGGGGCTGGGGGACGGCTCAGCAGGCAAAGTGCATGCCACAAGAATGAGGACCTGAGTTCAGTCCTTCAGAACCCACGTGAAAATATCGGGACTGCTGACACACGTGCCAGTCATCCCGCACTGGGGAGGCAGAGACAGGCAGATTCTGAGGACTGCCTGGCCGGCAAGCCTAGTTCTAACTGGTGAGCACCAAGCCAATGAGAAACTATCTCAGAGACGATGTTTCCAAGGATGACAGCGGAGATTGTCCACCAGTTTCCACAAGCACACATATATAAACACATATATAACCATAAAATTAAAGACATAAAGATACACCAGTTTTGCTCCAGTCAAAGGATCTGCTGACAGCTCAGCCCAGGGGGGCTGTGTCACCTCTTAGGGACAAGACAGCCCGTGTAACACACTATACCATCTCTGTTGCATGGACAAGTTCTCAGGGTCATCCACAGCAGGGGAAGTTGCTGCACCCAAACTGTCAACCAGGACCCTCTAGGCCAGAGCCAAGGAAACTCAGTTGGAAATCAAAGATGGTAGTGAGGCTGGCTCCTGAGGGTGCAGAGGGATAGTCCCTCCTTGCCTCTCTCCTGGCCTCTGTGGCTGGCTAACATCCCTGGCTTGTGTTGATGTCCTCTGCTTCCCTGGTCTTCACATGACCATCTTCCATCTGTGTCTTTGTGCCCCAGCTTCCTCTTCTTATAAGCACATCAGTGACTGGACTAGGCTTGCTCTGTCTAATGTGATTCTCCTTGGTTTGACCACTCTATGGAGCCCCTTTCTACAAACACTCATATAGGCAGGCGTCAGGAGTTAGGACTCAGCCAGCTATCTATCTATCTATCTATCTATCTATCTATCTATCTATCTATCTAATCTATCTATCTTATCTATCTATCTATCTATCTATCTATCTATATCTGTCTATCTCTATAACCACTATTATCTACCTATCAGCTATTTACTTATCTACCATCTATCTATTATCTAATTATCTATTATCTATTTATCTTCCCATCCATCTTCTATCTCTCTATATATCACCTATTATCTACCTACAATCTATTATCTAACATCTATCTATCAGTCATCTATCTATCCACCATCTATTTATTTTTGAGCTGCTGGAGAGCAAACCTAGGGTTTGTGTGTTCTGCCACCAAGCTACACCCCCAGTCTTCAAATTTATCTCTTCTGAGATATTAATTCAGCTCACAACAGCTTCCCTGTCTCTGTCTCCTCTCCCCCATGGCTCTTCCCTGTGCCATCTTCCCACTGACTTCATTCAGATCCTCACCTCCATCCAGGCTGCTTTCTGGAAGCTCAGCCTGCAATTATATATTTGTTAATTGGATGGATGGATGGATGGATGGATGGATGGACAGACGGATGGATGGATGGGTTGACAGATGGGTGAACAGACAGATGGATGGACAGATGGGCAGGTGGATGGGTGGGTGGGTGGATGAGCGAATGAATGAGTGAATGAATGAATGCTATCTGACAGAAGATGAAGCCAAGCTTCAGAGGGATGATAGTCTTGGCTCAGGGTCTGAGGTTGACAGAGGTGAGTATCACAGCTAGAAATTAAACCCAAAGTCCCCAAGAAGAGAGAATGTCTCAAGAACTGTTTACCTGGGGCTGCATTGGCAGGTAGTGAGCCCCTCATCCCTGGAAGGTTGCAAGCAGAGTCGAATGGTGTCTGCAGGATGACTGCATACAGCTGGTTGGTCCTTGAGTGACTTCAAGGACCCGAGTATCCCCACTGGATGAGTCTACACTTTCAAAGCATGTAGTTGGAAGTCCAGACCTCAAGGTCAATGAGCAGAATAACCTCCCCTTGACCTATGAAGAACTTCACAGCGAGGTCAAGCTGCCCCAGAACCTGCTGTAATTGGAGGGCTAGTCTTGCTTATTAAAGGGACACACCAGAGACAAAACCACTTAAATGGTGCCCAGCCTGGCTGGCTATAAATGTCTCTGTCAGAGGGCCTGGCCTGGGCTCTGGTGCCTAGCAATTACAGTGCTCTGGGCCCGCCCAAGTCAGCATCTCCAGCCACTTCCCAGGTCTCTTCTCTGACCAGGCAGAACACACCAGCAGAAGTCCCTATTGGAGGTGAAGCTATGGGCCCCCAAGAAACCCTCAGCAATTGTCCTTGAGTAGAGATGGCTTTGTGCAGCTCAGGAACCACCTGACTGAGTGGTGGGCAGTCCCGCTTCCCCAGGCCATGCTTGCCAGCCCAGGTAGAAAACCATGGAGCAGGTGGTACTGGCTGTGGACCCCCGTGCAAGTCCCACCCACTTCCAAGTGTAACTCTAGCCTTAGAAAAAAGAAAGGACCAAGGTAAGTGTGTGCCTTTCTCCTCACAGACTGTTGATGGGTCGTCAATGCTCAGGAACAACGCTGGGGTGGGGTGGGCTGGGGTGTGGCAGGGCTCAGTGAGTAAGCTGAAGCTACAGCGTGAAGACCTGAGTTCAGATTCCCCAGCATCCATGTACAAAACCAGACGTTGTGGTGTGCACCAATATTCCCAGCACTGCGGGGCAAAGACAGGAGGACCCCAGGGGCTTGCTGGCCAGTCAGTGTGGCCCCATCAGAGAACTCCAGGTCCAGTTTAGAGGTCCTGTCTCAAAATACAAAGTTGAGAGTGACTGAGAAAAACACTTATTGTTAACCTCTGGCACACACACATTCACATACATACTCCACACATATACACGTTCTCGTACTCACATATACACACTCCACACACACATACACCGCACATATTACACACACTACACACACACACACACACACACACACACACACACACACACACACACACACGAGGAGAGGGAATGACAGAGAACATACCAACAGAACAACTTGCAGCAAATCCTAGCTTCTATTCGTATACGCTGTTTGACATCAGTCAAGCTGTTGACCCTCTCTGAGCTTCCAGCTCCTCCTTTGCCAGGCATGTTCATAATACTTGGCCTGCTTCATGGGGCTCTTGTAACACTTAGATGGAGAGTAAAACATTCACAGCCACTTGTGAGGACCCAGAAAACCCGAGTTTTCAGCCTGGTGAGCACCCACGCTCGCCACTCCAGGTCCCTACGCTAACCACCGTATTTGGTCCCATAGTCACCTTGTGATGTGACTCATTTTGCGGAAGGTAAAGCTGGGGTACGGAGCAGGCAGACAGCTCCTCTCTCGTTTACCATGGAGAAAGGGTGGGGCCCGGGGTTTGAAGCTCGGTCTCCCTGACTCAGGGAGCCTGGGTCTTCCAGGGCGGGGGCAGCCCTGGGTAGGAGATGGAGACGTGTTTGGCTTTGCCCCAGATGTGCCCATACTTGACTCCCCACTTCTTCCTATGCTCATGTATTCACTCAACCGACATGTATTGAGTAGCTGCTGCAGGTGCTGTGAGCTGTGTTGAGGGAAGCTGAGGAGACACAGGTAGTCATACTCTGCAGCCGCCCTGCCAGCCGTCACCTCTGCCCCCTCCAGAAGCTATTCAACCATCCCTTCTAGAACATACCGAGTCTTTGCAAGCCCAGCTGGAGCACCTCCCTCCAGTGAGTCTGCCCCACTCTCCGCTCTCAGTCTGCGTCTTGAGAAGCCAGCTGTGCACCAGGCCTGGAGAGGCACCATTAGCCACTGCGGCTGGTGTTTTCTCTGAGTTCTAGGGATAGACTCAGGCTGTCCTGCTCACATGCGCCACTACACTGCTTGGCTCTCAAACACTCTGGATTCAGTTTGACTACATTTTGTTAGACTTTTCTATCTGTTGTCATGGATATAGTCCCTATATTTTTCTTTTGTTTTTGTGGTGTCCTTTTCTGGTTATAGTCAGTCAAGGGTGATGCTGGATTCGCAAAGGGAGAATTGGTTTCTCTTCAGTTTCCAGGAAGAATTTTATGGAATTGATGTTATTTCCCTTAAATAATTCATAGAAACCCTGAGTGAAGATTGAAGTTTCCTCTGTGAGATGGTCTCTAGCTATAAAGCAATTTCTTTTTTATTGTTTTTTGTTTTTGAGACAGGGTTTCTCTGTGCAATAGTTCCAGATGTCCTAGAACTCTCTCTGTAGACCAGGCTGGCCTCGAACTCACAGAGATCCGCCTCGCTCTGCCTCCCGAGTGTTGGGATAGAAGGCGTTTATTTTTCCTTCTCCCTCCCTCCCTCCCTCCTCCTGCCTTTCCCTTCCTTCTCTCTCTCCTTCCCTCTTTTTCTCTCTATCTACAGAGCCTCACTATATAGCTGTGACTTGCCTAGAGGCCTGGAACTTACAGGAATCCTCCTGCCTCTGTTTCCTGAGTGCTGGTATTACAGACGTGTGCCATTATGCCATCTCCACTTCTTATCTGAGTGACCTTTGATAGCTTGTGTCTTTTGAGTAATTTCTGTTTCATCAAAGTCAATAAATTTATAGGCACAGCATCCTTTATTGTAATCATAATTGTGTATGTTTATACAATGTGATATTTTGATTGTGTATGCATCTGGAATGATGAAGTCAATCTCATTGATGAATTTGTCAAAGCACATAGTTGTGTGTATTGAGCCATTTAAAATCTACTTTTGGTGATTTGTATTATTGTATTTCTATTAAAAAATGTTTGTCGTTGGGTGGTGGTGGCACACGCCTTTAATCCCAGCTAAGCCAGGTAGATCTCTGTGAGTTCGAGGCCAGACTGGTCTACACACTGAAATCCAGGACAGGCACCAAAACTACACAGAGAAATCCTGTCTCAAAAAAACCAAAAAAAAAAAAAAAGTTTGTCTTTGTTTTGGGGCATAGTCAAATTGATCAAAGACAGTTTGATCTTTAGAGTGCATAAGAGGGACCTTGGTGGCACTGTTACTCCCACCGCTGAGGTGAGACTGATAACTTTACCTGGCATCCCATGAACTTTGACCTTTCCAAAGTTCATGTTGGGCGCCACTGGGCTCCATCCTGTACACACGTCGAGCACTGTCCCTTCAGATGCCATGGCTGGGTTTTCTCATTTCCTCACACACATTCATGCTGCTGGGATTTAGGGGACTCTTCAGAAGTCCTCAAATGACTCTCATAAAAACCCCTGCACATATGCTTGCCCTCGGGGGGCTCTGTCCTTTCTGTGTCTCTTCCACAGCGATGACAAGCCCACCAACAATCACCTGTCCAGGTTATTAAAAGCAAATCCAGTTACGGTGTGATTTGGGACCACTGTGGAGCAACCAGGAGCAGCCCTCAGCCAACAACTGCAGCTCACGTTCCCTTTCATTACCTCTTTAAAACTGGCATCAAGCTCAGTGGCAAATGTCCTACCATTGCTCACCTCAAGGAGCACCATAAACAAGTCCCCCTGCTGCCCCCCCTGCTCCCCGGCCCTCCCCCTTCTGCTGGAGAGATGGCCCAGCAGTTAAGAGTACTTGCTGGTGTTGCAGAGGACCCAAGTTCAGTTCCCAGCACCCCTGCTGGGCAACTCAACCATCTGTAGCACCAACCCCAGAGGATCCTGCACCTTCTCCTGGCCTCTATGGGAACTGCACATACACACAGAAATAAGAATTTTAAAATAGGTTTATTTTTAAACAATGAGAAGCCAGTGTAGGTAAGAAAAATCTGGGTCTTGTCATCCAAAGCCAGTACTGACCTCCCCTGCATCAAACATCAAAGAGAAACATTACCCACTGTCAGCCCCCAGGACCAAGTCTTTCCTCAACTACACCTCAGATTAAATACTGTCATCCCTTTCTCTGTGTATGGATACACTGCATCAGTACAGATGGCATCGACCCTTACTAAATAACCTCCTGGTGTGGTACCCTAGCACACTGCTCCAATGAAATGCACTAACTGACCAGATTCTTATGAATCTGTGCTCACAAAGCAAGTTAAGAATAATTAAGTCCTCCATCTCTCTCCCCTTTCTCCTTCCTCTTCCCTGATCTCCCATTGCTTTTCCCACTTCCACCTCTAAGGAAAAGGAAAAGGAAGGAAGTCCTGGCTCAGCCACCTTGTTGTTGGGTGACCTTTCTGGATCCAACCTTGTCACCTCTCCAAACCTCAGTTTCTTTACATAGAAGAAGTTATCTAGGACAAAGAGTCGCTGAGATGTGCCCATCCCAGGCCTGGTATCTCGTATGGAATTTCTGGTTGTAGAATTCTAGAGTGTCAGTTTTGATCTTTGATGAGCATTTATTGAGCACTGCTGAGTAGACCTGTGCCAGGTGCTGGAGACACAGGAAGAAAGGAGTTGAATAAAGGATCTAGGTAAGTGCTGCAATTACACTGAACGAAAGGAGAACAAAGGTCTCAAGGATAGGGCTGCCCCGGGCTGGTGCATTCTCCATCACTGGAAGTGTGTAAGGAGTACAGATGTTGGCTGCGGGGATTTGTGCTTGGGCTGCCTGGTATCTGGGCTTGAGGCTTGGGCAGGAGAGGGTCTCTGAACTAGAGGCAGACTTGACTTTGCTTGCAGAGAGGGAACAGTATTATGGCAAAGCCTGGTCAGTGAGAACAACTCATGCCAAGATCTTCCAAGGGACTGATGAGGGTCTGGAGGCTACTGGGAGATGTCTTATCTCTTTATGGTACTGAGAACAGCCTGCTACAGAGGCAGCAGAGCTAAGAGATATTCAGGGACTTGGCTTTGTGAACACATCGAACTGCTAGATCCAGCCACACCTGAAGCCAAAGTCTCCCTTCATTTTTCATCGAGCTCATTTTGGAAGCTATTTTTTTTTTTATCCCTTGTACCAAAAGACACAGTGAAGACATGGATATGAATATGGCCAAGAAACATTTGGTGGGGTCTGCTGGGATAAAGGGAGATATGAGCTAGATGACCTTCAGATGCCCTTCCGGTGAGCAGGGCTCTGAGTGAGGCATTGAAGGGCCTGAATTGGCAGTTGTTCCCGACGGTGGCACAGAACGGCTATGCAGGGCCCCAGCATACCTCCCATTCCGGTTTCCACCCGGGAGCATTTCCTGGTATGTTTAAATCGGCTCTGTGTGTGTGTATGCCTTCGGGGCATTTCAAAATAGCCCAAAATATCCAGAATCCACAGATGGGAAACCCTCTTTCTCTGCCTCTCCCCATTTCTGTTTTCTTCTGGGTGGGGACTGGGGCACTGATGAGTTCTGTTCAGAGGATGCAGGAAGCATTTCAGACCCCAGCAGTCTCTCTGGGGCTTGGCAAAGCCACCTGCTGGGCAAGAAGGTGGCCCGAGTTCCACTTCATATCCCTCAGGGCTTGGAACTTCCTTGGATAGCAAGGAGACCACGGCAAAAGGGGCTGGTTGCCATCACCTTCCTGGGACAGAGCAGACCCCTTTGGGACATCACTGAATTCAATCATTTATTGATGAGCAACCTCTGTGACAATGCTGTGACCTCCACAGAGTGACACAAACTGAATAGAACATGCTTCCTGCCTCGTGGGTTGACACATGCATGTGATCCACAGGACGCCAGAGGTTGAGGCAGAGGATCCGGAATTTGAGGTCAGCCTGTGCTACGTTACACAATCCTGCCTCCCAAACCTAAACACAGTGCATTCCTCTGGAATTTAGAGAGTCACAGCTTGCTGCTGCTAGGGCTCAGGAAGAGAACCCCCTAAAATGAAGCTTCAGCGGCCTGACCTCCCGCCTGCCTTTCTCACCCCTCCCTCCTCCCATGTGAGCTACATAGAAACTTGAATTCCCTGGCCTTGGCCCTAACTACCTAGCCTTCCGCATAGCAGTTGGCCATGAAGAGGTTGTCTGTGCTATTCCATTCTAGAAAGGCTCACACACCCCCCCACACACACACAGAAAGAATGAATATCACACAGAGACACCAGGACTCCTTGCTGGGTCCCCTCTTATCATCCAGTCTCAGGGTTACTCAGTCCCTGTGGCTTCACCCAACCTATGCTTCACAATGAACAGCCCACACCCCATCGTTTGGTTTCTGGAGGGACCATCTGAAGGACCACCAAGGGAGGCTCCATCTCTGTGGATTGAAAGAGCTGAGGTGTTTGTAGGTTTCCATACCAGTGGCCAATTCTCTGGCCCCAGGAGCCCTGGGAAACCATCAGTGGAGCTGAATTTGACTCCAGCTCCTCTGACCTTGCTTTGCTATCACCCCATTACATGGCCCCTAGCTCCCCCACTGCATGAACAACCACAACCAAGTACAAACGAGGATCCTTCCAAGATGCTCTCCTTGAGTTCTAGAATATTCTAAAACAACTCACCAGACTGAGTGGTAGATTGCTTGCTATTACCAGCTTCCCATAAAAGTGCATGGCAGAGGTTAGCGGCAACAGGAAAGCCGCATAGGGCAGGGCCCATACCTTCAGCACCCCAGTGCCTCTACCAACTTCTTGGATGTGGCCACCGCCAGGATCTCTAGATCAGGGGTCACACACACGAAATTGATTTTGACACTGTTGACTGACTGGACCCTCCCTAAGCTCTGGGGTAGAACTGGGCTCCACTCCAACTTCTCAGCCATGTCCTGGTGTTCTGACATTCAGCCCTCACCCCAAAGCTGGAGGTCCCTAGCCACCTGCCATCTCATTAGAATCCAGAAATAAACTCAGAACTTTAGAGAGTCCAAGGGTCTGCAAACTGTCACTAGCTGGGGATCAAGACCAAATATTGCAAATGATGTCATTCGTCCGGGTACCTGGGAACTTGCAAGCATCTATTGAGGAGCCTGTGCCCACAATCAAGGGAGATAAATGGAATGTATTTATGTATAAAATGATATCCCAGTGTCCCAGCAAGGTCTGTCCTTGGCAAGGAGTCCTGCCACTTGTGGCTCAGAGACCACCTTCCATTCCTCATCACATGGACCCCTCCCTCTGGAATTCAGGATGCCTGCCCAGTATCTAAAGAGAGCAGGGAGAAAGCTTCATTCTCTCACAGGAGAACGTTCCCACCTCTTTGCAGCCGTCTGTGGGTCTCACACAAGTCACAGGACATGTCCCTGATCCCTTCAAGGGCAGACACGGAAGTGATGCAGGCCTGAGAGCAGGAACGGAGGACCACAGGGCATGTGTCAAGGTCCGGCCATAGTTCAAAACACAACCATCTTGTGCCATGGCGTGAAATGGAGCCTCAGTGGTGCTGAGGGCTCTGGAGACAGACCATCATTGGCCCCATGTCCTGAGCACTTGACATGTGCCAGGCTATCCCATGTGCTTCATAAGTATTTGCTCATTAAATCTGGAAAGCGATTAAGAGAGCAGGTTTCTGAGAAAGGCCCAAAGGTTCAGGAAATAGAATGACTTGCCCAAGGTTACACAGCAGTGGCCCAGCTGAGGCTGCCATACTTCAAAGCTCTGGTCCCAAAGCCTGGTGGTGTCTGCACAAATCTGTGGCTGCTGAGTTTGGACATTTTTCTAATAATAAAAGCATAAAGGCTAGTCCCTGTCACATGGGGAAAAGATGAAAGAATGGGGTGTGTCGATGGAAAAGGAAAGGGAACAAGGGGGGTGTCACAGTCACTGGCTCAGAGGGAGGAGAAGGGCCAACTCCATGATCACCTCACCCGAGGCTAGTGTCCTTCCCTTGTGTGGAAGAACAGGCCTGAGCCGGACTTCACAGCTGAGCAAATATTTCTCCTTCTGTTGCAGAATGAGCCATCTCTTCTGCAGCCAGCAAGGCCTGGGGAATGCGGCCTTGAGCCAGGGTGGAGGTCAGCTCAGCCACTGGACTAGAGGGACCTAAGTGGGAGCCCCGAGACTTGCTCATAGGATGCTGCTGGTACTCATCTCTTTCTCCTGGGCCCCATTGGCAGTTCAGCTGTGGTGGGCAGCCTGGTCCTTCCTCAACACACTGTCCTGTGGCAACCAGGAAACTTGCTCCTTCCCTCAGATAAACTGAATGAGGCCCTCCATGGGGGAGTACTCCCCACTGCTCCCATCCTGCCCTTCAGGCCTCTGGAAAGATATACCATTCTCTCACTCCATGCAATTCCAAGCCTCCATGCTCACCTGGCCTGAACCGACTTGTCTCTTGGCACACTACTGTGCATCCTTAAAACCTAAGTCAAACAGCCCTCCTCTGAGAAGTCCTGAGGGTGGGGATCCTGGCCTCTGCCTTTTGTCCTTTCCTCAGGTCTGGGAACTCTGGGAACTGTCAGCTCTGCTTCCCCCACATGCAAGAATTCAGAGGAGAGCTGGGCAACCAACCGGGGAGCAAGTACATGGGTAAGAATGATATCCTTTGCCTGGCACAGCTTTCTATGACTTCAAGGAACAATGTCAGCCTCCGACTGTTTGAAAACTGGAGATAAGTCAGGGCAGAACCGTTGTTCTGGAACCAATAGGTACTGTCCTGACCAGTGTGAGACTCTGTCTCAAAACAGCTGGCATAGTCTGCCCCATAATGCCACGGACATGGTCCCCTGTGACTCTGGCATCCCTCTACAGCAAGGTCCTTAACCTCCCAGTTCCTCCAGTCCTGGGAACAATGGTGGCTCATCATGCTTCTATAATTGACTTCAGGAAGTCCACATGGTGCCCTCTCCCAGGGGGATTCAGAGCCCAAGTGGCCCAAACCTCTGTGCTTAATGCTTTTCCTGACACAGCCATGTTCTAGGACTCTCCTGAGTGTGCCTAAACCGACAAGTATCTGGTGGCAGGAAAGGGTGGATCTGAGGATTGCTGTACCCACAAGAGCAACAGAACCCACAGGGGAGGCAGTGACTCCTATACCCTTCCATCCCATCAGTTGACACTGTGGCAGTCAGTGCTGCAGTGGGACAGGTCAGCTGTGGCCATCTTTAATTTCAGCAGGAGAGGGGCTCCTATGATCCCCTGCCGTCCCCACTGACACTCCCACGATGACCCGTGAAGAGCGGGGCTTCTTGCCTCAGAGGATCCAGAAGTTCATCTCTGTCAGCCAAGCCCACCAAGTATCATCCTGGCTGAGTGTAAATATGGCCCACATAGTGCTAAGTTTCATGGCAGAAGTCATTAGTCCCGCTTAAGAGGCAAGGGAATTGAGGCCTCGAGGCACAAAGCCACCTGGCTCACATTCTAGCTTCAGACCCAGACTGTATCCCTAGGGCTGTTAAGTTTTGTCTCTGTAACATTTTATCTCCTTTCACTGTGGGGCTGTGTGAACCTCAACAAGTGAGCCAGGCTCTCCGAGCCTCACTTTCCCAATCTGTAAAAGCCATGTGGTCTTACATCACCAAGGAGGTGTCAGTCCACGGAGCCTGGCTGAGCAGTCAAATAGCCGCTGCCCAGCCTGATGCAATGTCCACACAGGTTTCAGCAGCTAGTAGCCTCCCTCCCTGGCCTCAGTTTCCTCATTGATCATAGGAAGGTGTCAGGTAGAGCAGCCCCAAGGGCACCACCATGTTGACAGTGACTTTGAACAGCTAAACAGCAAGCCTGCCTCCGGAAGACATTTCACCCTGCGCCTCCGATGTCCTTGGGCTGAGCCAAATGAACACAGTAAATCTCCAGCCTCAGAGGACTGTTCTCCGTCCTCACCCTCCCTCCTGATGGCTCACACTTTCTCTGCTTTCAGGAGGTGTTTTTCAAGCACCCCTTGCTCAGCCAAGCGACAGCCACATGCACAAGCCCAAGCCCTTCAGGGTCCCAGTGAAAGAGGAACAGTTAGTTAGAAGCTTATGGGATGAGTGCCAAGCAGGCCTCGGCCCCAAATCTCCAGTGACTAAGGTTTTGCCTTAGTGGAATCCACGGTCCCCTCACTGGGACTATTCACAACCTGGGGCCCACACCAGAATCTGGCTGCAGCTAATGGCACTGGCAGAATCCTGCTCACTTGTGGCACAAACACAGGCTGAGTTGTTAATGCCGTTCTTCCTTCTGGCCCCTCATGTCACCTCACACCAAGCACCAGTTACCCTGAATGCAAACAGGTATCCAACACCCAGAGGGTGGTTGGTCCATGTGCTGTACACAGTGAAGTGGGCACTAGATTTAGCACGGAGGGCGTGAATTGTGAGGTTCGCAGGACACTGAACACTGTACGGTTTTTCAAGTTATCTGCCAAACAAGAGTGCCTAGAATAGTGAGGTTGAGGGAACTAAAATCCATGCTGAGCTGTGCTCCGAGCCGTGCTCCCTCAAACAAACACTCTTTCCTACACATACAGAACTATTCAATAGGCTAATAGTGCTCTAGCCCTTGAACCTGGCCCTTTACATCTGTAATAATCTCTATGGGTTTATACCTACATAGATAACCAATGTCAAATCACTCAATACTTATTTATAATGAATGGTCATTTATTTATACAAAGCCTTGTTCTACAAAGATTTAGAGGCAACTTACAACATGGCCCACTATTAAACAGAAAGCATACAATATTGTACATCTCACAAATGAAAGCACACATGAAGCAACTTTACCAGTACTCCCTTACTGCTCCTGAAGCAGACATTACTAATCGACAGGATTTGTGATATATTTTACCAGTATGTCCTTCCTGCGCCTACAACATAGATTAGTAATTGATAGGATCCATGATACAGTTTGACCACATTTGGAAAGTCAATCCCCTCTACCCCGCAGTCTTGGAGCAAAAGAGATGAATCAGTATAGACTGGTATCTTGCCTGACACACACTAGGTATTCAATAAGTGGTCATTATTAGGATGTGGAGCTGAGAGAGGAGAAAGAAAGGGAAGTTGGATCAAAGAAGCTGGTGTGTGTCCCAGCTCTAGCCTTGAGCCTCACAGTGGATAAAACAAAGATGTCAGCATACAGGTGAGTCTTCACATGTATATGGGTACAGGTGTATTCATATAACCAGCATCTATAGTTTGGTCAGTAATTAAGGTCAGAGATGGGGTTTAGGTCCCACTTTAGCTATTGACTCCTTTATACAATTATAGCAGTTTTTCAGGCTTCCTACAAATTGTTTGCACTACATTTTGAGTGAGGCTTCCTCGTGGCTCCTCAACACAGCCATGAGATGAACCAGGAACTCCTCAGCAGCAGCCCTAGATCAAGTTCATCATGATAGGTTTGATTGGTGATACCTGGATCAAGAACATTGATGGGTTTGATTGGTGATGCCTTACATGGCCAGCCCAGGGTATAAAAGGCAAGCAAGGCCCAATGAACGCCTGTGTGACCTTGTCCCTATCCCACCTAATCCAGGAGGGAGGCAAGCCTCCACTGACCTTTGGGGAGTACTCCATCACATGTGCCCCCAAACCCCTGCCTTTAGAAGATGAGCCTGGAAGGGCAGGTAGAATATCCACTGAGGCAGAAGACTGAGGGTTAGGCTAGCCCCTGAGGACTTGTCCTCTACACAGGAGGACAGCCCTGGGGAAGGACAGACCCTCCTGCAGCCTATGCAGTCCGTAATAAACATACTTCTGGGCTGAGCTCACCTCAGCTCAGGCTCCTCACTGTAGACTCAGACCTTCACCTTTCTCTCCTCTGAACCTCAGTGCACACCCCCATCTGTAACATCAACTTGATAGCGTGGTCCCTGGAGGCATTTGTGACTACCCAAAGATTCAGGCTTTGCTAACTGAGCTGTTTGTTAGTCACACTATGATCATGACTCACTCTTAGAAGCTGGCCAAGCACTAGCCTGCGATCCCATGAAGCTAAGTCTGAATCCTGGTCAAGGAATTTTATAAGCCTTAATTTCTGCCTTTGGGAACAGGGGACAGTGAGTTTCTCATCTGGGAGGAGCTAGCAGCTAGAGGCAGGCAGGGTCCCACAGGGCCTGCGGCCTTAGAGCTGCCCAGCAGCTCCCCTCTGTGCCTGGACTCTGGAATGTGGAGGAGGTGAAGACCCAGGGAAAGGGCCCTAGAATGCAGAGGAGAGGCTGGTCTAGCTGGCTATAGGCAGTGGGTGACCCAAAAGGGGGAGCTAGGCTAGGGGCTCATCACTCAGCAGCCATCTCCCCCAGCCAGGAACCCCTGTGGCCTGTCCTCCCCACTTCCTGCGCTTACATTGGGTCAGTATTGAGATTTCCAGTGCACCGCCCGCCTGGGACGGCCTGGCCCTGAGAAACCTCCCAGGGTCATGGGGCCTGGGGGAGCCAGGGGCATGGAGCGGTCACCACTGCCTGGAAGATGACTCAGGACCCTGGTGGTGGCCGGTGCGGCAGAGAGCCAGGCACCTAGGGTAACCTCAACCTCATCTCCATTGTACCCCACAGTGCTCAATGCTGTGGTCACCCAGGGTAGGTCCTAGGACCCCAATCCAGTGAAACTGGCATGGTGCCTTGCCCTCCCATCCAAACACAGGGGCCACCGAGGCCTGGGAGACAGGGACTTGCCCAAGAAAAGTCAATAGCTAAAGTGGGACCTAAACCCCATCTCTGACCTTAATTACTGACCAAACGCTCCTTCTGCCTAACCTTCCTCCCTGCCAACCACTGCTGGGGGGACTCCCCATGACTGCCTGACCCGTCTGGAGGTCTCTGAGCACTCTGAGGAATCCCCGCCCCCCCCCCAAAATAAACCAAAAAACTGGAGGTGATATGTACAGTGAGTGACAGGTCTGGGGACCTGTGGTTCTGCTCCAGGGAGTGGGAAGTCTGGCCAAGACTTGGCTGTAACCAAACAACTGTCCCCCGTCTCCACTTCTTCCTGCCTCATCCAGGTAGAGATCTCCCAGGAGACTGGAACCTCAAGTGAGGGAAACAAGAGACTAACAGATGCCCATGTCCTGTCTTCTCGTGTGATCGTGAGCCCCACAGGACAGAAACTTCTAGAGCGGCTTCTTAGTCTTCTCTGGCCACCTCCTGCTCTTCTAGAGGTCTCCACTGAGTTGCCTCTTCCTCCTGGAAGCCCTCCCAGACCACCTTGCCTAAACTTCACAGCTGAATTTGCTCTGAGACCCTGCCCTTCCCTATCAGTGACCAGACTCCTTTCACAGTCACTGTGACCACCTGCCTTGCCCCACACGGTGTAACCTGCTTCTCCTGGCTGGGTCCCTCCCCTCCATTCCCCACTCCAGGCTGTGAAGCTAAGGTTGAGCACCCACCCAGAAGCAGCCTCAGTTTCCGCAGCTGTGTGGCAGAGGATAACTCTTCCTGTCAAGCCCTCGGGCACACTGAGACACTCAAGTGGCCTGAGGTGATGCAGTCATGGTTAAGGACAGCCATTGTCCCAGGCTGCTCTCTGAGACTGGCACCAGGGTCCCATGAGCGACACTTCCTCTTGCCTTCCCATGCAATCTGGCCCCTGTGAGCTCTCCTCTAGGCCACCTGCTCTTCAGCTGTCCTAGTTCCTGTCACCCTCTCTCTCAGACCATCGGTTACCCACAGCTTCCCTTCTCCACACCGCACCTGAGCACTTACACCAAACATCTTGTATGTATCTTCTAGAGCAGCGCTTCTCAACCTTCCTAATGCTGCGACCCTTTAATACAGTTCCTCATGTTCCGGTGATCCCCAACAATGGAAATATTCCGTTGCTACTTCGTAACTGTAATTTTGCTACTGTTACAAATTATAATGTAAATATCTGATATGTGGCCACAAAGGGGTGGCAACCGACAGGCTGAGAACCACTGCTCTAGTGGCTTCTGATGTTCTTAGCAAACTGCTCAAACTCTTGCCTTGGAGAAAGGGTGAAAACCACACCTGACACAATTTTTCCTGGGAACCACCTTTAAGTTTACAGTTCAGTGTTGCTAAAGCTTTCACTATAATCTCCCGAGTTTCTCATCTCCCTTAACTGAAACTGTATCCATTGCACAGCCCCACCCTTACCCCCACCTCCACCCCAACTCTTTCGGCTTTCTACCCTGCCTCCAGGACTCCAACTGCACTTAGAGTCACCCCCTATTTGTCTCTGTGCAAGGGGTTTGTTTCACTTGGCATGATAGCCTTAAGAATCATCTGTGTTGTAGCATGTGTCAGAATTTCCTTTTTAAAGGCTGAGTAATATTCTGTTTCGTGGACGTACCACATTTTGCCTACCCATTCATCTGCCAATGGATGCTCTGGTCGCCTCTGCCGTTTGATTATTGTGAATGATGCTGAGTATGCTCTCAATTCTTTGGGGGTGTGTACTTGAAGGTATAATTGCCAGATCACAGAATAATTCTTCAGCCTTTGTTTATATTCTGCAGTGGCTGTACATTTTACCACCTCTCAGGAGCATACCAGAGTTCAGACTCCTTGCCAACACTTATTAGCTGTCTATTCTGGACAGTAGCTGTATTGGTGGGTATGAGATGGGGTTTGACTACTGTTTAATTTTTTTTGAGATCACATCTTGCTATATTCCCACCCCAGACTGGCCTATAACTTGTTATGTAGTCCAGGCTGGTCCTTAAACTTGTGATCTTCTGTCTCTGCCTACTGAGCGTTGGGATTGTAGGTCCACACCACTACGGTATATCTGGTATGTCTTGATGGGGTAGCATTGAAGTGTAGGGCTCCTGTGTATTGGGAGGACACTGATCCCCAAGCCTCACAATAACCAGAAAAACTTGCTGGAGAAGGAAGCACCCCCCTCTAGCTGAGAACCTTCAGCCCCACCTACCTCTCATAACACAGCTTAAATACCCCTCCCCTGTCCCCTCCCTTTTCTCTGTGGAGCCCCAAACCCTCAGATGCTGACTCTTTGTAGAAGGGATACAATGACCTTCTTCATAGAGTCACCCTCTACCAGTCCTCTCTGTCCTCTTCATTTCTCTCCTGTCTTTCCTGGGGGACTGGAACCCACTCAGCCATGGAAACCATGGGGTCCCAGCATCTGCCTTCTAAGAAACCCCCTACAGCCCATGTGGGGCCCTCCCCGATCCACTCAGTTCCAGTCCACTTAAGAAACCTTTGGCCTCCTTGGTGGATAGAGCTCCCTGCCGGCCTTAACCAAGCATGAGCTAACACCATCTAGCTGACCTACGTTCAGACCTCGTCTTATAAGAATTAGGTAGGTGACCAGTCTATGATTTGGGGCTTTCCTCATCTGCAGGGTGAGGCTATGTTTCCAAGGCCTCCATGGGGCAATAACAGATAAGAGGGTTCGGTGTTGTCTTGGCACTAATAGAGGGCTGCATTAGTCACCATTCATGCCTGGCAGTTGAAGAGCTGATAGGGATAATCTTGCTGTCCCGTCCGGCTCAAGCTTCCCTGAAAATGGCTTTACTTGGAGAGAATGGGACCCAGCTGGACCTTGTCACCTTAGGATGGGGAGTAAACATGGTGTTGTCACTTTCCACAGCACAGCTTCACTTATGGAACACAGTGACGGGAAGCTCCAGTCCAGAAGGGACACCTGTAGCTATGGATGAGAAAACTGAGGGAATAAATTGTAAAGCAAACTGATTGGATCATGTGGCTAAAATGCTCCTGATTGAGGCAGCCTGAAGCCAGGGTAGAGGACAAAACCAGACCGTGGGGCACCCGGAACTGCCCAGCCCATGAGGACGGCAAGTCAGGCTCTCTCCTGGAGTCTGGAGAGGAAATTGAGAAGGAACAACTCTTTTTTTCTTTTTTCTTTCTTTCTTTTCTTTCTTTCTTTCTTTCTTTTTTTTTGTTTTTGTTTTTTTTGTTGTTTGTTTGTTTTTCAAGACAGGGTTTCTCTGTAGCTTTGGAGCCTGTCCTGGACTAGCTTTGTAGACCAGGCTGGCCTCGAACTCACAGAGATCCACCTGCCTCTGCCTCCCGAGTGCTGGGATTACAGGCATGCGCCACCACTGCCCGGCAAGGGACAACTCTTGATGAACCTGCCTGGGCTGCACAGGCCTGAGTCAGCGGCCACTCCCTTCACAGTTCCACTGGACTGTGCTAGCATCCCTTTGTGCATCCTTCAAGGAGCATTTTGAAGATCTACCAGAACAGAGATATGAATAGGAGCCCGACCAGAGGCATGCCGGGAAGCAGGATCCAGTGTTTAAACTTATTCTTAGTTCCCTGGGAAGGGTGGGGAGACATCCCGTCCCCCAACAGAATTCTAACCACCATCCCACAGCATCCTTCACTGAAATGTTGAGCATGTTACACTGTCCCTGGGCCACTCCTCAGCTGGCCTGGAAGCAGCAAGGTGACAGGCAGACTGGCGCACATGTCCTCCAGGGGACGCTGGCCTTTCTGAGACTAAGTGGCAAGGCACTGGGAGAGCTGAAAAGAAGACCTCAATGTCTCTTCTACTAGTGACCCCAGACTGCACCATCCCCACACCTCAGTGCCGCCCACCCACCAGGTTCTCTCAAACAGCAGAACAGTCCTGGAGTCCGCAGGAGCTGTGTTGCCCTCATCTGGGCCTAGGTGGCGCTGTGCACACTTGTCTCCCCAGCCCTGCAGGCAGCACCTTCTGCTAGCTTCATTGATACCTTTCTTCTTTCCCACTGCCTCTCTCAGGCAGCCTCAGGCACTCACACAGCCTTCTGTCCCCACTGACTGGGTTCCCCCATCCCCACATAGTGGCTGCCACCGTGGTACAGCCTCTGCCATCATGGTGTGGCCTCTGATGAACCAACTCCCCTCCCCCCAAAATGGTTTGGAGTTGGAGAAAGCAAGAAGGGGGGGGGGGGCGGCGTGGGGGGGCGGACCTAGCCTGGTGAACCGGCTAGATTAGGCACCAGGTGGGAGGGGCTGCCAGGGACCATGCCAGCCTAGACTCCCCTTATCCTTCACCCCACTGGGTTCCCATAAACACCACAAAGCTAAGAGCTGTGACCCTACAAAGCAAGCCAGGGTCTTGGTGACAGGCAGATAGAGAGAAAGACAGAACCAGTACAGCAGCTCCTACAGAGCTCCCACACGTCAGGTGGGAGCTGTGGCAGGGTGGAGCTGTTCTGGTTTGTGTCCTGAGCCATTTCCAGCCCCGATGAAGCCTCTCCTGCAGAGCCCAGGGGCAGATGGAGAAAAATGTGGTCCGACCAGTTATCTGATGTAGTAATAATAACGATAGCAGCAATTCTCCTTTGGTCTGTGTCCCAGCCTCTTGCCTGCATCACCTCGTGACCTCAAAGGTTCGTGACATTGCCCCTGTTATGCCCAGGTAGATGCCCAGCGCCTGGGGAGGAAGGGGCTCACCTGGGTCCCCAAAGTATAGGCCTACGGAGGAATGCAGTGTGGGCAGAGTAGGAGAGGCAAGAAGGCACTGGGGGTGTGCTCTTTACACCTAGACTCCCACTCTCCTCTCCTCACTGTCTTCCACTCTGCTAAAGTAACAGCTTTACCCCTTTCTCCTCCCCCATTTCAGTAAGAAAGCAGCAAAACACACACACACACACACACACACACACACACACACACACACACACACACCCTTTAGAATGGTTCTCTGAGTGCATAAGTGAGTCGGGACTGAGTCTGACCTTTGACTCTCATAGTCTGAGTCCTCTGGGGAAAGGTGGAGACCAGAAACACCAAATGAAATAAATGGATGCATCTGGGCATCACTCACTTGCCACATGCCAGAGCCATTTGTTGGGCTCTTGTTGGTGGCACAGAACAGTCCAAGGAAGATGCCACCAGATGCTCTGGGGCAAAGGGGACCATCTCCTCTAGCTGCCTGTGCCTCCGTTTCCTTAACTGCCTGTGAGGTTGTAGGCAAGCCCAGTGTGGGAAGGTATAAAATGGGCTTTACATGGCACCTGTTCACAAAACTGTCCCCATGGGTAGTGGTGCCAGGGCTGTGGTTGACTGTCCCTTCCCTGGGTCTGCCACTGAGCAAACCTTCTGGTCTAATGTCTGAAACACCCAGGTCAGTCTTGATCCATCTAGGGGTCAAGGTGGGCTCTCCTGCTGTCATTGCCTTAGTTTATTCCTGTTGCTATGATAAAAAATGTCACAGAAGCAACTCAAGGGAGAAGGGTTTATTTCATCAGCTCATGGTTCCATGTGGCAGAAAAGCCACAGTCACAAAGGCCTGAGGGAGACAGTCTCACTGAATTTGTGATTGGAAGCAGAGTGGTGAACGCATGCACGCTGGGCTTGGCTAGTTTCTTCTTTTGGTTCGGTCCAGGGAATGGTGCTGCCTACACCATTCTAGACCAGTCTTCCCACATCCATTAACGTAATTAGGATAAACCTCACATGCATGCCTGCAGGCTAACCTGATCTAAACAACCCTTCATTGAGACTCCTTTGAAAATGATTCTAGGTTCTGGTCAGGTTGACAATTAAAACTAACCACCGTGCCACACACCCACAGAGCTTCTCTTGGCTTGGTTCCATCATCTCCAAAATGGGGGCAGCGAGATGGGCTAGGAAAAAGTACGATGGATACAAAGGGAAGGAGCTCAGTCAGCCTCAGAAAATTGCCAAGGGTGGGGGCTGCCAATGGTCTCAGAGAGCATACTTCCTCCTTCTCTGGGACATCACAGTGAAATGCTGGGGCCGTGAAAGCAGCTTGGTGCAAGTACAGCGCTTGTCTCACAAGCACAAGGGCCTGAGTTTGACCCCCAGCCACCACATACAGACTCAGGCTTAGTGACATGCATCCCAGCATTGGGGGGCAGAGATGGGAGGATCTCTGGGGCTCACTGTCTACACCCTCTAGCCAGATGGATGGGCTCCAGATTCATGACTGTCTCAAAAACTTAAGTAGAGAGTCTTAGAGGAAGACACACCACACAGACATTTTTTTTTAATGTTGTGGGAGGGTACATGTGTGCCACAAGCACGTGTAGAGGTCAGAGAACCATTTTCAGGAGTCACTTCTTACCCGCTATCTTGCTGAGGCAGGCAGGGTCTCTGCTGTTTCTACCACTGTGCTGTGTGCTCCAGGTTGGCTGATGTGAAATTTTCTAGGTGATTCTCCTGTCTCCACCTTTCACTTTGACACAGGAGCACTAAGGTAGCCACATTTGACTTTTAATACACACACACACACACACACACACACACACACACACACACACACGCATGTGCGTGCGTGGGTTTGTTCTTCAGCCCTCTCTACAATGCCTCAAGGCTAGCATCATCCCCATTTTACAGACAAGAAACTGAGACACAAAGAGAACACCACTCATTCATTTCTGTATGCACTGTGATTCAAATACTTGTATTTGTATGTATTGCTCATATATATATATATATATATATATATATATATATTTAAGCTAGGAGATATATCTATAGTAAATATATTTATTTACTAGCTGGGGGTGCCTCAGCTCTCCACTTGGGTACTCTTCAAGGATCTAGGGACCTCAGGGGTGCAAAGCTATACTCCCAGAGACAGGCATGCTCTCCCCATCACCACCCCCCCCAGCAGGGATCAGGTGCAAGGATGCTTGGCCCTGAGCTAGGTGCCGAGAGCGGACTCCTGGCAGCCTATCCCTATGTGAACAAGAAGAAACTGAGCCTGCAGCCCCCCAACTCTAGTGGGAGATTAACCAAACAAATGGGCCAACAATCTGGATTTCAACACTTGGGGAAGGGGCCAGGCATCAGGCACAGGGGCAAGAGGGAAATGCAGAGGCGTTTTACCACCTAAATAACCTTCCCTCGGCTCGCTTTCACCCAAATGTACACTCAAGTGCTTAGATTTTTTTTAACATTTTTATTTTATTTTGACAAATGCTCAAACTTTCCTGCCACAAATTATTCTTGGCCAGGTTACAAGTTGAAAGGCTGTATGTACCCTTCACTTGACAGAAAGGCAGGGTGCTTATGAAATATTTTGGTTGTGGGTTTGAGGCAAGATTTCTTGCTCAATTTCCCGATGGTGGCGCCTTGACCAGGACTCAGTGAGTTCTCACCCTCTCCCATCCCACGGCCATGGCCACAGCCATGGCCTCAGCCACACCCTGTCAAGCTGCCCAGTGAGCTTGGTGAGATTCTGGGAAGGAGCATTTGGAACTGGACTTGGTGCATCTCACCTATACAGGCCCCAGCAGAGTCCTCTGGCAGGCCTGAAATATCAGACAGAAGTGCCTCGAGGGCCTGTCTCGCCTTATCAAGAAACAGGCTGTGTCTCTCTCCTGCAGGTCTGCCAGCCTCCTCAGCCTTTTCCTTTACCTGACTATGAACACCATATCTCAAACCTCCAAGCTCTGCTAGCTTAGACAGAGGCCTGGGCTCTTCCCCTCAGCTTTTCCCTCTACTTACCCAGGGAGGTCTCGACTGGACAGTCACTTCCTCTGAGAGATTTCTCTAAGTCCCACAACTGAAAGACCTCGTAGCATCCACGTCAGCCCCTTGCTTTCCTCAAAACTCTTGGACATTTTTTCTCTAGTTTTTCTGCCTATGTTCTTGTCATTTACTTGTCTCCACTCACTAAAGTGAATAAATATGTGAATGAATAGTGAGTGAGTGAGTAATTGAACAGGTGAATGGGTGAATAAATGAACAAGCAAGTGAATGAATGCATGAGTGGGTGAATAAATGCATGTCTGAGTGAATGAATCAGTAAATGAATGAATAAGTGAATAAGTGAGCAAGTGAACAGGTGAGTGAATGAATGAGGTAAATGATCAAATCAATAAGCAAATGAATGAATGGACCAATAAATAAATTAGTGAATGAATAAGTAATGAATGGACGTAGTGAATAATGAATGAACGCCTGCTGCCTCTGTAAAAAAAAAAAAGTATAATTGGATGAATAGATTATGAATGGGTAAGCAAGTGGGTAAACTGCATGAATAGATTGGTGGATAGATGAATGGGTGGGTAGAAGGATGGATGGACGGACAGACAGATGGATGGATGGACAGATGGATGGAGGGACAGAGGGATGGATGGATGGATGGATGGATGTACAGATAGATGGGTGGATAAGTAAGTGTGGTTGAGAGGGTGCTACAGCTCAGCTAGAGAGGCCAGAGATGCCTAGACTGTTCTTGGCAAAGCCAGGAGAGTCTTGTAGCTCCTTGGGAAACTAATAAAAATAGATTTGTGCTAGCATTGTGATATGTACCTATATCCAGCTGCTTGTGAGGCTGAGGTGGGAGAGTCACTTGAGCCCAGGAGTTTGGACCAACACAGCAAGACTTGATCAGCACAATGAAACTTTTGCTAAAATGAAAAACATTGAGCAAGAAATGGCTCATTTTTGACCCACCTGAAGATGAAGCCCCTAGTCTCATGAACAAGACCAGGCATCAAAGAGCCTCACTTCTACCTGAGCTGTCTCCCAGGAGACCTTTCTCTGTGCTCAGCCATGGACAGTTCCTCAGTGGGTTTTGATGCAGATGAAGCTTTGCCTCCTGAGTCTTGCTATATCAAGGACTGGACCAATGCTGTTCTAACATTACAGTTTCCCTTCTAGGAGGCTGCCCTCTGTAAGAGGGGTCATCCTCAGACTGTGAATGGTTGAGCTGGTGTAAAGGGTTTGGGATACCCCAGTTCAGTGTGCATCTCCATCCCCTCAGGAAGGATCTAGACCCAAATAAAACCTAACTGTTCCTCTCAAATGTTTTAAGGCTCTTTCTTACAAGAACAAAGTCCAAACACAGGAATTGGTGCCCATTCCTCTGCCCAGTGTCTCGGTCAGATTATTCTGTGACGCCATTTGCACTTTAACCAGGCAGAGTTTATTAAACAGGAGTGTCTAAATCAGTGGTGTTGGGGACCCTCCAGTGCACTCTCAGGTGGTGAGGCATAGAGGCTCTGAACCCAACTTGACACATGGAGAAACTAAGGCTCAGAGTAGCCATGTTGCCAGCAATGGCAGAAACAGAGGCATAGCTCCATGATGTCCCCCACAGTAGCCAGATGCACCCCTTCATCTTTTAGGGACTTAGACTCAGATAAAAAGGGAACCTTGGCTTTGATGCAGAAAAGAATATCAGGATGAGCCAGGATGAAGCGGGTTGGAAGTATATGCAAAGTAGAAAATGCTGGGCACGGTGGCACACGCCTTTGGCCAGAGCACAGAGGTGGGCAGGTTTCCATGAGTTCAAGGCCAGCCTAGTCTACTACATAAGAAGATCTTGTCTCAAACAAACAAAAAGGTAGAAAGGTGTCCAGGAAAAGAACATGGCACACTCTAGACCAACCTATGGGTTTTTCAATCTATGGATCACGACCCCTTTCAGGGTCAAAGGACCCTTTCATAGGGGTTGCCTAAGACGATCGGAAAACACAGATATTTACATTTCATAGTAGCAGCAAATTTACAGTTATGAAGTAGCAATGAAGATAATTTTATGATGGGGGTCACCACAACATGAGGAACTGTATTAAAGGGTCCCAGCATTAGAAGGGTTAAGAACCACTGCTCTAGAGCACAGATATGGCCTTCTGAAAGAGCGGTCAGAGTTGATTAAGACACTTTAAACAGATTTTTTTAGGCATGAGGATTAAGAGAAAAAGAGGCCTGGGAAAAGAATAAGACAACCTAAAGGGCTAGAGAGATGGCTCAGTGCTGAAGTGTGTGTTTTGCTCTTGCAGAGCATGGGAGTTTGACCTCTTAGCACCTACGCCAGGCCTCACAGCTACCTGTAACTCCAGCTTCATCAGGGAACTCAGCGCCCTCTTCTGGCCCCCTTGGGCACCAGCACATTCATAGGATACACTCACACATACGTGTAAACAAAAAGTAAACTTTTTTAAAATGTAACAAAACACAAGGCACACCCAAGTGTGGATTTGAGCTTCTCAATGGAGAGTCCTAATTGTTTCAGCCTTCACCATATGTATCATTTTGGTGATTCTCATGTTACATCTCAAAGGGTAGCTAAGCAACTTTTCTCTTTTCCTCTGTTGATTTCCTCTTGATAAGTGAGGTTAAAGGGTGACTCTGGAGGTGCCTTAGGTGGGATCATAATCTGATGAGACAAAAACAGGAGCCTCCAGGTTACACAAGAGGGTTAGCAAATCATTTACTGTAAACGAAGTTTTTGCTGAGATTCCTAGAAAATTGTAGGTTTAAAGCCAGGAATGGAGCAAGGCCTTAAGCAAACTATGTTAATTATGCTGCAATTCTTGTTTCTCACAAGGCTGGGGCTTCAACCAGACTCACAGGCAAGAGACAGTGGGATTTGCACAGAAACTCTGTGTTTTTCGCCTTGGCTTCTCGGCACATCGCTGGGTCATCGCTCTGGTCCTAATTGGTGACCATGATCATGGCCCACCCCCATCCCAGATGTGCAGTCACACATCTGCATAGCCAGTCATATCTTTTCCTCAGCCTATCCAAGTGACTCCCATGGCCTGTGGGGTCTGTGTCTGCAATCCCACTGCTCAGCACGAGTGTGACAGTGTTTGCTAGGGTCTGGGATGTGTGTGGGTGGCCTCAGTTTGAACAGCACTGCCTTGGCTCAGGACCCTCCTGCGTCCTCGGTGTGATATGTGAGATGATAGAGTCCTGGAGGGCTTAGTTGCTTCGATGCTGGCACCTCCTCAACCTTGTGGCTCTCGTCAGACCCAGTGCCCAGCACCATTCTGGGGCTCCTGTGTGAACAGTGAGGAACGGCAGATTCTCTTATAGGCTCTACAGCTTTAACCAGCTCTCTTACCTGGCCATGGTCTTAAGGAGAGTGAGGAGTAGTTTTAAGGGAGTTGAGTATGAAGTTTGTCAGCTGAGAAACTGAAGAGGGGACATAGAGGATGCAGCTCCCTCATCCCTGCATCCCAGCTTTACACTCTGAAGCACAGGCTTCCAGCAGGGCCTGGTTAAGTGGATTTTCCCAGGCCTTTTCCTCTGTCCCCACTGAGTCAGGCAGGCATTAGAGTGTGTCTGAGGAGGGATCTGTGAGGAGGAGCAGAGAAGGGATACCAGGCAAGAGTGGGCCTGAGGCAGGAGACTTACCTGCTCACACAGGTAAATGTTTAGCACATGTGTTCTGGAGTGACAGCCATCAGCTTCCATGACCAGTCCACTGCTCAACAGCACTCCGTCTTGGCTCAGGGGCTCCTGCACCCATCACAGTTCTCTGTTCAGGGTGGTTGTAAAGTCAGACTCCCATGCGGGTGCTGGGGACACGGCACTGAACAGAGCAGAGAATCCCATTCTTGAGACGTCTCTGTCCAGTGATGATGACTGTCAGCACAGTCTACCAGAGGGACCACCAGGCAGGAGCGGATGAACTAGAGCAGGGGACAGAAGAGACCACTGGCAGAAAACATTGGCCCCCTTGTGTGAGGATGTCTTCCTCGGCAAGTTCCCAGAAGCTGTGAAGGGAAGGCTGGCCAGTATAACAGGAGGACATTTAGCTGTGAAGAGCAAGGTGAGGGGAGCAGGAGGAGGGGCTTGGAGAGCTAGAAGAAAGAGCAGGACCCCAGTGAGAGGGCACTGGACCCCAGGCCCCCTGGACTGAGGGAAGATAGATGGGTAACCTTGCATGTGGCTCCACACTCCTGCTCATTCCAGTCCTGCCCCTGCCAATCCACAACCATGCCATTTGCTTTGCCCTGCTTAAACCTGAGTAATATGCCAGAACAGTGGCTGAGGCCTCCCTGCCTGTCTCCTTAGCCTGCTGCCCAATTCAGGGGTCTTGGGGCCCAGCTGTCCCTGGCTTAGCAGCTCCTCCTTTGGGTTCCCCACTTCCTTTGCCTTCATATCTGCCCTTCATGTTGACTTTGAAAATGGAAACAGAGCCTATTTGGGGCTCTAGTGTGTGTGTGTGGGTGGGGGGTGTCCCACCTTGCCCATGTCTTCAGGTCCCTGGCTCACTGTGCTACAAACACTATCTCCCTCATCCTTGGCCATGTTCCAGGCTCCCTTGTCTAGACATGGACATGCTGAAGCTGCTTCTGAAGCTGAACATGTCTGAGGGAGTCCTAAGGCCTGCCTTCTGTACCAGGCACCAATGGGCCCCTAGCAGACATGTCTGCAAAGTGCAGGCTGGGCAGCACGGCTCAGCATCCTCATGGGACCTATGTGGAGATCTCCCACAGTCAAGCAGCTCACGCATCCATAACCCCAGAGGGTAGCATCTAGAATTGTAACCCTGCCCCATCAAGGCCGCCCTTCTTTCACTCCCCCATCCACTCTGCGGTGGGACCCTAAAGGCCGGATCCAGATGCTGCCCAACACCTGACTTCTTTCCCTTTTAGAATCAGAGATAGCAACAGGGCATGGAATACTTAAAGCACCTGGCTGGGTCCAGGAATGCCAGGCAGGAGGTAAGAAAACAGAGAGAGCCATCAAGATGGCTCAGTGGGTAAAGGTGTTTGCAGCCAAACCTAATCTCCTGAGTTTGATCCTTGAAACTCACGTGGTAGAAGGAAAAAACAGTCCCTCACAAGTTGTCCTTTGACCTCTATACATGGGGCATGGCACACATGTGCACATACACACATGCACTGGATGGATGCATGGATGGATGGATGGATGGATGGATGGATGGATGGATGCATGGATGGATGCATGGATGCATGGATGGATGGATGGATGGATGGACCAGAGAAGCAGGATTAAGCCTAGAAGACCAGAAGGTTGGTGCCAACTGCAGCTTCTGACCTTGACCAACCAGGATAGTAAGTCTCCCAGCCTGTGACATAGGAACCAAACCCTTCGTGACAGGGACAGGGAGACACAAGCTGGTAAATCTACAGACAGTGAAAAACACTTGCCCACGGCCACCATCCCTGTGGCCCAGGCCACCTGAATGCCCTGACAGGCACCCCAGGTGTGGGATGAGTAACTCTCCAGGGAAACAAGAACATCAGCCAGGGGAAGAGCCAGTAATTAGGGAGAAGCCTCTCACTCAGTTCACCCCATATCTTAGTGTTGCCCAGACCTGGTCAGATGTGGGTCACAGACCCCAGGAGATTCCCACCCGACCTGGGGCCCTCTGTGGGGAAAGAGTGCAGGGAAGCCACTTCCACCACACGGGTTCCTCCTACCCTGGCAACACACAGCCGTGCCCCTGCAGGCGCACATGCCAGCTCTGTGCACAAACACACCCACCTTGCCAGGGACACTCTACTGTGACAGGATGTCCATTTGCGACCATCTCACTTCCTTGCCCACCTTAAGACCACCTCAGGGACGGTGCAAGTGGGGCCTGGGGCCACCACACCTTCTCCCTGGGAGTCAACCTTTCCATACCAGTAAAATAGGATATAAATGAGTACAGGAGCCTGACCGGAGAAACTGGGGGTGGAGACTATATGAGGGCAGGCTAGCCACAGCTCCTTTGTTCCCTGACAGAAGCTCTTGGGCAGGAAGGTCACTGCAGAACAGCCTGGAGTCAACTTCAGTTTTGCCTTCTGTGTGGCCTCCAGCAAGCTGAGGAACCTCTCTGTGCCTCCATTTCCTCACTTAAAGACTCCAGAGACACATGGTAGAGATCACTATTCTAAGCACCATGGACAGGAAGAGTGAGCCATCCATGAGGCTCATCACTGGAAGTCTGCCATACCCCACCACACTCAAAAGGAAAACCAAAGCCCCTGCTGAGGCCCTCAGAGGCCCTGCTGGGTTCTCTCCCTGTCTCTCCAATGCACCCTCATCTCCAGACATGTAGCTTCTCTACTTCTCCAAGGACACCTAAGCACAATCCCACTCCAAGGCCTCTGTACATGTCAGGCCCTTACCTGGGATACAGCTGCTTGGATTGTCAGTCACCTGCCTGTTATCCTAACCCACCATCTCTCAGCAATGCCTTCTTAGCTCCATGGAAGCAGTCCGACCCACCTCAGCCCTTTCCCACACAATTTCTTTTCCTGGCACTTGTCACACTGCAAATGTCCCCCTAGACATGTCTGGGAAGTTCTACCCACATGAATCCGTCTCATCCTGGAGGATGTGTGCACCCATGGAGAGGGCAAACAGAGGAAGAGTCCTCTGGCTTGGAGCTCGGGGCTGAGAGCAGTGCTAGGTACCAGGTGAGCCCTCCACAGATCTTTTTGGAGTGAAGGAAGAGATGGATGAAGGAACACTCTGGTCTTCTAGGGCTAAGAACTGGGAAAGATACATATAAGTTAGATCCCACACCTGTATCCACATGTGCAGAGCTAGATACATCTTGCATGCATGTGCATACATGCATATGTAGGCATGGGGAAAGCATGCACAAAAGCCACAGGCAAAGGCTCTTCTCTGTCTCTGTCTCTCTGTCTCTCTCTCTGTCTCTCTCTGTCTCTCTCTCTGTCTCTCTCTCTCTCTCTCTCTCACACACACACACACACACACACACACACACACACACACACACACACACATGAACATGTACATTCACACATGCAGAGTCCCTGCCAGCCTACTGTGCAGCCATGACCCACCCTACATCCCTAGCATTCTGGTGGGAGGATCTTCCAGGTGACAGGAGGTAACCCCTCCCCCCAGCTCTGTTTCAAAGTCTATCTGGCCCTATCTCTCTCATAATCTGCACCCCAGACCAAGGTGGGGACCTTTCACCTTCTCCCACCGAGTCCCACTGCGCTGGTCCTCCCCACCCCTAGTACTCCTTCCACTGACCCTAGCTCCATCCCCTGACTAGTATAACCTGCGGAGCTGAATTCTTGCTGGCACTTTTAAACAATTCCAGTTATTTGGGGGGAGGGGTACCACTGTGTCTCCCGGGTGGCTGTGGAATGGGCAAGAGGGAACCAAAGGAACCCACTTCAGAGCAGGGCAGCCTCCAAGTTCTTTGTGCTGCTGTCTGAAGCCCCAGCCGACTCACCCCTGTCCCCAGCCTCTTCACTCCTGGATCAGGCCTCAGGGAAGCACTGCACCTTCCAAAGCCCAAGTTTTGCCCCTGTACTGGCTCTGCCTTGAGTCCTGTCCCTTATTCCCCAGCAGATGAACACTGGCACCTCCCCCAAGGCTCTGGTGGCCCCTCTGCCCAGCCCATCTGTGTCACTCTGTGTGGGTGACACTCTGCCTCCTGAAGGATGGAGATCTTTAAGGGCAGAGAGTGCAGTGGTATCTTCCTACCCACACTCCCTCTCAGTCTGGTCCTGGGCCCAGAGACTCCTCCAGGACCTTGAGAAAGGGTCCAGCAATGTGAGGGTCTGAATTGAGTCTGAGTCTTGGGTCTACTGCTCCTGGCTCCTGACCTGGAACTAATCACTTCCCTGGCCTGCCATCCCAATAGCCTGGGCCACTGAGGCCTCAGAAGGGCCATGAGACTGTTCTGACCCAAAAGATGGAGGCAGAGTATCTTGAGAACTTTTGGGGCAGGTATGAGCCAGGTACAGGCCAGTGACACAGGATATCAGAACAGAGCAGGTAGGAGAAAAAAAACAGGCCAGAGTCTCCAGCATCCCCATCCAGTACCATCACCAAAATCATTGCCACCATCCAACACCATGTCCCCTGTTACTATTCCAGTGCCACCAACACAGTGTGATTGTTCACACACTGTCTTCCTTCCCATCAACCCCTACACAGCTCTGACCTAACTCCATCTACACACACACACACACACCACATATAGACACATATACACATCATGCACATACATAAACAGCTATGACAGGGCTGGGCCAACTGCCTAAAGTTACCCAGTCCCTCCTGTGTGGCAGCCCCCTATGGCTGCTGAGGTAGCCATCTCTTTGAATCCTTGAGGTTTCCTGCAGAGACTGGGCCCAGTCTCAAGTCAAAGCTCCCAAGGATGACCCGAGGATGTTATAGATCTAGGAAAAAGGGACTCAGTGTGTGAGCAGGGCTGGGGAGACTGTGCAGTATACGAGAGCACTTGCTGTACACCTAGGCTCTGAACTTGAGTCCAGCACCTATGTAAAACACTGGGCATGGACACGTGCACCTGCAACCCCACACTGGGGGTGGGATGGCGGTAAGAGAATCACTGGTGCTTCCTGACCATCAGCCAGGCTCTGGGTTCATGACCCTGTGTCAAGGGAATAAGACAAAGGGTGATAGAGCAGGACCCCCGACGTCCTCCTCCTCTGGGCTCTCTGTGCACACAAGTATGGACATACACACCATAGAAAGAGAACTCAGTGAGGCGCTGAGTTTCTCTGTTTGTGAGCCTCAGTTTCCCTGTTTGTGAACATGGGGACATCATACCCCATCTGTCCCTTGAGCAGACGGGAGGATGAAGTGAGCAACAGGGAGGCGTCCCTCGGGATCACCTCCCTTGAGGACAATTCCTACAAGCCAACTGATCTTTATCTCAGCACCGCCTGGATTCTGGAGATGGCACAGGGTAGGGCACTCTCCAGGGTTGGGGTTTGGAGATGACGTTTTGACCTGGCAAGTTTCCTACAGCATTTTCTGCCCGCCCTACCCCCATTTTCTACAGGGAGTCTGTGTCTTCATTTTATAAATAAGCCAACAGTAACTCACGCATGTACTCAGTCAACAGCAAGGACTGCAGGATCATTGACTCTTGGGGACATCAGTAGGTCAGAGGCTCTGAGCAGTGCCGAGACCTGAAGCTTCCACCTTCTTTGGACAATGTGGCACCAGGGCCCAGAAAGATGCAGCTCAGAGGTGTCCTAGGTAACAGGTCTGCCCAGTCCCTTGGGATGGAGAACCAGAACTCCCCAGGGAAGTTCTTTCTCTAGTCTATCCTTTATTAAGATTTGGACATCAGTGCAGTGTGGGAGTCATCCTTACTATGCCCTACCCCCACACTTGCCAGGAAAATGGACCAATGCCCCAAGCCAGGCCCGCTCCCCTGGTCCACTTCCCCTAGAAGATAAAAGAGCTGGCTGGCTATCAAGTGCAGGGACCCCCCACCGGTGCAGGGACAGCTTCCTGTCTGCAGACACAGGCACTGGTGTAGTGTCGAGGGGAGGTGGCCATCCAGTGGATCTCCCAGGCTGTCCCCGTCACAGATATCCACCTTGCCAAGCAGCTAGCTGGCAACACCATGAGGCCTCTGATCAAAGGGGCCACAGGCAGGCACTGCCCGCAACCTGGGCAAGCAAGGCACTCCTTATCTCTCCCAGGCTTCTGGAACTTTCCAGACTCAGGATATCAGGAGCCCAGTGGAACAGGAAGGTCAGACTAGGGAGCGTGGGAAGGGGCCCAGGGAGTGGCCAAGGGACTTGAAGCTCAAGGCCCAAGACTTTGGTCAGACGGAAGAGGTCAGTGATCACCCTCAGGTCTCTGTCTCCACTCTGTCTATCCCTGGGTGAAGCTGCTGTGTGACCTGAGGCACAGTGCTCCACCTCCCTGAGCCTCTGGCTCCTCTTCTACGAACCGGGAACCACAGAGATAGTTATGAAGGTCTGAACCTGCCAGACACGCAAACAGGGCACTCAGTCAGTGATAATAAAGTAAGAGTTGAGTGTGATAGAGGACAAAGCCTGCCACAGGCTGTTTTCATTCAATGCATGTGACACTGTAAGATGTGCGGCTTGCTGACATCCCCTCTTGTAGAACGTTAGAGTTGGAAGAGAGAAGGGGGAGAAGTTTCCTAAATAGCACAGCCGATAAGTGAGTGACTAACATATGGTACCCAGTGAATCAGCTAATTCCGTTGAGCGCATAACAGGCCCTCAGCTTCTTCCCACAGCCCATCCCAGGCAACCAACTGCATGATCTTCATCCATCCATCCATTGTTTTCTCAATCGTTCAGTAGCAACAATGAGTAACAGCAGTTAGCAACTGGGGTGTGTGTGTGTGTGTGTGTGTGTGTGTGTGTGTGTGTCCTTGATAACAACCATCGAGGGTGAAGGCAGCTGCCTGGCATCTCTGGGCCCTGTGAAATCAGAACTGGAGTCTGCTCCAGGAAACTGAAGAGAGAGGGGGTGGAGGCTCCCCAGAGGTGCACAGCAAGCCAAAGTCAGAACTGAGGCTGCTGGGGGCTATGTGGCCAGAATGGGAGATCCTGGACACGGCTCCATGGAGACCAACGGCACTGATTGCCAACACAGTCCAGGGCAAGAGGCCCCGGGAGCAGGAAGAGGGAGGGTGCATCTCAGATAGAGACTATCAAGGAGGGAAGGAGAGGGCAGAGAAAAGTAGGGAGGGGTGCAGGAGTGGGGTATCCCTTCCTACATCCTGTCCCTGATCAGAAAGGCTGGACTTCCAGAAGCCACCGGAAGCAACTGCCTGCCTGTGCCCTCTACCTATGGCAACCAAAAATAGGAAGCTTCAGTAGATGGGAATCCCCCCCCCCCCCCCGCCACTGAAGATGCCCTACCCACCCATTCAGAAAGCCTTCTCTACATCTAAACTGATGCTTCTGGGTCTGACCACACCCCTGCATATTGCTTTGCCTCGAGTACCCACAGCTCTGGTGTGAAGGCCACATTCCTGAGCATGGAGTTCCAGGTTCTTCAGACCCAGCCCCACTTCTCACACCTGCGGCATAATGTTCATCCTCTCTCCTGTGCTCTAACCCCTACTGTTCCCACAGTTCTGTCCTCACGGGCCTTGTTTCAGACAGCTCCCAGGCTCTCCTGGAGCGTTCCTAGTGCAGAACATGGAACAGACCACAGGACTTCATTCACAAGCAAAGATCTGCTCAAGGCTGAATCAACGAACTGAGGAATAGATAAGCCACTGGATGAGTCCCTGAGGTGGTGAGTGACAAGTGAGTGAGAAAACATGTGGACATAGTAGCAAGATAAATCAGAGATTGGGGGGGGGGGACAATGAAGATGGGTGGGGATAGGGGACAGACTGGAGTGAATGGAGACTCAAAGGGAGTAAAAGCAAGGAGAGTCCCTTCAGGTGGAAGCACTATGAGTAAAGCCAAGAACAGAGAGAGAAGGCTAGTGCCTCCAGCCCCGCCCACAAGCCCACATCATAGGCTTTGTAAGGTTGGCCCAATGCTTGTGCTTGCAAATAAAGTTTTATTAGAATTTGGCCACTAGTTTGTGTCAGGATTGTCGGGGCTGCTTTCAGGCTACAGCCTCTAAAGCAGTTGCAGCAGAAATAGTGTGAGCTGCAAAATTCAAAGTTTCTACTGCTCAGCCCATTCCAGAAAGTGTCCCCCTGTCCCTCTAGCAGAGCCAAAAGATAGAAGGATCTGGTCTGAGCCCAACGGGTGATGACTGTGACTCTCCTCTAATGGCCACTCATTTGCCCATCTCGAGCACAGTTCTCAACCCTCCCCAGACAGCCCTTCCCCTCTTCGGATAGCCATGCCTGCTGTCTGCAGAGCAAGACATCCTGTCCTCATCCTCACCCTGCGCCCAACCTCCCTCCTTGACCGTCATGTTTACCCTGAACTCTGCCCTGCATCCCCACCAGCTAAGCGGGCTTGGGCCGGCTGGATCCCTCACTCCAGCGGGAAGGCCATGAGTCACCAAGTCCAGAAAAGGGACATCTGCTGGCCTCCTGTGCTCAGCTAATCTCATCAGTGCAGAAGAGGGAGGCCCCCCACCACTCTGCTGCTCCACTCTGTGTTTGTCTGGTGTGGAAGCCAGCGGTCTGGGAGGAGACCCACTCAAGCCGAAGCATGGGCCATTCGGACCCAAGTGTTTACTTCAGCTTTGATTTTGGCTGCAGCTCCCAGGATGGTTTCCCTGATGGAGTGGGGTCAGGGATCTCAGAGAGGCCTGTGCATGGGAGGGCACAGCACTGCTCTCTTGTGAGCCCCACACAGATCCCCACCCCCACTTTACAGGTGGACACTCACAAACTGTCCTGTTACCCATCCAGGGTTCCACCCACTGTTTTGTCCATTCTGGAACCTTCTAGAATATGGAGTCTCGGTGTGTTTGTTTGGACGTTTCTTTTTCTTTTTCTTTCTTATTATGGAATAATAGCGAGGTTTGAATTCAGAGCTTCACCCATGCAAGAGTTACTCTACCACAGAAATGTAACACCAGCCCTCTTTTTACTTACTTTGAGATAGGGTTTCACTAAGTTGTCTAGGCTGGCCTTGAACTCACCTTATAATCTAGAATAGCCTTGAACTTGTGACTCCCCTGTCTCAGCCTCCCATAAGTAGCTTGTGCCACCACACTCCTCTTTCGGACTCCATTGAACATACATCAACACTTCTGGACTCGGGGAGGCTTCCTTCCCCATCAGACTACAAGCTGTTCAACACAATATGAGCTCATGGGAGGGACCCATAGCCCAGGGGAGAAGAGGACAGACAGAGAGACAGAAATGAAGCTAACCTGGCTCTTATGAGCTCCAGGTTTTGAGCCCCAGACTGGCCAGGTTCAAGGATGAGACCCATAAGCAGAGCCCCGGTTCTCCTCCTCTGTCATATGGAACACACAGATTCCTGAGGGTGTGAGGAAGCCACACATGTGTGCCAGCCTCAGACCCAGGGTTGGGTCAAGCCAGGTACTCAGCCAGCGCACACACCTTCTTTTAAACACAAAGGGCTACCTCCCGATTGCTATTTGAATCCAGAACTCACCCTGATCCAGATGCCAAGCTCAAAGTTGATTCTGTTTGCTACTGGTATGAGGCCCCCGGCACTATCCCCAGGCCGAGCCAGACCAGTCTGGGAGGGGATCCTGCCATGGGAGCATACCTGGCCTGCTGCTGCCCCCATGGCGTCACCTGCACACATTAATGAAAAATTCTTGACGCGGAGCAGAGCCAGGCCAGACCAGGAAATTGCAAAGTCGCGGGGGCCTTACCTCAGCCTCACTGAACACTGCTTTTATAGCTCCACGTGTAATAACATAAAAGCGTAATTCATACAAGTATCACTTTAAGTGGGATGGCAGGGGGGTGGGCCTGTGCCCAGGGACAGGGGTGTGAGTGCCACATTGACTAGAGATGCCAAGTGAGGGGAGAGGCAGGATGTGTGGTTCACCTGCCTCCTGTCAGCACAGCTGTTGAGTGGGCCAAGAACCCTGGCCCTGGACAAAGTATCCAGGAGCTACCAGAGGCAGTCACAAAAGGCATGAGAGCCGGGAGGCAAGAGCTAGGCCTCATGGGTTTGGATTCTGGCTGTGTGACCTTGGGTGGTCAGTTGCTCTCTCTGAGCTGCTAATTCCCTGTCTGTAAATAAGAAGATTTGCTGAGGGGACCCAAGTCCCTCATTAGCAGCCCTCCCTCTGCCTAGGCCTGTTCCTCCCGGGGTGAGAGAGATTTCCAGGCAGTGAGCTGTGCCAGGAAATGGCCTGGGATCGCCTCATTAAACACGCAGGGGTATTTACACTGGGAGAAACAAATATTTATCTGTGGATGAGAAAGACGAAGGTTTTTGGAAACCTAGCCTGGCTCGGCTCAGCTTGGACAGGGACGAGGGAAGGGCATGAGGGAGGGCTCAGACTTGAGAAGACAGGACCAAGGTTGGGAGTCAGGCAGCCTGGGTTCCCATCCCAGCTCTGCCTGTTTAGCTAAGGACCACCTCTCCTGGACCTGGGGTCTTCCCAGAAGCACAACACTAAGAGCATCCCATCTTCTCAGATAAATGAAAGACCAGAGAGGCAATGCATGCTGGAGCAGCAGGGAGTTTGGTCCTTGACACCGTGGGCAATTTGCAATCTCTTGGAAGGCAGAAGATGGCAAGGACAGACGGCACAGGGCAAGGTCTCTCCCGGGGACCTGCACCAATGGCTCATGGCACTCTCAGCATCAGGGAGCCCAGTCCCTGGACACATCACCCTCACAGAGGGCAGATAGCCATGGGTCAGAGGCACAACAGCTGTCCTTGGTTCTGGATGGCCCACCCTCAAAGAAGGACCACAGACGAGCGGCCTCACAGGGACAAGGGACAAGTTCAAGAGCCATGGGTCAACTGAGGAACCCTAGGGTGTTTCCCACATGGAGAACATCTGTTCTTCTCCACCTGTATAGCCACCACTTGGTCCTGGTTCAGGCAGCACCTCTCCTAGCTCGACTATGCTGGTGGTCCCCTGGCTGCTCGCCCTTCCCTGTCCTTGCTCACTACCCTCTTCCCACAGCAGCAAGCACGTTTGAATGTTGGAAGTGGTTGGAGGTGGCTGAGGTCAGATGAGAGGAACCCTAGGAAGTGGACAGCAGGCAGGAGAGGAGGTGGTCGGATGTGGGAAGAACTTCCTGGCATCTTCCTGTAGTCTCATTTCACAGAAGCTTCGGCTGCTGCTGGGCTGAGACCCAGAGTAGGCCCAGAAGACACCAGAACTAAGGCACAGTGCAGTGCTGGCCAGACAGCAGCAGAGCCTCCCCAAGGCCCTGGGGCCAAGCAGTCCACCAGGCAGGCCCTATTTGTTTAACACTGAGACTATGGGGAATGGAGTCAGGGTCCTGTTTGTTGAAATGACTCTAGGGTTCTCCTCCCACCAGGGACTTGAAAGTAAAGTTCTTCAACCAAACTAAGAGGATGACAGAGGAAAGGGCAGTTAGGGACAGGCTGGGGAGAGGGGGTGCTCAGAGTAACCATGGATAATGGATTCATCAAAAGACCTCACAGAAAAGAGGTTCTAGGCTGTGGGATGGAAAGAGTAGGGAGCTATTAGCACCCTAAAGTCTGAAGGCTAAAGTGGGGAGCAATGCCTTGAGCTGCATCAAAATATCAGAAGACTAGAGAGGGAGCTGGCTTTAGACATGGGGCCCCTTCAGCTCCCACTCTTGCCTTTGGCTGAATCTAACCAGCAGTAAAGCAGGCCTAGACCTCAAGCTATTCCTGTAGACTCTCGGGGATGTTGAATGGTCCAAAGCCCCAAGCCACCTAAAGCCTCTTGGCAGGGTGAAAATGCTCCCTGGGAGAAGACGTCATCAGGTTCCAGGCTCCACCTTGTCCCTTATCAGACAGGGCAAGGAGGCACAGGCATATAAAGCCAGCACTTTGGAGTTGGAGGATGATCAGGAGTTCAAGGTCGTCCTCACCTACATATAAAGGTCAAGGCCAATGGAAGGCAGAAAAAAGGATGGGAAGTGAGTTGCACCTGAGTTCAAATCCCAGCTCTGTCCTTCCAGACCAGGAAAACCTTAGGAGCAGGCATGAGGAGGTACTCACTCAACTAAGCTAAGACATTACCTGATCCATGGGGTTAAAAAGACAGATTTAGGCCTGGGGAGATGGCTCAGTGGGCAAAGTGATTGCTCTGCAATCATGAGGACGTGAGTTCAGATGTCTGTGACCCTAGTGCTGAGGGGTGGAAACAGGAGAGCCCCAGGGGCATGCTGGCCACACAGCTGAGCTCAAACAGTGAGCTCCAGGTTTCGTGAGAGACCTTGTATCAAAACAAAAAAGGCGAAGAAGTGAGGCCGAGGAGATAGTTCAAGGGATAAAGAGCTTGCCCTGAAAACATGAGGACTGGAGTTCAGATCCCAGGCAGCCACATGGCTGTGGCAGCCTGCCTATAATCCCAGGACTCAGAAGGTGAAGACAGGAGACTCCCATGCAAATTGGCTAGAATAGCCAAGCTCTGGGCTCAATTGAGTGATTCTGCCTCCATGAATGAAGTGGAGAGTAACCAACCAAGAAAGAAGTACACACACACACACACACACACACACACACACACACACACACAGCCTTCATATGCATGGGCCCTGCACACACATGCATACTACACACACATGCAAACATTCATGCTCACATACACACACACATGCAGAAGAGAAGAAAAAAAAAAAGCACAAAAATAAGGATGATGGAGAAGTAATTGATGAAGACATCCTGACCTAACAGGAACTTCTGGCTTCTACACGTACCCTCATTGGTAAGCACACAGGCATACACACATGCATAAAACACACACACACACACACACACACACACACACACACACACACACACACACAGGAGAAGGAAAGTTCCAAATGGCCAGCACGTACCTAGGTCACACAGTAAGGAGCCACCGGGGATCCCATCCCTGACCCCACGACCAAGCCAGCCTTCTTGCTGTTGGCTTGAGGACTCTGAAAGGTTCCAGCTACTCTTGGATTGGGTGCAAGGTGCCCACCCTGAGGTGACAGCCATGTATAGACAGCTCAGTAGGCCAGGTGCAGGGACCTTTATTCACACCCTTCACAAAGTCACATAGACACAGAGTTTGGCCCTGGAGCCCTGACAGCCAGGCTTCCGCTCCTTGTTCTTGACCTCTCTCCAGCCCCATTCGACCTGCCCATCTTCCTGACAGGCAGGGAGCATGTCACCTGGGGCCAGAGCTGTGCAAGAGTACCCTTGAGAGAGATTAGACCCCATTCCCAGACACAGTGGAAGAAGGTCTGTTTGTCAGAGGAACTAGTGCGAAGCGGCCAAACCGGAAGGAAACCACTGGTATCTCTGCTACCTGGAAACTTCCCCGTGCATCAGCACCAGCACAGCCTGCTCCAGCACAGCATGCCCAGCTGGGCACCGCCTCTTGGTGGCCTAGGGCCCAGAATCCCTCTAACCACACCAGAGTGAAGGGGAGGCAGGCACACATTTGAGTTTTAGGGCTTCATCTGCCCCTAAACAGTCATTCAGGAGCAAGCTGAGCCCCCCCCCAGACTAGCATTCAGAACACCACTTTCTAGACCATCTGCTTCTCCATTGTTACCCCCTTTCCTGGGAACACACACACACACACACACACACACACACACACACACACACACTTCTCTTCTCCTTTTCCAGAAGCATCTCCAGGCCTGCAATAGTCCTGTCTACTCACCACCTTTGCCCTGGGCTCACCATTCTAGTGTCCAACAGCTGTCAGCTAGATGGACATCATAAGAAGGGAGGGCCCTAACCTGGACCCAGGGGTCTGTTCTGCCCCTACCTCCTCTCTGCCCCTACCCCAGGCCTCAGCTTCCCTTTGTATACAATCGAGGGTAAGAGCCACAGCAGGTATGTGCACACTCAAACACCCATGCTAGCCTCTCTGCAGTACCCAGAGCTTCTCTTGGATTGGAGTGCCAGCATGCCATGGCAGAGAGGTAGGGGGCAGGCCAAGGGAAGGAGCTGTGAATTCCACACACACAGCTTGTCCCCACAAGGCTTGCACCAAATGCCACAGAGCGCTCTGCCCATCTGCCTCTGGATGGGGTGGCAGTGGGGCAGAGGTACAGGTAGGAAGTGGTCCTCCAAAATCAGAATGCCAGAGAAACACACACTGCCCATGGATGCAACTGCATGCCCATGTGTTCCCATGGATGCACACATTTAACACAACATGCACGTGCTCTGTACACTTGAACTCCTATACAAGATGTTCTCTTTTAGCCACTTAACACACATTGAGCCATTTGTCATAATGCTAACTCTCTTTCTCTCACTCTTTAGGGAAGCATGACTCCATGAAACTGTTAATATCCTGAGACACTCAAGCTTGCCCCAGTCAGCCCCATAACATCTTGCATCCCAGGCCTTACATTGCAGGCTTCTCTCAAGACCCCAGTAATATGTTCACATGATGGTTAAAGCCAGAAAAAAAGGGGTGTGTGTGTGGAAATCAGTAGTAGACAGAGTAGCAAAGGAATCGATAAATAAAAAAGATGAGGGGCTGGGATGTGACTCAGTTGTTACAGCACTTACCGAGTGTGCACTAACTCCTGGGTCCCATCCCCAGTATGGCACAAACCAAGGGGCACATGCCTGCCATCCCAGCACTCTGGAGGCGGAGGCAGAAATATCAGAAGTTCAAGGTCACCCTTGGTTACATAGTAAGTTCAAGGCACACTGAGAGCCTATTTCAAGAAGTCAAATATTAGGAGCCAAGGAAAGGCCTCACTGGGCATGGGTGGTTTGCATAGGAATGGCCCCTATAGACTCACGGATTTGAATGCTTGGTTGATAGGGAGTGGTGTTACTTGAGAGGGATTTGGAGGTGTGGCTTTGAAGTAGGTGTGTACTTGGAGGAAGTTCATCACTGGGGCTGGGCTTTGAGGTTTCAAAAGCCCAAGCCAGGCCCAGTGGCTTTCTCTTCCTGCTGCCTGTGGATCGAGAACTCTCACTATCTCTCCAGCACCATGTCTGCCTGAACACCACCATGACAATAATGGACTAAACCTCTGAAACTGTAAGCAAGCCCCCAACTAAATGTGTTCATTTATAAGAGTTGCCGTGTTCATGGCGTCTCTTCATATGATAGAACAGTGACTAAGACACTGGGGAAACACACTAGCTTAGAAAGCCTGACACTAGAACCTACTTTTATAAAAAGTCAGATATGGAGGTGTGCATCTGAAATCCCAGCACTCCTATGGTGAGCTGGTAGATGGAGATAGAAGAATCATCCAGAAGTTCATGAGACAATTAGCCTAGAGTGCAAGGAGACCCTGCATCCACAGGTAGGAAGGGAAAACAAACTCCCCAAAACTGTCTTCTGACCTCTGAATTTGTGCACAACCATACCTGCACGGGGACAGACACACACTCACATACACACATTCTCACACACTCACACACACCCTCACATGCATACATTCACATATATACTCACATACACACACACACACACACTCACATATATATACTCATATACACACACTCACACTCACTCACATACACACACTCTCATATACACACACTCTCACATGCACACACTCACACTCACATATACACACTCACTCATATGCACAGTCACATATACACACTCATACACACATATACACTCACATACACACAAACTCACACACTCGTACACACATTCACAGTCACATACATACACTTACACACACTCACATACACACATACATCAATGAATAAAGATAATAAAAATGTTTAAAAAATAACTGTAACAATAAATAAAAAGATGGTAATTTCCTAGATCCAGTAATGTTCCAGTTTTGTTTGCCTGTTGTGGGTGGTTTGCTGTGGTTTCTCTACTGGAAATGTCTAGTATTTGCAACTTTGTATCCTAAGAAGGTCTCCAGCGGTGCAGTCTCTCCAAACTTCCAAATGTTCAGCCCAAAAATCCTTCCTGTCAATCACACAGCCCTCTCCAAATTCACTGTAGACAGGTGGTAACAGGGCACCTGCCACCCCAGGCCTCAGGTCACACCTATCATTCTGTCTGCTGATGCCTGACCCTTCCAGGCCTGCACTCTGAGACACCACAGTTATCATAGCAGGTACCAGCCACAGATCTCCCACCTCAAGTCCCCAACCATTCTGGAATATCTCAGGTGAACTCCTGGCTGGCCAGTGGAGGCTGATACCAATTAAGAGAAAATAATAGGTGAAATTATACAGCCCTTCCTGGAGTCTACATGCTCACAGGCAAGTGAGCACATCTCTTGTGTCTCAGTCTCCCCATCTGCAAAATGGGGGGTACAATCTTACCATGTAAGCCTGCAGTGAGGGTTATCATAGGCAAAACCCACCTTATGGGTACAGTCCTTGTTCCTGGAGGACCGAGCCCTAGACCTGCCTCCAGCTCTGAGTTGGGCCAGCCCCCACTTCCCTTCCCCTTACCTCTGCCACACACCACCCTCAGCCACCAGCGCACCTGCTTCCAAAGGCTTCAATTTCCTGTAAGTGTAAGAATTTAGGTCAGACACAGCCAGAGGCCCACATCCCCCTCCCGGCCAAAACCCATAAATAATACAGTTCAGCCAGCTTGGCCAGGGCATGAGACTTTCTCTCCTTACTCGGCACCATGCTGAGCCTCAGTGCAGCCCTGACAGCCAAACTGGTACGGCCATTTCCATGTCATACTGGGAAACTGAGGCATGAGAGAGGAAGCCCAAGTTGAGACCCTGACCTGTGAACTAGTAAGAGTTGTCCCTTACCACCCCAATGGATGCCCTCCTGCCAATCCCTAAAAGTCAAATGACTCTGGTCTGACATCAACCCACTGGGGCTCATCCTTTGAGAGCCAAATAGAGAATAGTTAGAATCTTAAAGCCTGCCGAACTTGAGGACATGCTCCCTACTCTGGGGATAGAGCTATAGGCAATATCTGAAGAAAGGGACACAGGTCGGTGCCAGGAAAAGCTCCTCACAAAATCAAGAAGCAGGCTGGGTTTGGAGAGGCTGGCCACTCCTGTGTTGGTTCACTGAACCCTGTAGTACCCAGAATGCAGCCCAGAAGCCCAAACTGTCAGCCCCCGGGACCCTCAGAGAGAGTCTCATACAACACTAAGCAAAGGACAGAGCAGAGGCCCATGGAGCAGTGCCACCTGGCCAGGCTTCCCACAGTCAGAGCTGGGACTGTGGATTCCAGTCTGGTGCTCTTTCCTGGCACCAAGGGTGTGTCCTCTGATTGTGAGCTTTTGGCCTCCGGCTCAATGCTCCTTTGTGTCCTGACAGAGATGCAGCCGGATCCTGGCGTGTCTTCCAGCTGGGAAGTGAAGGTTCTCTGAGCATCCAGGTCTGTTTGACAATGGACTGGGCTGGAACCTGCAGCGTCCTATCCCCAGCAAATTGTAGTGAGAAGCACAGGGAGAGTGCATGGCCTGGGACCCGGAACCCTTGAGGCAGTCCCAGGCCCAGGCTACTCCATCCCTTAGCCTAGTGATAGTTCTCCATTATGGAGACCATCCTCTGGTCACTTAGACATTTCAGCCCCACCCCTACCCCTCCATTCTAAATGCTAAGATCGAACACTGTGAGTTGCTACCATGTACCTCCAGACTGCCACATGTGCTCTGGAAAGTAAAGTCCACCTGGTGGAAAGCCACTTCCCTGGACACCCAGTTCCATGCTCTGCAGTGTGCCACTGAGACACCTGTACCCTTTCTAGCCTCAGTCTCCACAGCCCAGGATGGGCCGGGAGCCCCTGAGCGCCAGCTCTGGCTGGAGGCAAGGGACCCTGACAGAAGAGGAATGTGGTCACAGCTGCAGGGCCCCAAAGCACTGAGGAGACACGAAGACGTTTCCCTGTGAGTCAGGTCTCAGGAATGTGTCGCCCAATGTGGCCACGAGCCAGAGCCCCCCCCAACGCCATGCCGACCCCCACTACCCCAGGGCATCCGCCTTTTATTAGAACAGAAAAGGAGGCAGGTGCCAGGTCTCCAAGAGCCCATTAAGGAGCCAATAAAGACCGAGGAGGGGCTGCTAGGTCGGCTGCTACCCTGAGTGAGCAGGAGGCCTGCCCTGCCACTATGGAGACGTAACAGGGCTCTGTGGAGAGCCAAGGGACTCTGGCCCCTGCCTGCATTTTCTTCTTTCTCAAATTATTATTATTTTTAATCATGTAATTTTTTGGTCCAATTTTTGCTTGTAAGGAACCTCAGCAGACTGTAAGTAGCACTGTTCTGGGTGGAGCTACTTAGATCTGCCTCCAGACTGCCACATGTGCCCATGAAGGTAAAGTCCTCCTGGTTGAGAGGCTCAGTAGGCCTTAGTTCCACATCTGTAAAGTGGGGTCACCCCTAACAGAGGGATCACCGCCCTCACAGAGTTTAGGGCATGCTCTATGGCGTTACCCTTGTTTCTCCCCTTTCCACTCCCAAGCCCTGGTTTTAAACAAACCCGACAAGCCTAGACCTTCCCACACTGCTACCCTCTCCCATCCACAGGGCTCATCCACACTTGCTTTAGCTCCCCAAGTCAACCCCGGTGTCCAAAGCTGCAGCTGCTGCCTCTGCTCCTCTCAGAAGCCTGTCTGGGTGGCTCATTCCCAGCACAAAGGTCCTAAGAGCATCCCAGTGACCCCTGCCTTCTCCTGGGACATTGCCATTGTGCCAGGTACCAGCCAAGCCCCTCACAGAGCCCACATGACTTTCACCCCACAGCACGACCATTGTCCCCATCTTCCGGATATCGGAGCCAAGCCTCATAGAGGTGCATGGACTCATGGTCCATGCATTTCTCACAGTGTTGGGAAGCCTGCCCGTTCAGTTAAAAAAGGTTTATGTGAGAGTTTTTAGCCATGTACCAGATGACCAACTATACAGATAGATGTCCGAATGCTATTTTGCTTTGCTTTGAGATAGTCCCATGTAGTCTAGGCTAGCCTCAAATTTTTTTTCTTAGAGATTTTTATTATTTTTAATGATGTGTATGTCTCTGTACATGTGTGTGCACTGAGGTGCAGGTGCCTGCAGAGACCAGAAGTGTCAGACCCCCTGAAGCTGGAGTTACAGGTGGTTGGGAGCCATCTGCACGGGTGCTGGGAATTGAACTCAGGGCCTCTGCAAGAGCAGTTCACATTCAACTGCTGGGGGATGTCTTTCTGTATGCTGTGAATATATGTTTTTCCCATTGGTTAATAAATAAGCTGCTTGGCCCATGGCAAGGCAGCGTAGAGGTAGGTGGGAAATCTAAGACAGAGAGAGACAGAAAAGAGGAAGTTGGAGCAGGAGAGACACCAGACTGCCGTCCGTCGTAGGAGCAACATGCACTTCCCCAGGGCTGGGATCACACACACGTACCACCATGCTCAGTTTTGTAACAGTCCTGGGGACTTAACCTAGGACTTTGTGTAGGCTAAGTAAGTACTCTATCAACTGAGTTACATGCCCAGCCCCAGACACTTCTGAATTTTATATTCTGCTTTCTTCTTCCTCCCTCTCCTCCTCCCCCCTCTCCTCCTCCTCTTCCTCCTCCTCGTCCCTCTCCTCCTCCCTCTCCTCCTCCTCCTCCTCCTCCCCCTCCTCCTCCTCCTCCTCCCTCTCCTCCTCTTCCCCCTCCTCCTCCTCCTCCTCTTCCCCCTCCTCCTCCTCCCTCTCCTCCTCTTCCCCCTCCTCCTCCTCTTCCCTCTCCTCCTCCTCTTCCCCCTCCTCCTCCTCCTCCCTCTCCTCCTCCCTCTCCTCCTCCTCCTCTTCCCCCTCCTCCTCCTCCTCCCCCTCCTCCTCCTCTTCCCCCTCCTCCTCCTCTTCCCTCTCCTCCTCCTCTTCCCTCTCCTCCTCCTCCTCTTCCCCCTCCTCCTCCTCTTCCCTCTCCTCCTCCTCCTTTCTCTCCTCCTCCTCTTCTTCCTTCTCTTCTTCAAAATCATAACACATTATAAAGCCCAGACCGTCCTTGAGCTCATGACAGTCCTCCTGCTTTGGCCGTCTACCCACAAACCCTAAAATCATGTGACCCCAGGACATCTTGGGGCTCACAGCCCCTTGCATCATCTTCAGCCACCCTGACCCTCCGAGGGCTAGCTCTCTCTCCCCTGACATCATTACTTCCCCCCAGCCTCCAGAGTGGGAATCACATCTGCAGCTCCCTCCTATGGATCTTAGATCGAGCTCCCCACTCACCAGGGACTGAGGGCCTCCTTAAAACTTGGGGGTCATGGGAGAGGCACAGAAACCTGCTGCCTCAGGAACTGCTGAAGGTCTCCAGCCCGAGGCCTGTCTGAGAGCCTACTCCTTCCATCCATGCGTCACCTTGTCCCCACCTCTGTCCTGTAGACTCCCATTGAGATTGCAAAGCACTAGCCTTTGTCTGTCTGCTATTATCCAGGGAGGTCTAGTCCCCACTTGGGCCCCAACAAGCCAAGCTGCATTCTTATCTCATTGGGTATGGGTGGTATTGATGGCCTGGGAGTGGTCTCCATCTTCCCCGATCCCACGATGATTCCCCGGGCTTGGACCTGGTCTTATAATTTGGCAGGGCTCAAGGGGACTGCATACCCAAGGAGACATTCCCCAGGGCCTGGGCTGTGGCAGAGAAATGCCGGCATTGCCCAGGAGGGTAGAGGAGGGGCAGGCTCGGCTGTCTTCATGGACTCCTCTGTACACTCACCTTTCTTCACTGTGCCCCTGCAGGCATTCCCTGCCCACAGCAGCCCACCATGGAGGGTGGGGCCTGGCAGAGAGCTCCTAACCTGGACTCAGTGCCCCTGGGCTTCACCTATGCCCATAGTGCCGACTGCAGACCATCCTGACCCCTGTTAACATCATCTTCTCTATCCCAAGGGCTCCTACTTCACGGGCTGGACTCTAGACAACTGTGCCAGCTGGGGCTGTAGCAAACCAGTCCTGCCAACCCAGAGCCTTCAAATCTGGGATTTATCCTCTTCCTCTTGAACCTTGAAGCATGACCTCTGTTCCTACAACTTTGCACTAAAGATTTATTTTTCTCTTTTGCCAAAACACTAGAAGACCGGAGGTGGGTAGGACCTGAGGCCTCTGAATGAAGAAAGGAGGGAACTGCAGCCAAGAGAGGAAAGGTGGCCAGTCAGCAGGGGCACACGCCTTTAATCCCAGTACTGGGAGGCAGGGCCAGGTGGATCTCTGTGAGTTCGAGGCCAGCCTGGTCTACAGGGTGAGATCCAGGACAGGCTCCAAAACTACACAGGTAAACCCTGTCTCAAAACACACACACACACACACACACACACACACACACACACACACACACACAGAGAGAGAGAGAGAGAGAGAGAGAGAGAGAGAGAGAGAGAGAGAGAGAGAGAGAGATTCCCCAAGGTCACACAGCAAGATGATGGAAGAGGTGAGACAAAGCCCCCAGCACGTGGTCCCTCTGTCCATACCTGTGGCTTTGGAGCCTCCAATCTCTGGAGCCAGGACTTCGCAAAGGGCCTTGGCCTTGGCCTTCCAGCCTGTCTACTGAGCTCTAGAGGAAAGGTCCCACCCACTCCACCTCAGCCCTCTAGAATGGCTCATAGGCCAGAGCCCATGTCCCAAGCTGTAGCAGGGTCAAGAAGCACCCTTGCCCCCTGCCAAGGTGCCTGGGCCTCCATGCCACCCCTAAAATAGCCCAGCTCTCACACCTTCAGATCAGATTGCAGCCTGGCCATCCAGATGGGGCTCTTGGCAGGGTGGCAAGCACTTCCCCTCATATTGCCCCTGCTCCCCTCACCTGTCAGCATGTGGGCCAGCCTTAAATCAGCCTCCCTCTGCAGGGCACAGCCTTTTCCAGAGACCGAGGGATAGCAGTAATGGGAATGGTCTCAGGAGCTGGGCAGGGGCAGCAGGTGACATTGATGCTGGAGGGTCCCAACTGATGAGCCAGGGCGCTTACACTGCTACAGAACTACCATGTGGCCTCTGAAGGGCCACTTCCCTTTCTGAGCTTACCCATCGGTGAAGTGGGCACAGTGTTCCAGCTTATCCAAAGGCTATGACTCAGCAGCAAACACAACAAAAGCCCCTCCCAGAGGAGTCTCCTTTCCAAGGAGCAGCATGCTCTGGCCCCGGCCACCAGACTCCAGTACTTTGTGCCAGTGGGTACCAAGGGCCAGGAAGATGACTTTGCTATTTCATTTAGAGTAGTCCAAGCAGGTCTGTGAGGAGAGCTGAACACCCCCCTGGGGCTAGAGGATGGGCATGTCCGCACCTAAGCCAGAAGAAAAAGCCTCAGCTAAGCTCTGTCCTGTACCTAAGACCCCCAGGTACCTAAGACTCTTAAGTATCCAGTCCCCGCCACTCAGAGAAACCCAGCAGAAGGTTAAGGACCAAGTCTCGCTTGCAGCTTCACGAGTGTGGTGGGATTGGCTTCACGAGGCCCAGATTGGGGAGGGCTGGTGTTCTAGTGAACAGGCCTGTGAGGGTGTCATTGTGAGGTGCTCCTGTCCAGGAGGAGACACACCAGGTGTTACAAGTATTGCTCACCAAGTCCACAGCAGTAGCGCAAGGGATAGAGCCTGTGGGGGATCCCAAAGGGTCCCACGTCTAGAAAGCCAGAGCTGTGGCTGGCTGCGTCCCAGCTTCACAGGCTTTAAGTTTTTAAAATGGTGAATTCAATTTAAGGCAGTTCATTTTATCTTTGCTTTTTGAGGTAGAATCTAATTCTATCACCCAGGCTATCCTCAAACTCATGATCCTCCTGCCCCAGCTTCTAGGCTGCTGGAGTCACAGGTGCGCACAGCCACACTTGTCCAGGTTTTTAAAAATCTGATACATGGTTTGCTATTGCAGCCTTGGCAGGCCCGGCTGGTTCTCTCTGTCCATCTGAGGAGCCTCATGTTGCTTCTTCAAAGAAGGAAAAATAAAAGCACCCCGAACAGGTGACAAGGCACTGGGAAGATGCGCACAGGTAAGTGGTCACACACATACACACACACACACACACACACACACACACACACACACACACAACACAACACACACACAACACAACACACACATAACAACACACACACAATACAACACACACATAATACAACACACTCACACTCACACACACACAACACAACACAATGCATACACAGCACACACATACACATATATCACACACACAAACATACACACACTCACACATACATATACATTATACACAAATATATCACACATACATGTAAACACATCACACACATACACACAGCACACAAATACATACAAGCGCACATATACACATTCACACACACACACTTTTCCCAAGATCCCACTGTGCCAAACCTAATTGTAAGGGGGAGGCTGACTGTATGACCCTCCTTCCTGGAGCATGAAATCACTGACTGAGCAGATGAGCTCTCTGTTCCCAGGACTGAGCCTGGACCCATGTGTCGGCTACCATGCAGACACCCAGCAGTATTGTCTGCCACAGAGCCTGTTCAGCAATGTGTTCGTGAATGAATGAATAAAAGAATGAGTGAATGAATGAGACGAAGAACCCAGAAAACAGAAGCAGTCAAGGGAACACGAATGCTTCTCTTAGCCACCCAGCGGAGCAGGGGCCGGTCAACCATACGTCACTTCGGGTGTCAAAAGCAAGCGTGAAAGAAGAAATGCATCCGGAAGGTGTCTGTTGGGTCCCACTCAGCTCCCGCCCCCGCTCCACCAGCTGCCCCCTCTCCCATCTCCCACACCACCCTCCATGTGGTGTTAGCCCTGCCAGCAATGTTGTGCCCCTCCAGCCAGGGGCCAGCCCGGCCTCCTTCCCTCCCTCCCCTAAGCTGCTTGACAAAAGCTGTCCTTGTGGGGAGCTGGGACATTGTAATTAAAAAGGAAACATAATAAAGCCATCTCTGGACCAAATCCCCATCCCAAGCATGACGCCCAGCCCACCCCTTGCTGCCCACCAAGGACACATGCCCCTTTGTGTGCCCTGATCCAGGACCACGCCTACTCCAGCCCACTGGCCACTGCTCTCCCTCCCTCCCTTCCTCTTACCCTAGAGTCCTACCATCCCAGCTGAGTGAGGGCTGCCTTCTCTGATCAGAGAGAAAATTGAGGCCCAGAAAGGCAGAGTCTGTGGCTCTCTCCTGGACTCCATGCTCTAGAGCAGAAGTCCCGAGCAAATAGACAGTAAAAAGCTGGAATTAATCCAGCAACAAAGCACTGCCCATGCCTTGAAGGTCAAGATGCTGACATCCAGAGAGGGTGACATTCCTAGAGGTCACACAGCAAGGCAACTCTTTATGAAATGTTCTGCAGGGAATCTCTTGTTCGTCATGACATTGACTCTGTCACCCCAGTAGGGGCCTGAAGGTGAGCCACAAGACTATGGCTGGGGCACTTTCCAATACAGGTCTGGGAACTCCTGGAGTCTTTCACTTCTGTAGGATAGGAAAGGGCAGGGCTGATCAAGAACCTTCATCAAGGTTGACCCTGGTCCCTGCATTAGCTTCCTGCTTGTCCCTAGCCACACAGTCCCTGTCAAGCTTCATGTAGCATCTTCTCCCCTACCTGTCCCCCCTGGCCACTCTGGTAACCTGAAAGGTTTCAGAGGCTGAGACTACCTGACACCTTGGTGCCATCCCAGAGTCCTCTCTCATCAGCCCTAGGACCTCAGCTAGGACTGACCATGTCTGCCTCCCTGACTGCTATGGCCAGCGTGAGCAATACTCATTTATTTGGTATCCAGTAACTCCCAGAGGCCACCATAGCCATCCAAGGCTCAGAGACTACCACAGAGACCCATCAGAGGTCAAGGACCAAGGACCAGGGTCCTGACCAAGACATAAGCATTGCTGGGGATAGAGAGGAGGTGGGACTGTTACAGAGCAGTCAGGATAACCCATTGCCACTTCCTGGGCACTTATGGAAACACTATGCTCCCTCCAATTGCTCCACACAGCCCCCCTTCTAGGGAAAACCTTCTAAGGAAATCGCCAAAGGACCGGCAGCTGGGGAATACTGCAGTTTAGGTTCAAAGGCACATGCCTGACCTAGACTACACAGAAGGGATACTACCCTTCACTCTGTTTGGCCTGTTTGACCTTCAGAACTGAGGGACAGTGGCTACCTGTGCTGTCCAGATCAGTCAACTCAAGAATCCACCAGAGTGTGATCGTAAAAGTGGGTGTGAAAGTCTTGGGTGGTGCTGGTCAGGCCTGGAATGGGAACCTTGCCATGGTCTGCCTTCTCCCATGGTCCAGTCAGCTTATCCAGCAAGGCTGAAGAGGAGACATGCTGTACACCCAGGGTAGAAGACAGATGGGAGGGAATTTGGTATGGGTCCCAGCACCCCTACACCCCAGGAGCCAGCCAGGGCAGCCAGGGATTAGGCAGATAATGCCTCTTGTAAGAACAGCGGATTGTTGCGAAGGGGAAGCGAGAGTGGGGGGCCAATGCCAGTTCAGGTTTCTCCTGGGGTGAAAACTGAGCCCCCCGGGAGGAGGCACCCCTGCTGCCAGCCCTAATCCCCCATCCTTCTCACCAAACCCCAAAGAAGGGGCTGCTCCCTGTCTGCAGATTCCTGGGATTCATTAACTAGGGATTTGCAGAGGGACCGCCCGCACACCTCCACCAGCACCCCTCCACTGTCGCCAGGCCGTAATATGAGCAGACAGGTGGGTACCCCGTGGGGATATTCAGGGAGTCACAGAAAGGGAGGCTTCCCACCTTCTGACTGAGCTGAGGCTTCTTCCTGGACCATCGAGGCCAAGGGGTATCCTCTTCGGGTGCTCAGGAGTCAGGATCCTGGGACAACCCTGGTGGCTGAGGACACAGAGGCCAAGCCCACCCAGGACCCTAGCCTCCCCACCTGTCTCCATTTGGCCCATTTTAGCTTCTGGCTTCTCTTCTCTCTATGAGACACTCTCTACACATTCAAATGCCTGGTTCCTTTGGTCAGGATGGAGACCCAGCTCCTCCCATGAGCAAGGAAGAGGCCATTTCACCCCTCCTGAAATGTCCCTTGTGCCCTGCTGGCACTGGTCCCCACCCAGAGCAACAAAGATCAGCTGTGCTGCCATAAGTCAGCTTGACCTCTTCTAGAACTTCCGTGACTGCAAGCCCACTCACAGTGGCGTGCTCCGTGTGACTTCAGGAGGATCCTGTCTGGTGATCTTGAAGGACACATCCCTGGCTAACATAGTTTGTAAAATCTGCATCTTCCAAGGCAGGAGGACTCTGGACTCCTACTGATTCCTCTGACTCGAACCCTCAGCTGTCCCTGTCCACACTTCACCCGCCAGCCCCTTCCTCTATCACTGCTACCTCTGACCCCGCCGCCACCAAGACACCCTCCCCTGCTCTTCTTCAGCTCCGTCCTCACTGGCCTCCCTCCACTCCGCTCAGGGTAACTCTAAGTGCTCTGTCACACTTCTCACATGCTCACTGCCTCCCTGATGCCCCAGAAGAAGGTCCAAGCTTCTTTTGCCTGGTGTTCTGGAACCTTCCTGGTCTGACCCCTCTTCATCTCAAGCCTCATCTGCCACAGCCTGGGCTCCATGAGGACACTCGGTCCAAACAAGGCAACTTCTCTCTCTCTCTCTCTCTCTCTCTCTCTCTCTCTCTCTCTCTCTCTCTCTGTGTGTGTGTGTGTGTGTGTGTGTGTGTGTGTGTGTGTGTGTGTGTGTGTGTGTCTTTCCCATGCTGTTTCTTGAAACAGAAGCACCCTCCCTCAGGAGCCAGGAGCACCCTACCTCAGGAACCAGGAGAACTCTCCCTCAGGAGCCAGGAACACTCTCCCCCCCACCCCGAAGCTAGCTGTATCCTCTCTCAAGAGCCATGTGGATCCAGGTGTTACCTCCCCAGGAAGTCCAGCTAGAATGTCCCCACTTGGACAAGACTCGAAGGTCCTCCGTACCCCCATCCTCCCCAGGTCTTCTGTGCCACCCTGCCTTGACTTTGACTTCCAGCCTCTAGGGAGGGTGTTTGGTTCAGACAGGATTCTGGAGTCCAGAGTGGGTGCCAAACAAATCTCAGCAAGCCCCTGCTTCCACAGCTCCCCTGGCCTCCACAGCATAGCTGTCATGCACCTGAGCACACAGAAGTTAGATTGGATTGGACTCAGCGTGGTGTGGGCCAGAATGGAGATCCCAGCACACAGACAGGATCAGAGGATCACATCAGGTTCTCTAGGGAGTAGGTGGATCTGGGTTCAAATACAGTCCCCACAGTGGCATGATTTGGGGAAGTCTTCCAACATCCAGGCCTCAGTGTCCCCATCTGTAAACTGGACTTGGCCATAACACACATTTTACTGGTTTCCAGTCTGCTGGCACTTTTGTATACAAAGGCTTTGGTATCACGTTGCCTGTGGCTGTCACTCTATACAAAGTGAGACAGGGTAAGAAGGAAGTGGAGAAAGTGTCCTCTGATGACAGGTGATAAGCCTCCAAGGCTGGCCACCTCCCCCAGGCGCCTCCAGAACTCAGCCTCAAGCCGGAGTACTTCCAGTACTTCGTGTCTTATTGTCCCCCAGTCCTCCAGTCTCCTCCCTCTCAGTGTGGAGATGGGTCACATGCTAAACAAATCCAGACCAGCAGAGAAGCAGCCCATTGCCCATCAGGAGATGAACAAAACAACAACAAAAAGCGCTTGGCCCAGGCCACAGAACGGAACTCAGCCATGAACAAGAGGCACTCAGAAGGGCAGACGTTGAAACTCCAGCACCAGCAGAAGAAGCCAGGCAGTTAGATCATGCTCCCTGACCCCCGTTCACATGTCCAGAGCAGGGCATCTGTGGAGACAGGAGATGAGTGTGGAGACAGACAGGGGCAGTGACAGCTAGGGAAACAGGATCCCTCTCAGTGGTGACTTAAACACTCTGCAGTTGCTATATGGTTGAACTTTGAATATAACGGAAGCTACCGAGTGGTGATGTTTTAAACACCTGGATGCCAGAGTATGCCACTTACAGCATCATCCCGCTGTTTGAAAAGCATAACAAGTGGGCACGAGAAAATGTGCCCCCCCAAGGGGAGTCCATGCGAGTCCACTCTAGACCTCAGAACGCCTTAGTATTCTACCGCCAAGCTGCCTGGAAAGCTGTCCTCTGCCCACTGCAGGGGAGTGCTAAATCTGCCAGCTGCCAGGGAATCTGCTGGAAACATGGGATTGGCAATCAGAGAGTTAACTGGCCCTGACCTGCCTGCCTGGCCACCCCTCAGCCTTCCAACACTCCAAGAACATGGGGCTGCTGTCCCCTCGCCTGTCACTGGCTGCTCTCCCAGACGCTAGGAGTAGAAGGAGAGGCTACCAAGCCTGCACCAGCCCCAGGCATGTCCCCACAGGTGTGGACACCCAGGCTCTAGAGGCCCACCTAACACTTCCTGGCCTTGTGCCCAAGCCAAGCCTGCATCCCCACCCTCAGGGCAAGCCTGGGCAGCTGGCAGCACCTGCCCAGCTGTCAGAGATCTTTCGGGGTGCCTGGAGTGGTGTGGGAGTGGTGACCAGGTATAAGGGATGAAAAGCCAGTGGGGCTGCGCGTTTGTTCAATAGCATGGCATGCACACTAGGTTCCCATGTGCCCCAAGGGTGTGACAAGAGTGCAAGAATGTACAAGTCAGAGAAATCCTAGGAAGGTGTGCCAGCTGGAGGGTGGTGGCATCGACCATGTCCTGCCTGGCCTTGAGGGAAGAGTGGAGAGGTGGGGTGCAGGTATGAGTCTGGAGACACTGTCCGTTGGGACCTATGGCCAGCCTCTGAAACTGAAGACACCCCAAGGAAGAATGACATTGGACTAGAACCAGTGAGCAAACCAGTGGGAGTCAGTGTGTCCGCACTGTGTAGTGAGGGTGCACATTCCAACATCCCTTTCTCCCCAGTGGCGACATCCTCCCAGCTGACGGTCCACTTCCTCCACTGTTTTCTCTCTCTTGACTCCCTTAATCTTCAAGCACTCAGAGCTCAGACTGGGTCTTCCAGGGGAGTCTGCTGCCTCTTACAGACTGTGGCACCTGGCAGAGCCTCAGTTTACTCCAAGTGCCATAAAGGAAACATTATTTATTACCCCAGAAGTTGCTACAGGGGAAAGTTAGAGCTGCAGGTAAAGAATTGAGCAGCTGAATGAGTGGGTGGGTGAGGGAGTTAGTGAGGATCAGGTGAGTAGGGTGGGCAGCCCTCCTTCCATCTGTTCCTGTCCTGGCTGCATCCCTCCAGCCAAGGCCCAGAAAGGTCCAAGCCCTTGCCTCTCCTTGCTTACACAGATCAAGGAGAGGTGGAGACACCAAGGTGTTGGAGTTCCCTCCTGGGCAGGCAAAGGCAGGTCAGGAAGAACCAGGGATCCCAAGAGGTGATACCCAGAACCCCAGGTGCTTTGCCCTCCAGGGACAGATGGAGCTTGGAGAATGGGGTGTGGGTTCATTACTGACATGCATTCACTCAGTAAACTCCTTCTAGGTACAAATCCAATGCCAAAGCCTAGACCAAGTACTGAGGATGCCAAAACTTGGTCCCCACCCTTGCCCTTAGGGACCTGGTGAAAGGTACAGTTTTAACCCATTATGTGCAGAGACAGAATTGCAGAGGCTCTGAGGAAGGCCCCAGACTGGTAGAACCAGGAAGAGCTACCAGAGGATGAGGCAGAGACAGAGAGTTTCCTGCTGAGGCTGGAGCTCAGATCTGCTCCCCCAACACACACACACACACAAGAACCACTGCAGAGAGGCTGGTGACCCCTCTTGGAGGTCTCCACAGTCTCCTGAGTTCTTGGCTTGGGGAACAGAGGCATAGCTGAGGCCACACTGCAAGCCGCCTCTGAGTCCCTTCATCACCATCTATTTGAAGGTCAATTCCAGGCCCCCTTGCAGGGAGAAGACTAGTAAAAGGATATGACTTAGGGCACCCCAAGATCCTCTCCCCCCCCCAGATACCTCCACTTGAAGAACCCTTCCCAGATCTGCTGTGCATTATGGACTTTCAGCAAGAGCCTTAAACTTGATTGAGCCTCAGTCTCCAAAGCTGCAAAATGGGGGTGGTAGTAACACTAATCTCCTAGGAGAGAACATTGAGGATGAGATCATCACACGGAGCTGTACAGCCTGACACGGGGCACTTGGCTCATCTAGGTGCTTGCTAAGTGTTTGCTAATACCGTGCAGGTGACTTTAGCAACAGGCCCTTGGGTGGGGGGAGAGTTGGCTTGCAGCATGTGCTGGTGTCCCATGGTGTCAAGACCCTCACTAGCCTAAAGATGACCCACTTCAAGCCAAGGGCACTTGGTCCCAAGTAGGACAGCGGGAAGCAGTGAGGAGCAGCCTGCCTTCGCTTGTGGCATGTCCACCCTCTGGTGAACAGATGATAGAAGGGACTGAAAACAGATGAACTGTTTGTCACCTTCGCTGGGTATGGTATGGTGCAGAACCTTGAACAGCCACCTTGCAAATGCCTGAGAATTTAACAATCGGCCTCAACAAGCTACCCAGCCAGGCCTGGGTAGCTGATGTCAGCCTTGGAAAAGGGAGGTGGAAAGTCTCAAGTCCCAAATTGTTCATTGGCTAAGGCTTTGTGTCCTAGGCCAATAAGATTAGGGGAGAGGATGCAAGTTCCTCCCTGTAGGTGAAGAGAACAGAGACTTCTTATGAGTTAAAAAATGGTCTTACACCAAACCAGTGTGCCAACCAAAATCGGTATGCTGACTGTTTTTGGTTTTTCTCTATGCCAGGTCACTTTCTGCAAAATTATGTATTAAAAACTATTTCTTTTTCCTGGTCTTTTGAATTTGCTGTCATCTTATTTCCAACAGTGTTCATGCAGTATGGCACACCACTACTTTGCACAGTATCCTATCTGCCTGGAAGGCCCTTCCAAGTGTCCCTTTCCTTTGGTGACATCTAGGGAACACCACCTGCTGGGTCACTCCATGTTGACTTAATCCAGCCATTAGCCTCTCACTGACCCAGCTTGACTTTAGAGATAGATGGTTTGGTTTGGCTTTTTGAAAATAGCTTCTTCTCTCATACAATACATCCCAACCACAGTTTCCCCTCCCTCCACTCCTCCTAGGTTCCCCTACCCATCTTCTCTCCCAACCCCATCCACTCCCCCCTGCTTCCCTTTAGAAAAGAGCATCGGCCAGATAGGACAAAACAAGATAAAATCAGACAAGATGCAAGGCCTCACACCAAAGCTGGACAAGGCCACCCAGTAGGAGGAAGAGTCTCAAGAGCAGGCAAAAGAGTCAGAGATCCACTTGCTCATGCTGTTAGGGGTCCCACAGGAGCACCAAGCTAACAGCCATAACAAATACTCATAGGACCTGGTGTTGACCCTGCAGGGTCTGTGCTCACCGCTTCAGTCTCTGTGAGCTCGTATGAGCCACACTTAAGTTGATTCAGTAGGCCATGTTCTCCTGGTGTCCTCCATCCCTCAGACCCCTGCAGTGTTTCCTCCTGCACTTTCATGGGGTTCCCCGATCTCTGAGGGGAAGGGCCTGATGGAGACCTCCAATTTAGACCTCTGTATAATTGTCTGGCTGTGGGTACAGAGAATTCTCAATAGTGGAATCTCAAATGAATGAGAAACACTTAAAGAAATGTTCAACATCTTTAGCCATCGGGGAAATGCAAATCAAAACTACTTTGAGATTCTATCTTACACCTGTCAGAATGGCTAAGATCAATAACACAAGTGGCAGCTCATGCTGGCAAGGATGTGGAGCAAAGAGAACACTCCTCCCCTGCTGATGGGAGTGTAAACTTATACAGCCACTATGGAAATCAATATGGTGGTACCTCAGAAAATTGGGAATCAATCTACCTCAAGACCTGGCTATACCACCCAAAGGATGCTCCATCCTACACAAGGACACTTGTTCAGCTGTATATGTTGCTACTTTATTCATAATGGCCAGAAACTAGAAACAATCTAGATGATCCGACACTGAAGAATGGATGAAGAAAATGTGGTATATTTACACAATGGAGTATTAAACTGCTAAAAGAAAAAAAGTGACATTATGAAATTTGAAATTTGCAGGCAAATGGATACAACTAGAAGAAAAATCATTTTGAGTGAGGTAACCCAGACCCAGAAAGACAAATATAGTATGTATTCACTTATAAGTGGATATTAGCTGTTAAGTAAATGATCATCAAACTGTATTCCACAGACCTAGAGAGGTTAAGTAAAGAGGAGGGCTGGGGGTGGGGTGGGCGGGGTATGGATCCCCTGGGAAGGGGAAATGGAGACAGGAGCAGAAAGGGCTAGATTGGGGCCAGGGCTAGAAGGAGAGAGTGAGGGGAGATACAGCTGGAATTGGGGGGACCTTTGGGGGTAGCATAGAAACCCAGTGAAGTGGAAGCCTCCTGAAATCTATGAGGATGACTCCTAGCAAGGGGGGAAACAGTCTAAACTGGCCATGTTTTGTGGAGGTAGATGTTTATGGCTCCATTTGGAAGATGAGAAAACTGAGCTTTGGCAAGGTCTGTCAACTGGATGGTGGCCTGCCTGGATGGTCCCTAGAATATGTCGCTTAACCACAAATGATTTCAAGCCTTCTCATGCCTGTGGTCCCAGCTCTGGGCTTCCATTCAAACAGATACCACACGTTTTCATCCAAGTGCAGTTATCTGGAATTTCGGGGACGGGGGTGATGGGGAGCTAGTTGAAACTATGTAGAGCTGTGCGTCCAGGGACACCCCAGAATCTACTGTGCAGAGCTGGGAGGGCTGCAGGGAGGACCATGAGCAGGGCCATGCTGATCCTGTTGCAACCTTGGGGGGAAGCTACAGAGGAATGCAAGCTGGGGGGGGGGGAACGGGCCCGGGCAGTGCAGGGGCCTCTGAGGAGAGGCTGGGGGAGGGGCATCGGCAGCTTGGCCTGGGTGGCCAACCCAGGTGAAACTCTGATCCATCCATCATGGAGCCAAATCCCAAGTGAGCCCTGGAGGGCAGGGTCCCCCCAGACATCAACTGCCTGGTAAGTATTTTGTGCCCCCAAACCTCAGGCTCTGCTGAGCTAGGGAGGCGGGATGGAACCTCAGCCCAGTCACTCTCTGGAATTACAGCCTCCAGCATGACGGTCTCCCGCTACAGCCTCAGTTTTTCCTTCTGCACACCTCCTACCACCACCACCCACACAATATGGTGAAAGGCACAGGTAATACGAAAGTGGTGTCCAGAGGAGTCTGAACCACCATGGTAGAATGAGCAGCATCCCCACCCCACAGTGCACACCTGGACCCAGATTTTCTGTTATTATTCCTCCCCCCTGCCCTCTCCCACCCTGCCACCTTCCCCTCACCATGGCCTTGATGATATAAGAGCTTTGAATAGAGAGGAAATTAGCCTCTATAGATTGGGTGTCCCTAAGAGTACACAGCTCAGCAGCTAGTGACTGGCTCCCTGGCTCTGCCCTGAAAGCTGACTCTCTAGGATCCCTTGGCTTAAGAGTGGAGTTAGGCTTAGTGGCAGAGTGTTTGCCCAGTATGCCCAAGGCCCTGGGTTCCATTCTCCACCAGACTCCGGCTTGGAACTAGATCTTCTAGTTCTAAAACACACATGGTGTAGTTTTGACTATAGTTTGTGGACTGCCTGAGCCCAGCACAGATCCTGGAGTGCTCAGCACATTCTGGTCCATTGCCCTTCCCTTCTCTCTTCTCTCCTCCCTTTGAAAGATGTGTGCTTCTCCCATCCACAGGAAACTGAGCCAAGGTAGGAGTCATATGCAGGGAGACACAGAGTCAAGACCAGGTTCCAGAGCAGTCCCATTCCAAACCTGTACTCCCTCTGTAAGGCCCCTATGGCCTTCAACAATCACATACAGCCCTTGCATTCTGTTATGTGTCTGACCAAGACTCTAGGACTGGGGCCTGGGGGAATGAAAGAGCTGTTCATCCTGCCTAGGTCAAGCCAATGGTGGTAGTGATGGTAGTGATGATGGTGATGGTGGTGGTGGTGATAGTGGTGATGGTGGTGGTGATGTTTGTGGTGGTGGTAGTGATGGTGGTGGTGGTGGTGGTGGTGGTGGTGGTGGTGGTGGTGGTAATGGTGGTGGTGATAGTGGTGATGGTGGTGATGATGTTTGTGGTGGTGGTGGTGGTGGTGGTAGTGGTGATGATGATGATAGTGGTGATGGTGGTGGTGATGTTTGTGGTGGTGGTGGTGGTGGTGATGTTTGTGGTGGTGGTGGTGATAGCGAATGAGTGGGAGGATGCATGTATAGATGGATGTGTAGATGGATGGATGAGAGATGAATGAATGGGAGAATGGATGGGTAGGTTGAGGTATGATAGGTGAATGGGTGGGTTGGTGGGTTGGTGAGACGATGGATGGGTGGATGTGTTAGAAGGTAAGTGGATAAATAGGAGGATGGAAGGATGGATTGAAACGTTTATATATGGATGGATGGATGGAACTATGAGAGGATGGATGAATAGATATAGAGCAGGATGAATGGATAATGGGAGGATGGGAGATAGATGGATGGTAGGGAGGAAAGATGGAAGGATAGGTAGATAGGTGGATGGATGGATGAATGGATGGAAAGTGAAAGGATGGGTAAGTAGGTAGATTGATGAGTATATGAGAGGTTCAATGGTGAAAGGGAGGGAGAGAGGGAGGGGGAGGGAGAGAGGGAGGGAGGAAGGAAGGGGGAGCTATGTAGTTGGATGGATGAATGGATGGATGGAAGAGTAGCTGAGTTCATGAGCAAATCTCCAGCTCCCAAATAGAAATCTGTGCACTGTGGCATGTGCCTAAAACCCCAGCCCTGCAAAGGAAGAAGCAGGGAGATCTCAGGGACTTGCCTCCCAGTCAGATTAGCCAAATGGGTAAGCTTCAGGCTCAGTGAGAGACCCTGCTCACAAAGAAGGTATTATGGATTGAGCCATGAAGATAAAGTCACTTGCTGCCAAGCCTGACCACCTGAATTTGATCCCCAGGACCCACAGGGTGGAAGGAGAGAACCAATTCTTACTAGTTTTTCTCTCACCTCCACAGATGTGCTGTGGCACATGCACAGACAGACAGACACACTCATGCAGACACATTCAGTAAATAAATGTAAAATGTAATAAAAAGTGGAGAGTAATAGAGGAAGACAGTGGACATTGACCTCTCACCTTCACATGCACCTACACACTCGTGTGCACACGTATGAACATATACCATACACATGTACACACACACACACACACACACACACACACACACACACACACACACACACACTGTGACTATAGTCCAGGTGTACAGGGTCATTCTAGTACTGACTGTCATGGATGGTATGATCTCCTCCCAAATAAGGCTCCTCCCCTCTGAACTTCAGTTTCTCTGCATGTGCACTGGAGGTGAGAATGTCCACTTCTAAGGTGGACATGGGAGTGTAGGGAGCCATATTTGAAGCCACTGGCACCTGGTGCTCCCTGTGGCTTTCTGTTCCCATCCTCTGTAGGAATGAGCCCAGAACAGCCTTTGTAGGCAGGCAGTCCCTTTGGGCATCTCACCCCATGCTCACCAAGCCCCTTCCCTCTGGCTAGGCCATGCTCATGGTATCTACACAGTCCCCTCGGTGTCCTGCTTCAGGAGACTGGTCTGCCAGCCCTCCACTCATCTGCAAGGGTCACAGGATTCCCAGGGGACCTTCAGGTGTGCAATCCTGAAACTCCTCTCCAAGGCTCTGCCAGCTGCTGGCAGGTAGTAGGACTGGGTATGAGGGTGGTAAGGGCTAGGCCTTGAGTCATTAAGTATTTGCTTTCTTACAGAACAACATTCTTCTGAATCTTCACCCATTTGTATAGAATTAGTCAGTATCTGACCCCCAACTGCTCAAAAAGAGGACTTTGAGCAACACACACACACACACACACACACACACACACACACACACACACACACACAGTGGGCAAGCTTCGTGACAGCTCTGACCCCTGACCTCTGTGTCCATATCCTAATGGACAAGCCCAGAGACTCCAGGGAAGGTCTTCAAGACAAGTCATCCAACCCCCTGGCAAGAGTTCCAGAAAAATCCAAGGAGATTACAAAAGAGTCAAGTTCAAGTGCCAGACTTGCTCTCTGACCTTGGACAAGCTGCTTCCTCTGCAGGAGTGTAATCGTGTATGTGATTGGCAAGCGAGCCATGCTGCCTTGGTCTCCAAAGCCTGAGTTTATGGCGATTGGGTCAGTAAGCACCAGCACGCATGTATCGGGGAGCTAGGGGGAACATTAGTCCTGCTTTCTAGGCCTTGGTATCCACATTTGTACAATGGGCAGGTTGGAACACAGCTTCTGACATTCCTCCCATGCCTACCATGCACGTGCTGCAGTGATGAAAATCATGCAGGCTCGCAGCTAAAAAGTGAGAGGGATGGCATTCTTGAGGAGGCTGTGCCTAAGCAAAAGGAATGTCTAAAGATGAAATACTCCTGTATGGGAAAGATCGCAACACAAGGCCAGCCTATGCACACTCCCAGTTAGTTCCCTGCATGTGGCCTGATCATATTAACCTTTTACCCCCATTGTTCCCATGCCAGACACACGGTGATGACCCTAGCTTCCTGGGTTGTATAAGTATTAGAGAGAAGGTTCCTCCAGAAGCTACCCTCATTCATTCACCATTCATTCATTCACGGAGAGCCCATTAAAACCTGGAGTGTCACTTTAAGGGGGGCGCACCAGGAGCTCAGCACATGAGGACCTGGTTTATTAGTGTCTCACATTCCAGGGAGAGACAGGAAAAGGCAATAAATTAAGACCAAGGCACAGGGAGATGTGACAGAGTGGCCCATGGGGTCTCTAGGAAAGCTGACTTAGGGAAGTGACATTTGAGCCAAGCCCCTCCAGTAAGTGTGGCTATGCAAGGATCAAAGGAGAGATCACCAAACAGAGAGTCTGTGCAAAGGTCCTGAGGCAGAGACTAGCTTGGGAGAGGTGGGAAGAAAAGTCACCAGGAGGCTGCAGCTTGTGAAGAGTGAGGTTAAAGAAGGTGCTGTGAGGGGGCTGGTGATGGACACCTGCCACCAAACCTAACCCCAAGCTCCACCCCCCGAGATCCACACTGTGGGAGGAGAAAACCAACTCCCACAGATGGCCCTCTGACCTCCACATGTATGCCATTGATCATTGTGTGTGTGTGTGTGTGTGTGTGTGCACACACACAAAAAATAAATAAATAAATAAATAAATAAATAATGTAATTTAAATTTTTAAATGTTATGAATAATTTTCAGATGTAAGTTTTTTTAAGAAAGAGGAAAACTAACTACCAGGGGGTAGGGCCAGGCTCTTAGGAGTCCCCCTGACCCTCTGCCCCTGGGGACTAAAGGTCCATGGGAGGAACAGGGCCTCCTGGGAGGCTTTCAGGCCTGGATCGGTTGCTGGAAACACTCATCCCATGAATGGGGGATTAGGCAGGCTGCAGGGCAAGACTGGGATTAGGGCAAACCTCTGAAGCACAAAGCCAGACCAGTCTCCCCACGCCCTGGCTGCTGCCCCGGAAAAGCCCTCAGCTGACCCTAACTCCAGGCAGGTGCCGGGCCTTTGTCTTCCTGCCTATCTTCTGAGAGGCCTGGAGGCCAGGGAGGGGAGAATGCAGGCAAAGCCCCATGTGGGGGTCTCAACCTGGCCACCCCCAGTCTTCTCCTTCCCACCTCTGACCCTGTCAGAATCCTTCAGACCAGTAGGTGCCTCACCAACAAAGCTACAAAGCCACCGGCTCCACACAGCGTGTTCCTTTAGCTTACTGCTAAGGTCTCGTGTACAAAATACAATTGTAAACACATCACTGACAAGCTTTCCACTCATGTAAGCAGTTCTCTCGGCCTCCTTCTGTTCATCCCGGCCACTGTCCACGGTTGACTGCCATCCTGACTTTTGAACTGTGGATGGCTTTACTGGGCTCCGGCTGTGCGTGAATGTGACCACTTCCTCCACTTGACTAACCTGTAAGTTTGGGCCACCTTGTTGCCTGCAGGGACCTTTCGTTCCTTCTCGCTGCTGTGTAGTTTTCCAGCCCCAGGACCACACCCCATCCACTGTCAATGGACGTGTGAGCAGTTTCTTCTAGCACAAGAGCAGTGCTTATTTGTGGTTGTGTAATAAATGATCCCTAGCTTCCCAGCCTGAAATGACAATGAACGTTTGTCATTGTCTCTCTGGTCAGGATCCTAGAGATGCAGGCTGGGCAGCTCTGGGATGGCTCTTCCTCCCCAGGCTGCAGACAGGATGGCAGCCACGGCTGTCATCATCGAAGGCCTGACTCGACAGGGACATCCGCTCCCAAGACCTTCCCCTCCACTGTGGGGGTTGATGGGAGGCTTCCCAAGTGACTTCCCGAGGAACCCAACAGGTTTCTCCCAAGTAAGGGATGGAAGAGCTCAAGAGAGGAACTCTAAAGACTTTGGCAACCTGTCTCAGGTGTCCCAAAGGTCGTTCCCACTGTATCCCAGACATGAGGAGTCTGTCCCCAGTCCTTTCCCAAAGTAGGGAGGGCAATTCATTCTTGAGCACTGTGACAGGGCGCCGCATCAAACCACTCGGTGTATGTAAAGTTTGATGTGCTGGGTCTGAGAAAAGAGAGCACCCCCACCTATTCCCTGCCACAGCCACCGCATCTCTCCAGGGGCCCTGCAGCTGCTACAACCTACCCTGCTCTCTGAGGCACCCCTCAAGCCCCAAGGGCTCCTGCAAGTGGGACAACAGCCACGTCGTCCTCACTGTCTCTTCTCAGTACAGGATTCCACCAGAGAAGCCCCCATCCCCAGTTGCCAATCCCAGGTCCCCTAGAGTGCCATGCAGGTGTGACTCTGTGGAGAGTCAAGCTAACTTCCTGACAGACTCCATCTTGCTGGATATAGCCAAGAAGCTCAGTTAGCCTGCCCTGACCACTCGGTTCACCTCATCTGCTATGGCACCCTGGGTATGCAGGACCCAGATTCCCCTTGTGTCCTGCTGGAATGCTGGTGCCAGCCCGGCCTACCAACACCTGGCTTCTCCTTTCCAGGAAACCCAGAAAGAGCTCAGTGGCTGGACTGTGCCATATGGCCCACTTGTAGCAAAGGTTGGGCATGGCCCTGCCTTTACTGTTCCTGATGCTAATACCTGACATGGTGACAGCTCTTGTCCCACCAAATACCAGGACAGCAAGAGCTAAACCCACCTCCTAGGGCTGGGTTCTGAGGGGTGAAACCCAGGAAGGGGCATCCAGACCCCTGGGGCAGCAGCAACAGTGACCATAGCATCTACTGCTGGAGGGAGGGACAGACAGACCCACGGGTGTCAGGGCCAGGCAGTGCCTGGGCCATCTGTCTGTAAGTAATAATCCCATCTGCTTCACGTTGTTCAATGAAACGCGAATATTTCTTGGTGGCTTCTGGGTTCCTCTCAAATTCTGAGTGTCCCTGCCTGATCACAGGACCCAGTAAGACTGCCTACACCAAATAAAATGGAGCTCAACCCCTGCCTTGCTGTGTGACTTGCACAGAGCAGTTTGCCTACTCTGTGCTTCAAATTCCCAAGTAGATAAGATTAGACCTCCATGGTCCCCAAGAGAAAAGAGGGGACAGATGCCACATCCTACCTCAGGACTGGGCCTGTGACCTTCCTCAGAGGAGACCGTCTCAGTACTATCCCCCCCCCCCCAGCTGTCTCTCCGGCCCCATCCCTCCTCCTCCCCCTGCTCTATTCTGATGGGGGCAAACCCCTGTGTGTTTCCCTCCCCGTCAACCTGCCCTGTCACCCAGCTGCCTCCAGGGACCAACCGTGGGAATTCAGCCAGTCTTTCCACAGGTGCCACTAGGCCACAGAGCAGCTGCTGCTGCAGGGTGAGCCCCTCTGTCCACCGTTGCTGCCAATCTCTGGGTCCCTATGGCAACAGGCACCATACCAGACTCATGTGGACACAACCAGCAAGCTGGAGAAAGGTATCTGTTTCCCTGCCAGGTGAAGGTGCTAAGGACCTAGGTAGATCATAATTGATCAAGGTCACGTGATGGGACATGCCTGCGTGTGTGTGTGTGTGTGTGTGTGTGTGTGTGTGTGTGTGTGTGTACACTCTTGACCATGTCCTGTGCCCTGAAACTCGACAGGATGTCACTTCATTCCCTCTGCACACCCATAAGGAAGGAAGGAATGGCTGACATTTGACAGGTGCTGAAGAGGAGGCCCCAGAAGGTGTAGCTGGACGCCCACAGCCACTCTAGGAGTTAGGGTCACAGTCTGACAGCTCCTGGATCAGCCTAAGCCACAGCACACAGCTCCAGCCTCGGGGCCCACCATGGCCACTACCACCTCAAGTCTTGCAGCAACTTGGCTAGGACCCCTCACATCTGCTGGCCTAGTCTTTCCCTACCTGGCCTCTGGGGCACCCAATGCCCAAGAGGCCTCCACCTCAGGTTCCCAGGCCTCCTGGCTCGTCTTCTTTACTCCTTTCACTCTGAGCCAAGCAGGTTAAAAACATGCCAAAAATGAGCTGCCTTTCGCTTTAGTGCACTCGGATAATGTGTGGCAAAGGAGGCTGCATTAATCGCCCGGGACCCACATTTTTCAGTGACATTAATCTCTAGCCGGAAAAGCCTCTCTGGACGGCTCTTTTCTGTGCGAAGGCACTTAGCGCTGGCCAGGAGCAGAAGGGGCCTGCCTGGAATTCCTCCGACACACGGCACCACACCCACCAGCCTGGCCCAGCCCAGCAGCTTCCCTGGCTGTGGCTTTAGTGGGAGGAATGCCTGCAAAGGACACAGGGATGGGGGAGGGCAGGGTGCCTGTGTATCCAGTGTGTGGGGTGTGCACAAATGGAGAGAAGGCTGGGTTCTAGTGTGCATGGTGTCCCCATACATGTCTGCTCTCTGGGAAATGGGTGTGTCTTTGTGCACCAAAACACACATACTAGTGACCCTGAGACACTGTGTGCATGTGTATGCACCATGGTGTGTTTGTGTGTGTGTGTGTGTGTGTGTGTGTGTGTGTGTGTGTGTGTGTGTGTAATTGCACATGTGTATTGTCAGCTGAGAGTGAGCAGAAGTGTGCTCAGACCTTTTGAGAATGTATGTACAAGATAAACCAGGTGTGTATGTTTGGAGATGGTCTATGTAGTGTCTCTGTGCATATAGGAGCAAGATTCTGGAAGAGGACATTTGGAGACACACCAGTGACTGTGAGCCAAGTAGGGTGTGCCTGAGTGTACACAGGGGTGAAAGACAGTGGCCTGGCCTTCGAGTGAACAGCAGAATATGAAATCCCATATACTTATGCACTGTACATTTGAATCACTCTGGCCACAGGCTAGGTGACAGGAGACAGTTACAAACATGGACATTGTGAACACAGCAGCCGAGGGCATGTCTCCTGTAACTCCATACTCAGCTTCCTCTTGATGACTTGACATTGGCCATGGTGCAGAATGTGTCTCCTCCTGCCAGGGGAATCTCATCCAGAGAGCACACTGCTGAGGAGAACAGGATCCATCCCCATCCAACCAAACCCCATGAGTGCTTCCCCCCCCCCCCCCCCCCGTACATCAATGTTTCTATGGGCACTCCAAAGTCACCTCCAATCAGTGTGCTACAGCACAAAAGATTAGAACATAGATCTAGAGAGGAAAGAAGAGGTGGAGGGCCGGGGATCTTAAAGCCCCCCAGTGCTGCCACCCCAATAGATGATCTCCTTCTGGTCTCTGGTGCTAGCCAATTCTACAAAAATAAAAACATCTGCTTAATGGCTTACATAGGCACAGACGTGGCCGTGAAGCTCTCAGCATTGAGTGGGTCATACCCAGCTGCAGTGGGATCCACAACCCAGAGCTGCAGGCACAATGGTCCAGGAAGACGACAACAGGGGAAAGCCCAGCTGCAATCCTACCACAGGTCTGTGTGTCCTTAGACAAGTGGTTTAACCCCTCCAGGCTCAGTGCTCACTGTAAAATAGGGACTGTGCTGTCACTGCCCTGAATTTTGTGGTAGGGATTAAACACTCGCAAGGGGAATGTAAAATCCAAGGACCCTTGCTAATTCATATGCAAAATGCTTGGCACAGTGCCTGACACCACTAATTCATTTTTTTAACACTTGTGTCTAGAGAGAAACTTAGTCCCGAGGGCCAAGGAATCAGGGGATGGCTGTCCTCTACAGAGGAGCACTGGTTTGGCAGCCACGCTCTATCCTGAGAGAGTGGGAGAGGACATAGAAGACACCTCGGCCTCAGTTTACTCTTCTGTAGACCTTGAGTAATCCTCCCTGGGTCCCAACTCCCCAGGAAGAAGACAAGATGAGAACATGTCCATGTCTGAGCCAGAAGATGACCCCCAACAGCAGGATTCGGGGTACAGTCACCATCTTCGGCAGCCGTCCTGAGCTAGCTATGTCCGGCCACACATCATGGCTTCAGTTCATGCCATCCTTGCAGTCATGAGTATTACCAGCCTGGTCTATAGACGGTCTAGCTGAGGCTCAGAAAGTTCTGAAAGCTTGCTCAGGCCACACAGCTAGAAACTGTTCATGTGCTGAGCAGTGGTGGTGCATGCCTTTAATCTCAGCACTTGGGAGGCAGAGCCAGGCAGATCTCTGAGAGTTTGAGGCCAGCCTGGTCTACATAGTGAGATCCAGGACAGGCACCAAAACTACATGGAGAAACCCAGTCTTGGGGGAAAAGAAAGGAAGGAAGGAAGGAAGGAAGAAAATGTTCATGTGACCTATCCCACTGGAGTCCCAGATGGTCAGGGCAGAAGGGCCTTCAACAACTTCCAGCCCACAGGGGTGTGGGTTCAGATAGCTGGGGGAAAGTCTCAAGACATGAATGCACAAAGGCCCTGTGGCAGGAAGCAAGGCTGTACACTCACATGTCGCCAAGGGAAGGAGAGTCTGCTGGAGAGGGGTTGGCCCTGGATGCCTTAGCCCCGCAGAAATGGATGTCAAACGGGGCACTGGGAATGTGAAAGCGACCAAGAGCCGGTCTAAGGCAGTGTTTCTCAACCTTCCTAATGCTGCAGCCCTTCAGAGTTCCTCATGTTGTGGTGAGCCCCCAACCATAAAATTATTTCATTGCTACTTCATAACTGTAATTTTGCTACTGCTATGAATCATAATGTAAATATCTGATATGTGACCCCAAAGGGTCATGACCCACAGGCTGAGAACCACTGTTCTAAGGAGACAAGTATTGCTGGTCTGCAAAGCTCAGATCAGACCAGAGGGAACTCAAGAAGTTGGGGTCTGTTAAGAAGTGACCACATCAACCAGGTAAGAAGGGACAATGGCCTGGGCCAGGCAATGGCCAGGTATGGATGAGTGGATAATATGTGCTGGGCGTGATGCAAGCCTGTTAACCCAGCATCTGAAAGAGAGAGGCAAAGGGGATCAGGAGTTCAAAGTTATCCTTGGCTACATAGTAAGTTTAAGGCCAGCCCCTGGGCTACATGAGACCCTATCTCAAAATACATACAGGCAGAGAGAAGGGGAGAGAGGGGGAAGGAAAGAGGAGATAGATAGATAGATAGATAGATAGATAGATAGATAGATAGATAGATAGATAGATAGATAAGAAGATGCTGGGAGAATCCCCTGGTCCCTTGGCAGGTGACACACAGAAGACTGTATGCTTTCTGCTTCCAATATCATGGGCAGAATGTGGAGACTCAAGGCTCAGCCAGAGTCCACCTACTGATATCCTGTATCCCCCAGGGGCCCTACAGTGAGTGACCCACTCAAGAGTTAGGGACTGGTAAATGGCTGCCCAGTTAGCATGGGCAAGTTGGTGCAAGCCCTAGTGGCCTGCATTTCCAGACCTGCTATGGAGTGTGCCTGAACAAATCCCATGTAGCCCTCAGGGAAGGCAGAAGAGAGGAGGAAACAGAGGCCTTGAGAGGTGGAGCTGCCCAGGGCCTCTGGGGTAACATGTGAGGATGCTGTGTCCTGAACCCCAAGTATCATCCCAGCTCCAGAACTCAAGTCCCTAGCTGAGCCTGTCAGCAGACAGGACAGAGGATGATGAAGGAGGACTAGGGGAGTGGAGGGGCTCAGGAGCATGAGGGCCACTCAAGCCAAGAGAAGGAGGTTCTAGAAGGCAGTGGTCTTCAAGACCTGCAATAGAGGCCATCTTACACAGTGTGTAGAGGGCAGAGGTCTCCAGGGGTCACATGTCACAAGTTAAGTCTGAGTTCAAACCAAGAGGATACCAGGAACCACACAAGGACTTGAGGCATGAAGACACATTCCAGATCCTTCTCTATTCCCAAGAGCCCTGTCCCAAGCTCAGGTCTTCTGGCTTCCTGGGACTTCAGCAGTCAGCTTCCTGCCCAGTCCCACTGACCAAGCAGTGTGCAGCAGGATTCGGGGGAGTGGGGGGTGGGTATTCCCCTCTGGGAATAAGAACTCAAGTCAGCTCCCAGACAGCCAACACACCAAGGCAGCCAGATGGCACCACAGAGACCCCCGTCCCTGGTAGTCTCCTCCCTGGCTGCTAAGTAACATCAAGGGATGTTTTTACTAAGGGATAGGGCCTTGGGAGCTGACCCTTAAGGCAGTACCAGTCATCCATCACCTGGGAGGAGGCCATGCTAGTGGGTAACTAGACCCTCTGCTCGGTGGCCCGCATACCCTCTGTCTTTCATCTCTGTCCAGCCAGCTGCGTGGGCTCTCAGTGCCCAGTCATTAACTCTGGCCCCAGGAGCCAGGCAGGCGCGGGGAGTGGAGGCATCAGAGCATGGATCCTTCTGAGCAGGCAAGGGTGTGCGCAGGTGTGCAATGCTGTGTCAAGACAGCACGTGTTTGCCTCTACATGTCACTATGGCCTACACATACATGTATGTGACAGACCAGAACACCAGGGAGAATTTAGACAGTCTCTGGTTTAAGTTCAGCCCCACCGTGTCTAGCTGGGTCAGCGGGGAAGTCACACAGTAAGCCCTGTGTCTTCATCTGCAATTTGAGGATGGACATGGTGGTCTTAACTCCTACACGGTCTAGTGAGGTTCACGTGATGCCATGCATGCAGAAGTTTCTAGACCTCAAACTCGGTACATGTTCAATCAATGTATGTGCTAGACTCATTACACTTGGGGGAGTATGGCTGGCAGAATTCTAACAGGAGTCCCTGCTAGTGTTCTCTTTGTTTGTTTTTGAGGCAGAGCCTCACAGTATAGCCCAGGATGGCTCGGAACTTTCTCATTTCCTGACTTGGCCTCTGGAATGCTGGGATTGAAGTCTACAGCAGCACACCCAGCTATGCAAACCTTTTAAAAGTGAGGTATAAGGTTGGGAAGGTGGTTCAGTCAGCAAAGCATGCACATCAGGGCGATGGGGACTCCCTTCACCCTCAGCATCACATCTAAATGCTGAGGATTAAGAATCAGTTTCATGGGCTGGAGAGATGGCTCAGTGTTTAGGAGTACTGGCTGCTCTTCCAGAGGACCTGGGTTCAGTTCCCAGCACCCACATGGCAGCTCATAACTGTCTGTAACTCAAATTACATGGGATTTGGTACCCTCACAGAGACAGATATACATGCAGGAAAAACATCAACGCATTTAAAATAAATAAATCTTAAAAAAAAAAAAGAAAGAAAGAAAGAAAACCTTTCATAAAGCCAATGAGTCAAAAGTATTTTAGTGTTTTTCTGTTACATTTGGAAAACTCTGTGTGTTTATTCCCATCATGTCTTCCATGATGGCTCTACACATTAGTCATTGAGGCAAGGTCTCTTGACCCCAGAGCTCACTGACAAGGCTAGTCTGCCTACCCAGCATGCTCCAAGGACTCCCTCCTTTCCATGTCACTGGAGCTATAGGCATGCTGCTAAGCACACCTGCATTACATGGGTGCTGGGGATCAAGACCCTGGTCCTCATGTTTTCACCACTGAGCCGTCTCCCCAGACCTTCTGCTCCTGTGTAATCAGCAGCTGGCTGTGGAGGCACATTCCTGTAATCCTGCACTTGGGAGGTAAAGGTAAGAAGATCAGGGGCTCAAGGTCAGCCTTGACTACAAAGTAAGTTTGAGGCAAGCCTGGGCTAAAATAAGACCCTTTCTCATGTATGTGTGTGTGTGTGTGTGTGTGTATTTGAATAAAAATATATAAGTAAACAGTTTCTCAATTAATCCAGGCTTTTAAGAATACCATACAAACATGCTATAAAATTCAACATGTAGAAAGAGACAGGTTTCAGGGACTGGGGAGACGGCTCAGGCAGTAAAGTGCTTGCCGCACAAGCATGAGGACCCAAGTTCAGATCCCCAGCACCCATAGAAAGCCAAGGGCAGCCGTATATATCTGCAACCTCAAGGGCGGAGAGGTTGGAGGCAACAGGGTCCCTTGAACTTTCTGGACAGCTGGCCTAGACAAACATTGAACCCTAGGTAGAGAAAAACTAAGTAGTGAGTGATGGCAGAAGATGCCCATTATGGACATCTAGGCCTTCACACACACAGAGACAAGTATGCATATATGCACACACATGCATTAAAAAATAAGGTGAATTAGCAGGGCAGTGGTGGCGAATGCCTTTAATCCTAGTACTCGGAAGGCAGAGGCAGGCAGATCTCTGTGAGTTCAAGGCCAGCCTGGTCTACAGAGTGAGATCCAGGAAAGGTGCAAATCTACACAGAGAAACCCTGTCTCAAAAAAAACCAAAAAAAAAAAAGAAAAAGAAAAAAACAAAGAGAGAGAAAGAAAGAAAGAAAGAGAGAGAGAGGAAGGAAGGAAGGAAGGAAGGAAGGAAGGAAGGAAGAAAGACAACCAGCATTGACTTATGGTATCTATGTGCACATGCACAGATACATACACTTACATGCATGTGCACATATACACACACACACACACACACACACACACACACACACACACACACACACACTAAAAAACAATTTTGAAAGCTACCATCTCTTTCCATCACCCAGATACTGTCCCTGGCCACCTGGTTTATCACTCCAGTTAGAGCCCTCTTCACTTCACTAGGCATTCACCCAGATTTATCCCAGGTAGATAGACAGTGGCAACGATGTCTGAGCCATCTCCCTAGCCCCTCAAATTCTTTCTCTTTCTTCTGAAACAATTGCTTCTCCATAACCACTTCGTATTGTATGGACTTGATCTCTTCTTTTTTTTCTGGATTGGATGATAAATTTTGTCATTTAATCTTTTCAATGTAGCCTTTATCACTGTACTTAGTGACACACGCCAGTAATCTCAGCATTTGGGAAGCAGAGGCAAGAGGATCACAAGTTCAAGACCAGCCAGGGCTGGAGTAAAACCTTGTCTTAGAAATAGATAAATAAGGGCTGGGAAAATAGTTCATCGGGTAAACACATGAGGCATGCAAGCCTGCTAACCCAAGTTTAATGCCCAGAACACACATGAAGAGCCAGATGTGGCAGTGTACATCTGTGATTCCAGCAGGAGACAAGACAGGACAGTCACTCAGGAGCTAGAAATCCAGCCTAGAGTACAGTGGTCCAGCCTGGAGCCATGAGCTTTTTCCTCTATAGATGTGGACAGGGATCAGGTGACTATCTCCATTTTCTGACATCTGTGTTGAGTTCCTTCTTGGGTGGTTTGATTTGTGATAGGTTTTCCTGTAGCCCTGTCTAGCCTCTAACTCACTATGAACAGAGGCTGACCTTGAACTCCTGATCTTCCTGCCTCTATCTCCCAAGTGCTGGGATTATAGGCATGCACCGCAGCGCTCAGTTTGCACACTACTGGAGATGGAACTCTGGGCTTTATGCATGTTGGGCAAGCACCCTTCCACTGAGCCACAAGACTGACACATGGACACACTGAGATTTTCCCCAGTTGTCATTGGCTCTAACCAGACCCACCTTCATTTCTGTCTCAGAGACAAACAAGCTAGTATGGTGGCACACACCTGCAATTCCAGCATCTGGGAGGCTCATGCAGAACAATCGCCTCCAAGTTGAGGCTAGCGTAGGCTACAGAGAGGGTCCCTGTCTCCCCACATACATAAAAACAGGATGAATGGACATGGTTCTGGCATCTGTTCTTCATCCTCTGAGTTTATCTCTTCTCTCCTAGCTCTTCCAGAAGACATCCTAGGTCCTGATCACCCTGTGTCTCACCACCCTACCCTCTATGTTGACATCCAGGGTCCATTTCTACAGAG